>NC_043958.1:27942685-28585185 GCF_902148855.1 Sphaeramia orbicularis | reverse complement strand
GGCATTTGTGTAATCTGCTCCGTCCACATGGAATATGTTGCTAAAAGACTGGAAACTCTCTGAATTGATCTCCCTGAATGCTTTTAAATCCAAACTCAAAGTGTTGGAGAAGAACTCAATGACTTGCACGTGTTTTTCATTGGTTGAATTGTCCTGTAAATTATTGTTTGTTGTAACTGTATGGGGTAATTGTATGTTGTAACTATGTGTTGTGTTTCATGCTGTCTCTTGGCCAGGACTCCCTTGAAAAAGAGGTTCTTAATCTCAATGGGATCCTTTTCCTGGTTAAATAAAAGTTAAATAAAAATAAAATCAAAATAAAATGTGAAATAGGACAAAATGTTGAACATTTTATTTCCAAAAGGTTAAAGATCACAGTCACTCTGAAACCATAATGATCTGTAAAAACACTTAATAAAATTGAATTAAAATAAAATAGTTTCTCACTGGAGATTATTCAGTGGAATCATGTCAGAGTAGCTGTGTTTTCCAAGCTTGGAACCGGGACCCAAACTGGGTCACAGAGCTGTTTTTATTGGGTCGCTAACTGGCAGAGAAAAATATAATGAAAAAATAAAAATAAACAGACAGACAGACTGTCTATCTGTCTGTCTGTCTGTCTGTCTATCTATCTATCTATCTATCTATCTATCTATCTATCTATCTATCTATCTATCTATCTATCTATCTATCTATCTATCTATCTATCTATCTATCTGTATGTATGTATAACATGTAACCAGTGAAATGACATCAAAGGCATAAAAAGAATAAAATGAGAAAATACATTAGAGAAAAAATAACATGACAAGATGAGTGTGATATAAAGGATGGAGAAAAAAAAAAGTAGAAAATGTAAAACAGATTAAATGGTGGGAAAGATCCAAGAGACTAAAAACTGTCACAAAAGTATACTTTTACAGACATTGTTTTGACAGAAGAGTCAGTAAATATGTAAATAGAAATTCATTTGCAGAGTTTGGGCTCTACTTTGACACCAAATTTCTCTTTTGTGCTGAAATGTACAGTTTTCATTTCATAAAATACACATTAAAATCCCTCAGGTTTTCAATAACGTATGTCTTTGGACGGACATGGATTGACACTTTAGATCAGCAGAGGCATACTCTCATTTCTGTTTTGGGAAATAAGAGACATATACTAAAACATGACATTCGTTTTGCCATGAATCTGTATTTAAAACTGGGCTTGGTAATCATTCAACCAAGGAAATAAAATAAGAAATAAAAGTGATTCTGGGAATTTAAGGAGTTTCCTCCAGCTCAGCTTCAGAATGTGCAGCAGCTGAGGTTATGTAGTAAAGATACCTTCACCCCAGCCCACCCACTCACACATCCACGGACTGTCTGTCCTTGTCCAGAGTGTCTGCACCACGGCGGCTGCCACGGATGCCATTCAGTGGTCAGATCACTTTCCGTTTTTGGAATACTTCATGTACTTATAGCCCCGTCGGTGCTTGTATGTTAGATGGAGACTGGGCCCCGGAGCGGATCCAGGACCCATCGCATCATCATGTCTAAGAATAGAGACGCTCCAACTACTACATGTAATGCAACCTTTCTGTAAACCAAACTCTGCGCATCACATCAGTGTTAAAAGTTAATAATAGTCCATGTGCAGTGTTAATAAGACCAACAGCGCAAGTTTTCCTAGAGATAAGCTCAAGTCCATCCAACTTTCCGCTCTGGTAGAAACTCTGCGACCCGGATCCGTGCGCATCAAAGTAACCTACATTTAATCGGGGTTATGATGCAGGTCTGGGGCGTAAATAGATGGTTGCTTATATTGGCTGTGTCCCGTCACGTGACCACCACCCACCAGAGGTCACAGCTGCCTCCATGGTTGAATCAACTTCTTATTTCAACCCCATCATCGTCCCAGTGCGGAAATAATTGTGCGCTGATGTGTCCGCTGGGTGTCGGGTTTTACGCATGGCGTCCGCCAAGACGGACTGGGCCCCGAGGAGAGCCACCACCTAGCACCCTACTATTTAGAGGTGGGAATGCTCCGACACCCAGCCCCCCTTGTACACCTGCTGCTCTCCGTCTGTCCCTGACTGACAGACCGGTGCGTCCGCCTCTCCGCGTCCTCCTCTGCGCCCACCGGAGCTCGCTTCTTGTCCACATCTTACGCGTCCCGTGGCTGTTTCTTCTGGATTTGCCCTTTGGACCTGTTTCTCTCCCCGGTGGATTTTAACTTTGGTTTGGTTTGATAAGTTAAATCCGTAAAACGTAAGATTTTACACCCGGTTTCGATGGCGGAGGGTGTGCGCCCCGAGGACTACTGTGACGAGCCCGTGGAGGACGAGTTTGGAGAGATCATCAAGTGTCGATCAGGTAGGAGAGCAGAACACCACGACTTATGCACGCGCGTGCGTACGTGCGTGGGAGGACGGTGAATGGATGTGCGCACGTGGAAAAAAGTGCGCTAGAAAACCAAATTTGGTGCAAAAACAGTCTTCCTCAACCACTAAAAAACTCCCAGAAGTGATCACACATTTTCACATTAGAGTTAGAAATATCCAAAGATGTCTGAGTCAAAATCACAAAACACTGTTAAAACACTCAATAATGATGTCAGGTCTTACCATTTAGAAGTTTTGCCATTAGTTTACTGTTACATACACATAGAGAAAATAAATTGCTATAAATCAATAAGAGGTCTTAAAATTTCACATGAAACCGACAGTTTTTCTAATCATTTGTCATTCCTACTAATAATTTTCACTATTTACTACTCACATTACCACCTACTTTTGTCCTGGATTTCATTGCAATAATTACAAGATCAAGATTTTCCTTCTCCATCTGATGATTATTTTTACAAAACACTTACATTACACTTCCTGCTGGTTTTAGAAGTCCTGTTTTAAGGACAGGATTGTCCTTAAAAGTTATTTTCTTACTCTGGTAATTACTTCCACCTGATTTAAATTTAGTACATTACTATTGTTGTTTTCACATCTTTCTGTTCTAAATCATGTCTGAAAATCATGTTTACTAAAGCGAGAAGAGAACCTTTCATAGGGTGTTTTTTTTTTTTTTTTTTTATCTCAATAGTGGTACCTTTCTTATTAGACTTGACAAAGCGTGGACTGATTTCTGACAGTCAAACGTATCAGTTGCAGTTGTTTTGTAAGAACATTGCAATGCACAGCATGCAGCCTTATTTTGGGCAATTTGTAACTTTATATTCTTTTTTCTGAGGCACTGAAGCGCATCATACAATGGTAGGCCAGCTGTGACAGAAATAAAGGTTTTGTTTTATTATAATGTAATTATAATTTTGAAATTATATCATACACAGCAGACAGAGCCTCGTTATTAATTTAAGATTTATTTTCAATAGAAGGGGTTTCTTCTATGTTTCTATTATAATAGACTATGTTTTACCAATATTTAGCATGAATTCATGTATTATTTGCCTGGTAAGTGTAGATGTGTTTAGGTTAAGGTGAGAGCGGTGCACTTACTTGTGCAGTTTGACAGATGTAGTGCCATTATTTTGTCATTGTATAATCCATTTATTTTCCAAGGTTATAACTGAGTCACTTACTGTAATATGTGTTTCCATGTTGTATCATCCTGGGGTTTCTGTCCTGTTGCAATCTCCTCTGTTCAGGTCAATCATGTTCACAGCTCTGCTGTGTAAACGTTGGATAATTTTATCCATTTTTAACAGAATTACTGTAAACAAGTTAGAGTGGAGCCAGTGCTTGTGGTTCTGAAATTAAGACTGCATTACCCATAAACCCTCTGTCTACCATGCTGCGAAGAGGATGTTGACACTGAAAGGCTATATTTGGATGATAAAGCCTGGTTGATGCCTGTGACCTTGTGGAGAGTTCTTCACAAGTTATCAGCTGTCAGAACAAACCTGTTTAGTATCACACAAAATCTGTTTGCATCTCCTGGACTTCTTCTATTTGTCATAGAGCTGTTTGTATGTATTAAATCACTGTCAATATTGCCTGAAACCTAAAGAGCAGCTAAGCATAGCAGATGTTTTACCCACAGAGGTATATTTTTCTTCTTTGAACTTTCAGCATCGAACATGATGTCATTTGTCTATGTGAATCCTACATTTTTCATCCAACAGAATCCACTTTCAACTATCACTTTGCATGCGATTCAGGGCCCAAAAAGAAGGACTTCCTTGTTGCAAGTACAATCCTCACTCACTTACCTGCTCAAGTTATGAAAAAAGACTTAAACGCATAGTTTTTCTGCTGAGGCTTTAGGTTGAAAATTGAGGTATCTCAATTTTTGTGTATTTATGCTTATTTGATAATCACTATCAAATAAAAGTTTGTTTAGAGTCAAGTAAAAGTTGATTGTGAACAAGTTGAAACATAAATTTTCCACCTCTTCTTTTTCACACATGCTTGTAAGTCAACAAATGCATTAAAAATTACAAAGGAACAGCTTAATATGAGTATTTTCTATAGTTAGAGGTGACAGTCATAACTCAAGTAGAAAAACAGCTGGAGCAAAACAACTAAAAAAAAGATAGAAGTAGCTGTTTCTGTGCAAATCTAAATGAAACTACATATTAATACAATGAAAAGACTATTAAACCATTTTAACTTCAAGTGAAAGTAGAACAAAGCAACATATGTGAAAATGATGAACATTAACTTTGCTCCAAATCTGTTATTAATGTCAGCAGTGAAAGTTGAAATGCTGTGATGCCTTTTTTTCGCAGTCCAACTTCTATTTCTTTTCTGTTTTGTCTAGTCCACCTTTAATGTCGTCTTCATCTTGTTATTATATCAAAATTGGACTTGGTGGGAATGATATAATACAATAGAATGTAATACAGTGCAATACTTTATTGTCCTCATGGGGAAATGTTTTGGTCTCAGTCATACATTTCCATAAAAAACTGCAATAATCAAATAAAATAACAACTGAATAATAAAAGCAGTAATAGAAAATATCAATATCATCATCAACAATCACCTGCCTTGAAACTTAAATAACCAGTCTGATGGAGTAGAAAGTACAGATATTTGTGTTAAAATGTGAAAGCTGAAGAAGAACAAATTTTCAACAAGTTAAAACTCCCTCATTTCTGACTTTTGCTGTAAATTTAACCATGATGGTAGCTTAAAATCTTAAAACATGTATGTAATTGTAATGCTGCCACTCCCACTGAAGTGATAATATCATTTTCACATGTTTCGTGAGGCTTTTTATATGGATGTAAATAGTTTCCTATGTTTAGCGCTCTGATGAACAATATCCCAAAATTTAGCCACATAAATCATTTGTAGGTCTAAATCCAGGTTAAATCGTTTGGGGGATAACTTGCGACTTAGCCCAGCCCAGGGCTAAAAATGTTGGGGTTTGTTGTGTGTACAGTGTGATGTGTGACCATGACAGCGAATAGCTTGCAGTGTACTGGGATGTATCAGAGGCCGCTGAGGTCTGATTTCCTGTTATAGTGCTTGTAAATAGTGGATGACCTCGAATGGTCCACAGAGCAATGAGACGCAGTAAAACATGTTAGCAGACAGACAGATGGACAGAGAGACAGACAGACAGGGTGTCAGGTTGAGTTTTTTCTATTAGGGACAGGTAATCTCATCCTGTCTTCTTCCTCAGGAGGTGGATTTCCTCTTGCTTTCCTGTCTGTGTAAATAACTTTTTTTCCCCTCAAGAGACCAGCCAGCTTGAATAAAGGTCGAATGAGTGAATAAATAAAGCTCCCTACTATCTCCCTTCTCGTCTCACCCATTCACTCTCTCACGTACACTTTCCCCTCTCAAAGCCTGCCTCGCCCGCCCCCTCTCTCCCTCTGTACAGCTGGTGGGTCATCTCATGCTGGAAATAGCGGTCAGCTGGCCTAAAGGGCTGCTGGTGTGAGGTTTCCGATAGCCTAGTTTGGGAGGGGGCCATTTCCCGCCTCACATCTCCTTTCAGTCTTCTCTTTCTTTTTCTGTCATTTCCCCAACTTTTCTTTCATCTTGCTTTCAGATTTTTCTCACTATCCTCCACTGGTCTCATAATTTTCATTCATACTTTTTTTTAATAAAACTTTTGGACCATTTCCTTTCTACACATGCCCCCCTCTGTTTTGTCATTAGTATCACCCAAGTTATACCCGTCTGTAGTTCACATTGCCTGTCAGTAGGTAAATCCAGCTCGATTGTGTCTATGTTACTCTCCATAAAATGTACAGTGTAAATGTTGCACCAAAGACAACTGGACACACTCAAGCTTTTGAGGACATTTTGGTTCAAATCCAAAAACCACATTAAGCTTGACTTGTAAATCTGTTATAATTAGACAAATACTTTTATACCCATCTCTACTCTTTGACTTTTAGACTGAAAGTTGTGCACATTGTGTTTTTTATTCGTTTCTATCATCCTATTTGCATTCTTTTTGTGTGTGTGTTTTAACTGTATATTGTATTTGCACTCTGTCACACTATGTTACGGAAGCGTATTGCAGTCACACAAAAAATTAAATTCGCCTCTGTTTTTCTGAATTAACGAGATAATTATCTCGTAATTACGAGAAAAAATAAGTTTAAAAAGTCAGCGCTGTTTTTATGAATTAATGAGATACTGTTTTCTGAAAAACATTAAATTCGGCTCTGTTTTTCTGAGTTTACGAGATACTGTTTTCTGAAAAAAAAAAAAGTGTGCTCTGTTTTTCTGAGTTTACGAGATACTGTTTTCTGAAAAAAAAAAAGTTTGCTCTGTTTTTCTGAGTTTATGAGATACTGTTTTCTGAAAAAAAAAAAGTTTGCTCTGTTTTTCTGAGTTTATGAGATACTGTTTTCTGGAAAAAAAAAAAAAAAATTTGCTCTGTTTTTCTGAATTTACGAGATACTGTTTCCTGAAAAAAATTAAATTGGGCTCTGTTTCTCTGTGTCAGTGGGACAGTGGTCCCTGATCCAGGCAGGAGCTCCTTCTACCTGTGCTGCTGAAAAGCCTTCAGGGGAGCGTGAAGTTTTTTCCGTTCTCGTAACCGGTTCCGTTTACAGATCATGGAACTAGTTCCAATTACAGAACTCAGAACCAAGCTGTGCTCCGACCTCCAAGCCCCGCTTCGTGCACGTATCAAGCCCTCCAAGCGCTCCAGCGTGCAAGCCAAGCAGGAGCCGGTGCTCAGCTTCCTGGAGGGCAGGACGCGGTGGTGGGAGTTGGCATTAATGAAGTCAAATAAAATGACATTCGCCAGCATTAAAGAAAATATAAACAGCAGAAGAGTACAAATGTGTATTAATTTATTTGTCGGACCTGATGGAAAGCATTTCTCAGAACTAGTCCCGTAGAGGAATGGATTGGTTTACCGGTTCACCCCCCCCCCCCCCCAGATAGCTTTCCATCAGGTCCAGGTCAGCGCTGATTTTTTTTTAAACTTATTTTTTCTTGTAATTATGAGATAATTATCTCGTTAATTCAGAAAAACAGAGCCAAATTTATTTTTTTGTGTGAATGCAATGCGTTCCCGTACTATGTGACCCTTTTAACTCTACAATACTTTATTCTGATGGCGACAGACTGATGATTCTTTGCTTGCCTTGTTTTCTCAAGGTGATGGAAAATTGAATTTCCTAATTATTTATAGGTACAGAATGAATTCTATGTACAGCACTTTGGCAAACGCTATTGTTTTTTAACTGTGGTTTGCGATTGAATATTTTATTAAATTAAAATTAAAGAATTTATTCAATTAGTTAACAGTTTAATTTCTGAGTGCTTTGAATAAAGTGAATGTTAATCTTGAATCTCAATAGTAAACTGAATATCTCCAAACAAGACATACGCCGATCAGGCAGGAGAAGTGGTAATAATATTCTTTTTTTCATTACAATGAGACATTTCACTGGGTTGGCTATATTAGGCAGCAAGTGAACATTTAGTTCTTAAAGCTGATGAGTTGGAAGCAGCAAAATTAAAAATGTAAAGAATTGTGTGACTTTGATAATGGTCATGTTGTTCTGGATATGACTGCGTCAGAGCATCTGCACAACTGCAGGTCTTGGGTGTTCCTGGTCTGCAGTGGTTTGTGCCAATCACAATTTTAGCATCAAATAAATCAGCTCCATGGAGGTCCACTTCTCTGCTTCCAGGACTTCAGGGATCTGCTGCTCACGTCTTGGTCCAGATACCACAGTACACCTTCAATGGTCTGGTGGAGTCTAGGCCTCAGGTCAGTGCAGTTTTTGTAGAAAAAGGGGTACGATATTAGACAGGTGGTAATAATGTTCTGCTCCTACAGTTGCTCAATTGGTTTGGATCTAGTTGTTGTTGTTTAGATACTTGTGGTAGGAACTAACAACTTTACATTGGGAATGAACAATAAGATCTGAAGATGGTTGGACCCAGATATTTGGACATCACAATTTCTCCCTTGTCGAAGTTGCTCATTTGTGCTGTTTCCAATACAACAACTTTAAGGACTAAATGTTGACTTGCTGCCTAATATATCTTACCCACTGACAGGTCCCATTGGAATGAGATAATCAACATTAATACTCCTTTGCCTGTCAGTGGTCAGAATGTTATGGCTGATCAGTGTATATAAGTATGTGGACATTATTTTGCGTTTTCCACCAATTTCTGATTATACTGACCATTTAGTTGCTTAAATATAGTTTTTTCTTTTGTTCTTGTCTGAACAAAAGAAAAAACTATATTTACATAAACAGAAGACAAAATGAACGTCTTATGCCTCATTTAGTTGCTTAATGAAAAAAATTTTAAACACCTTAACTGATAATGAAATGTTTCAGTCCTAGATGTGATGTATCCTCACTGAAGTTGCCCAAAAACTTTTAAAGCAACACATAGACATTGGTGGAAGTTTTTCAAAGCTGTTGAAACCTTTATATTTCCTTTGTGTTCTGATAAAATGAGCAAATGTGCTTGGTAACTGTGCTTTATGACAGACATTTGCAGTGCATTCTCACCCAAATGTGAATGACTTAATTTATTGGGGACAATTCAGCGGACAATGTAAAGACAATCATGGAAACTGATGTGCTGCATAAAAAGCTCACAGTTCTTCATTTTCAACCCTGTTACACTTGTACATCTGAAAGATTGTCCTCTAGAATGGGAGTCCTGAGACACTTAAAACAACAGTATGGATTAATTTCCAACTAACTCCCAAAACTACGTACAGTATATATACTAGAAAAAACACAGCCTAACCCCCAAGTTCTCACCTGGACTTAAAACAGCAAATAGCTAAGATTCATTGTATAATTGTTTGTAAAACAATTGTTTAAACAGTTATTTAACCCTAAATGTTGCAGGTCATTTTTTAAACAACTATTAATTTGCTAGGGAGCATAAAGATTCGATTCATTTGGCTCATTGGGCTTTAGAAAGTTTGGTTCAGGGAGCATGAGACACCATTTTCACACATGAATTGGCCTCCACAGAGTCCAGACCTGGACCCTATTGAGAATCTTTGGGACGTGATGAAACAATGTGAAGATGAGTTTACATAGTGGTTGGACTCTAGCAACTATGGAAGGAAATAAATGTTGTGACATTTATTGTGACACTGCATAAGCATTGTATGGCATAAAGAATGCTGTAGTAAATGTGCTATAGAAGGTCCAATGAAAAATTGTGTGTGGAACTTTATTTTGGGCCAGGCTGTATTCATAACTGTTGCACTGAGTTGGTGAGAGTGCCATGGTTTGGTGGTTTAGGCGCATGAACAAGGGGGTTTAGGAATATGGAAAAGGCAGTGTTGGGCCGTCAGGGTCAGCAAGTCATTCTCTGCTGACATAAAGAATCAGAATTACTGACCTACACATACTCCCTACATTTTTATATTTGTTCCACGAAGAAGTATTAAATTATTCACAATAGTCTACCCTCTGCATTTCATTACTTTTTTCTTGGTTGCACTGCTTCCAGTTGTGTATATTTATGCTAGAGCGTTTGTCCAATCATATTTCAGCCATCATGTGTTGCCGGGTAAAATAAACCTTGAGGCCCTCAAAACAAAAAACAGTGCAGGATCTGTAGCTTCAAATGAATGGCGATGAACCTGTTGCTTTAACGGATCAGATTTCATGTTGGCCACACAGGCAATTTAGCAGTACAATAGTGTACACTAGTGTACAGTAATAGCATTTGATTGGATGGTTTGGTTGTTAAAGAGCATACGCGTCAGAGCAAGCTCAGCTAGTAAACCACATCTGTAGCCATTTAAACTAAAATATACTGGTTTACATTTAATAGTTGTTTTCAACCCACAACGGCTGAAAGGAGAAGCAATGGAATTGGTCATAGACATACTAAAAATATGCAGTAATTTTGATGAGTGTAGTAACGTTTGTATGTCTTTGTCATTATATTCAGTAAATATTGATGACCGGACTTGCTAGTCGCTAGGATCAGCATGTCCTTCCTGTAAATCTTTGCTAAATATTTAAGCTCAGTAAGCAAGCTTCCAATATAAGCTGCCGCTCTGATTTATTGACAATGTGGGACTGAATCTGAACTTGATTTTCATTAAATGGAATTTATTTTGTCTGTCTATAAATATACATATCGTAGATAAAGTATAATATAAAATATGTCAATTGAACATGAGGGTTTCTGTTGCAATTTGAAACTTCAAAAAACATTTTTGGTTACTAAGAAAAAATACTGAGCTTTTTTTTGTGAGAAATATCAGCTATGGAATGGGCTGCAAGTTAGACCTCTGTTTAAAATAGATAAGAAATCCATTGATTGATTAAATAAGAAATTACCTGTAGATACTTTTTTAGTGGTACTTCAAATATTTTAAAGGCTGTTAGGTTCCTGGAGAATAAATACATGACCTTGTGCCTGAGTTTGTGTTTTCTTATACAAACATACAGACATTTTCACCATGAATCGATGGAATAAATTGTTTAATAAAATCACATTTTAACCCATAAAGACCCAAACATCCATCACTGACCAAAAGCATCTACTGATCTACACTGTTTAATACCAGTTGATCCACTAATCCTATCAATACATGTAAATAATTGGTGTAAAATGCAGTTTGTCATCTTTTCATGGTCATCAGATATGACCCATTTGGATGTTCAGAGGCTCCATAGTGAACATGGAAACATGTCATCTTCTACAACATTGATTCACCAGTAAAACCCATGGAGTTGGATCAATGACAGTGGATGGAGACACTTGGTTTATGTTCAGTTAATGATAGATTTTACTGAAAAAGTCACTTTTCCGTAGTTTTCTCTGTTTTTGATACAACCCTCAACTTTAATCTGAGCTTTTATTAACATCTTCATGGTCAGTAAATTAAATATAGGAAAATACCTGATTTATAGTGATAATATGCAAAAGACAGAAGATAATATTATAATAAATGGTGATAAATCACTTAAGAAAGGTTAGATATATAGATATATTGAGAAAATTTCATTTGGGAACTGACACAAAAGTAGCGCTAAGTCTTTATGGGTAAAGTTACAGACAGTTATGGATTGGTTTGGGCACAAAAATAATGTGTTTAGGTTTAGTAATAAGGGTTAGTTGAAGGGTTACAATGAAAAAAATAGATAGAGAAGAAGAAAAATGACACAAACATTGGTCTGCTTTAGTTTAGTTTGTGTTTCCTGTTCCTGTTTCCACATCCATCCCTGACTTCCTTCTCCTAAGGTTGTCCCTCATAGGTGATGACTTTTTCTTTATTTTTGCACATAATCTTAAATCCACATAGACCATTTCATGGGTTGGTGTATTCATGTGGTGAAGTCTGTTCAATACATGGCTTAAAAAGTTGAGAAGTGGTGGTCAAACTTTACTGTGACCGATACAGACATAAGGTGTTAAAAGTTGAGGAAACTACTTTTGCATTTCTAAGACACAGTTGTTAGTTTTTATTTTTATTGTTATGTTCATTTGAAATAGATAGATATGGAGATAGATGGAAACACTTTTGCTTTGGCTTTGCACTTTTTAGTATGATTGGCAATTTGGTCTAATATGCTGCCTCCAGCAAAACATAAAAAAAGGCAACTGATGATATGCCACCCACTTGATTTATCCCTTCCCCAGGCTGTGTGTGTGTGTGATATTGTGTGTACACATGTATGTGAGTGCCAGTGTGTCTAAAATCAAGGGACGGTTTGTTTTCTTTTGTAGATTGGTTTTAAAATTGTAGAATTTATCAGCATTGACAACCTTTCATCGGGTGTGGGGAACTGGGAATAGCTGTTTTTGTGGCGGAGCGCCTATGTGTGTGTGTGCACACGTGTGGGCCTGTCTGCCTTGTTATCACACCCTGCAGGTCCATAACCGCCTTGCTATTACCCATCATTCCTTGCCGAGACACCAACAACTCTGCACTCTAATCCAGATTGGAGCAGACAGGCAGGTAGATTCAGGCGTTACTGTGAAAGCTGCGCCCGGAGGACCTCTATGTAACATGCAATTTAGAATATACAGCAAGGAAAAACTGTCCTCTTCTGTGTTGATTCTTTTAGGACTTCAAGATGCAATGTTTCATCATTACAGTGTGCATAGGTGCAGAAATGTAACGTGGAGTTTGGCTACAAATATTGTAATTCTGACATGAAACTTTGCCAACATCACCTACATTGTATGTCATATAGTGTATTAAAGAATCTAATTTCCATCCAAAACCTTTCAATAGAAGAGTCGTCACAAGAGTGACAGCATTTGTTTTGAAATCAGTCTTATTTGACAGTTAAAGGTCAAAGATTAAAGTTCAAGAGGCCATTTGCACAAAAAAAAATTAGATTTTTCAATTTTAGATGATAATTTTTCAATACATATTTACTGTTTTCAACCCTTTTTTGTTGTCTTTGAATACTTCTGATTTTGTTTTAATATCCCACATATGTTTACCATACCCATTTTTGGTATCTCTTTTTACCAGCACAACTTCACCTATATGATCTGCCAATTATTTTTTCACTTTAACCTACCTCATTTACGTGTTGGGCCCAAAAATACACACAAATCAACAAATCTGAATCAAAAATAAATGAATAGAATAGAATAGAATAGAATAGAATAGAATAGAATAGAATAGAATAGAATAGAATAGAATTAACAGCAGATTTTTAAAGTACAAAAAGAGACTCTGTATACAAAATAAATAAAATTAAATTTAAAAAAAAAAATGAAATTACACCCACTGGCCACTTTATTAGGCACACCTTGCTTTTACCACATGTACCTAATAAAATGACCAAATCTATACTTACTAAAGCAGCCTAATTCTGTAACCCATCTGTTCAGAGATGTTCTTCCACATACCTCAGTTGTAACCCGGTGGTTAGTCACTGCTCACTCACTGAATCATTTGTCTTTTTTCAAGTCATTCTCTGTAAATCTTAGAATCTAGAAATCACCAGTTTCTGAAATACTCAAAGAATATGGCACATTCAAAGTCATTTAAATCACCTTTGTTGCTCATTCTGGTGCTTGGTTTGACCTTCAGAGGATCATCTTGACCATGTATAAATGCCTAGATGTGTTGAGTTGCTACCTTAAGATTAGACTATTAGATATTTGCTATTAGATATTATTAACATGCAGTTGAACAGATGTACCTAATTAACTGGCAAGGAATTGTATATTACATATTACAGTACAAATGTTGTATGCATGTTTCTATAATTAAATCAGTTTTACCACACAAAACATAAAGGTTTTTTTTACCACAACTTGAACTTATCTGTTAATATAGTATCAATTATCAAAATACATTTTTATCATGCGTGAAATTATATATAAATCCAAGCCATTTGATCAATGCTATAAAGGTTTTTAAGTTACCTGGCTCTATGTGCACTCCCCTACATGATATAATAACTAATTCTTGTATTTTTTCGTATCACAGTATAGTGCAGAAGACAAAATGTTTCAAGGTCAGTTTTTTTTTTTCAACGTCTTGCAGCTCTAGTCTCTTTATTTCCAAAATAATCCAAGCTGATATTTAGCTTCGATATTCGGTTAGAAATCACCATTTCACACAAAGCTCAGCAACACACATGCACAAAAAACCCTGCAATATACACTTACAAAGCAATCCGTTAGCGCGGTGGGATTGCAGTTGTCCCACTGTGCTCTTTTAAGATCAGCTTCTCTCAGTTTCTTTTCAACTTTAACCTTCTCTGTCAGCAGGTCAGAGTGTTTTTACAGACCAGATTTACTGCCATGGTGTCTGTGTGACAAAATCCTGTTACTCTAACACCACAACTTCTTCATTCATTTTATACTAAGCACATAAACAGGAGTTTGAGATATTTTGAAGTGTTTCTTTTACCTTGTCATAGTTCATTTAGTATCAGACAGTAAATCTGACCACCTTCCAAGCTAAACAGATGAACAACTATTCATATAATTAAACTAATGAAAACATAACTGAATACACTACAAAACGGCTTCCAGTGCACATGCATGCAGCACTCTGAGCTAAAGGAACAAAAACTTGATGGAGTCTGACACCAGTTGGTATACTGGACCTGTCGTGTTGAATCTAGTTCAGTGAAATGATGAAAATGAAACAACTCGGAGCCTAATTTTTCAAGCCTGAGTGAGGAATGCCATCCGGGAAATTAAAGTTTGAAGTTGGTGGAATGCTTGACATAATAGGACTAGACCTGACAAAAATGGAAACAGAACCAAACGTAGTAACTCATAATGGTAAATGATGACTCAGGAAGCCTGTAATGTAGACTGGGACTGAATAAATACAGTAGAAAAGAGTGAAGTCAAAGTTTTCTGACTTTCATGACTTGTACTAGAGCTTTAGGTCTCATCACACAGGTTTATTCCATCTTCATGTGTCCAAAGTTTCTGGTTCCACTGGTACATTTTTCTTCATAATGGATATCACTGATCAAAGTTGCTGAATTTATTATTTTCCCTCCCATATATATTCTAAATCTCCAAATATGAAATATATCACTTAGGAAGTTACCATCTGTGACAAAGTAGGGAAAAGTCAACATTTGTCATTAAGAGCGTATACAAATGTGAAGCAAAAATCTGTTTTATTATATTATATAAGAAATAACCTGTATTTAAGTTACTGACAACAGGAACCCATTTTTGTGGTGTTGTAAAATAGAGAAACAATCGATATTTCAAGAACAGAATAAGAAAAGGTCACTTGAAGGACTACTTAATTTAATTTCCATGGCAACAAAGGTCTAAAAATCAATTCCAAAGCTGTTTGTATATATTTTTAATTTCCATATATATTTGCACATATAGTGATAAGAAGATAGAAGAGATAATGAGTAAAGGAAGTCATATTAGATCAGACAGATTGGAGCTGACAGAAAACAATAACTCAGACAACTGAGGTATACCAAAGAATATCTCTGACCACATCAAAGCATTAAATACACTCACTGACCACTTTAATATATGTGTACCTCTGGTACTAGCAAGGTGTGTCTAATTTAGTGGCTGTGTTTGGTCTGCTCTACGTTATATATATATATATATATATATATATATATATATATATATATATATATATATATATATATATATATATATATATATATATGTATGTTTTTACATATGTTATTTCTTATATTTACATGGAACCTGAGGATGTGGTAATATGTCTGGGGTGTAACTCTATAAGTAATGGAATTGCAAAAGCAAATTACAGGCAAAGTAAATATAATTTTAGTCAGTCACACATTTGAAAAATCTTTTTTTTTTTCATGCTAGAAAGTTTTCTGGAGTTTGTTCTAACTTGACCAGAGGGTCTAAAGTAAAGCCCTTTTAAAGCAAATCTCTGATTTGTTATATAGGGCTGAATATAAAAAAATTTAACTGATTCTCATGTTGTGGCGACATTAATGGATAATAATGTCCTTAAGTGGAGATAAGATAATCTTTTTTTAGTCACACGATGGGGAAATTTGCAGCAGTATAAGGGATAGTAATATTAGTATTAAGGAATTTATAAGTACAAGGGCTGACAGTCAATTAAAAAAACTATTAATTGCACAATGTTCTTTAATTAATTGCAATTAATCACTATTATCAATAGACTGACAGCATTTCATCACATTTTTCCACTTAAGACTGAAGCTTTTAATGGATATTTAATAATGCAAAATCATGATGTTAATGCAGAGTAAACACAAAAAATGTGTATTATAAACTCAAGGACTACTTTAATAGCTTTCTTTTAACATTTAACACAGTTTCACTTCTGTGAAGTACAAATTTTCAACAAAGCCATTAAGGTCATCAACTTTCTTGTAACATCTTTCTTGTATGTGCTGACAGGAATAATAACAAACTCAGGCCTTAAGGTTGAAGTGCAAGTTGAACACCAAAACCATCAAGGCCATTAAAATAAGGTATTGGCTTTAGGGGTGATCATTTCTTATAGGAACTAAGAATAATATAGATGTTTTTAACAACATGTGTTCCTTCTTCATGAGCCAGTTGAATTTCAAAAAGGTTCACAAGATTCAATGCAAATATATCAAAGACCACAGAAAGATGCTGCTGCAAATCTAGAATGTTTAACACTTTTTTTTACTCCATACAGACAATTTAGCTCAGTCCTTCTTTGCACTCACATGGTCAGCATGCCTCAGCACACACACACACACACACACACACACACACACACACACACACACACACACACACACACACACACACACACACACACACACACACACACACAGAGTTTTACTCAAAGTTAATGCAAACCACTGCAGATACACTGTGACGCCAAGTGATCTTTGTTCACCGAGGTCCAGTGTCTCAGAGTGATGCACATTTAGACACACATGCTGGTTCAGTGCTGGCCCTCTGTCCTCATATAAGTGTGTAGTCTGGATGTGTTGGTTCCTCTCCAGGGTGTATTATACAGGTATCCCCAGTTGTCTTCTGCTATGCTAATTGGTCAGCAGTTTTTAACTATAAATTGTTTAATTTTTCACTCACAGGTTTTATTATTTGTCCATGAGCCCCACGCTCTTGCAGTGTGGACTGGGAGGCCCCTCACAGGTGGATTCAGCAGGTGTTTTGCTCTCGGGTGATTCGCCAGAGATGAATTACTTCTGTAGTAACTAATTTCAGCTTTGCAATTTATGGAACTTACCCTCGTTTTGTCCAACACTTGCTATGGGAATTATGGTAAATACTAGTTATGAACTCGAAAATTGCACATGAATGCCACCTCATGTTGTATTTTCCACTCAAGAACTGGGAAAAAAATTTGGATTCACAAGCTGCTGAGATGAAAATAACTTTGACCTTTTCAACATGGCGGAGAGCAATGAGGGATTTATCAGAATAAACAATACTTTTATTAACGTTCTGCTTCTGTTAGCTGATCATTTTGCACATTTACACATAAAACAGTAAAAGCAGAATTAGCTCATCCAAAACTGTTTTGTCCAAGTAACAGGTCATAACAAACTGTCAGCCATTTTTCAACAAAAGCACTTGAACACAATGCACTCATTATTTTGAATTCACCGGTGGATTCACCGCTGATACCATGTGAAGGCCTCTAGCCATGACAGCGCAGTTTGGCTGCTCATGTGATCAAAGGTTAAGAGTCAGCTGCCACAGGAAGTGAACAAAACTGCATTAATGAATTTTTTTAATGCGTTAAATGTTTTATATTAATCTCCTAAATTAATGTGACAGCACTAATAAGTACAGTAAAATATGTAAGAGAAATGTAGGGATGGAATTTACAATAAGTCTTGCACCTTGCAGAGGCTCTCAAAATAATTGCACATTGTAAGAGGGACATTGCACAATCAAATAAAAAGTCAGTAATAGTGTGTGTGGTTGTGGGTTTATGATGTTTGTTGAGGTCTGACAGCAGCAGGAAGGTAGGAATTGTTGTTTATTTGGCTTCTAAAATCAGAAAAGGTTCTAAGACAGTTGTACAGTCTGGGTTTAAAGTTATGTTTCAGGTCTGTCCAGCTTTATTGTCTTGATATAGATGAGATGACGTATGTTTCAGATTTTGCATTTCTATTTTAACATCAAAGACTCGTGAACATTTGACTAAAAGAGAAACTTTCAGGGTCTTTTTAAAGAAAATCCTATAAAGTCATCTTTCCCCTTCTCTGTAAATCTTACACGCTGTGATTCTTTGTGATAAAGTAATGACATTTCTGAACAGAAGATGGCAGCACAGCCAGCTGCTGGCTTTGTGATGGCCCTCAGAGAGACTTCTGGAGATGCTGGCAATGAAGATGAATGTGTGGGAATAGATAGGCCTGTCCTTGTGAGACTTGAGTCTGGTTCTGTATGAGAGGAAGACAGGTTGAGTTGATACAAACGAGAGGAGAGATGACTTAGGGAAAAGGAAACAGCAGAACAGAACAAAGATGGCGGAGGCAGCTGCTGTTGTTTTCCTGAGGGACCTAAAGCAGTGGTGGTGAAATAAAAGGCTGACTTTTGATAGATAAGCACACACAGATGCTGAGTTTCAGGGTGTGGGAGTGGAGGGTTCAGTTTATGATCTGACCCAGTTGGAGTTTCTGGGTCACTTCAGACCAGAGGAGGAGGCTGCGAGTGTGGATGTTGTAATGAGTCTGGCAGTAGAAGATCCCAGAGGACCTCCCTCCCTGCTCCCTGTCTCAATCAGATGCACATTGGCTCACATCTGCGCATACAGAAAAACCTTTTTGGGTTAAAACGAGTTGTGTCAGGAAAGAGGCTGAAGTGGGCCAGAAACTCACAGCAGAGCTTACACCAATCAATCAGGTGGGAGGAAGTCACAGTGGGTCAAAGTCACACAAAAAGTACTAAATATTTAATTATTTAATATGCACTTTAATATGGACTGTTTTTATTTTTCTGAGAAATACATACTTGAGGTAATTTGTTTAATGTCATGTGTCGGTTTGTGAGAAATCTTCATCAATATACTGTACACACATTTGACTCTGACTGGGCTCAGGGATCAGAATCCCCAGTGGGTCTGGATTACTTGGGATTTTCAACTTGTCAAAGTGCGGCTCAATAGGTTTAGTTGTCTTTTTAAACAGACAAAGAAAGTGACAGAATCAGATAATATAGCTGTCTGTGCTGGTATTATGTCTAAGTCTTCCTGCTGCAGCTCGATGCAGCTAGGATGATAGTTCATTGAAACTTACACACTAACTTTGTTCTGTTTAGGATGTGATATTTTAGTTGTGTTTCTCATGCATGTGTGGCTTTGCATGTGTCTGTAGTTAAAAGACTAACTATTATACGCTATTCAGAACAGTAAAATAAGGCTAATTTTGAGTCATAGTTTGCATTTTTTTCTTGTTGTCTGAGCTTGAACAGTAAAAATTGTGACCATGAGATTTAAGGATTTAGTAAAAGGGAAAGGACCTCCACTCCAAACTAAAGACAAAAAATACCTGAAAGTTGTAATACCACCAACAGCCACAAGATGCTGCTCCAAAAAGCCCTGGCCTCTGTAGACTTATATTGAACTTTACTCTAAAAACACTGATGTTTTTTCCAAGACTCATTCTGGTCCCATTTATTTAATTTACACCCTCTAATAAGTGTTCTGGTCCATCATTAATTTTTTTTCCCCCATAAATTAGATCTCACAGCTTTCATGCCAAATGGGATTTGTTGATCTGTTTATTTAATAAAACACATTTATTTATGACAGACTGTAACTGTGATTAGTAATTTACACTAACAAGACTGTAAAATGTTAGGCAGTTCTTGATGCAGTCAGTATCCTAGTCCTCAGTATTAATGAACCTTTGACCTCAAAGATTCCTGTAGTTCTGCCCCCTTTGTCCAAATATGGTCACTTCAGGCTGTGACAAAGCAAACATGACAACAGCCAAAACACAGACACATTTATGGATTTAGCCAATAAATTTAGAGCATGTTATTCATTTGCTGTTACTAGAGTCAGTCTTCAATTTTTTCAACTTAAAGCTGCAATGCTTGATAGTTTTTTGTTTTTTCTTAGCATCATCGGGGAAAGAAAATCCCATAATTACTTTTAAGCATATTTTAATTCAAGTAATCTGAGAGTGGGGACAGAATTCTAAATATGCTCCTTATATGTGTTTTCAGATTGTAAAAAATCTACCCTTTTTCAAAGATGTAAGCTAATCACATGTTTTCTGAAAAGTAGAGAGTTGAAAACTCAATCAACAGCTACTGAGCACTGTCTTTTGATGTGGATCAAGAGAGGAGAACTGCAAATTTTCAGATTGTGCAGTTTTTTTCCCCTCAATTTCAGCTCCTTTTTAGAGAAATTTCAATCAGTCAGGTGACAGTTTTTTTTTTGTCTTTCTTTGTTTCTTTCTTTTCTTTCTTTCTTTTAGAGAATTTGACTACATAGTTAGTTTCGTGAGACAGAAAAATAAATCAGGAAGGAAAAACTTTACAATGGCAGTGACAGTGTTTGATTATAAAAGAAGTGTCTGATCATGAGAATGAGTCACAGAGTAGAGACCCCCCAAGGGGATGTAGAAGTTAAAAGATCAAAGAAAAAAGAGCTTTTGGAAACAGAGGTTTGGGCAGTAATTCCATAGAAAAGTAGAAATACTGGAGATGGAGCACGAAACTTCAATATAGTGAACCAATCAGTCAGTCAGTCAGTCAGTCAGTCACTCACTCACTCACTCACTCACTCACTCACTCAATCAATCAATCAATCAATCAATCAATCAATCAATCAATCAATCAATCAATCAATCAATCAATCAATCAATCAATCAATCAATCAATCCAATTTTATTTATATAGAGCTGCATCTTAACAAAAGCTACCTCATGACACTTTACATCTAGAGCTGGTTGAAACCAGGCTCTTAAGCTAATTTATACAAACCCAAGAGAATCCTCCAGGAGCAAACACTTGGTGACAGTGGAAGGAAAAACTTCCTTTTAACGGGCAGGAACCAGGAGCAGACCCTGACTCCTTGACCAGTTGGAGTTAAAGACAGAGGGTAAAGGAAGAGAGAGAGAGAAAGAGAGAGAGAGAGAGAGAGAGAGAGAGAGAGAGAGAGAGAGAGATTGGGCAAGAGAGGGAGGGGATGACACATGGATGCACAGCAAACTGAACTACAACTGTTAAAAACTACAACTGCTGATACTAGTACAACTATGAATAACTAGTACAAATACCCAAAACTGTTAATTCTACTATTCCAAATACAAGGACTAACAGTAGATATACAACTACTGCAGCAGCTGTTAGTGCTAACTATAGAAACCTCCACCATCTATGTAACTATATAATAAAGGGTATCACAACTATATGGATAAATGAGTGATGATGATGGAGGCAGGACTGAAGCAGGACCACAGTAGCAGGACCAGAGCTGATCCAGGGAAAACCTGTGAGGTCATAAAACACAGAGACTCTGGGGAATAAGGAGAGTTAGTAACATGTATTTGCTAGGGTGTGAATAGAGGAGGAGAGAGGAGGTCAGAGAGGAGGTGGAGCAGAGAAGAGCTCAGGGTATCATGATGAGTCTCCCAGTCTAAGCCCATGGCTCTACCTCTGGGGTGCCTTAAAGGGGGGATAAACATGACAAATTCATGGGGCCCAGCATTCCCAGGGGGCCCAGTGGATATACCGTACTTTCTGGGCTATAAGCCGCACCTGACTATAAGCTGCAGTCCATGTTGTAACATGAGATATTTACACAGAAAGATGGTAAACAGAAAGATTATTTAAATATTTATTTCCATACCTTAACTGCTTTTTTCCAAACCGTTCCTGTAACACGGCAGTAACACGGCTGGTTAAAAAACCCAGAAAAGTCATTGATCGCTATCTTCATCTTCCTTCATTGAAACCACTGAAGTCATCTTCTTCAGAGTCGGAGTTGAACAGCTGCAGAACGGCTCTGTCACACACCTTCTCAGTCTCGCTTCCGTTGCCGCTCTCAATGACACTTGCGTGCTGCAGCTCTATTTCCTTCTTGGACAGCCAGATCGATTGCTTTTACCTTAAAAGCTGCATCATATGCATTTCTTCGTGTGTTTTCCATAATGAGGGTTTGTGCAAGACACGTAAAATGATAAAGTTAAGTTTAAAACTTCTCCTCTTCGCATCACCGCTTCCACTTGTCTATCTCGCTTTTGTGCTTCCTGCTAGAGTGCCCCCTGGAGGCCGTTATCTAAAAATCTATACTTGAGCTGCATCGTTGTATAAGCTGCAGGGTTCAAAGCGTGAGAGAAAAGTAGTGGCTTATAGTCCAGAAAATACGGTAGGTTAGAAGTTGTGAAAATTTCGTGTTAGCTCCAGAGTAGAAGAGAGGCATAGACGCTTGGAGTTGGATGTCCGAAGTTAAGTTTCACTTTCAGTTTCATGCCAGTTATGGTAGTTATGGCACTTATGGAATGCACCACGTACATACACCCACCCACCCACCCCCCAACCACAAATTTACAGATACTTTATTTTATGAAGGGCCCACAACATTTATCTTTCATGGGGCCCACAGTTGCTAGCAGCGCCCCAGCCCTAACTACTATATCATCAAAAAGGAAAGTCTGCTCTTAAACATAAAGAGGGTGTCTGTATCCCGGACTGAGGCAGGGAGATGGTTCCATATAGGAGCTTGATAGTGGATGAAGTGATGAAAAGCTTCAATGCTTTAAGAAAGCCTCCTCTGGCCATCACAAATTATAACTACTTAAATGGTTTAAAAGCAGAGAAAAAAGAGCAAATTGCATGAACGTGCAACACTCCTCTGAAGACATCAAATACATCAGACTGGATTTTGTTGCTATTCTTTCTTATTTCTTCTTATCTAAATAAAACTTAGGAATTCTATTTAACAGAATTGATTTTATGACCGTTATTATTAAGTTATTTGAGACTGATCTCATGAAATCGCCTTGTATGTCACGTTAGTTCTTATGGCATTTGGCGTGCTACACGTACACATTTTTGACCTTTCCCATGTTATTCAACGCCTTTGATCGCATGTCAGTTTACACCAAGATCTCCAGTTCACGTAGCTCTAACCCCTAACCCAGGGGTGCTGGTACCAAATGTGGGCCCCATGAAAGGTAAACGTTGTGGACCCTTTTATAAAATTCAGTCAATCTGTCAGACTGGGGGGGTGGGGGGGTGGGGGGGTGGGTGGGTGTCCATACGTAACATCATTTACGCTAGTGTGAAAATGAAACTGAAACTTAAAGATACTTCAAACATCCGACTCCTGACTTCTACGCCTCTCTTATACAGCGGATCTTACACAAAATTTTCACAACTTCTAGTCTGTTTTCACTGGACCCCCTCCACTGCTCTTTGAGCTCCCACAAATGCTGGGTCCCATGAATTTGTCAGTCCCTAACCCTAACCCTCAGTGCATGGCATTTGATGCGGCGTGAACATATATGTGGAAGGCTTATAATGCATACAGATAACACGCCAAGACAAGGGTCAGAGTCTGATGCAAACACAACCTGAGGTGGTGCATGAATGGCAGACTTGTGCAGAGCAGTCAGCAGAAAGAAGATGAAAAAAAAATATAAGTAAAATCACATCAGACTGTGTACCCTGCATGGAAATAATAAGCTATATGATATGGAATGGAGGGTGATAGGAAAAGAGGGACGGGTTTAATTTAAAAGACTGATATCACCTTCCATCTGCACTCTGAGAGCATCTTACCCTTCCGAGTGCATCTTTCAACATTATTTTGAGTCTGAACCTGCAGCGATATTGTCCCAAGAATTCAGAATAACCTCTTAGAATATCTTGAGTGCATTTGTAAATGTGTGTTTTGGAAAAAGAATATAAAAAATACTAAGGTAATGATAAAATGCCAAGGAAATGATTGGAGTGTGTGTTTCTTTATGTGTGTTCACCATGTTTTCCATATGTTAAAAAAAAGAGTAGACTACTGCCTTGAACCCTTCAGTATTTCCTCTGTATCCAGCTAGCAGATGCACACAGCAAGGAAAACACAGCACCACAAACATACAAACACTGTAATTTATCTTTAATATAAACTAAACAACGTGTACTCCAGAAACCTTAGCAGTAGGGATTATACAATAATTAAAAAGAAGTTCAACGTTATAACCTCAATTTAATATAAATAAGACTAAAAGAGAAACAGGTGTGACACAAAAGTAGAACTGTAGCCCAAAGCACAGCAGCTTTATTAAAACTACACATCAAATACTGACCTTATTTAATGTTTCACCTATAATTTTATGCATTCACTCCCAGGTCCATCTGTCTCTTTTTTTACTCCTCAATACGTTCAGCCTGTGTTTTGATGCAAAATAATATAAGTGTAAGCACTAGACTTTTTCAGCAAAGTGTTTATGTATCAGTTTTCACTTTCACATATATTGAATCCACAAAACACTACCAAAGTCTAAAAGGGTATACGGTATTTTACACAAAAAAAAGAGAAAAATGACAGATTACTAAATACCAAAAGATTTTATATAAGATGCTACAGCCATGTAACAGGCAACAAATGGAAAATATATCATAATGGTATATCACATATGCTTTCGCCATAATGGTATACCATATATACCATTATGGCGAAAGTGCACCTAAAAATGAAATGGTATTGTATAGGGACAATCAGATGAGGAAAGATATGATAAAATAAACTCTGTGCTCAAAAGATAAATGTTAATGTCTCGTTTCAAAAGGTTTTTCTAATGCTCATCATACACCATTTAACCTTTCTCTCTCTTTCACATGTTGTATTTATGCCTCAAGCACAAGGCTGTGATCTTGCGAAAACATCATATGATGATTTTTGCAGGTATGATCACAATACACCATGTGAATCATAATTTTCTCACCTCTCATAAATTGCAGACATTGCAGAGACACATCCAAACTCTACAAATTTTTCTCTGGCGTCTGGTTTTCAGAGGCTTAATCTGAATCTGACGAGATGGGTTTTAGTTGTGTCTGCATTTGTGTATCATTTTGGACCAACATTATTACAAAATTGACAATATTCAGATGAAGTAATCTTTAATTATCTACAGACTAATTTGTTCTGCCACAGTTTTATAAGGAATCAAAAATGCTTTCACACTAGAGTGACTCATCAACGTCTGTAAATCAGAGTTCAGAAGCTGACAGTCATAATTCATATTACTACACGCTCAGCAGCAGCAAAATAACATATTACACAAGCTATGCAACTAAATGTAGAATGAAACCGAATACTTTAGTGCAGACAGATGCTAAAATATCACTATAAACAGACTGAAATAAACTCACTAACATAGAAACCTATGTTGGTGACATTGATGCCACATATTTTCTGTAAAATATTGTAATTTAACTATTTAACAAGCCATTTAAAACAAATTTTATTATAATTTTATTTATTTATAATTTTAATTATTCTATTAAGTGATTAGAAAAGTGCTGACAGCTCCGTTATTAACCCTTAGAGCCAGTTCTAATATTAGTAACACTTGGTACAGCTAAGCACAGATAAATAAAATAATATTATACATTGATGTTAGATTCTACTTTCATTTAGGTATATTTTTCAACTGCAGCTGACCTGTTTATTGATATCAAGTAGTCATTGATTTTTAATGATTTTAACCCTTTAAAAGCCATGATTTTGTTGTGATGCCACCATGTTTTCAGATGAAAAAAAAAAAAAACAACGAAAAAAAGAGTAATTTTCTATGCAATGCAAAGTATTTTTTGTGTGTTGAATTATTACAGCCTGGGATAAGTTATGAGTATCAGCAACATTGATATTTATGAGTTAGAATTTTTTGTTCAGTGATAAAATACACTCATACTGCTGAGCACACGCTGATTACTTTTTATTACCCTCCCCCCTGAAGGGCTGAGGGCTGTTGCTTTTGGTTCAGTTTGTTTGTTTCTTTGTTTGTTTGTTCCTTTGTTTGTTGTTTAACACTCTAGCAGCAAAACTATTGAATTTTAATTTTTTTTCCCTCCCGTTTACTTATAATGGCCAAAATTTCAAATGTCTATTAATACATCAATTTTGTTTCAATTTACTTCAAACTTGGCACATATATAGAGGCAATTGATATGTTGACATCACCACATGCATAGACATGATGACATCAGCTGGATCAATACCAAAATAAGCTACGATAAGTGCAAGGGGCGGGGTTTGTTGTGCCTGGCACCACTTGTTTGTGTGATTGTTAACGCTCGAGCCGCAAAAGTATTGGTTGAATTCATACCACATTGGGTTTATAGATTGCCAGTGACCCAGAACAGATCTGATTACATTTTGAGAAAAGTAGGTCAAAGTTAAAATTTGTAATGAATTTTTCAATTTTTTTTTCCTTTTACTTACAATTACTATTAATTTAATTCATGCCAAATTGGGTTTATAGATTGCCAGTGACCCAGAATAGATGTCGTTACATTTTGGGAAAAGTAGGTCAAAGTTCAAATTTTTTTAATGAATTTAAAAAAAAAAAAAATCTGCCATGTACTTATAATGGGCGAAATTTCAAATGTCTATAAATCCATAAATTTTGCTTCAATTTACTTCAAACTTGGCACATATATAGAGGCAATTGATATGCTGACATCACCACACTCATAAACATGATGACATCAGCTGGATCGATGCCAAAATAAGTTAAAATATCTGTGAGGGGCAGGGTTTGTTGTGCCTGGCACCACTTGTTTAGACATTGATTTGAATGGGATTCAGTGCCATGTTTTTTGTGCCGAACAGTATGAATGCAGCACTGGGTTGTCCACTGTGTATTTTAAACTTACTGTAGGAGCTGAATTGGAAATAACAAGATAAATAAAAATACACAATTGAAAGGATCAAAAGAGTCCATAAGGGTTCATTTATTTAATGACAAGCTCTGCACAATCTTCATAAAAAGCAGATCATAGGACAAATTAAAACCACAGCCTAAATTCTGTAGTATTTTCTAACACCATCTATGGTATTTATGTCCATTTATGTCACTTAAGTGCATTTATGTCACTTTTAGACTAAGTGGAAAGTGACCTGTTCTGACAAGAGCCATGCCAACTTAAGGGAGCAGCTATTTCCAAATTATTCTTGAATTTTCTCAAACTGCTGCATCCAAAGACTAAAAATGAATGTACATCTTCATAAATGGAGCATACGCGACTACTTCTACATCATCCCCTCCTGTGTGTTTATTATATGTGTTCTCCACATGTGCTATGTACATGAATATTTAAGTTCATAAGTATTTGCATGCGCTGCTGCTGTTTGTGTACAGTTCTTGTGTGTTTTCTTGCGGCTCAGCAGGTTTTGTGCCATGATTCAGTCTCAGCTGCACGTTTTAATCTGCCCTTTGCGCTCCCTGCTATTTTCTCTTTAGTTTATTCTTTCTCTTTTCCCATCTCTCATTCAGTATCTCTGGTTTTCTGATTTGTATTCCCTCCCTCTTGCTTTGCTGTCTGTCTCCATTGTTCTTGATTTTCATTTCTATTTTGTTGTTTCGTTCTTTCTTATTTGCTCATTCTTGTGTCGTCTTCAGACTATCCACACACAAAGCAAACACACACACTACCCCCCCAATGTTCCTTGTTGCACGTTTTCCCTCTGTCGCTCTCTCTTTTTTTGTCAAGCCTTTTCTGCAATGTTTTTTTTCATTCTTGCTTCCTGAAAATGGTGTCACAGAGTTGATGAAAAGCAAAGATGGAATAGGAGAGATGATTTAGAAAATACAGATGAGGGGAAAAAGGGGGAGAAAATAACAGAAAAAATGTGAGAAATGAAGACAGATGGCCAGAGGGCAGATGGGACCAGTTAGGTTGAAAGGTTGAATGGATGATAGGATGGAGGAATGGAGAGGATGTTAAAAAAAAAAGAAAAGTAAAGGGCAGTGGGTTGAGAGGTCTAGAAGGCAAGTCCACGGGTGAAGTGGAGGAGGTGGAAAGAGCAGAAATGGAGAGCTCTATGCGCATGAGTTCTCCCAGAGCTGATTGGATGGAGAGTTCATGAAAGGAGGCTCAGACGTGTCGGGCATGAGAGGCAGGATGCCTTGAGGAAGACCGAACCAGATGGAGGAGAGAGGGAACATGTGAGCCAGAATTGTATGATGGAGCGATGGCACTTCTGAAATAGAAAATAAAACAGTTATGAAGGTCAGGAGGACAGAGCTGTCAGGGAGCCGGCAGTGAGGAGGGGGTGATGGAGGGAGCCTAAGTTTTGAAGGTTCCTCAAACACAATACAAGAGCTTTTGGTGTTTCTCTAAATAAAAGCCTGCTTGTTCTTCTGCTGGGACAAAAAACTTTAGGAGATTGAGAAGACAGACTCTCTCATGTTTCTGATCATGAGGGTAGAAGTGAAGGAATAGGTTAGAAAATGACCTCTCTAATTGAAGGATTAAAGAAATGGAGTGGAAAAAACAACCATCACGATGGGAAATAAATGTAATTTTGAAGGAAAATAGGAAAATGGGTGAGGTACACATCGTATTAACTCAAATAGAGGCCTGGTTGTTCATTTCTCTCAGTTGCAGAAGACACCTTGACTTAATTTGAAGGAGGATTACATTAGAGTCAAGCCTTTATTTCTAATTTCCTCTCTTTAATAAATAGAAATGATCCTGTTTAGCATGAAAGCTCATTTTGATCCAAGCGCCACCAAACGCTGGCTTGACCATTCCAAAATAAAAGCCCTGTAGAAGTGAACAGAAACCATTCATTGCTTATTGTGTAAATGCTGCCAACCTGTCACACTGTCTACACAGCTGTGGCCCAGAAGGTTGGTGAATTGGCTTGTAACCGGTAAGGAAATTGTAGGCTGATATGCCCTTTAGCAAGGCACTTAACCCCTCAATTGCTTCCTTGGTGCATGCCATGGCTGCCCACTGCTCCTAGTCTGCAGTGTGTGGTTTGTTTCTGCATAATGAGCAAAATGCAGATGTTTAATGTCGATGTGTGTTGCATGGCCACATGCACAATATACTGACATATGAAAAAATATATTTTCTTCTTTTACATGACAGTTTAGCTGAAAAAGTAAGATACACACCTGCAGTGACTGAAATTGGAAAGGGACACTTGAGAATTTTGATCTAGAATAACAGTATTAAAAGTAGTTAGGTTATATAGTTGAATGTATAAAATTAAACCTACATACATGTGGATGTTTTGTCGGGCACCACAAGTTTATCCACGTTATCTTTTTTACTCATCCAGTAATTGAGGGTTGAATAGGATTTTATAAAAGACATTACGTTTATGTAACCAGCAACAAATAGGAAATTTATCTCTACCAACAAGGAAATGCTAAAAGTGCATGTGAAAGAGAAATGACGTTGTAAAGGGAAAGTCATTAGAAGGATGCAGATGGGGACAGATATGGTCAGATTAACTCGGTGCACTTAACTTTCAATCCTTGAGGACCAGCCTTCATTTGCTCATATCAACTTTGACTCCTAGCTATTACTAGAAACCTACTTTGTAACCAGCTCCTGGTTTTTTATCAGAGCAAATACAACACAATAGTATTTATGTCTTCTAGTCTTCATATCAAATGGCAGCTATTAGCTTTGAACCATACTCACAAAATACCCACTAATATCTAGCTCTAGTCTTCAGTGCACAATTAGTAACAATCTCACTTCATTCCCGGTGAAATTAGTTGTCCCAGGTCTTTATCTCCAGTCAGTGATTGAAACATAACTCCCACATGGAGGTGTTATATTTTACCCCTTTTGAGACACAATGAAGTTATATGTGTTGAAGTCCCAAATGTAAATAATCAGCATAATTTTTAATTATGTCTTTTTTTGCAGCCTGGAACAAGGTAAAACAGTAACCTTTCTTACAAAGTGCATCACAGGCAGGACAGAGAAGTGAAGCGGCTTCATGTGATTTAAGGGGAATCGGAAGGGAATCTAATATTCCCTTTATTCCATTGAGTGTCTGACATCAAACGTGACAAAAGCAGAGATGAGTCATTTGTCTGTTTTTAGCAGGTTTGTTTGCATTAAAAACCCTGAACAGTACAAGAAAATCATATTAATCAAACCATGGGCAAGGATGGAAAGCTTCTATTTTGCTCCATTGTAAATAGAATCACACAGAAACACAGCTATAGACAAAAAGCGCTTTTCAGGTACCGCAGCTCCAGTTTTCTCCTGTAAATTTTTCTGAATTTTACATCTTTGCTGCTGTCAGACAACTTATATTGGTACAAAGGGAATGTTGACTGTTCAATGACAACATCAGTGTATAACAGGTATTGTCTAAAAAACACCAGTTTCACTTCTTTCCTTTCAGACTCCTTGGCTGCATTCACACTGCTGGTGAAAGTGTCGCAGGCAGGATTAAGTCACTCATATGTGACTGTTGTAGCTGTTGTATATGTTTTGTTTTTATGACAGTGTGAACAATGTAAGATACAGATCAGTCAATCAAATTTTATTTATATATACTGAACAAAAATATAAACGAACCACTTTTGTTTTTCTCCCATTTTTCATGAGCTGAACTCAAAGATCTAAAACTTTTTCTGTGTACACACAAGGTTTATTTCTCTCAAATATTGTTCACAAATCTGTCTAAATTTGTGTTAGTGAACACTTCTTCTTTGCTGAGATAATCCATCCACCTCACAGGTGTGGCAGATCAAGATGCTGATTAGACAGCAGGATTTTTGCACAGGTGTGCCTTAGGCTGGCCACAATAAAAGGCCACTCCAAAATGTGCAGTTTTATCACACAGCACAATACCACAGATGTCACAAGTTTTGAGGGAATATGCAATGGTCATGCTGACTTCAGGAATCTCCACCAGAGCTTTTGCCTGTGAATTGAATGTTCATTTCTCTACCATAAGCCATCTCCAAAGCTGTTTCAGAGAATTCATGAAGAAGACTGTGCGAGGAAAATGGTGGTCACACCAAATACTGACTGGTTTTCTGACCCCCTGGACCACCCAATACAGTAAAACTGCACATTTTAGAGTGGCCTTTTATTGTGGCCAGCCTAAGTCACACCTGTGCAATAATCCTGCTGTCTAATCAGCATCTTGATCTGCCACACCTGTGAGGTGGATGGATTATCTCAGCAAAGGACAAAGGAGAAGTGCTCACTAACACAGATTTAGACAAATTTATGAACAATATTTGAGAGAAATAGGCCTTTTGTGTACATAGAAAAAGTTTTAGATCTTTGAGTTCAGCTCATGAAAAATGGGAGCAAAAACAAAAGTGGTGCGTTTATATTTTTGTTCAGTGTAGTACCACATCATAACATAAGTTATCTCATGACCCTTAAAATTTAGAGCTGGTCTAATCCAAACTCTTAAAGGTGGGATAGGAGATCTCAGAAAAACGGTTCAAGCAAGCTACATTCTGAAAATACCCAATACAAAAGTCCAAACCCCTTTCTTCAGACCTCCCCCCGAAGCTATACCTCCAGAGTACTGGCATGTGCAATGTTTGTTCCCGAGGGTTCACAACATCAATTCACCCGGCTCCAGCTCCAGCTCTGGCTCCGGCTCTGGCCCCGGCCCTGATCCACGCATACCTCATTCAGTCTCCTCCAACACCCCCGCCCCATTTCATACCTATCTGGCTAACGTTACATTTCCTAGTGATTTATGTTAGCGACAAAACAGTTTGCTGGTGAACTTTACATCCAAATATAGCTAATCTAGCTAAGCTCTGGTTCTGGCTTCATTTCCTGTACAAGTGCTCCAAGCCTCTGAGAACGCACGATTCATGCACAAAGAGGGGTACGCACAGAGGGGGGAGGGACAAATGGCAGTTGAGTTTGATAGACATATCCCTGTTCAATCATTTCAATGGGCCGGTTAAAATGATTGGATGGTGTTTTTTCAGTCATGTCCATTCCACAGGTGACAATTTTTTTTTATTTTTGTGTTAGAGCATTTAAATTAATTGGTTGTAATCAGGGTGTGAAGGGGATTTTAAGCAGTATATAGTAAAAAATGCTCCAGGAAAACATCTCCCACCCCACCTTTAAGTCAATTCACAGACACCAACAGAATCATCCAGGAGCAAACACTTGGTGACAGTGGAAGGAAAAACTTCCTTTTAACAGGCAGACTCCAACTCTGGAGGATGGTCGTCTGCCTTGACCAGTTTGGGTTAAAGAGAGAGGGTTAAAGGAAGAGAGAGAGAGAGAGAGAAGAAGAAGAGGGGAAGCGTCACATGATCCATATAGCCTAGTAATGGAGTATTTTCACTGTGTTTATAAGATCTACTAACTCCACTGTTTTTGTTGCTGTGTCTGTTTAGGACTGTGAGCTGTTCACACTGGAATCTGATAAACAACCAAACAAAAACTCAGATCTGAGCAATAAATTATAATTGAGCACTGAGAGTGGCAGTGGAAACCTTTTATAATATATTTGATATGTTGATGTTCTTGTGTTTGTACACAGAGATACACAGAAGGACTTCACTTCTTTAACTTTAACTTTTTCACTCCCCCTCCCCCAATGTCTTAAATTGCAAAACAAAAAACAAACAAAAAAAAAACAACCAAAATAGATCAAATCCAGTGAGCATTTGTGGGATATGTGTATGGTCTCTGAGGTGGTTAGGATGCAGTGAGACTCACCAGATGTCAGCCGTCCATAGCTGACTTGATATTCCAACAGTTAAATTAGCCATGTGAATAATATTCCGGCTCATCAGCAGCTGATTGCTCTAATCGGTTTCTGTGATCATCAAGGATATCGCCTTTGCACATGAGATTTGCCAAATCTGCATTTCAATAAAGCCTTTTATTTTTTTTTATTACTACAGAATATAGCGAGGGTTATAATGTGTAAAAGCATATTTTGTTCTCTCTTTATCTGTTGGCGTATTTCTTTTTCTATGTAGTACACATAAGTATGCATGTAGTACGTTATAAAGCTGTATTTAACAGTACATTATAAAGTGGCTGTTGTGCACTTACTGGAAATGACAATTGTGACATTTTCTTCATTTTAAAGGTATAATATGTAACATTTCTGCATTAAAAAACTAAAACTGACAAGACGTTTAATATATTTTATTGACATGTGTTTTTACATAATATTATTGTGAAATAATGTACAAATTCAGAGAAACAAGAGCTTTTACTGAGTGCAACAGCTTATTTTATTTGGCTGTTGGTCACTTGCAGCTATTTCATCACAATAAGAAATCATAATGTCTTGCTGTAGTGCACCAAGACAAATACATATGCAGAGGGATGAGCACCGATGACTTTCCCTCATTTGAGTCACAAATGATCAAGATTGGCTCGTCCAGTGTGTTTTACTGTTTCTTAATCTACCGTCCCCCTGGCCCTGCTGGTGCCTTCTTAAGCGATTTCAGTGATTTCCTAACATCAATAATAAAACTGGAGAAGGTTTTAATTCTTGGGGATTTCAATCTGCACATTGATAACAATTCATCCAGCCCAGCAATGGAACTTTTAGCCATGACTGACACTTTTAACCTCAAACAACATGTATCTGGCCCCACCCACAAGAAAGGACATACCCTGGACCTGGTTTTCTCATTGGGCTTACACGTCACAAATGTGTGTGTTGAGGATGTCCACTTGAGTGATCATTGTGGTGTGTTTTTTGACTTATGTGTGCCTCTTGAGCCCAAGCCTGCACCTAGAAGGGCCAAGAGGAGGATCATTACAGAGTCCACAGCCCAGGTTCTCCGTGCCCTGTTTAACCCTAGTCTTCTTAATGAGTGTCCCGATGTTGATGAGTTTATCCAGTGCTTTGCCACACACTGCAGCTCTATTCTTGACCAGGTGGCTCCCGTGAAAACTAATGTCACTCGTAAGTGGTCTTGTCCCTGGATAAATGAAAACATCTTAAACCTAAGGAGAACTTGTCGCAAAACTGAGCGTCTTTGGAAATCAACCCAGTTGGAAGTACACAGGTTACATCTTAAAGATCTCATAACCTCATTAAATAAAATGATTAAGGAGGCAAGATCCAGCTACTTCCACAAACTTATAGCCACAAACAAGAAAAACCCCAAAGTAATCTTTGACACAATCCAGTCCATTGTGTCCCCTGCTGTCCCTGCTGCCCCTGTGCTCTGTAAAGCTGACAGCAATGACTTCCTAAACTTCTTCACAGACAAGATCAGGGATATTAAACACAATATCCCACCACCCTCTGGCCGTCTGACCCTATCTGATCCCCCTCTGCAAACCTGGTCCTCTTTCGACCCTGTGACACTGGAGGACATCTCAGCACTTTTATCCAAAACGAAACCCTCCTCCAACTCTGCAGACATCCTCCCCCATAAGCTCCTTGTCGGTGTCTTTGACACTATTGGACCATGGGTCATAAAGTTTTTTAACCTGTCGCTCACAACTGGTTTGTTTCCCAGCTCCTTCAAACAGGCCATCATAGAACCTAAACTAAAGAAAACTACACTGGACCCCACAGACTTCAAAAGCTCCAGGCCCATTTCAAAGCTCCCCCTATTGGCCAAAATCCTTGAGAAAGCAGTGTCTAAACAACTTACAGCTTTTCTGGAGACACACCAGATCTATGACACTTTTCAGTCTGGGTTTAGACAACGCCACTCAACACAAACCGCACTATTAAAAGTGTCTAGTGACATCCTGATGGCGGCTGACTCCGGGAAATCCACGGTCTTGGTCCTGCTAGATCTCTCCTCGGCCTTTGACACAGTGGACCATACCATAATGATTGAGAGACTGAGGGACCTGGTAGGGATGTCAGGTCCTGTGCTACACTAATTCTCCTCTTACCTGACCGGCAGAAGCGTCACTGTGTCAATAAACAACTTCCAATCTGACTCAGCGGATCTACTGTGTGGTGTGCCCCAAGGCTCTGTCCTGGGACCAGTCCTATTCTTACTCTATGTCCTCCCACTTGGCCACATTATCCGACAGTACAGTGATGTCTCCTATCATCTTTTCGCGGATGACATCCAGATATACTGCTCCTTTAACTCCTCTGAGCCCCACAAACTGAGTTCCTTAATCAACTGCTTGTCAGAGCTGAAGCAGTGGCTAAATGATAACAGCCTCCAGCTGAACTCCAGCAAAACTGAGACCCTCATCATTGCCCCGGATAGTGCAATCCCAGGGATCAAACATCACCTTGGAGACCTGAGTTCCTCGGTAAAGACAAAACTGAGGAATCTGGGTGTCATCTTTGACCAGGACATGTCTTTAGAATTCTACTCCAAACACCTAGTCAAAAACTGTTTCTTCCACCTACGCAACATCTCCAAACTCAGATCTATGGTGTCCACAAATGAGCTCGAGATGATCGTTCACGCTTTCGTATCTTCTCGCTTAGACTACTGCAACAGCCTGTTTACATGCTTAAACAAGAAGGAGCTGGCCCGTCTACAGTTTGTCCAGAACTCTGCTGCCAGGCTCCTGACCCGCACAAACAGGAGAACCCACATCACTCCCATCCTTAAATCTCTCCACTGGCTCCCTGTTCTATATCGTCTTCATTTCAAAATTCTTGTGCTAACTTTCCGGGCCCTACATGGCCAGGCCCCTGCATACATTGCTTCCCTGATCCAGCCCTACAGCTCGACTCGTAGCTTGAGGTCTTCAGGACAGCACCTGTTGATGGTTCCACGGACCTGTTTTAGCACACGCGGTGACAGGTCTGTTAAAGCTGTGGCACCACGTCTATGGAATGACCTGCCTCTACACCTACGGTCCATGGACTCTGTAGAGAGCTTTAAGAAACACCTCAAAACCCTCCTGTTCAAAAAGGCTTTTTAGTCTCCCACCTGACCCAGGACCACCACAGACTGATTACACTCTATGTATTCATCATAACGTACTCCATGTGTCACCCCCCCCCCCCAGTCTCTCTATATCTCTATCGCTCTCTCTTTTCTCCTCCTTTACTCTCTCTCTCTCTCTTTAACCCCAACTGGTCAAGGCAGACAGCCATCCTTCAGGAGTCTGGGTCTGCTCGAGGTTTCTGCCCGTTAAAGGGAAGTTTTTCCTCGCCACTGTCACCAATCACAAGTGTTTGCCCCTGAAGGATTCTGTTGGGTCTCTGTAAACTTAATTTGATTCTGATTTGAATTGATAAAGCACTTTGTGACTCTGTCTGTGAAAAGTGCTCTATAAATAAAATTTACTTTACTTTACTTTACTTTAATGTGGAAAACATTTCTAAACATGATGTGAATAGAAGTTTCATACATGACCTTCTCTGTAAAGGTGATTTCTGCTTCATTCATGTCAAATTTCTGTGAATAGTTGAGGTGAAAACAAAAAATATATGAATTTTGAAATTTTAACTGATTAAAAACATTTTATATAAGCTTTTAGATCAATTTAATCTTAAATACTATATACCATACATTTTTAGGGTGAGATACTGCAAGCACATCATCTCAGTGCCTTTATATTCTAAAACAGGCAAAGAAAAATATAAATTTTAGTATTTGTCTGTGTTTTATAATGCTGCCTTCTTTTGACAACTGCTTGTTCCCACTTTAGCAAACATCACTCACTACAACCATCACTTGCCCAGCATGGGTTTAATGTTACTTCAGGGCTGTAGGGCATTTTGGCGGAGCTGATAGACCCACCAAATATTTAATTCCTCTACCTCCCTGTGTGCCCTTTTTCTGTCACTCTAATTTTTATTTACTTTTTTGCTATGAGCTGACAGAAGTACTGACTGAATGCCATAGTAGAATAAGCTGCTGTTCTTATCGTCAGCTTTACAATGAGGAGTCCAGGGATCAAACCTATGGTGACTTGATAATATTATACCAAACACAGACGGATCATGGAGGAGAGGAGGGACTGCAGAGAAATAAAAAAAATGTTATTTTTAAGAAGTGAATTTCCCTGCTGTCAAGTTTTTATTTGATTATGACTTGTGTCAATGATTTCAATGCATCTCAGTGGCCATGCATTCATAACACGGTGAAGTGAATGCTGAAATGTTAAAAAAAGAAATGCAAATAAGACAAGTTTCCATTAACTAGGTCAAGGTGAACAAACTAAGCTGCGTTATACACAACTGAAGGAAAAACAGCTGACAAAGAGCATGTTGCTGGTCATGGATCAGTCCATGTGTGGTACCTGTTACCTCTGCTTTTCATGTTTTATTTTGCACTTTATCATCTGGGAAGATGCTGCTGAAATCAGTGATGCGAGTGAAAAACTTGCTACATCCGATCTTGTTTTTTCAATAAATTATGGAATTATGTGCACTAAGCTCAAGCACGTGTATGAACTTCAAAATTGAGCACATTTTTGTGAATACAAACTTTTTTAGAAGCTTTTTCAATAGCAATACTTCATAAAAAATACTCCATAAAAAATTTGTGTCTATATTACTATACAATATTTGAGGACTATAGAAAATAACAATTATAATGTTAGAACAGTGTGGTAATTGATTTATTTGTTATTTCAGCTGAATCAAGGAATTTACGTCAGTGTTCAGAACTACTGTGATAGAAGATTTACTGGTCGTCTTTTCTGCATCTTATAGTCATTTTTTGACCAGAAAAAGAGAGAATAAAAAAAATTTGTCAGGAGACACGAAAAAATATTTAATCTCTATTTATGTTTAACCTCAAGGTGGCCAGTCTGCACCTTTATATTTATTACTATTTGATACTTTTACCCTGCATTTCCATTACAATAATGCAGTGTGTTGTCCATTTTGTTAAGTAATATGACTACAAACAAGAAAACACTGGAGATTTTTATTGAGGAAGGATGTTTCAGAAACATAAAAAAATGCACTGGCATGTGAAAGGTTGGAAACACAGTGACTATGAACAAATGCATCATGAATACATTATGCATCAGGCTGTTTAATATCATATGACACACATTTTGGTTGAAAATTTTGTTCTATGAATCGGCTGCACATTTTTTACACACGAACAATGTAAGAGTGACTTTAAGCCTATTAAAGTAGTAGTGAAATGCTCAGAAATACTTGTCCATGTGTCCTTGTGTCTTTTGACAAAGCTGGAGAGAGGTTAAAGAGCCTCATTTACACAACTGTGAGGCAATATTTCTATTTGGTAAAAAATGAAATAAGAAATAGTGTTAATATAAAGACAGAGTTTCATCTAGAACTGTTGTTGGCTACCATATAAAAAATTGTGTTAGAAGTCTATGAGCGAATATGTATAAGGCTCATTTGATGAAGATGTTTGCATTATGATACATCTTTGATTGAAGAAAAAAAAAAAATCTGATTCAGATGAACTTTATTAACTCCTGGAAGAATTCATATGTCCTTCAGCTCAAGAAAAGAAAGACAAGCAAAAGAAAATTAAAACAAGTAATTATTTGCACAAAAGTCAGACTATCTTCAATTTGTTTTTCAGTCTTTCTGCCCATATCTGAGGCGATGTACAGTGTGATTTCCACACATTTCACTGGCAGATCCAGAAAAAATGGGGCGCACACACACACACACACACACACACACACACACACACACACACACTGTCAAATGTATCTACACTCACCAGTTAGATATAGGCCTATGTTTGATAACATTGTGTGATTCATTCAACCACTGGCTGTGTTCTGTGACAAATTTAATGCAGTTCTATTATTCAGACTATAGAATAATACATTACATAGCTTCTGTGGGTGCTTATTTGTTTTTCATGCTGACCCAAATGCTGCTTGAATAGGCAGCTGTCTCTTCATGATTATTAGACTTTAGTTCAGATTTAACTCACTTTACCACAGAAACTAGTTATAAATGGTACATGTGCAGTAGACTCCCCATTACTTCCTCCAGTACAAGAGATAAGAGAGGCTCGGGTGCAAAAACTGGCGCACAAGCACCACTACTGATAGGTCACCTGGCAGCACAGCGGGTTTATTGCTCAGTAGGGAGCACATCGAACTCTGATGTGAGAGACATAGGTTTGATTTTTGGCTGAAAAGGTAATTTTTTTCTGCACATTTTTGAACAGGGGGTTGTGGCGCCAAGGGTTCCGGTAGGTAACTCTGCCATTGCACTTCATCTAGTGCATTTCTTTTTAATGTGTAGGGTGATAGAATCAGTACAAAGAAGCTGCTTTTATTTTTTTTTTCCTTGAAAGAAAGTGTTCAGTTTTCTTTTCTTCCATGTGGCCAAAAGCTGACTTGCAACCATGAGCATCGAGGAAAAGAATCAAGCGCAATCAAAAAATATCGAGGGATTCCTTTAAAGGAGCGTATGACGTTCATCACCAGTTTTTCATCAAATCTGTAAAACTCAAGTGATAAGTGTCACAAATCCGTTAGTGTTTCCATTTATTACACACCTGAATCACTTCCCTCACGGTGAACAACTTCAAAGTCTACTCCATCACAAACCAAACCGTCACTCAGGCCTCTTCAGAATTCCACGCAGCCGCAAGTAGCAATGAAGCCATTTCCGTGTTTGTTGCTGCTGCAGCCATAGTGTGGAAGTTGGTCACTGTGAGGGAAGTGATTCAGGTGTGTAATCACAGAAACACTAACAGATTCATGATACTTCAGCTACAGATTTGATGAAAAATTGGTGACGAAAAAAAATTATAGTTTTGAGGTGGCTGTCAACCTACCAGTTATCAGTAAAGCACTGGCTACAAGCCCTTCTCAAGGTGATCTATCTGGAGTGGTCATCAGCCCGTATTAATAATGCTAAGCTTAGAACATTGGAGATGTGGAAAAAAGCTGCAGAAGATGTTAAGAAACTGTTGTCATAACTTATGAGATTCTCATTTATGGTAACTCTATGTGTCCAGTTTGTAATCCTGATTAATACTCTGTTTATTCAGTTATTTTGATTTGTACTTTATTTGTCAGACTCCCAATACCTGACTGTGTGTCCCACAAGGAAGGGAGTAAGGGCAGAGGGATGTGTTATGTGTGTAATGTAGATGTAGTGTACACGTTTTGTTGTGTAATGTTGAATTTGTTCGTCTATTCTTGCAGTCTGAAACTCGAAATCAATGAAAACAGATGATTACAAAAAAAAAAATAAAAAAAATAAAAATTGGTGATGAACGTCTGCTTTGAGAATACTCAAGACAAAAACAAGTGAAAGGGCTGACATGCAGATGAAAGAATGAGGGATGAGACTGACTGGGGGAAGGTGGGAGGGCCGGGGAGGAGAGGGACAGGGCTCTGATTGCAGTTAATTGCTGTTCACATCCAGGGAGGGTTTAATCACTCGGAGGCGCTGCATGTGTGTGTGCAGCCTCTGGGTACAGCCCTGGGCTCAGCCGAGCAGCCGCTTGCTTGTGCTTTAGCCTTGGTTTATAATTAGCAAATAGATTATATTCCAGTGGTGCTGCTGTACTTCCACGCCTCCAAATCAGACAGGGACCCTTTTTCATGTTACGTAAGACTGAGAACATAGAGCAGCAGCAATAGATAACGCCGTATAAATAACTTCTCTTCCTCGCCTTAATTTTATGTGCCTGTGTGATATCTTTGTCCACTCTACAACTTCTTTTTTCTGCTCTGTTTTGTGAAGACTGTGCACAGTTCTGTTGGAGTCAGCGCTTTGGTGCCAAGTCCAAACCAGCACCTGTTTCGATACGATTAGATGACAATCCATGAATGTTTATTGTTGTGTTTCATTCGAACTGCCTTTGTAACTGTTTTTCAGGACATCAAATATTAGTGAATAAATAATAATATTCATAGTGAAATAGTGAACTATTATAGAATGAAAGTTTGTCTCATTTGCTTCATCAGATCTGTTTTTGAAGCTTCACTGACAGTATTAAAAAAAAATGTAAACTTGCTTTTATTTTTTCATCTCTCACAATGTAGACAACTCTTCTGTATATCTTTATGTCTTTTGTTAGAGACAAAAAAGGCTCAAATTTTCATTGGGTAAGACAAAAATGAAAGGATCATAATTATCTAATTTACTAGTTATTCTAACTATACTTATTGATGAATGTGCAGCATCAAATTTTGTTGCATCACAGAGGTTAATAGTGTGCTTCGTAATCCACGGCATTTGTTTGATGACTTCAGCTTTTCAGAGTATGGTTTTTCATCCCCTTCTTGTCCATTGAAAACTATGTAACTACCAGTATTGTACTGAAGAGTGAAGTGCTCATTAATGTGTTGAGAAAATTCTTCTCCTAAACGAAGTAAACTCTTAAAAAACACTCTTAGAATTGCATTATTATAAAGCTGAAAACAGGCAATATATTATTCTTTCCACATGTTATATACAAGTACCATGGTCATTCAGTTAAACTACTTGCCACACTTGAGTATCTCTACATATGACAAGTGGAAATTTATAGGGGATACTGTAAAACACAAAACAGAAGAAACAAAATCACTTACTCACCATGATGAGTTACCAAATGATTTTAACACAGCTTACGGTAAATGCTACCAGTAGCCATCAAAACTGTGTGTACAGTGACTGGATGCTTCGTTTACGTGTAAATTTCCCCGTCATGGGACTAATCAAGGATCTCATCACATCTAATCTTGTCTCATTTGGTCTTGTCTCATATGTCGACCATTAACCAGCCATGTTATTGATATGCTAATCTGTGCATATTTATTTATTTATATTGAAGTCTTACCCCTGGGATTTCATTTTGGGAAAAAAAATTGTGATGAAGTAAATGACAAGAAAAAGGCTGTTTGGATTTTTTTTTTTAAAAATATGCACATTTATACACACAATGTTTGTTGAAAAGATAATTTTGCAGGTGAAGAAAATCACAGTTTCTTGTAAAGTATTAGACTGCAAAAATACAAAGACATAAACAGAAATACTATACACCTGAAAGTTCTCAAGGTGAAGTTGTCATGGTGATGTTGTCGTAACTATTAGTCTCCACTGTCTGTTCTGAGTTGTTGAAGATGTTTCAGATTCAATGTGACTAGACCTGCAGTGATTTTCACCTCTTTTAATATTTTTTCAAATTTCTCTTGAAGAAAGAGGAGAATATGCAGAAGCAATGGTCATTTTATATGCTGTTTCTCAAAAAACAGAATGTTTGTGAAGATAATTTTGTGTCTTTATTATGCAAGCAAAAGGGAAAAAAAGGCAAACAAAAAAAATTGTTTTGAAACAAAAAAATCAAGATTTGAAAACAAAAATGAAGGTTTCAAAATTTTTAAGCATAACAAAATCAATTGTGTTCTCATTTTCTTTCATTTCAAATCTGAAACTTCTGCTTGCAGGCCAAAAAGTTTTGTTTTGTTTCTAAATCTTTTGCAAATCAAAAAGTTTTGCTTGCAAGTTCAAGTGGTACTTACTTCCTGGTCAAAATCGTTCAACTGAATGTAATGGGCGGGATCTACACAAGCAGATGGGGTGGATTTCTATTGGTAGCTTGCTTCGGGTTGACAGTCTGGCTGGTGCCTGGTCCTCTCCTCAACAACTTGTAAAATCTCTTTTCTTTTTTTTTTAAGATTTTCTCTTCGGGTGTTTACAAATGTCTTTGCAAATAACGTTTGTCATCTTTTCCATTTACAGGGTGGGGAAGCAAAATTTACAGTGAACATTTAGTTGTTTTTTCTCAGCAGGCACTACGTCAGTTGTTTTGAAACCAAACATATATTGATGTCATAATCATACCTAACACTATTATCCATACCTTTTCAGAAACTTTTGCCCATATGAGTAATCAGGAAAGCAAACGTCAAAGAGAGTGTGATTTGCTGAATGCACTCGTCACACCAAAGGAGATTTCAAAAATAGTTGGAGTGTCCATAAAGACTGTTTATAATGGAAAGAAGAGAATGACTATGAGCAAAACTATTACGAGAAAGTCTGGAAGATACTATTAAAGAAGAATGGGAGAAGTTTTCACCCGAATATTTGAGGAACACTTGCACAAGTTTCAGGAAGCATGTGAAGGCAGTTATTGAGAAAGAAGGAGGACACATTGTGGCAATTAAATTCTCATGACTTTCAATAAACTAATTGGTCATACACTGTCTTTCAATCCCTGCCTCAAAACATTGTAAATTTTGCTTCCCCACCCTGTAGATTGCATGGTTTTATTCGCAATGTAGTAAAACATCAGGAACAACGGAACAACTTGGGCGTCCATCCTGGGCGTATGTGTCCCACAAACAATGCTGCGTGCTTGTTGGTTGCTGTTTATAGTGTTATCGTATCACTACACCTCCATTACTTGAGGTGTAATGCAGTTTCTTTTACCACTCCTCCATATGTCATCAGCCTGATTTGAATAAATCACCCAGAACTTTGGGGTGCGGTGGAAAAATTCTTTTACCCAGGGAGATACGTGAGTTCCTGGTAATAAGTCCTGGTATTTTGGTGGAAAAGGGCCTTTTGTTGTTCCCACAGGACCACAGTACTTCAGACGTGATGGTCTTATACAATAAGATGAATTACTGGAGATTAAACTACCAGTAGTGTATAACGTACTTCAAATGAGCTCAACCTACAGGTGTAAAATGATCATAAAACACTGACAGGAGCCATAGATTTTGGTTTTAATGCTTTTATTTCGGTAAGGTCTTGAATGCAGAACCTTTACTGCCGTGTTCTCTCTGAGTCTGTGGGTTTTATGCTTCCTCCCACAGTCTGTGATCAGGTGTGAATGTGAGGGTGAATAGTTGTTCGTCTATATATGTCGGCCCTCAGATGAACCCATCCAGGGCATGCCCCGCCTTTGGCTTCCAGTCCTTCTGCAACACTAAGGAGGATTAAGCAGTTACTGAAAATGAATGAACTTGGAGTATTTTCACCATGTGGTATAAACACCTCTACTTAATTGAAGGATTTTAATACTCACTCAGCACTGAAGCTCCTTCTTAAAAGCAAACCCAGGCCATCTGTTTCTATTTACACTTTGGGAAAAGCTTTGTAGAGACTTCACAGGCACAGTCAGAATATTTGATCTAACACTGTTTATTAAAGGGGTTCTATGCATCACTGATATTACAAGTTCTGACCAGCAGGGGGAAGTCACGTACCAGAACGCATTTCGGACTATCAAAACCACCGACAAATCAACACTGTGTATCCACAGACTTTATCACTTCCTGAATAAAGTATGAATTTCATTATTTACACAAATCTGCATCATGGCATTATCAAGTTTTCTTCTTCAAAATAAAACTCATACTCAACCAAAAAGTTTTTTTAGAATTTGCCAGCCTTTCTTGGCTTCTTTTCACAACACTCAAACATCAGGTTAAACTGAGTTCTGACTTGGTCCAGTGACCCACACAACACTGACTGGCTCTGTGGGGTTGAACTCACTGCTTACTAAATGATAAATGCAATGCCTCAGTTGAGTTCTATAATGTTGGGGTGGAGGGTGGGGTGGGCAAACATATGTTCCTAACTGGATCACTGCTTTTTACCCATGTTAAGTCCACAAACTGTTATCTTTTTTGTGTGTATATTTATGTAACCCTACTGTTTTTCTTTTCTCTGTTGTATTTTTCTGACAACACAGTAAAAATTATTTGAAATAAAACTCATAGCTGTGTCAAACTGTATCGCATGAACTTCACATTCTGCATCAGCTGATAGTTTACATTACTGCTCTGTGCTTAGCTCTGTTCTTAGACTGAAAACAGTCACATTAACACCACTAATCACCTCCAATTTCTGTTCAGTTTGTGTTGTCAATAGCTTCACTAAAGATCTGTTTGGAATCACCCAAACAAGGTCAGAACTGTCACAGTTTAGTCTGAACCATGGATCATGAAAAAGCCAACTTAGCAAAGATAAGAACATCCCATAATAACTTTATACCTTCTTAAGCCTCATAATCAAACTCACCCCTGTTGAAGAAACACTGACATTTCAACATCAAACTCCATTCTTCTCATTTAGAGCTGTGTCCAGTGGTGAAAACAACAACAGCGCTTCAAGCATTTATTACTGAGTCACTTTCACTGAAACTAAAAGTTGTTTCCTGTCAGTTCTCATCGTATCTAGTCGTTTTCGGATGCTTTGGTCCCGCATTGTTAGTTTTCCTCTACATGGGAGACTGAGAGTGACTCACTACTCCCTCTAATGGTCATATAAAGCCCATCAGTCTACATGGATTCAGTTCCAACTTCAGAGCTCTTTATTCTCAACCACAGGTGCCAAACATGTGGCCTGTGGGCCAAAACCGGTCTGTCAAAGGGTCGAGTCTGGCCCAGAGGGTTAATTTGTGAAATGCAAAAATTACACTGACGATATTAGCAATCAATGGTGTCACAATCATTTTAGTTCAGGTTCCAGATACAAAATAATTTGATCTCAAGTAAAAAAAAACAAAAAAAAAAACACCATAATAACCTATAAGTAATGAAAACTGCAAAATTTTCTCTTTGTTTTAGTATAAAAAAGTGAATGACCCATGAATAACCTGGAACAAATATGAACAACCTAAAATGTCTTCGAAAAAAAGTGTAGTATGAGCAAGATTCTGTCTTTTTGTTTTTACTTTGTGTTTTTGTAGATCCACTGTGATCGGTAAGTTCTAATATACATGTGTAAATGATAAACTGGGGCATACTATTGTTAAAGTTGCACTTATTTTTGAAGAAATGTCAGGTTGTTCATGTCATTCACATTTTTAAGGAAACTTTGTAGATAATAATATGTAATGTAATTTTACTTTTTTCACTGTTATTATTTTACTGATCTGGCCCACTTCAGATTATATTGTGCAGAATATGGCCCCTGAACTAAAATGAATGTGACACCCCTGTTCTAAACACACAGTGATGTTTCTTTAATGTTAGAAATTAGAAATACCCCATATCAGTGGCGATTTCTCATAGACTGCAAGGGAAGCCCGGCTTCCCCTAAAATTACAAAAATTAAATGGTTAAATATGTTCGGTTGTGTTGAGATTTTATTGACTACAAATGTGTTAGAACACGTTCATCTCAAAGATGAGTTCGTTCAAATCAGCTTTATCACAAATCAACGGACGCGATGTTGTTCACTTCTCCTCCATTCCCGTTGTGCTGTTTTCTCCTCCATCTCTGCTCAGTGCATTTGTCCGTAGACTGCGGGCGTCTCTGGGCTTCAATGGGACTGAGTGGAACAGTTTTTTTCATTGCCTCAAAACTGGACGGTAATTGGATAAATGCCACGATGTTGTCCCGCCCCCAGACGCCAGGAGTCTCTGGGGGTGAATGGAGCTGTGGGCGGAGCTTGGCCGGGCTGGACGCCAGAATCCCACGTGCTGATTGGAGGATCAGTCGAAAGGCTGAATCCCGTTTGATTGACAGCTATTTTGAGATCTACTCCTTCACTGACACAGTTCAGTTTAACACCATCGCACATTCTGCTGTGAAATCAGAGAAACCACTACGAAATTACTCGTTCATTTCTTGCACTGTAAATAAAACACACTCATTGTACTTCTTTGTTTCAATTTAACATAATTTCACCGTTTTCTTGTTTCAGTTACGTAATTTAATCATTTCTTGTTCGAGTTTAATATCGTTTTGTAGATAGTTAAATCAATCAAACTGTCAGCTAGGTCGCAGTGAAAGGAGCATCTGTAGTTTAAAAAGGCTGAAGTCTTACACCCACAACACAATGGGCCAAGGCAATCTAAGCAGCCCAGCTCTGCTGGACATTGAGAGGACACTGGTCCAGTCCCTGGAAAAGACGCCTACTTGCTACGATAAGGTCACTGAGCATTTTCTTAAAAAGGAACGGAGGGCCGAATTTATGTTTAAATAACTTGACAATTTTTTTTTGATGTAAGCCGACAATGAGCTTCCCCTGTCTGAAGGACGAGCAGCTGCCACTGCCCCATATAGCCCTTCTAGTAATAGGGTAAATTTTGGCTAAAATGATGAAATGCAACAGCTTGATCTAAATTCTGTAATTGATTACTTACAACATCTGCAGGGTAGTTCAGAGTTCTGTCCTGCTTACTTCACTCCGTTAGGTTTAATTTGACCCAAGCACAAGTGCAGATCAACCAGAATCGCGCCTCACTCGACTGATCAGTCTTTCTAACCCCAGGGTCTGGTGGTCTTTCTACTGACTTGTTTACACGCCTTTAACCTCGAAATAATTCATTAAAGGGCTGAGGGGATTTGTTGTCACAGTCACTGGAGTACTTGACAGCATGGCCGCATTACAGATGATGCTTTTGGACAAGGGTGAGCAGGAGGAGGGCGAAAGGGGAAGGAGATCGCTGTACAACACCTTTTGACATAACATTTAGCTTTTATTAATGAAATCCAGGTGTTTAACATTTGTCTCTCTCAGACATTTTTGCCTGCAGTCATGAGCAATGTGTGGCCAACAGATGCTGGGTCAGCCTACCTCTGTGAAACAACGAACGTGCGATGAAGTACAACTCATCACTCAGCTGAACCAACAATGAACTATTTTATTAATGTGGCAGCTATTTTAATTCTTCACATGTTTTTGTATGAGTGATAAAAATCCGCTTTTTCTGTCACAGCTGATTAAAGCCCCCTGGTTAGAGCGAGGAGTGTGGCAGGCACAACATTTCAGAGGATAAATATTCTTTAAAAATAAGACAGGCCGAACAGTTTAATTAGCCCTCGGGTTGTTTGACTCCATTGTAGGCTTTTGTAAAATAATTTAGAAGCACTTCGGGCTTACCGTCTCTGATCAACAAAAAGGAGAAGAAAATAGTATTTGTCTTCAGTTTGAAATGGATTTGCTCTTAAAGACGATTATCCCTTTTGTAAAAACATGCACTCACTCCTACGCAATCATTAAGAATAGAGAATTAAAACAATATACTATATAATCGGTTTTATTAGGGCCTACGTGTGTTAAGGAGCTTCTCACAAGTGCAACAGAGGGCTGTTGCTGCATTGGTTGCCAATACTGCAGCTCTGTTCATACTGGATTATTTTCACCTCCACCAAAGATATTATGTGTCAGTGTTCAGTGTCGTTCTTCCATCTGACTGTCAGCTGTATTATGCAAAAACGGCTGCAGTTGTTTTCATGAAACTCAATGGAGGAATAGAGCGTTGGACAAGGATGAACCCAATGTATTTTAAAACAGATCCATGATTTGATGTTTTACTTTTAATACAGGCAGAGGTATGTGCTCATGGACATTATTTGTGTATCATGTAACTTTGTAGATCTTCTGTTGGGATGCAAAACAATGTGAGGATGTAAGATATACATGCAAAATGGAATATACCATTATTATTATTATTATTATTATTATTATTATTATTATTATTATTATTATTATTATTATTATTATTATCTATAGATATAAAGAACAACAAACAAATCCAATGACATCTACAAACAATATGCATTGTAGTCTTCAACATATTTGGGTCCAACTTTATAACAATTTAAGATGGAACTAAAATGCAACTTCAGAAAGAAGTAAATAAATATTTTTAATGTTTGTGTGAAAGTTTAAAGTAGTATGTGATGGTTGTTTGTGTTGATCCTGGTGTCATGTGCATCATAATAAGTGTCCGTGTGAAACAACAACAGCAGAACCAATGTTTAGCAACAACAAAATTAAGGAAACATATTGATTAATCGATTCAATTCGGGTTGATTAATTAATGAGTTGTTTCAGCTCTAATATTAACCCTCAGAGACCCACAGGAAAATCTGTTACATCTGACTCTCCTGTATGTATTTACTTTCTTATACGTAAAAGTACCAGTTTTACATTCACTTTGTCTGAGAATGGATGAATTTATTGGAATTAAAATGAAAAGTACAGTAAAATTAGGACCCTTTTTACAGTTAACATTCATACATTTCAATATTCTGGTTGTTTTCTCATTACATTTGTCCATATCTAATCTTACAACTGCAAGTGTCAACCATTTTTGAGCTCAGAAAATGAAAAACCAAAGTTACAGAACATGCTTTAAAATGACTAAAGATACTGAAAACCTGAGAATTTCAAGAGATACAACAGTTTTTAGTTATTATTATTATTATTATTGTTATCCCAGAACAGAAAAACAAGAAACACTATGTTTAACAAGAGCCTGTCACTTTTTTCTTCAAGGGTGAAGGCCATGTTTATTTGGTTGAAATCTACAACTTCACTACTAGGTATCACTACATTGTACACACTGAAGCTTTAAGTTTAAGGCTGTTCTTCCATAAAATGTAAAGTAGATTTAAAGCAGAACAATGAGAAGACACAACAAGAACATGCAAATTGTTTTTTTTGTTTGTTTGTTTTTTTTCCCATAAACTGGTTTGGTGTGAATAGTCAGGGCTGTGTTGTGTTTCCTACAGGTGATAGAAGAGACTACATTACAAGTAACTAATAAACACAGTAGAAGAAGCAGAGCATGCTGTTATTGTTTTTCTGTCTAAAATGATTGGATGTCTTTTTTTCATGGATGAGACAGTCCTGTTGAACCAGACACTTCATCAGAATATCTGGGAAAAGATGGTAAACAGTTTAAAACAGCAGTGATGAATTTTCAATTTTCATCACATCAGTATGTATTGAAAAAGGTGTTTCCATTTCCTCTTTGCACTTTAATCTCATGCCAAAACAGTAAAACCACCAATCAATGTATTTTTAGTAAAATTTGAGAAGTTTTCCGGTTTTCATAAACATTTTTCAGTACAAAATTTCAAAATGCACGTTAAATACATTTACTAAAACACACATATTGAGTAAAAGTTATGTTGTGTTGGACAAAAATTCTTCACACTTCTGTGAAGTCCAGGGTGCAGATTTTGGTGAATCACTGATGTTTTCTGGCAGGGTGCTAAAAATATGACAGCTATGTTTCATGAACATGGAGATTTTAAGTCAGAAAATGCAATAAAAACAAATAAATAAACAGAATTAAAAAAAAAAAATATATATATATATATACCCAAAAATCCATCCAAGACTTAAACAAATTCTTTATCATCTAATCAGGGCTAAAACATCTTTACTTTTTTTTGACTGAATTCTACAAAAAGTCACATACTTATGCCCATTCTCCAAACTTTTTATGAAATCCAGTGCAGTAAATTTTGCATAATCCTGCTGATGGATTACACATGAATGGACAGCTCATTAACCTCCTTGGCAGAGGTAACCAAAATGAAAAATGAGCAGCAAATAGCAAAAAGAAAAGTGTCACATCCTCCAACTGCCAAAAGTCATTTTTGCATTCCAAGTATCCCAAGAATATTTAATTGGGTTTCATGTTGTTTAGTTTTTGATGCACTAATCTTTAAATATTACTTATGAATTTAACAGTTATTCCTGAAATAAATTTTATATAAAACATTTATAACAATAAAAAACCCAGAGAATCCAAAGTAGGTAAGTGCTAATTAAACTAATAAAATCACAGTGGAAGATGCTGGTGGAGTGTAATAATGATTCCAATTATCACTTTGATACACAGGAGCTGTGTTAATGTTTCCAGAATGATCACTGAGACATCGAATATGGAGGAAGCAAATTATTACACAGCACTTTGCCTGACTCGAGGCTGTCATATGAATCTCACGCAGGTTAATTGCTTGCTCACCAGGGAAAAGCTGGACGGCGTTTTTTTCAGCTGTAAATGCATTTAATAAATAAACAAAACCAACAATTGAATTACCCGCAGGATTATTTCACTTGGGGCATGGTTATAAAAATCTTTAATAGGTAAACAAACTGAACAATTGGATTAGTTCATAGGTTGAGTGACTTGAGGCGGTCGTATAAATGAGCCGATTTGCTTGATCAACATGGGAGCATTTCAGCACTGACAGTGATCTTAACTCCCCTTGATTGTTAGTTTAATCAAACATCAATATAGTACATTACTGAGGCCTCACAGTACTTTTACTCACCCTTTTAATTCCTCTTTGCCTTATGTCCTACATATACACACAAGCTCATAACACACATAGGCTTGTCACAATTATTACATAATCACCTTATCGCAATTTTTTTGTGCTAACTGCAGCTCTGTTTAGCATAATCATGATAAGCATCTCTATGCTGCTGGATGAAACAAACAGAAATGTCACATTTCCATCATTCTTTCTACATCATTTCCCACCATTTGAGGTTTGACTGGTGCTCTTTAATGATTTCCTCTTGATGCGTCCCCTTCATCTTGGGGCACTCTTCTATTGGAGTATGATATGATCAGTAATTTCTTTGCACAATCAGCTTTTCATATTTTATTTCTGTTTTTTCCTCATTTTCCTGTCTTGTTTGTCTTCAGTGTTCATCTCAGGAAGAATGGTTGTTACTACAGAACTATTAACTAAATATTGTCATTAATTCAAAAGCTTTTATTTTTATTCATGTGCTTTGATAGACATTTGTCATGAGTGGGTGAAGAAAGATACTGCGGAGAACGGCAAGACTGACTCTGGATGTTTTTGTTGCATTAGATATTTAGGCAGAAATACAATGCCTGACCAGTCCAGCTCTGAATTTACTTCCCGTTGTTCAGGACTTAAATCCCATGAGCACAATAATCTGTCACCGGTCCAAACCCGGGAGATGGAGTGTACGGTTTCTATAGGTTATTGTTCTCAATGTACCACATTAAATCTGATACCCTGCATGCAATCTGTGTTTTAGGCTTTCCAGTTTTTTTATGCCAGTTTTTACCCCTCGGCCAACTTTGGGCCGAAGGGGTATTGTAATCGTTTTGTTGTCTGTCCGTCCGTCCGTCCATCCATCCATCTGTCTGTCCATTCAACAACGTAATCGCATTATCTAAAGAATGCATTGACATGTCTGCACCAAATTTATACTGTGGATGCATCTTCGCATAGAGCAGAAGCCTACTGAATATAGGTCACCTTGACCTACTTTTTCAAGGTTAAATGGAAAGTTATAAAATAATACATGAGAAAAAAACAGAAACAACATTTGTAAGTTAGTTTAAGTTTATCGCTTAGACTTGTTTTGCTGCTCAACTTTATGACTGATGTGATGAAAGTTATTCATCACATCTTCAGTTTCAAGTGGACAAGAGACAGTGGTTATTCTGAGCATTTTTGCAGCCATTTTGACTTCATATTAATTTGTAAATCAATGGTAGAAAAATAGTAAAATACTCATATCATACCCTTAATTGAAGACCCTGGTGCTAAAAGTACTGAAGTCACATTTTTGGACAATTCAAGTTGAGCATATAAACATGTTGTATTTGTTTAGCTAAGTCCACCCTATAATATTTTTAACAGATTTTTTTGTGTGACTTTGGTACTTTTAGCACCAGGGTCTTCAACTGGTCAATCTAAATCACCCATAGGTGATGTGAGAGTCACGGGGTAGCCTCATGAGGACTAAGGAGGCAGACAATGGATGTAAGGATCATACCCTTTCCACATGAATACAAATATTTGGGGAATTGAACATTTTTCTTGTATTTTGACCTCCAGTTTTGTATACTGGTGTGGAAAGCAAAGAACTGTGAAAACACTGGTGTCACACATCAATTTGTCTGTTGTTACTCTGTCCAATGAAAATGCACATGAAACATCAAATACATGTAGATCATATCTGTGAATAAGTCAGTGTATATCTATACACTTCAGCAATTCAAGCCATCATGTTGATGCTCAGGTTCATGAGACTAAAACCTGCTTCTGCTATGTACAATATTATCTGCAGAGCCACAGTGTCTACACTTTAAAGTCCAACATAAACAGTGTTTTGTCCGAGTGTAAGTAGCAGTTTGCCATCATTGTTATGTTTTAGTGGGTTCACAGATATTATTTAAAACAAAGGTCGTGTAGACAGATATACCCATTTGGAAAATGTCCATATAAGTGGTGGCAGGGCATCAGTATGGATGTGCAATGAGTCACACTAACCTGGACAAGATGACAACAGGCCACGAACACCACATACTGAGGAGCACAGGCTGCTAAGTAATCTGCATGTCTTTGCTTTGTCTGGTGCCTGCTGGAGGACAGCAAAATGATGAATAAATTGACCTAACCCACACTTACACTGTAAAGCACTGATGTCTGAAATTCCATGACATGCTCCAGAGTTCAATGTCAGTAAATGTCTCCTCTTCTTCATTAGATATTCTATTGTTAGACCTGTAATGTAGAATGAACAAAACAAGAAAAAGACAATTAATTTCTTTATCACAATTATTTGTGTCAACTAAAATTGTATTATTGTTACATAGAATCACATACAGAATGTTGCATTAAAAGACAAAATGCTCTGGTGGTTTGTGATGCTCCCCGGATTAAAGATCTGGTAAGGAAAACGTAAAAGTGTGCAAACTGCTTTTTTGGGGGTGTTTTTATTTTTTTTATTTATTTATTTATTTTTGTTTCAGTGTATCTGTGTGTCTTGATGGTTTTGTGCATGCTGTGTCATTTTTGCAGTGCTCATTTAGCTAATGACTCCGCCCTCCATGGGATCTGTCTCTGTGGGAAACATGCATACATTTATTGCCAATGGCACCACAACAATACAGATGCCATAGCAACTGTAGCCATGATACAATACAGTAAGCTCCAGGGTCCTTAGCAACCCGGGCACTTCCCCAAAAACTCCCAGTGAGCCTGAAGGCAGCTGGAGCTGACACATGGTTTCAGCGGTGTACACACACCCTGCAACCCCTGTGTGTTCATGAGGAAATGATGTGTGTTTATGTGTGAGGATGATGGGAAGAGAGATTCAGATTCTGCATCTTCTCAGTGTCAAGCTGTTGTATCCAACAGACCCCTTTTAGGGCTTTTATGATTGAAATTGCAGCTGAATGTTTGCCTGCGGCCTCTTTTTGTTCACTGCAGCTTCTGTTTATACAGAGAACTTAAAGCAGAGCAAGAAAAGCTTATGACACAGCAGCATCAGCACCCGAACAACGATCCTGCACAAGTGGACACCCAAAGATCAAACATCTTCAGCATAAGACTGAAGTAAAATACACGGAGATGGATATTTTTGTTTTAAACTCTTGGATCACTTTTCACTTATAAAATAAAGAAAAGAATATATGCTCCCATTTAATCACACCGCATCAAACTCTAATTAAATTAATGAAAAAATGGTTGTATCAGTAAACAACTCATAAATTCAATAAAAATATGATTCCAAGGTGGTGTGGATGAATGAAACACATGATAGCAAATGATTACAAAAGGGTGATGATGACACTGGTTTTGGGGCGAAAAATCCCAACGCAAACCTAAAGAAGCTTGAACTGTAATACCACTGATGGCCACTTGATGCTGGAATTTACAAAATTTCAACATAACTCCAGAAAGGTAAAAGCTCATTAACTTCATTTGAACCCTATATGGAGATATTTTAGAAACATTATCACACTAAAGATGTCTGTTCCATTATCTCCATAGCAGGGGCTGTATCACTGAGCTTCTTGTTTCATTTCTTGTCATTTTTAATGTCATTTAGCTGGCAAATAAATGTGTTAAATCTCATAAAACTGCTTAAAAAGTTTTGACTCTTGCAATGAAAAACATGTCACTTACAATACTCCATCTGGGTCAATTCATTAACCCTTGAGGTGCCTGAGTTGTTGTTTTTTTTTGTAATATTCAATTTTGATATCAAGATGTCAGAAAGCTGTCTGTTTCATTCAGTTATGTTGCTTGTCGCAATTCTGTGACTGCTACTTTAAGTCTGGATGAGGGTTTTCAAGTGCAGGCACATTATGTTTATATGTGTTAATAGGTCATTGACCCATGGGGATCCAGGGGCTCTAGATGTGATAGTTTTTATGGTGTTGTGTATTTGTGCATGCTATACCACATTTGTCCAGCAGTCACCGCCAAAGCATTCTGGCCAAAGCAATGTGATTGTAAGGCTGTTGTATCCCAAAATTACTAATATCTCCAAAAATATTGGTCCTATCAACTTGTCGTTCTCACTAGTCAGTTCCTTGACCATAAATACATAAGAATGCCAAACTGCAGCAGTTAGCTTTTCCTGGATTTTGTGTGTATCCCCGGACACACACATGCACACAGAGGCCACTGAGCTTTTATAATATAGATTTGGGTGTGTGTGTGTTTCCTGAACAAAACATCATTTTTCTGACAGGCAGTGCTAATGTACTGTATTTCCTCAAATAGTGATCCCAGCCTTTATTTAGCTCAGCTCCAGAAGACACTAGACCTCCTTTTGAAGGAGGCTTGTATTAGAGTGGAGGAGTTTAAGTATCTTGGGGTCTTCTTGGCGAGTGAAGGAAGAATGGAATGAGAGATCGACAAGCAGATGAGGGCAGTGTTGGCAGTGATGTGGATGCTGTACTGGCCTGTTGTAGCGAAGATTGACTGGTTGATCCATGTTCCTACCCTCACCTATGGTCATGAGCTGTGGCTAGAAACCAAAACCATTAAATCATGGTTTCAAGTGGTGGAAATGAGTTTTCTCTACAGGGTAACTGGACTCTCCCTTGGGAGGAGAGTAGAGCCAATACTCCTCTGCATCGAGAGGAGAGAGCTGAGATGTTTGATCTAGTCAGGATGCCTCCTGGATGCCTCCCAGGTGAGGTTTTTTTGGGTGTGTGCAACTGGCACAAGACCCTAGGGCAGACCCAGGACACGCTGCAGGGAGTGTATCTCTTGGCTGGGCTGTGAATGCTTTGGTGTTCCCTTAGAGGAGCTGGAGGAGGTGGGCGATGGACGGACGGACGGATTGTATTAGAGGCAGACTTTTATTGCGGTGAAATGATCATATGTAGCACAAAACCTTGTATCTGCTCAGAATTACAATATTAAAAGTACTTTTCTACAAACCCAACACTTCAGTAACTGTTTTAAAATAAAAACTGTCTTGCAACCGTCTTGAGAGGTTGGGAACTATACATTGATTAACAGAGCTTTTACCGACTTAACACTGACTTCCTCTTGCACTTGTAAGTTTCTATTAATGACACAAATCTTCCCTGTTTGAAATCGGATAATAACACTTCAGCTGAGTAATCTAGAAATGTTTAAAACAACTAGAATATTTTACTGAATATATTTAACTTATAAAAATGCTTAATATATAGCTAATTGGCAACACATTACATAACAGACACCAGAGGTGTCCTATATTTGATTACCATGACATTATTAGCTAGCACAATTTATTTGCATTACCTAATATGAGGATAAATTCCCAATTCCACAAGTCAGTCTTCTGGCCCGTAATTAGTGTTTTTACACTAATCGAAGTGGACAGTATTGTTTTCTGGGACCCGGAAAGTTGATGATTAGTAACATCCATCAGGAGACCCTCTGATGACCACGGTTTTCAGACAGGCTACTTCTATTACAACAGCAGTGCTTAACAGACAGAAGAATACAAATGTATAACAGAGAAGCTGAAACATTTTCCACTCAGTGGGTGAGGCGGGGGGGATCAAATTGTAATGCAGATGTTCTAAAGGTGAGTTCAGGGGTAACAGAAACCTCCTGTGCATTGGGCACTTCACAACACTGGAATGTTGTGGATCTAAATGAAGGTATTGATAGTTAATTGTGGCTTTGGATGATGAGAAAAGCCATGACAGGACTGTGTACATCATACACTAAGTAGCTGTATTCATTTTAGAATTCCTAAAAATATGGTATCTTCCAACGTCTCTGCTGTATTGGACTATAGTTGTGTTCCAAATCATCTGAAATGTATACCAGTGGATTTTCTCCTGCCAAAATAGGAGCAATATATATTTGAAGCCTTATATTGAACAGCCAAATTTGATTCTATCAGCAGAATTCAGAATCAAATGCAACACTGCTACTGTGAAACATAACTGAATGTGTTGACATCTGGCAAGGAGCTGAAAAAACTTGGCAGGGTTAAACATAACATTTTAGCATCCATCATTTCATGCAAAAATAATCCCTTACGTTCCAACAAAAAACCAAGATGTAGAATAATACTTCACAAACTAATGGGTGATGCCAGGGAAACTACATCTGCTTCTTTAATACAGGCTATGATACCTAAAGCACACATAGCATAAAGGTTTTAACATGTGATAAAACATTTTGCTCTGTAAATGTTCCTCACAATGGAAACTTTGTCCCACAGTTAAAAGTTTAAGTGACCACAGATGCTGAGCTTTAATATTGATGAAAACAAATTGCCTCACAGTATGACTTAATCAGGAACGTTAATGATTAAGAGGCTGAATTTAATATTCAAGAACACACGGGTGTCTATAGAGCGTGCGCACACACACACACACACACACACACACACACGTACTTATATTAACACACACATTTGCACATTCCTATACATACACTCAGGAGAGCAGTCTCCTTAATGGCCCTGCTCTCAAGTCCCCAACTGCGATAAGTGAATTTTAATTAAGAGAATATCAAGAATTGTAATAAATAATTTTAATGACCTGCAAATGGTTTTGCTTCTCTGTGGAGAGCAAGAAAGAGAGAGGACACACACCAGTGGTTTCATCAGGGGAAAGGAGGAAAGTGTGTGTTGCAACTATGAGGGCTAAGTTACACAAATCAGTCTGTTTCTTTTTGAGTGATCAGCATTTTCAGTTCATATACAGTCACTTTGCATATACATATACGGCATTCCTTTTAATTGTCTTGTTTTCTATTTTTTCTGGCTCTTGTTTGAAGTGTTTAATTGCCACTCTTTATGTATAATGTGTAGTAAATAACTGAATATACTTAAGTATTTAGCTAATGTGCATGTGCATTGGGTGCATGTTTGTGTGAGTGCACAGTCTCGCGTATGTGTGTGCACTTGCGCCAGCCAAACTAGGAAGCAGATTGCAGTGATTTTCAGCCAGCTGGTCCGGCTGTGTTCCTATCTGTCACCCCCTCCACCAACGCACACACTCACACTCTTCAACGCATTCACACACACAGGAGGTCATCATCAGACCAATCAAAACCCCTTAACGAGGTCCCACAGCCAATAAGCAAGCGGGACCCCTGCCATTTCCTGCGCTGGCTGACTAATAGCGACGCTTAATGACGCTCGTGATTGCTGTAAATAAAGGCATATGTTTGCTAGTGGAGGTTGCGCCAATTCAGGGCTTTGCATGCCACGTACAGTTGATGTATTCAGTTGCTGGTGACGATGTGACAGTGCTTTCAGTTGTAAGATTTTGCAGGTTTGGCAAGCATAAAGTCCACCCAGGATATAATTATGATATTCCCAGGTCCACCGAGGGATAATTAGAGTACAATCAGAGTAAAACACTTCAGGCCAGCAGCCACAACAGGAAAACGCAGGTTCCTGAACACCTCTGGGCTCACATTGTAATAAGTTGCTGCTGGACGCATCCGATCCAGTTTTAATTCTAACAGACACAACTACGTCCTCACAGGAATCTCTTCAAAGTCTGAAGAGAGCAGGGTTTGCAGCATCCTTGGAGCAAATTGTGGTTGGGTGCTTTGCTTGAGGGCTATCCAGCAGTCATGGTGGGCACTGCAGATGAGAAACCTTACACTCTGTAGTCCCCAGATCATAGTCAGAATACAACCTTCAGGCAGTGCCACAGATGAGTCCAGCTGCCCTCTGGTTATTGGTAATCCTCTCCACTTCTGGGACTGATCTGTCTCCTGGAGGACGCTGAAAGAGAACTCCCCCACTTTTTCAGCCTGGGTTGTGTTTTGCTTCATTTTACATCATGCAGCCACAAGGCACATGAAATACCTGTGAGCTTTGCAATCAATGATATCACAACTGTTCAGTGATGAATAAAAACAGCCCCGTGTCAAGTGAAATGTAGAATGCATTTCCTTAATATCCTCTTGTTTCTTAAACTGAAAATTCAGTTTTCTAAGAACACTCTTATCTACCACTTGAGCAAACCTGCTGCATTAATTTCTGAGGAGCACTTGAGAAGATAAAAACTCTAAACACTGTTGTAAATGCAGAATGAATTCAGCAACAAGTCACTGAAATGACAAGGCGATACATACTAAAGCAGGTGGCCAGGCAGAAACACTGTTCCATCCTAAATTCTCTGACTGAAAGGCTTTTTTTTGTCTTTCTCTTCATTTGCTCTGAGGACTACTTCTCTGAAAGTGAGGCCACAGAGATAAAATTGGCACATCGTCAGTGGAGCTGATGGATGCTGTGTGTCCTTGTGAAGTTAAAACAAAGTCTGGATTGTGTCAGATTCATTGTGGCACTTTTCCAAGCCACACAGATGATGTATTATGTGAATAATAAAGGCACAAATATATCTAACCCCAAACTGTGAACCTTTTAGCTCAAATGTGCTTTTGGTCATTAATAAATCTGGAAGTGGTTAAGGCTGTCATCTGAGTAGTGTTATGAGGACAACACTTTCTGGTATGACAGATGGAGCTAGAAAAATAGTTGTCACTTTTCACTCCTGGGCTGCGTGATACACTGAAATCACAATGCGGAACATGAGGAAAATTAACTCCAACACACTGCAATTTTTTTTTGTTTGATACAAAAGGAAAATGATCATGGTTGTTATTTTCCAACTAATTTCAAGTCTTGAATATATGGAGTTTGTGACTATAAAGACTTTCATCCAAAACTGTTCTTACACTTTTCACAATTCTAACATTGTTGTTTTGTGCCACTTTCTTGTAAAGTCAGACTTGCTGAACTTGTTAATCTGCAGATCAAGATAGACCAAGATGTAGGACTTTGAGGATCCAAACCAATGTTTTTTTGTTTTCATCTAAGTTCATTTTGCTTTCACTTTGCAATTTATGCCACTATTATCACTCTTTATAAACAAGTGTACATCTGGCATCATCATGTTGTTAATTCGCCTCATTTTTAACTTCTTCCCTCCCCCGTTTGTTTCTCATTCTTTGATTTTTCTAGTGGTTTTGTAAGAACCAAATTATCATAAACTTTCAGAAGACCTGATGAAGATTTTTTTTGTCCTTCGAAAGTAGCTCAAACTAATCATTTTCTTTTTCTGGAAGCAAGCTTGATTTAGTGGAATAAATTTGAGATATGAAATAAATTTTCAAAGGCATCTTAAGTCTGCTTCCTTTTTTTTGGTTGTACTTTGGAAGCAGCTCTGTTTAAAACTGAGGTTTGTATTTATTTTAAGGCCTTTACAACTCAGATTTGGTTGTCACAATGATATCAAGGAGGATTCACATCTGCAAATTTGTTTTGTATCAAACCGCAAAGTCAGAAAATCTGGATCAAACAAAATCCTAAATAATCATTATAAACTGCTCTTGCTTCAACCCTGTAATGCAGTTTTTGTTGTGATATACATTTTGTGCATTGGGAAAATCCCCTCATGTATGATTCCTCACATCTGACTATCACAGCAATCATCTGATTTTATATTTGTTGACACTTAATGCAGAGTAGTAAAATGTGACAAGTTATAATACATATAAAAAATAAACTTTTTTTCTCGCCCACCTGGGCGGTGTCTCCTTCAGACTCAGGTCCTCTACCAGAGGCCTGGGAGCCTGAGGGTTCTGTGCAGGATCTTAGCTGTTCCTAGGACTGCACTCTTTTGGACAGAGATCTCTGATGTTTTTCCTGGTATCTGCTGGAGCCATCCACTCAGCTTGGGGGTCACTGCCCCTAGTGCCCCGATCACTACTAGTACCACTGTTGCCTTCACACCCCACATGTTCTCTATCTCCTCTTTCAGCCCTTGGTATTTCTCGAGCTTCTCGTGTTCTTTCTTTCTGATGTTGCTATCGCTTGGGATTGCTACATCTATCACTACCACTGTCTTCTGATGTTTATCCACCACCACTATGTCAGGCTGATCATCACCATCTTGTCGGTCTGGATCTGGAAGTCCCACAGGATCTTAGCCTGTCTGGTCTCTGTCACCTTCAGGGGTGTCTCCCATCTTGATCTTGGGACCTCCAGTCCATACTCTGTACAGATGTTCCTGTACACTATGCCCACTATATATATATTTATATATAATTTCTTGTGCATACTCCCAACAGAATCCCCTCAGTCATTGTAGAATGATGATAAAAATTCCTATACATTCAACATTGCGATACATATTGCAGAAAAAATATGTCTACTGTACTATTTCATACCTTCTTGCATTTGGTTTCCTTCCATCACTTTCTAGGCATTCATCCACTGTATACATATTGTGTGAACATTTATTTATTTATTTATTTTTATGATACCTACTTGTTTTGTCTGTATCTCATTACTACATCTGGATGGAACCACAGGTACTGTCTCTTCTCAGTTTCACTTTGCTAAGTTGGCACTGAAATCTTTTTAAACATCTAATTCCACTAGTTTTGAACTACTGTGTCCCTGTGGGGATTATTAAAGTTCAGTCGCTCACTTCGTCTTTCTCTTGTCTCTTACTACTTTATTAAGAGAGGGTGTCGAGGCTGAAATTCAAAATGTTTTTAGTGACAGCAGATCCAGCAGACTTACATTTTTTTTTAATGTTTCCCTCTAATTGCACCATAAATCTGATAAAATGGCAGCCGAATACCTATTAGCATTGGGGATGGGGAGCACCCGCATCCTTTTGTTCAAAATAAAAGGTCTGTGTTCAAAGTTGTGCTTAAACCTGCACTAATCTATATTTGTATGTGACAATTATTGTGTAAAGTGAAAGGGTCACTCATGGTAATTAACCTGCAGAGAATTATTCTCCTTCCTTGTCCTCCCATCAGCTCCACAGAGGCTGGAGGCTGATTGTTTGGAATTGGATTGGAATTGTTAAGCTTCAGCTTTACCAGTTTGGTCCAGGACCAAATGTCAGTCAGATAAAGGACGTAACTCGCTGGTGAAATGTTTTCCTGAACTGTCCAGTGGAGACTTTTGTCTGGTGAGCTGTTGTGACTGGAGATAATTTTATGTTTTTACACAAGCTCCAGCATCTCCAGGACCCTCTTGAGGACTAAGCTGTTTGGAAACTGAATGAATGATGCATGAAGTAATTTTACTTGAGCATTGTACTTAAGTACAAAGTTGAGGCTCTTATACTTTACTCATTTCATGCAGCATCTGCTCCATTACATCTCAGGAAAGAATATTGTGTTTTTTACTCTGCTACAGTGACAGCTTTAGTTACAAGTGCTGTGAAGGCAAATGTGACTTGTCTTTTGTCTAGAGTTTGGACATTTGTCTTGTCTCCAAATGGCTATTACAGGTCAAATATATTAGTTATGATATTAGTTTAGTTTCCATTCAGTATTAGGTTTGTGTTCTATTCAAGAATACAAAAGTAGAGCAACATGCCATTATGGAATTCTTCATTTTGCCGAGATTTGACCTTAGTATGAAGTAAATACTAACAATAAGAAGTGCTTTTCTTCAAGTGTGAGTTTTTCCATTTCCTTTTGCTTTATAGGGCTGCAACAAATGATCCTTCTCAATGTCAGTGATGGTTTTTCTTCCAATAAAATCCATTAGTTCCATTAGTTGTTTGGTCTGTAAAATGTAAAAAGTGTTGACAATAATAAAAGAGTTCGTAAATTATAAGATGGGTCTGTACTTATAGGCCTTGAAGTAAAAGCCAGTATTGAATTATATCCTTGATAATAAACTTCTAGTGCCTGTTATATGAATCTGAAGCACAATGTTCACTTCTGAGTGTAATTTAACACATTCAACTATATAATCCAGCTATTTTCAACACGTCGTTCTACATCACTCATCAGGAGTGTTATTGTGCCATCTCAGTCACTGCAATTGTGTGTCTTTTTTTTTAAGCAAAACTATCATTTGGAGAAATTTACACAGAAGTCAACACATTGTAGCATTCAGGTGAGAAGTTCAGACATTCAGGAAGTTTTATTATCATTCTACTCAGTAACCATTACAGAGGGTCATGAAAACAAAGGAGCAACTTATCTCATGGTGCAAGAAAATGAAATCAACAGAATTAATCCTTCCACAAGAAAATAACTAACAAAAAGGGTAAAACACACCATAACTCTGTTATCAAACAAGAACAACATTTCTTTTAAACCCAGAACACTGTAAATACATAAAAACTATCTCAAATTACTTTGTCCCAATGCATGCTGGGAAACTTCCCCAGCTGCTCCTCCAACATGCCACATAGCCCCCACCTAGCAGGTTAGCTGTCCCCAGCAACCCAAGCGTCCACCACAAAGGTGAGGTGTCGGGGAAGCCGGTGTTGGCGTTCAATGGCTCATCAGCTTGGGGGAAAGCCCTCTCTTCCTCACAGGGCTGTAGACCCACACTTGTGCCCCAGGAACAAAGCCCCCCCCCACAACGAGTGTCGTATGCCCGTTTCTGCCTGGACCTGGCCTCAGTGAGTGCCTGCCTGGTCAGTTCATGTACCCCCCTGAGTCGTTCTCGCAGCTGGTAAAACTAGTCCAAGCCAGGCTTACCCCCCACTTCTGGTTCAGGAGGTGGTCCAAAAACCAAGTCCACAGGGATGCGGAGCTCACGTCCAAACATAAGAGCTGCTGAGGTACACTTTGTGGATTCCTGGACTGCTGTCCGGTACGCCCACAGGACCAGGGGCAGGTGCAGATCCCAGTCTCGCTGTTTGTGGCTGGTCAGGATAGCAAGCTGAGTGGCCAGGGTGCGGTTGAACCGTTCAACTAGGCCGTCACTCTGGGGGTGTAATGGTGTTGTTCAGGTTTTCTTGATGCCAAGTCACCTGCAGACCTCACTGAACACCTGGGCCTCAAAGTTTGGTCGCTGTGCAGTTCCTCTGGCACACCAAAATGGCAGAACATGTCATTCACCAGGCATTCTGCAGTGGTGATGGTACTCTGATCGGGGACAGTGTAGGTTTCAGGCAATTTGGTGAAGTAGTCCATAGCTACAAGAATGTAGCGATTACCCCCTTTCATAACAGGGAAAGGACCTAGGATGTCAACAGCCACATGCTCCACAGGAGCCCCCACCTGGTACTGCTGCAAGGGGGCATGAGAATGTCAAGTGGGCTCTTTCTGGGCAGTGCAGATGTCGCAACGGTACACATAAAGCTCCACATCCTGACGACACCCCGGCCACTAAAAATCTGGATCAAAGGCAATGGAGAGTCTTAGTGACTCCGAAGTGGCCTGCCCCCACCGAGCCATGAACAAGTTGAAGCACCTGTGGCTGCAGCCTGCAGGGCACCAGGAGCTGAAAGGTGTCACGGTCACCTGCTGGAGCCTGCCAGCGGCGGTAGAGAAGGCCGTTATGGCTGATGAGGTGGGACCACTGCGAATAGTACGCTTTGGTCTCTATGTCCAGCATTGACACCGCTGGCCATGCTGGTCGTTGGCCTGCCTCCAACCACCCCTGGACATGAGAAAGGACTGGATCATTACTCTGGCCACACTGAAGTTGTACTGGGTCAACACTCTCAAGGCTGTTGTCTGCAGACATCACTGGGGAATCACCACTGCCACTGTCTGGGGAATCATTGGTTGGAACATGATGCAGAACTGCCACCACTGGAGCCACCATGCCCTGTTCCTCCAGGCGCTGACAGTGACAGCATTCCTCCTCCTCACAGTGACGTCGAGATAGCGCATCAGCGTTGATGTGGCGGTGGCCAGCCCGGTGGTGGATTTCAAAGTCATAGTCCTGTAGGGTCTCCAGCCACCAAGCCAGCTGCCCATCTGGCTCCCTGAAGTTGATAAGCCAGGTGAGAGATGCATGGTCGGTGCGCAGGAGGAATCTCTGACCGTAGAGGTATGGACGGAAGTGACGGAGGGCCAGGACAACAGTCAGCTGCTCCCGATGGGTGACACAATAGTTCCTTTCTGAATGGCTGAGGGCACGGCTGAAGTAGGTGACAACTTGTTCCCCTTTCTCCCCCTCCTGGGACAGCACTGCACCAAGACCCACGTTACTGACATCTGTGTCAACAATGAAAGGCCGCTGGATGTCGGGGTAGGCCAACACAGGGGTTTACACAAGTGCAGACCGGAGCTGGAAGAAAGCACAAGCACAGTCCTCACTCCACTGGAACACCTGTTCTTTCTGGGTCAGTCAGTGCAGTGAGCTGGCAATGGTGGCGAAGTCCTTGACGAACCTCCGGTAGTAAGATGCCAGGCCCAGGAAGCTGCATAGCTCCCCAACATTGCGAGGAACAGGCCAGTCCCTCACAGCTGCCACTTTCGCTGGGTCAGTAGCCACTCCTGAGGCGCTGACAACATGGCCCAGAAAGGATGTTTCTCGGCGGAACAGATGACATTTCTTGGGGAGAAGGCGAAGTCTAGCAAGCCGGATAGCGAGGAAGACATCTCTCAGTTGGCCAGTGCACTCTGGAAATCTGCAGCATGGGCAAGGAGGTCATCTAGATAAACCACACAGCGGCTCCGAGGAATGTCAGCCAGAACCCTCTCCATCAGGCGTGCGAAGGTGGCTGGAGCATTGCACAGTCCAAAGGGCATCACCTTGAACTGCCACAATCCCTGACCAATGGAGAAGGCAGTCTTGGGGCGTGCCTCTGGTGCAAGCTCCACCTGCCAGTAACCACTCCTGAGGTCAAGAGAGCTGAACCAGCTGGACCCAGCAATGTGGTCGAGGGCATCATCAACCCGGGGCAGCGGGTAAGAGTCTTTGCGGGTGAACTTGTTCAGAAGGTGATCATTGATACAGAAGCCCCAGGAACCATCCTTCTTCCTGACCAGGACCACCAGGGCTGCCCAAGGGCTGGTTGAGGGCTCAATGACACCTGCCTCTAGCATCTCTTTGATGTTTTGTTCTGCTGCAGCCTGTTTGGTGAATGGCAGGCGACGAGGGCAGAGTCGAATGGGGTGTGCCCCACCGATGTCTATTTCGTGTTGGACCAAGCTAGTGAGGGTACAGTCCTTGTCCTTGGCAGCAAAGATGTCAGCAAACAGGTCCAGCAGTTCTTGTAGTTGGTGTCTCTGGTCTGTGTCCAGGCCCTCACAGCTCTGGCGGTACAGGTCATCAATGGCCTGCTTGGTCTCCATTGATGGTGTTTGAAGCAGCTGTGATGGTCTGGTGGACCTGTTTCCTACAGTGAATGGTGACAAGCAGTTGAGTGATGAGATCTTTGATTTCTTCCAACATGGCTGCCATTCTGCAATCCCGCTTCTGACATCAATGTAGCATTTAGGTGAGAAGGTCAGACATTTAGGATGTTTTATTATCATTCTATTCAATATCCATTACAGAGGGTCATGAAAACAAAGGAGCAACTTATCTCATGGTGCAAGAAAATGAAATCAACAGAATTAATCCTTCCACAAGAAAGCAACTAACAAAAAGGGTAAAATACGCCATAACTCTGTTATCAAACAAGAACAACACATCTTTTAAACCCAGAACACTGTAAACTATCCCAAATTACTTTGTCCCAATGCATGCTGGGAAACTTCCCCAGCTGCTCCTCCAACATGCCACACTATGCACAATAAAAGCTCTATGTTCTCTCTACTTGGACACTACAAGACTTTTATTTTGTAACAATGAAAGTGCACTGCAGTACTTTTAACATTGTGACAATGTGAGAAGATTGAAACAAGGTTTTGTTCAGCCATTTCTTCTTAGTAAATGGGGGAAAATAGAAATAAGGCAAATAAAGTGAAAAAAATAATGAAATAAAATACATTAAAAGCCTGTTGCCTTCTGAAGCTGAGAATAATGAAGGCCCCATCCATTATTTGAGTAATTATGGCGTATAACTCTTACCTGTATGTAATGGAATATATACCTGTCAGGTAAAACTAGTGCAAATCATGTGAGCATTAATAGTGAAGAAGACAAATCTCTGTCCTTGGTCACCTTGACTAAAGCACCTGCAGCAGCGCTGACCCAGTCTGTGCTCAGAGCCCAGTAGAATAAAACTGTGGTTGTAATGGGCAGCTCCCAGGTGTGAATGAGTGTAAGTGTAACCTTCTTTCTCCTTGCAAGTGCTGTAAACAACAACAACATGTTCTTATCAGAGGATTGTAGTCCTTCCAACTTTAGCTGCACTGTTTTTGATGACTTCTGACTCACCAGGGACGTTCTCTGTCACATACAGTCCGCCGCACTCAGACCAGTCAGTGCATTATCCTGTCAGTAGAGTTTAATGTTGAATAGATAAGGCCGCACTTGACAGAACTAGTTTTATATGACGGATCGCTTTATTCCTATTGCAGACAAACGGCCTCAGCCTCCTGGCCTTCATCACTGTCTGGTGAATAATAGCGGCTCCTTGTACTCTAATACAGGGAGAATACGGATTAGCACTCATTCTAGTGTTATCACTTTAGGAAGGATTCTTTAATGGGCAAAATGCAAATGCATTCATTCAATATTCATTCCCAGGGTTAAATATATAGTGTTTGCTTGTAAAGGACTGTGGTGTACACAGAAAAAAGATGCACATTAAAGAATGAATCTCATAAAGTTTGGGTTTTTTGCCCAAAAATGTTTAGTGTGTGCGGCTGCTTGTATATTGGATAATGCTTCACTCCAATGTAATAAAACCTTGGAATGATTTTTCACTGAAATATGTTAGCATGCAGTCTTTTTGTGCATATTCAGCCAGTTTAATCCATAGCTTGTCTTTTGCTCAAAATGAACTCTAATATTTGCTGTAACTAGGGGATATTTACTTATTTACTTAATAACTCCTCCTGGCATTAGATGTGACGATCTGAAAAAACACATCAGTGCATTTATTTTACACACACACACACACGCACGCACGCACACACACATATGTATATGTATGTATGTATGTGTGTGTGTGTGTGTGTGTATATGTATGTATGTATGTATGTATGTATGTATAGATAGATAGATAGATAGATAGATAGATAGATAGATAGATAGATAGATAGATAGATAGATAGATAGATAGATAGATAGATATTAGCGTGTTGACCCATGGGGATCCTCAGGTTCTAGATGTGGTACTTTTTATGCTGTCGTGTATTCCTGCATGCTGTACCGTATTTGTCCAGTAATCACCACCAAAGCATTCTGGGTATAGCAAAGTGATTGTAAGGCTATTGTATTCCAAAATGATTATTATTTCCCAAAATATTGGTCCTATCAACTTGTCGTTTTTGCTAGTCTGTTCCTTGACCAAAAATACAGAAGTATGCCAAACTGCAGCGGTCAGCTCTTTCCAGAGTTTGTGTGAATCCCTAGACACACACACAGAGGCCACTTGGCTGCTTGGCTTTTATAGATGAGTTTCAATGGTTACTAACAACAGTAATGTGCGTGTAACTCGGAGGCAAAAACACGAGTACCAGCTACTAGCCAGCTCACATCAGCCGCATACACCTCCAGGCTCTCCCTCGGAACTTGTGAACGAGCCGATATGTTAGCTCTAAAATGGTCCAAAAGCCAATCCCATCTTCTCTTTTACGGCCGCATATTTTAACTGGAAGGCTGTCCCATAGTAGAAAAGTAGACTTGCAAAGACGGGTGGGGAGCAGAGGTTGCGGTAGACATTTTTATTGTCCGTCATTTTGACGGACAGGGTCGTAAAAATTCTGTCATAACATATTATTATCCGTCATTTCAAATTTTTATTTTTTAATGATAATGAGGTATATTTAGTAGTACTTAATGTTCAAAAACATCTCAATGATGCAGCAACTGTAGTTACTGCTGGCTGATAAACCAATGTGATATCACGACTCGCATAATTATATACGCCACTTTTAATTGGTGTGTTATCTGTAGATATTCTAAGCTTTCCTTGTGCATGTTCACGCAGTGTCAAATACCATGCACTGAGGGTTAGGGTTCGGGTTATGTGAACCAGAGGTCTTGGCACAAATTGACATGCCATCAAATAACACATAAAAGGTAGAAAATGCGTACATATAGCACACCAAATGCCATAAGAACTGGTGTATAACTTGCTTGTCCATTATCCTTCACCGCATCAGTCCCTCTTTTTTCATTGCGTTTATCAATGCCATCCCATTTACTGGGCTTTCTAAAATAACTAAGGAGACTCGGCTGTCTCCACATTTTGCATTAGCAAAGTAGCATCTAATTTTGGGCTAAAGTCAGCTAAACAACAAGACAAGACTTGACACTGACTGATTAATATGCACACTGGCCATCAACTGGACTGGGGGTCTACTACAGGTGAACTAATGGTGAGTTATTTGACAGAAGTACCGCGGTTGTATTCAGCGTAGAGGTGAACAGTAGCGCTGTTGGGTTCTATACAGGTAGGATGCTGTTATGGACTGTTTGATGCCTTGTTAAGAGAGAGACAGACCAGCGATCCTGCGAGCAGGTTCTGTTCACAGTGTTGTGTGAAAACTTTCTTTGGTAGATTACCCTCAGTATTTTAATCTGTCAAAATGACGGACGGCCTTCAGAATTTTCCTTCAATTTAAAAAAAAAATCTGTCAATGACGGAATATTTTCGGTTAATGTGACCTCTGTATGGTAGATCTCAAGTACTGACCAGATATGAAGTGTGCACTGCACAGACGAGCATCCTTAACTCTTTAAGTGCCAGACAGTTAAGGGGCTAATAAGCCTTAAAAGTGCCACAGAATTTGGCCGTTTTTCAGTATTTCGCGTCGTTTTATAATATTTGAAGAATCCTGCAGGAAACCGCTCGGTAACATCCAACCGATTGCTGATTAGATCCAAAACGCACCGGACGCAGCCGATTCATTATTGATCGTAATTTGCATAATTTATAATAATAATAATAATAATGATAATAATAATAATAATAATAATAATCTTTATTTATATAGCACTTTTCATACATTAAAAACTGTAGCACAAAGTGCTTTACATATCAGTTTAAAAATCAGTACCGCCCCCCCACCCACACCCACCCACCCACACCCACCCACTCACCCGCACACACACACACACACACACACGCACACACACACACACACACACACACACATATACATGCAAACCCACAAGCTCACACATACTTAAGAAGACTGACTGAGCACAGGTAGACCAGAACAAAAATGTACAAGTAAAAGTAAAACATCAATTTAGGAGGCGCTGTCTCAGGGAGCCGTCCGCACCAGGAGGCAGCCGCCGACCCCGGCGACCAGGCACCAGCAACACAGCCCCGCATCCCAACTAGTGGGAGAGGGCCAACTGGGACCCCCACCCACCAGAAAGGAGCGGACCCCAGTGAGAGAAGGCGCCACAGCCCCCGGAGTCCACAGCCGCCCCCCAGCATGGAGGGCTCCCTCTGATGAAACACCGGAGAATAAGAAACATTAAAAAGATATAAAAATATTATTCGGTCGCGTGACCTTAAACTCCCGTCTGCTTGGTCTCAAAAGGGGGACACAGAAAGAATGTCATTGAAATGTGAGAAAGAAATGGGGGTGGATGGTTTGTTTGTACACAAATGTGGCGTGTTCTCCAAAGCCGATCTGATCGGCCCGTGGCACTCTACAGGTTGTTTTCGTAAAGCCGATTTAATCGGCCCATGGCACTGAAAGTGTTAATTTCCTCCTCAGACCAGTTCTTGTGTCTTAATGCCTGCAACCATAACTTTTGCCGATTTTTGTGGAAGGTATGTTTACCAGCAGGAATTCTATAGAAGATTAAATCTTTGTGTGTGCTCTTTCTATTCTGACAACCCACGGCACAGCAAGATGACGGCATTATTCACACTGGCAGTCACTGCTTTGCTATGAACTCGGCGTGCCTTCTGCCTCCAAGGTGCGCGCGCAGCATATGTCATTACGTCACATGAAACTGATCTATAATATAGATATATAAAACGTTTTCAGTGAAATGTCCTGCCTATCTGAGATTGAAATCAGTGTGCTATTCACTGCATGGCCAGAAAAGGGAAAGATTAAGCTTTAAAGGGGCAATTTACAATTTTTTTTTTTTTGTGTGTGAAATTATTCAATAACTAACATCAGTGGAGTGTGATGAATGGTTTTGACATCAAAATGTATATTTCTGTGTTCCCATTTATTAGAGTTGTGAATATTCTGAGCTTGTTTTTATCATAATGTGATGATGGGAGACTGTCGTTCTGAGTGTTTGGGTATTGTGTTGGTGTCCCCCAGGGGTCAGTGTTGGGACCTAAACTGTTTCTAATGTATATTAATGATATATGTAAAGTGTCTGAACAAATGAAACTTATATTATATGCTGATGACACAAATATTCTAGGAACCAGTGAGGATTTACAGCAACTTTTGGACATAATCACTTCTGAGCTAAATAAAACTAAATTATGGTTTGACAAAAATAAGTTGTCAATAAATGTGTGTAAAATAAAATTCATGATTTTTGGCAAATATAAAACAAGTAATGAGATAAAGGTACAAATAGAGGGTGTAGATACAGAAAGGGTGAATCAAAACAAGTTTCTTGGAGTGATAATCGATGATAAAATTTGCTGGAAACCTCACATAAAACATGTACAAAACAAACTATTCAGAAGCATCTCAGTCCTGGCCAGAGCAAAGGGGATCTTAGATCAGAAATCACTTCAGATTTTACATAATTCATTGATCTTACCCTATTTAAGTTACTGTTTGGAGGTATGGGGAAATACACATACAAGTTCATTACATAGACTTTTCATGCTGCAAAAAAGAGCAGTAAGAATTGTTCACAATGTTGGTTTTCGGGAACACACAAATCCACTATTTTTACAATCCAAAACTTTAAAACTCATTGACCTTGTGGAATTCAAAACTATTCAAATAATATATAAAGCAAAGAATAACTTACTACCGAGCAATATTTAAGAAATGTTTTGTGAAAGAGAGGGAGGCTATGATCTACGGGGAAAATTTAATTTAAAGATTCATAAAGTACGCACTACATTAAAAAGTTTCTGTATCACCATCTGCGGAGTAAAATTATGGAACAAATTGTGTGTGGAGATCAAACAAATATCAAACATAATTCAGTTTAAAAAAAGATATAAAGAATTGATTTTGAGAGGTACAGTATTTAAAAATGACAATGAGGCCTGTTTTTTTTTATGAATGATGTTGTACTGATAAATCTGCTGTAATTATTGAAGAAAATGGTTGAATTGTTGAGTCTGCTTGTATAACAACACTGCCATGAACATTTTGTTGTGAATAATTCAGTTACTGCATTGTGGATTGTTGTGGTTCGATGCTAAAATTAGGGAAAAAGTATTGTTTGATTGTTGTACTAAGTTACTGATAAAGGTGTAAAAGCACTGAGGGGTAGGATTAAATAAGTTCATACTTCTTCCGACTCCTTTTCGACCATGCAATATTCAGACTTGTATGTGCTTGGAGATAGATCTGTCCATTTAAATGTTATTTTGTTTATGTCTTAATTTACTTTGTTTTGTTTTATTTTTCTTTGCATGTTCGAAATAAACAAATAAATGAAATGAAATGAAATAATCAGAGTGTACAAATTTGGTCATTTCAACAAAGTGAGCAGGTGTTTTGTGGATGTCTGACAGCTTTAGACCCTGAACTGAACTGAATCCCTTGTCTGGATCATATAATATGTGTTTCACACTATTCTATGGTTCATTAAAGCTTATGCCTAATATTTCTTCCAGCAGTTCTTCATATTGGGTTCTGTTGCTCTTTATTGGCTGACACATGTAGACATACATTGATACATTTTCCATGACACTAAAGCTTTAAAAAACATTTTGTGACATATATTTTGGGTTTTTTAATATGCAAATAAGCTGAATGGAAATGCACCTATTAACTGACGCTTTTAACAACCCAATCATTTTTCCATAGATAGAAGCAAGATGAACGTCATTATTGGTCAAATAAATAAACGCTGGGCTTCCACTGTTTCTTCTAGTCTGGCAGCAATAGCTACGTTGTGTCTTTGATGAAGTTTGTTAAAACAATAGGGAGCTTGGTTGTGTTGCATTGAATATTTGTGGCTGTAAAATTGATTATCTTGCATTAACTCATTAGCCATTTGCTAAGAGAACTGACTATACATGACTTTTTTTTTTTTAACCAGAGCAACATGAAGGACCACATTGATCTCAGTGATGCTTGAGCTTGTAGTAAGTATATTTTGGTGGAGAATTAATGAAATGTTGAGCTGAAAATAATTCTGCCAATTATAACAGATTAAACTTATTTCTGTGTCCTTGTTTTGTACCCCTTTTTGGGTGCTTTTTTCCATTGTGTGACAGTGTGTGCTCCGGCGACACTAATGTGGATATTTTCCAAAGGGGCTGTTTTTCTTTATGTATGTCTTAGTAACGATGTGATCAGAGAAAACAGAGACAATAGAAAACAATGGCATCACCTATTTTGTTCATGTCTGTTATTACTTTGTGTAATGAAGCCGCACCTGAAACAACAAATCCAGGTGTATAAATCAGTGTATGACCTGCAGTAGATTGAGGTCAGCGCAGATACCTTTGGAAATGGATTGAACCAGCGTTATGGATAAATCCACATGAAGTAAAGAATACACTTTCACAACCAACATTAAAGATAACTTAAGTTTACAACTAAACTTGTTATTGCTGCTCACCTTCATAAGAAATTTAAGGCTCAGCATCTGCTATGTCCAGTATTATCCATGGTGTCGACAGGTTGGGCAGCACTAACTATGGTTTGTCTGAGAGTTTGTACCGGTTATTATGTTGTGGTTTGAACAGAGATATTGTTTAAAATGATGGTCATGTGGACAGAATAGCTTAAAAAATGGAGGAAGAAAATATTTGTTTGGAAAAAATATACATGTTAGTGTGGACGGGGCATAAATTGACTGTTTATATATGGTATAAAAACATATTTCTGGTCAAATGCTGCCCCCTTCTGTCAATAGCTGGGCGTCAATTTTGACTTTCAATCTTACAAATTGCCCCTTTAAAGTAGAACTGATGTGACTCTGAATGTGATTGTACTTGTTTAAAGGCACTTAGAAGCTACTTGTGCACCTTTTCACATTCATGAGGAGAAAGAATTTGGTGTTTAAACATATAAATCATGAGTATTAACATTATGGGTGGTAAAAAAAAAAAAAATAGCCGTGACACTCTTTGAAAAAAAGAAAGAAAGAAAGAAAGAAAACTATTAAATGATTAAATTGCTAAATGAAAAAAAAATGTAAATGAGGCTTGTCTTGCTGTTTTAATTATAGAGCCCTGAAGTGCAATTTAAAACAATGATTATGATATGATATTAAGATATTATGATACACTTGGCAGCATAAGCCACACAGTATAATGTAGAGCGGCTTTTGAATCTGAAAATCACCACCGAGTAAGATTAGGTAACTTTTAGGTGAATAAAGCATTAACACAACCACAACATGGCTAAAACTAAATGAATATTGAAAAGAATGTGAGTGTGGAACTCCAGCCAAAGAAAAACAGGAAAAAAATAACATAAAATAAATAAGATCATTTTCACATTAAATTATGATGGTTTTCATTTTATGATAAAATATTTTGTTAGAGCAATATTTTTCTTATTACATTAGGGTATTCATATACTAAAATTATATGTTTTTGTTAAAACAACATTTTTACACATTTTCATATCAAAACAATATTCAACGATATATTCATGTAGTAAACACATTATAGCAAGATTATTTTCCAAATTATAGGAAGTTGATTTCCACATGTTAACAGGATATTTTCATTGTAAAATACATGCTCAGGTTAAAACAAGACATTATCATATCAAAATGAGACATATTCAACTCTTAACTGCATATTTGCATGTTATAGGAAGACTTTTTCATATTATATGGTGATAATAAATCAGGATATTATCACATTAAAAAAGAGCAATTTCACTTGATAACAAGTTATATTTAACACTATTCTATTTTGAAAACCTCAGTCTAATGACTCATTCTTTCTTTTTTGTTATTTTATTGATTTGATTTAACAAGTGAATTTTCCCTTGGGGTTCAATAAAGTTAATCTTTATCTATATCTGTCTTCATGCTATAACTATATATATATATTTCTATATATTTTCACGTTCTAACAAGATTTTTTTAAATAGAAGATCCTATCCACATTATTACAAGAAATATTACTGTTTACAGTATTTTCCTGTCAAAATTTTAAATGATCAAATTAAAATGAGAGATCACATTGTAACAACATATGTTCAGGCTTAAAATAAAGTTATGTTGTAACAAAAAACAGATATTGAATATTCCATGTTTAAATAGTATAAATAGTATATTGTTATAACAGGATATGTTTATCTGTCATTGCATGAAAATATCTCATTATAATCAGAAAATATCCTGTTCTAACACAAAAAATTTCTTGGTAAATGTACTTTTCAGGATATAAAGTGCTGTTCCTGTATTTTTCTGGTCTGGCAGCGTTTCACTTCCATCCCTGAGCTGTAAGTTTAAATTGTTGTAAATTGCGATCCTTAAAGAACTGACACTTTACATATTGACACGATGGCAGCCAAAACTTCCAGTTGGAGAGCAGTTTCTTACCCAGTGTACCACATTGCTTTATACTTGTCACCCTTAGTGTACAGCACATCAAGAGCATACTGTAGCACTAATTGCAAAATGTGCCTAAACGGCCTTGTAAGTGTTCCAAACATGCTCTCTCTTTTTCCCATTTCTCTGGATGATGTGGAAGTTGGATGTGTTCAGCATGCTCTCAGGCCTTTACCCAATTATCCAAGCAGCAGATGACCCAGGAAATGAGCTGATATTCTATTCATGAGAAGAAAAATACACTTTGCAGAGTTGAGCAGAGATCATGTCACTCCAGTGCAGATCCTCACACTTGATAATTGTCCCTCATTTAAGTTTTATCTCATTATGATATCCAAAAATCAAACTCTGTTTTGTAGAATTTTTCTTTCCTACAACTGTTGCAGATGATGAATGTTTCACAGTGTTGAGAGCTGCAGGGGTTCTTAGAGAGGCAGCCCAACTTGGTTAAAAGTCAATAGACACAAGTGAACGCATAAATCAAGGGTTTAACGGAGGGTCAGTCAGAGAAAATAACAGCTTGCTTTTTGCCCGATTTCAATTTCTTCCCCTCTTACAAATAAATGAAGAGCATGATTTCCAAATGAGACATTCATTGTTTGAAAACATTTACACAAAGAGTCTGAATGACACTAAAACTCACTCATCAGCTGTGTGAAGACAATTATTTACAAAATACAACACTTCACATAATGTAGCATCTACATTTTTGGAAAAACAGAGAAATGAACAGCATCCATCATCACCCCAAGCCACCTTCCAACCAGCTAAGCATAAAAACTAACAAAAACAGATAGAGAAAAAATAATTAAATTTTTCATTATGTCTAATGCATCATCAATCAAGCTGATGAGCTATGTTCTGAATGTTTTTATTCTGAAATGATTTTGATATCAAATCCCATCCCAACAGCCTATAGGCTGATTGATGAAGCATTCACTTAAATGAAAAATGAAAACTAGGTTCTTTCTGTGGACGTACAACATGCAGACTTTAATGTGGCTCATGTCCTTTTGAAGATAGGAAAACGAGTCTTTTTCATGTTTGTACAAACTTTTGAGACACATTTTTGGACGTAAGAGCTGTTCTTTTTTATTTATTTGTTTTACCAATTTGTTGTTTTTATGGTGATTGCAGACAAAAGATAATGATTCAGTAGTGGTGAAAGTACTTCACCTTAGTTTGCATGTAGAGCATCTAAGTACTGCTCCTCTATAACCTAACGACATTATATTATGGAAGCAAATAGCCTTTTGTGATTTTATGTCCACAATTCTCTGACAACAGCTGTTTTATAGATAACATTTTTCAATTGTTTGTTCATTTTCTGAAAAGTTTTTTCACAGCATTTATCCAACAAATACATAATGTATCTCTAAATAGTTGAATTAAATTCTGAAGAGCAGATTCTTCAGTAGAAACTGGACTGGACTGACCTGCGAGTTTCGGAGTCAACCCCATCTGAGTTGTACGGTTCTGAACCCGCGATTCTCTCCTGAGGTAATAAAACATCTGAAACACGGTGGAGGGTGAAAAGAGGAAAGAGTTAGAGGCACACACACACACAGAGGGTCTTTTCTCGGTGAACACCGGACCACGCCAGACGGTGAGAGCGCCGCCGCGGGAGGAGGAGGAGGTGGAGGAGGAGGAGTCTCCGCTGCTCAGTCAGCGGCACCGGGAGGCTCTCCAACACTGGGGCATCACCGGGACTAGAACTGATCGACCGGAGACAAGAAGCGGCCGGAGCCTTCCACACACACTTCTGCCGTGGCCAGCAGCTGCACACACACACACACACGCACCAGCCCGTACCGTGACTGCGCGGTTACCTGGATATTCAGGAGCTCGGTTACGCGCGCTTTGGGGAATTTGGAGACACCTTCGGCATTCACCTGTTCAGTTGAACCGAGCTGCAGAGCGGCTCAGCACGGCTCGGCTCAGCGGGATTAAAAGCAGCTGAAATGACAAGGGGCTAGAATGACACGTTTTCAGGTAAGAACTGAAGTGCAGGCTGCATGCGCTGGTGAGTGAAAGAGGCTGAAAATGCGCACCAAATACTCCAAGTGATCTGATCTGCGCTTCCTGCGCTCAGCCGCTAATTTATTTTAGTCAAACAAGTCGGTGTGACGCGCCTGTCACCGGCAGCTGCACGCGTCTGTCAGCGTCTCTGACAGGAGGCAGGGACGGGGAAGATGCGCATTTGTCCTGCGCAGAGTTTGGCGCTTAATTGTTGTGCTTATTATTGTGATATTGTTGAGGAATCAACTCTGTATCATAAGAAGCAGGGCGGCGTTACAGCCCCATGAAACACAGATGACATTCCTCAGCATTTAGCGCGAGCATGGCGCGCGCGCACAGGTGCGTGTTTAGCCAGGGATTACTATTGCAAGTCATGTATTAATGTAATAACAGGACATGCATGTATTCCTGGCTCAGTTATAGGTATCACAGGTCTCTTTCCTGTCATGCCAATAAAGTGTAATTAAATTGGGAGGGAGGGGGACCTCTGGGCAGCCCTAGCAACTGAGGACATCCAGACTCAGCTGTGGGTTTGTGTGTCCGTCTGTGTGCGTGTCCGTGAGCGTGTCATGTCTCGCCCACACTATCAGCGTCTACTCTCCCGTCTTTTAATCTTTTGTTTTATTTACCCTTTACAAAAGGTGATGACAGCTCAGTCTTGGCTCGTACCCCTTCATAAGTAAAGGTTGAATGGATTGGATTTAATAAACTCAACAAAAGAGCCCATTTTCCTCAAACATTTCAAAGGTTTTTTCTGCAACATCACATCATAATGAGCCACCAGACATTTCTACAGCTGATTTCTACATCTCCAATTTTGACTGACAGCTGATTAAAAATTGAGCTACTATAATAGAACATGATAAATATGGTGTGTGTGTGTGTGTGTGTGTGTGTGTGTGTGTGTGTGTGTGTGTGTGTGTGTGTAATATTGGACAACAATTAAAATAGCATACTATACTGAAGGTCTTTGAAGGACACAATAGTAGCCTATTTATACTAAACAGTACATGTACAACAATAAAAAGTACTGTGTGTTCACAGTATGAGGCTGCTGAAAACTCTCCCTCTGAATATCCACACTGTACAGAAGGTTCACACACAAATACACATAGGCTACACCCAATATATGATCAAATACTACAGTCGAATGAGAAACCAACAAACTGTGAGAGTTCATTTAATTTTGTCAGTAAATAAAAACTGCATAAAAACTTTAATAAGCAAAAATACATAGGACATTTTCTTCTCCCAGCCTTTCAGATGTGAGAATCCTTACATAGCTACATAATGTAGAATTAAATATTATAACATGCTGTCTTTAAGCCCACTCTTGAGTATCAGGAATGACAGGTAGTGAGTTTACCTTATTTTATTGCTGCACAGAACAAAAAAAAAATCATATTTTTGCTGTATATTCCCTCAGGTACCTAGAGTAGCATGGCAACAATATCGTAGTAATTTTTACATGACAGACCAAACTGTGTGCCAGCCAGTTAGTCAGTTGGCCCTGCGTTGTGTTCCTGGCGGTTGGGGCAGCTGAGACTCGCTGTTGGTAGCTTCATGGCCACGGGCCAACCGTGACTAGTAAACAAACACAGTACACACACACACACACACACACACACACACACACACAGACACACACACTTCCCGTCTGCACCCTCTCCCCTGGGCTGTCAGAGTAAATGTAACACAAATCAGTGAAGGGGTAGGTGGCACTCTGGTGCCAGCTGAACCTGGTCGTTTTAGGTGAGGCTTATTAACTCGCGGGTCATCTCTGTGCACGGCTGAAAGATGTGAGATCTCTTTCACGCTTCTGTGATAACATCCAGGAGTGATGCCGGATGATGGATCAAGCGTCTTGTGATAAAAGGGAAGGGAAGGGAGAGGCTGAGCCCAGTCAGAGAGAATCTGAGGCCACTGCTGAAAATGTGTTGCCTAGAATTGAGGGACATTTCCCACTTTAGACCCACTTTACATCCACTTTTTTCCCCCGTTTACAGGTGGACTGTGTGCATTTATGAGAGACAGCAAAGTACATCATTAAGACCCAGTGTACTTTTCTATCAGACACATGTAGGTGAAAAATCGTAATGTTTCCTTGTGATCCGGTGCTTATTTGACCTGACATACATAAGATTGTCTGTGCAACTTCTTTGTTTGTCATAGGTCAGCATTTTAGCAAACTGGCACTTATCCTGCTTTTATTAAGTAAATGTGGCATTTCTACACCAGAGAACAGTAACAGCTATTATCCAGCCTGCATTTTGATTTTACCCTCCCTGACCTTTGCAGGGTGTGTTTTAAGTGCTTACTTGTATGACTTAGTATACTTACATTTCTTGCCTATTTAAGAGTTGTTTTTTTTCACTTCAGGTTTGATGTGACATCAAAAGAAGCACTTATGTCTTGGATTTGTTTTACTTTGTTGTAGTTTGAGCGTGCTTCACAAGGTCAGGGAAAATGGAGTGATATGACTAGAACACTGCAGGATGATCTGGCGCTAAGTTTAATGACAAGGCTCTATTCTGTGAATCACGGTTTATGAAGCAAGTCATGGCAGCCGGTTGGCATACTGACCTCATTACTACAGTGCTTTCTATTATAGTAATGCCATACAGGTTGTCCTTAAACTCTCAGAGCCCTTAATGAATTTTGATTGATTGATTTTTAGAGAAATAGGAATGCAATGGCAAGCATTTACATTTAATCACTGAGTTTTAATATTGACTTATATTTTAATCAGGTTTTTCTTACTTTCTGTGTATAATAACCTGATGCTGTTGCAATATATGAAGCATGAACATTTTAACATAAAGTTATGTTGCTATCAGGTGCAGTTTTATGACTGTGAATACAAATACATTAGCACCGTATCAGATATCCACCCATTGTCTGTGCATGACAAGTTGACATTTACAAAATAAACGTAAATGTACAAAAGATATAAAGTAAACCTTTTGTTAAAGGTCTGGAGCACATATTTATACAAATTTATCCAGGACATTGACATGCATAGAACCAGGCACAGGAATGAAACGGAAAATATGAACACTCTGACATATCACAGATCTGTCCAACGCTTCATTTCCAACGCTATGAGTTACATACAAATATATCTCTGACTTTACTCATCCGTAAAATTATCAGAGTGTAACGCATCAACACGGCGAAGGAAAGGTGGCCATATCAATATCAGCTGACCGTTCTCCATTTCAGGAAATGCAGCATATCCCTAAATCCACTTTGCAAGTGGTTGATGATTCAAATCTTTCCACTTGATGGAAATTTGCTGCGTGGCCAAACTCACAAAACTTTTATTCCTTGTCAGTTGAGTTGTTGTGTCATGGGAATTGGAGAGGCTTGAGTCTATGTTGATGTAATATGAGATAATTTCACTTTAGTCCACTGCAGTCTGTTTAAATGCTATTATTCATATGCATAAAAGGTGGCTATGTTTCCCCTTCATTGTCTTCTTCCAAATGGATTCTGAGATTTCTATATAGATCTCCCTCCCACTGACTTTTCAGGCAATTAAGAGCTGTCATACATTTCTCTGATAATATAATACATTGTGACAGATCCCCCAAAGAAGCAGAAGGGATGTGTCATTATTTTTACGACTGAGAATTAACCTGCTATTGATATATGGTTGTATGTTAATATACAACTTTTTCTGTGTTTCTTGGCTTTAGCTTTACTGTACACACTGGTATCATATTAATGATTAGTGCAGATTAAATATACCTGTGTCTTACGATGATGTAACTAGACTCCAGTATACAAGCAGACTCCTTCTTCTGCGAAAAAAAAAAACCTTCTAAAAGTTCCTCTTTTACCACAGGTAAGCACATCAATTTTTAATATAATATAATATAATATAATATAATATAATATAATACAATGTAATATAATATAATGGCTCAAACTGATTAGTTGACCATCATAATGTTTAGTGACTAATTTAATAATTGACACTAATCATGTAATTGCTGTAGCTCAACTGCTGTTCAGTTTAACAGTTGTAGATTTTCTAAAAACCTTTTTTCTCTTCCTCCTCGGGTAAACACATTGCTTTTTAATATGACATAATGAATTTAGCTTTTATGTATTCTTCTGTACTTGTTAACAAATCTTCCTTAATTGTCTTCCATCAATTCTTAACTTATCAATAACCCCTTTTAACATAAACTTGAACATTATTCCATGTTTTGTTCAGCTTCATATCCAGTCAAAATACACCGACATCAAACACAAAAGAAAGTGTTTCTCAAACTGCTTCAAAGTTTGCACGTGTTAAAATTTAAAATTCAGCCTTTTGATACAAGTTTTTACCACTGACAGAATGAGTCAGACGATGTTTGGACCTAGTTATCGGAGCTGACTATAACTAAAAGGACCGGCCACATCAAGGGGTCAGGAGGTCAGAGAGTTCTTGAATAATCCCCTGAAGCCTTTGACCTCTTTAAGTGCACTGTAGATCATCCCCCATCCTCAGTGTTGTTGCCAAGCATGTGGTTAGCATAAACTGTTGGTAGTGGAGGATGGCTGATGTTAGGCTTCTGAAGCAAAAATAATGGCTTAAAAAACAAAATCATCAAATAGAATTGGTTACATTGTCATTATGTTTATTTATTTATTACTCTGAGTTTATATTTTTATTTATTTATTTATTTATTTATTTATATAGTAAGCTGGAATGGCAGTTTAGACCTTGTCTTAATATAATGACTTTTGTCTTAATATGATGACTCAAACTGATTAGTTGACCATCATAATAGTCAGTGACTAATTTAATAATTGACACTAATCATGTAATTTTTGCAGCACTATTGCTGTTCAGTGTATTTTCTAAAAACACAGTTAATTTCAGATTGTCAAATAATTTTTCAGGGTTGATACAGGCCACTTAATCAACAATCGGTTTTTCCCTGCTCCAAACTATCACGCTGAATCCCAATCAAAAGCAGTTCAACGATACCAAAGTTGGGTCCCCAGTAAAGAAAATTTAAGTTCAGTGTTACTTGGCTTTAGTTTTTAAGGTGCAGTATTGAGCCAGAGTGTGAGATTCTATACATTAATGAAAGAATCGGTTTTATTCTTTCTTTGAGCTACCAGTTTTACTTTCAAACACTGTTTACACTGTTTACACGTTTCATTTTTCAGATTCTAAATAAATAAACGTATATATTTAACAATTTATCATGTATTTATACAAGCAGTCCTTATGTTTTCCAGTTCATCTCATCAAAGTATGTAAGATTTAGCACATTTTATCTCTGAAGTAGATCATTTCCATCAAACTGTAGACCAGTGTGTTCAATCCATGGCTAATGTCGAGCTGAATCAGTTCTTGGAAACTAAAGCATCACTTGAAGGCAGCACTGAGGAATATGTAGGCAGTCCTCACAAGTATGGTGGTGCAAATGTGTGTTAGACTGTGTGTGTGTCATGTTCACCGCTTCCCAGGCACCAGGTGCACACTGGGATTTGCCACACTGGGTCGGCTCAGCTCCACTCACCTCATTATCCTCTTTGGACAAGGACGGACGTAATCTCCCTCTCTGTTTCTGTCTCCCCTAGTTCTCCCCCTTCTCCATCTCTGCTCCTCTCCCTCTGTCTCCCTCTTGCATCATCTTTCCTCTCCTCCTCTCTTTTGCCACCTTTCTACCTGCTCCTCTATGTCTATTTTTGTCCACTCTTCTTATTTCCTACTTTGTTTTGTCGCACCCTCACCTCTCTTAGCCTCCTTGTCACAACCTGTCTTACTCACTTTCTCAACTTGTCTTGCATAGCCTGTCTGTCTGTGTGTCCCTGTGCAAGGTGGATTGATTAGTCCAGTGTGCTCTCACTGCTGTTTGGTGACAGAGCCCACTTGTCATGGTTGGTTTGGCGGGTTAGGGTAGCTTACGGTTACACAGAATGGAGAAAGGTGGAGGGGGAGGATTGTTGAAAGCGAAGCGTCGCCATCCGGTCATCCGTTAAACTGCAGCTCATGATTCTTGTTCTGTCACCCTTAGCGCTCTACCTCTCATTGCCTAATATGCCCCTGTCACTTCCTGGGGGAACCGCCATGACTGAGCGAGCCATGCTTAAAACCATGGTGTGTGTTAAGACAGAGAAAGAAAGAGAAGGAGGAGGAGGTTGATGAAACACAAGGGAGAAAGGTTTTCATCTAACTGGCAAGCAAATTTAAATCAAAGATTTGGAGTGTCATGAAATAAAAACAAGTTACCTATAAAACTGTCAACAGGCATAATTCAGACCTCCCCTGCTGGCCAATCAAGAACTCACACACTGATTTCTTTTGTTTTTTGCCCTTGTAAAATGCCAGAGTGCATCATTTCCAAAAGTTGTAGACACATGATAGATGAGCAGATGAATGTAAATGACTGAAGAATGATGCATTTGTCAGAAATGCACATTAGGTGTTTTCATCAGTGAATAAATGAGCTTCCAGAGTAAAAAATGTGGCCGTTTGAGGAAATTCGTCCACACCAAAAACAGAAATAGTTCTCAGAAAACTGGGAAATTTGGCGACATTATTGTGCATTCCTTCCAAGGAAAACAAACAATCCAAGCTGTTCTCATAAGTGAGGGTTAGAGTTGGGTTAGTTTCCAGTTTGGTCAGTATAGGAGCTTTCATTTATTCATACATGCTTAATCGATGCTTGAACATAATATTATCACATTGATATAGAGCTAGTCATAAATTTATGATTTTTTTTTTTTGTTTTCCCCCTATGGAAAATTTTATTTTAATAGATTATTTTCTGTCTACATGAACTGAAGACAAAACTTAAAAAAATACTCTTTCTTTACTAAAACTATATGGCATATATGACTGGAGAAAGACATTCACAATTAATGTATTCCAAGAAACTAACAAGATGAATGAATTAAAAAAAAAAAAAAGAAATGTCTTCAGAGGAGAAGTCTTGAATTGCGATTTTCAGACAGAAAAACCTTGATTAATCAAATCATTTTTAATATATTGCCTTGATATACTGTTATAACAGACTAACAGTCATTTACTGCTGAGCCAAAGTTAGTAACATGAACAGGGATCATCTTTTAGCAGAGGGAGGTAGATATTCATGGTGCATGTTGTGTTTGCTTACCTAGAAGTTCATGTATTTTTTTATGTTGGCATGATAGTGTAAAACTACACCTATATGGCAAATTGGCCATCTTGAAACTGATGAAGGACTGAGCCAGAAATATAGCCAATGCAGCATTTAAACACTGTGGGAAATAGTAGCAGCAAACATATTTGTGGTTCTGCTTTTGTCTTTCATATGATGAAGATGGTCCTGCTTTGATTCTGCTTCTTCTTCTTATTTAGTGTTTATTGATGATTGATAAATCAGCGACATGGTGGTGCAGTGGATAACACTCATGCTTCACAACAAGAAGGTCCTGGGTTCGATTCCATCACCAGATACATTAATCAGTGTGAATAGGTGTGAATGTGAGTGTAAATGTGTGTTTGTTTGTCTCTATATGTCAGCCCTGCGATAAACTGGCGACATGTCCAGGGTGTACCCTGCCTTCGCCCATAAGTAGCTGAGATCGACTCCAGCAACCCTAGTGAGGATAAAGTGGGTTCAGATGATGAATGAATGAATAAATAAATGATAAACCAGCTCAGACATGCATTCCTGCCACCAGGTGGACTGGAGTCGCTACATGCTCAGTTATGGGCTTTGGTAGTCTCATTTCTTCTCTTCTTTGGGTGAAGTGTGACACTGAATGGTAAAATCCATACTGGTTTGGTTTGGTCTGTGGCTTCATGTCATTAATATCTATACCATACATTCGGCCAACCCTAGTGAAAGTACTTGACGCAGGACAGCAGGTTGCGATGAGCCAAACAGTCCTACTCTCTGTGGAGAATTGGTTTATTGAAAAGATTAGTTCAATAGATGTCAGTGTTTGACAGGCATGGCACGTTGTGTTGCCAAATAGTTCAGATATGGCAGCTTTGATATTTCATTGATTGTGATAGTTTCAGATTTTTCCTCATAGAATACTGAAAATGATCAATTGGCGATCAATTGAATCCCTGCTGTTGAGCCTTTAACCCTCACATTTTAAGTTTGTTTAGTTCATCCCAAGTGCACAAATCATGACTTTGTATGACCCCGGCATGTTTACTCACAAATGTCTGAGCTCATTTGGACTCTGAAATGAACAGATTGTTTCAAGATGTCAGTTTAATTGAAAGATTAACTCAACTTTTCTACAAATGACACAACCTTCAAAGCATTTCTGATCCATTTCAGAACTTTTTTTGTACTGACATGGTACTACAATTTAATATATAGTCTACTGAATGTGGTTTATGTTTAGCCTAGTTTTAGCAATAGACTCCACATGACAACACATGACATTTTAAGTCAAATATGAGATGTTGCAGTAAAATCTGATTTGTTTTGGGTGTGCTGCTTCACCACAATGACTGCCAAATTGCATGAAATTGGAGGGATGCTGAAATCTATAAACTAGAGAGCATTATAGTGTGTGTTCTGTATGCATTCTGTGGAAAATCCTCAGTGCATACATCTGTTTGCTTCTTTTTTATATGCACACAAGATTTTATCAGCAGCTATTGGGCAGCGTCTGCCGGAGTGGGGTGGGGAAAAATGAAGGTGGGTTATGTGAAAAGGATGGAGGATGGAGGTGAGAAGGGCAAATAGCAGAAACACAGAGAGAGGAGAGGACAGGAGGAGGTAACGGAGAGCTTGGATTCCTCCTCTTGTTTATTGAGGCTGGGCTGTCTGACCAGCTGGCTCAACAGAGCAGTGAAAAGCAGATGGATGCAAGTCTGCAAGTGTGTGTATCTGTCTAGCCAGCCAAATAGAGCAATGGAAAGAGATAGAGCCATGAATAGCTTAGCGTTTGGCTTGGTTTGTGTGCATGTGTGCGTGTGTGTTCTGGAGGAATCGGTGATTGTATTGACAGTTAGCTTATTGTAGTGCCGCTGAGCCCCTCAGTATATCACCTGGCCCCCCTCGTCCTGTGAGCCTGTTTATGTGGCATCACACTCTCACATTAACCGACTGAGCCCTCTGTGTGTTTGTGTGTGTAATGGACAGAGGGAGGTTGCAAGAGGGCGGCAGAAATGGATAATTGGAGGAGGAGGGCGTGAGGTGGAAAAATAAAGGCTGGAGGAGGAAGTGGCGGAGAGCAATGTCCCATAATTTACCGGCTCTGTCAAATTTAAAAGTCATTACCTGCACAAAATGACATTTTATTTCCTTCTATTGTGACTAATTCAGCACAGTATAATAAGCCTATGCATTTTACATATGTACTGTGTTGAACATCCAAGACCTTAAAGCTTCACCCACACAGGAAACTCCTGGCTGGTTTTGCTCAAATCTAAATTCTTGTCTTAGCTTGGATTATAATATGCTTGTTTAACTTCATCTCTGTCTGGTGGCACAGGTTTCATGTAAACAAACATGCCAGAATCAATTGTTGCTGTTGTATGGGTTTTCAAGCCATGTGTATAGATCTGTTACTTTTCTGGGGGTCATTGGAGTCAATTCCAGATTCACAAAATCCAGGCCTTTTCATCCAGAGCCTGGAGGTTTCCCCAGGTTGTCAATTTTTAGACAAGAATAGCACTTTAGTTAAGGCTATGAACAGAGTTAGAGTAGCAGAGGTCCAATGTAATAAATGTCATTAAAAAAATGATCTGAGCTGCAAAATTCTGCACTATTGATCAGATCAGAAATTGGATAACTGCTTAACTCTATTTAACTTACATGTATGCAATAACTTAGCGTTAACCTGTGAAGCAGAATGTGACATAGTATATGTACGTGTATTCAATCTAAAACATACTGTTATTGCCTAAGGTTTGATAAAAAAATTAAGCTTTTTGCACCATTATATGCACATTTAAATGTGTTTGGTCAAAATAAACCCTCATAATTATTTAGTTTTTGCATATACAGGGTGGGGAAGCAAAATTTACAATATTTTGCGGCAGGGAATGAAAGACAGTGTATGACCAATTAGTTTATTGAAAGTCATGAGAATTTATTTGCCACAAGAAAATTTCCATAATAGAAAATGTTTTTATTCTATGTGTCCTCCTTCTTTCTCAATAACTGCCTTCACACGCTTCCTGAAACTTGCGCAAGTGTTCCTCAAATATTCGGGTGACAACTTCTCCATTCTTCTTTAATAGTATCTTCCAGACTTTCTGGTAATAGTTTTGCTCATAGTCATTCTCTTCTTTCCATTATAAACAGTCTTTATGGACACTCCAACTATTTTTGAAATCTCCTTTGGTGTGACGAGTGCATTCAGCAAATCACACACTCTTTGACGTTTGCTTTCCTGATTACTCATATGGGCAAAAGTTTGTGAAAAGGTATGGATAATAGTGTTAGGTATGATTATGACATCAATATATGTTTGGTTTCAAAACAATTGACGTAGTGCCTGCTGAGAAAAAACAACTAAATGTTCATTGTAAATTTTGCTTCCCCACCCTGTAAACAGGTTCTGTATGCCAAGGTAATAAAAACTCAAACTGAATATCAAAGTAACTGTCAAATATCTTAACCGTTCTAGGTCTGATATAGATTTTTTAAACTGTAATTTCCTTCAAAACTAGCAATTCCTGATAAGTGCATAGGCCATTATCAGAATCAGATTCTACTGGTAATCAGAATCTGTTTTTATTGGTTTGGCTATATTTATGTTTTAAACCAAGGCCTAACCAAATGCTCCATAAACAGTTTAATAATTTCTGAAAAACAGATTTGTTAATATAGACTCAGTCTGTTCCCTCAACACTCAAACCCACTGCATTTTTTCCCCTAATTTCCATAATTATACTCTTTCATCCTGCTTTGGCTGATGAACAGTCAGTGTATGATGTGTATGTTTTTGTGCATTGAGCTGCTAACCATATGTTTGCGCTGCTACAGTCTAAGGGCGATATGAAGGAATAATGAGCATGTGTAATAAACTGATTCAAGAGGATATGTGTGACACTGACAGGAGTTAATGCAGAACGGCATCAATATGTTGACCCAGTGTCATATGGTAATAGATGCAGAGGGACCTTCAGATTGACCAGATGATCACATCACATCTCCATTCTTCACCTTTAACTGCATCCTCTTTTGGCCTTGGAAACACTTACTTTTGAATATTAATTTAGACACTTCTGGTACTTTGTTCCACATAAACTGCCACTATTAACACTGTGATGATGGGCTTACGAGGCTTTTGGACTTTACTAGGAACATATCCCCCCATCTCCTCCAGCTGCTATTCAACAATTAGGTAGCAGAGATGGTCTGAGTCATTTATTATTGAGATGATGTGAGGAGGTTGAAAACCACGGGGAAGTGGAACTGAGATGGAAAACTGCCTGTGCGCTGCCCTGCATTTATAAGGCCTCTCATATTTTGCACTCTTTGGGGATCTTAATCGATTTTACAGCATATGAGTTCATAACATTTAGTGTATTAGGCTGCAGTGTGGTCACAGAGCAGGGTTCAAAAGGCTTTGCAGTAAACTCAGATGCCACGCAGAATAAATTCACCCACAGTAAAATAAATAAATCATCTTTCTTTACCCTTATATGTTAATGCTGAAAACGACCATTGTCCCATGTCTCTTTTCATCTACTTACCTACTTTAGATTCCTACTATTATATACTTATAAAGTTACTAAACTAGACCTAAAATCCACCTGTGACTGTCTTAAATTGTATGAAATGCATTGCGCACATGTACAGTTATAACTGTACATGTCATTCATTATAAAAATAACAGCTGTCACATACTCTGATAATCAAACAATCAATCATTTCAATCATTTTAGACACTTTTCCTGGTTTTCACATGTGAGGATTTTAATGCTTTCATACATGACTTAAACTTAGCATATTAAATTTGTATATTTGCTGTTGAGAAAATATTTTTTGATATCATTACATGAAATTCAAATTTTTTCTGTTAATCTTTAAAGCAAATATTTAATGTGTCTTTGCCAAGATTTTACTCTCCTGGTTTATTATCTCTCTACCTATCTGTCTACCTGTCTACCTGTCTGTCTGTCTGTCTGTCTACAGCTGTTTACACATTTTTACGTTTATATCCATCTTGTTGAAATCCTGTGAGTCTCAAGTGTGACTCACAAAGACACTGACACATATCAAATGTATGTCTGACATTGTTTCTCACCCGGAATTCATCATTTACACTGGAAAGGGGTGGATAAAACATTTTCCATACCATCCATTTTCTCTATGGAAAATAATTTGAGGCGCGCCAGCTTGATAACGATCCCTGTGGAAGTGCTAGCTGCAAGCTAGCAAGTTGCACAGTGTTGCCTCATTTTTTTTTTCTTTTTGAGTGAATTTGAGTTTTTCGTCTCGCTTTCTTTACACCATTGCAACATGGAGGGGATTTACTTAGCATCTGTCACCATGAACTTTGAAGTTGTCTTTATTAAAACATATTATGTAAGAAAAGTTGCAATCAGTGGAACTCTTCATCTTACAAAAACCCTTGGAGTGAAACTTGAGTGTTCAAAATATCGGAAATCACGATGCAGTCAAGGCTGTCTGACATGTAACTGGTCTGGTATCGATTCTTTCTCCAACATCAGCAGAGAAGAGGAGCTGAAGGGGAGGGTGCCTATTTGCTGAGCACCCTGGATTGACGACGTTGTAATCCGCCTGGTTGACAGTACAAATATGAGCCAATCAATGGATGCAAGTTTAAAAAGATGGGCAGATGATTGGATTGAAGGAGGCAAGGTGATACGGATTCATGCACAGCCAATCGATGAACTTAGCAGATGGAGCTATGTGTGGCGTTTGGCCTGTCATCCTGCCTGGGTTAGTGGAGAACACAGGTAGACCCAGATGGAGGAAAAAAAACATCAGAGAAAGGGAGTTAAAACAGAGTCTGCCTGTTGGTGTTTATTTTTTAAAGACGCTTTCCTTGTAGATCAAAGTAGAGGCTGCACAGAACAGCTCTGAAATGATATTTTACATTTCTGCCACAGTTTTTGTGGGGAGCGTTTTGCTCTGAGGAGCTGGATTCAGTCTTGTGATGTTGAAGGTGAATGCAAGAGTTTTTCTTTGGTCACAAACCTTGATTTTTCTTTTTTTATGGCCAAAGCCTGGACCCTTTATTTTATTTTGTCTCCGAATGCTTTCTTCGAAACCTGGAAACAGGAGAGTTCTTTTAAAAGTGTGTGAAATAGCAGTTAGCGTAGAGTTGAACATAGTTTTATAGTCTGTTCAAATTTCTGCAGTGGATTTCCTACCCAACCTATTATTTTCACATTTCTGTTCTCCATCAAAATTCCCAGTTCATGTCATAGACGCTTGTAAAAAATTAATGAGCAAACTTCTAAGTTCATGGGACCTCAAAATCTTTACACTCTTCGCCAAATTAGTTATGAATTTTTAAAGTTTATCCCTCAGAGTTCAACCCCGGCATTAATATGTGTACTCTAAGCTTCAGAAAGTGCTCATTTTCCACTCACTTGGAAGTAAAATTGTACTGAAAATCCTAGAAGCCCTAAGGGTCATTCATGTAAATAGCTGTCACTGAAAATCTAATTAATAAACATGAATAATTAGTTACTAGAATGATGAATCTTTCATTTTCATAAAGGATTATCTTTCTCAAAAGCAAATTTAATACAGGTTAATAGAAGAAAAATGTACAGAGAACTAAAGGCTCAGCTTTGGAGCTGAATGACTCATTTTTTCAGAGAGGGATTACTTGAATGGCCTTAAAATGTGTTAGAGAAAAGTGTAAATATATATTTTTTTTAAAAAAGTGAATTGTAAGTGAGTTGGTGCTTTAGAGAGCAATAATTGTTAGTCTCTTAAAAACATTTTTTTATTTAATTAAATTTATATTAAATACTAAAACATTATACTCATATATATTTGTATTTTAATTACAGACAAATTAGCCCTCTACAGTCTGGTTAATATTTACATGTCTTATATTGTATTTCTTTGTATTTCCGCTTTTATCTGTACAGTGATCTTGAGAAAGGCGCCCATAAGTAAAATTTTATACAAGTAGTAATACTATTTTCACTACTAGTGCTAATTGCTATTATTATTGCAGACTTGTATTCAGTCCAGCATAATGTGAGAAAGTGAATGATGACAGTGTTACCAGGCAAAATGAGTGTAACAGTTTCACTAATATCACCTCCAATGTGGCCATTCAAGGTCTGATGTTCACTCACTCAGACATTATGACTTTACAGCAGCACTAAAGAATCACCACAGAAACAGACTGAAATTAAGTGGCTAACCTTGAAACAGTAAAGCTGGTTTTCAGTCGCTTCTTAAAAAATAGCTTGTGTGTGACAGGATGCACCACAAAGATTGTCGATTAGTGACTTCTGTAGGATTGCCTGTCCATCCCAACTAAAAACTATAACTTGCCTTCACTTGTGACAAACACGTGAGAGAAATTGTGATTCATATCATGCCTTATGATTCTACCACCACACGTCACTCGTTACCTCCGCCAAGGAGGTTATGTTTTTGCCAGGGTTTGTTTGTCTGTCCGTTAGTGTGCAAAATAACTCAAAAAGTTATGGACAGATTTTGATGAAATTTTCAGGGTTTGTTGGAAATGGGATAAGGGAGAAATGATTAACTTTTGGGGGTGATCCAGAAGAAATCCTGGATTCTGGATCACTTTGAAATTTTCGTTAACATTGTGGTAAATGGGGCCAAAATTTTCGTTTCCCAATATCTCGCTTAATTATTGACCAAAACTCATGCAATTTAACTCAGGAATTGACAATGGGGTCCTCTATCACATTTCAAAGGCTGATCCGGATCTGATCCAGAAGGCGGATTTTATTTTAAAAAATAAATGTAGGATTTGTATCACCGATTATGTGGGGAATTTTTGCGTTTAGCGGAGGTCTGCGCTCTCCGAGTGCTTTTCTAGTTTTATATTTCTTTACTACAAACAGTTTTCTGTATCTATTGCCCATGCAAGGATATTACAATCAGGTCTGTCTGTTTGTCGGTCTGTCTGTTTACATCTGCGATTCAAAAATGACAGAACATTTTTATGGTGACGACATCCACATGTTGAATCTGTACCGTATTTTCTCAGAAATTAAAGCCATTGAAAAAAATTTAAAAAATTCATACATGTTGCAGTGGATAGCTCACAGCATGAAGGTCCTGGGTTCGATTCCAACACCAGTCGATGGAGTGTGGAGTTTGCATGTTCTCCCCGTGTTTGCGTGGGTTCTCTCCAGGTACTCTGGCTTCCTCCCACCATCCAAAGACATGCACTGATAGGTTAATCGGTTTGTCTAAATTGCCCATAGGTGTGAGAGCGACTGTTTGTCTTTATATGTCAGCCCTGTGATGAACTGGCAACATGTCCAGGGTGTACCCTGCCTTCGCCCATAAGTAGCTGGGATAGGCTCCAGCGATCCCCGTGACCCTAGTGAGGATAAAGCGGGTTCAGAAAATGAATGAATGAATGAATTCACACATGTGCAGTATCCATCAACATGATTAAGTTCTTGCTGATGATCCAGAACTGAGAGCATGGTGTCATTTCATTTCTGAGGGCATGATCATTCCATCCTAGTACCTTCACACATATTCTTTTTTTGTCATATTAGACCTGAAATAATACCACCATATATACGGTGGTATTATTCAGTATTACCTAAGTAAGTAGCTGTAATATAAGACGCATTTGAACTGTGTGAGAAAAGAAGATTCACACCTGTCTTCTACTGAGGGAACCCCCCGGTTAAACTGTTGCATTGTTGACTTTTTTCAGAATTGAAGAAAAAATCTTTTAATGGGAGTCCTGACTCACATCTCCTGAAAGAAAATTGGTTGTGTTTTGGTCTGCTGTGACTTTCTGTGTGGAGAGCTGTCCCAAGTAGTTGATGTGTATTGGAGGAGTAAAGGCATATACCAGTGGTGAAGGATTAGATGCTGAAAAAAAAGCTATCAGGCGCTGGTTATTTCAGAAGTCTGTCAAGCTGTCAACGGCTCAGTGTTTGTAAAAAATAAACGCTGTAATACGGCAGCGTTTTCAGACTGACTGTTCCGGGTTAGATGAGTCGACACATTATGATCCCTGTGCAGAAATCATCTGATAATTGAAGGTTTTATCAACAGAAAACATTCAGTCTGTTTCCATGCTGGAAGCTTTTAGAGGGTCAACAGGTGTTTGTGGTTGTGTCCGGCCTGTTGGCTGTAGTTTGGCATCTCTCGCTGTACTCGGTATGCTCAAACAGTGTCCATTAGGGATGTTCCACTGGAGTGAGGGCACTTTTGGTTAATATTTGCCTGCTTTAATGTGTGTTTTTGTGAGCAGGTTTGTGTCTGTGCATGAGGATTTTGCGTTGAGTGTGTTAGTAGCCGTGTCGGCGTCACTCTGTACCGCCCACTATCAAAGTGGACACTTGTAGCCCCCTGGGCAGCACTCGTAGTGCTCCTTTGTGTCTGTAAGTGGCGGACCGTGGACAGAATTTTTAAGGGTGCGGGGTGAGTGTGAATGTATGTGTGTGAGTGATAGACATAGACGCTTAGAGCAAGAAACAGAGATAAAAACAGAGGAGGCAGACAACAAAAAAAGAACAGATGGACAGAGAGAAAGTGATGGGAGCGACTGAGTGAGGGAGTCTGTGTCATGAACTCTGTGTAGAACAAAGTGCTTTAAAAGCAAAGTTTATCAAAGCGTATCCAGATACGAGCTCATGTGAAGAGGAGACAGGGAGGCTAAAAAAGACGAGGGACGGATATAAAACTTAAAATCTGTGCTGTCACTTCCTTCCCTCTCTCTCCCTTTAACACACACATAGACACCAGGCTCAGAGAAACCAACATTTTTAGTTGCCACTTGAAACAGCCACTTGAAGAAAACTTCTATAATAAGACTGTTCTTCATGATTTCGAATATTTAACGAAGAGGCCTCATTATCACCATATCTGGTTTGGATTGGATCATCACTACAAACGAAAAGAACTAACTCATGCAACAAGACCCTTTGAATCACTATGTCTGTAATCGATGTAGAGGGCACTGTCTGGATTTAAATGGAAAATTCACCTTATGATTACTGGCGTCGGCTCGGCTATTCCTGTGAGCTTGTTGCTTGATTAATAACTGTCCTCAGCATGAAGCTTCCCACCTCCTCACCTGTGAATCCAATTTATTTTCCAAGCAGTGTTTCGCCCAGGCTAAAGAGCAATGCTGTGATGGCATCATGAAAGAAAGATCAAAATAAGGTGATTAAATCATGACTGAAAATGTCTGACAGCAAAGAGGAGAGCAAAAGAAGGTTGCGTAAATTCTTCCTTTCTTTCTTTCTTTCTTTCTTTCTTTCTTTCTTTCTTTCTTTCTTTCTTTCTTTCTTTTACCTGATAAGAAAGCACTGGTTTGAATTAGCTGATGAGTGTTTTCCCATGATTATGTTTTCTGAAAACCAAACTGTATCATTACAAACCACAAGAAGGGTCCCTGTTCAGTGCTCCGTTATTGATCAGCTGTGTCTGGAGCACAGGCCTATTTCTGTAAGAGAAACATTCAGCTGCTGAAGATGATATACTTTGCCTCCTAGAATGAAAATACACCTGAATGCAGGAGCCATGCAGCTCAAGTATCCAGAATTCACCTCACAATTGGGTTGGATTGACGTCAGAGTACTTTCCCAACAGAGTTTGGAACAATATCAAGATCACTTAGAAATCCATATGTGAGCATCAAGGATTCAGTTGTGCTTTTCTGTTCTTTTTGTGCCATTAGTCGAGTATGAGTCCATAGTAATGAATGAAGATGCAAGCATTCAAGACTAGAACGTGTAAATAAAACCAACAGCTCTGTTTCCTTTTAGGCTTTGCAAATAAAATTACATAGATCAATTTAATACAAATAATATCATAATTTTAAATCATTGTAATGAAATATGAAGAAATTACTGTTAATGTCAGGATAATAAAAGTGAAGGACCTCAGGATAAGTAGCTGCTGGTGTGAATTCTTCACTCAAATGCCACTAAAATCATAACAGAAGAAGATAAGGAACAGAAACAAAAACACCAGGTAAATTTCAAGCAGGTTGAACAATGTGGCCATGCTAACATAAATGTGATGTATCTGTCAGTTTCTGTATATTCACACATTGCATTATGCAAAGTAATCACAATTTTTTCAAAGTACTGATGACCTGAGTGTGGTTACTACAATTTAGAGCTGGAAGAATGAACCGTTTTTACAAATTAATTATCAGTTTGAGTATTTTTTTAATGGATTTGAGTTCTGATTTTCTTAAATTTGAGTATTTTAATGTTTCAATAACAGTGAATCAGAATCTCTTTATTCTCATTGTACAACAAAATTGAGGTAGAGCTCTCCAGTTTAGTTCAAGAAATTACACGGCACAACAAATGACAGTAGAAGGCACACTTATTTACATTAGAAAAAATAAAAGAAGTAAAACTAGGAATGTTTGTAAAAAAAAAAAAAAAAAAGTTTAGTAGTGCAAATGGTATTGAAAATAGTGCAAATGACATGAGAAAATAAATATTGTAGGATAAATAGAGTGAAAGGATAAAATCACATAGAAGGCTGTAAACATTAGACAGATATTGCACGTTAAAGGGTATGGTGAGGTTTTTGCAGTGAACATTGGTGTTCTTGCAGGTGTTCTATTGATGTTTTGTTTGGTTGTTTATTGTGGTGATAGCTACAAATGTAATAGCAGTGACTGAAACTGACTCTACACACATGTGATTTATTATCCATTAAAGACAATTTGAAAATGTTTACAATTGTTCCTGAATTTACCTCAGAAAGATGTGGAAAGACATAGCTCCTGCAGATTTAATCGATTAATTGAGAAAATAATGAACGGATTAAGTGATAAAGAAAATAATTGCTGGTTTCAGCCCAGCAACAGGTAAACTGGACTAAAGAGATTCAGGTGTGACCAACTAAACTATTTATAAGTTTTGTTTTCAGGATTTTTTTTTCACACTCTGTAGCTGTATATACGAGGGCTGTTCAATAAGTTCATGGCCTCACCCAGAAATACTGGTTGTTATAATACAGGATGTTACATTCTTTCGTGATGGGATAGTGATGCTTGAACATCGATGGACCAAGTGCATTGCTGTAAATGGAGATTATGTTGAAAAATAAAATATAAATTATCAGTCTGTGTTGTTCTGTTCTGGGTGAGGCCATGAACTTATTGAACAGCCCTCGTAGCATGACTCTTTTGTAAGACTGGAACACCATGTATGAGTACAATGTTTTTAATCATCTTAGATTTGGCATATGTTCGTGCATATGCTTTGCACAGGAATCTGTTTAGACTTAAATATAAGGAAAGTCATTGTAGAGACTGTAGTTATTGTGTTACTGGTTTTTGTTTCCTTGTAAACTTGCAGAAAGAAAGATCATAAGAGCCTTTTTGGGTTTGCGAGTGACTTTTTTAATCCTCTGTGAGCCTCTTGTGCAGTATCACTAACACGGTGTGGATGACAACTAAGTTCTACAGTAAACATAAATATGGTGCCCTTCGCCCGGCATTCAACAGAGACAGATGCAATCTAGAGATTACACCCACCCACGACTGCTTCATCCTCATTTCATCCCGGGTTGCGTTGTTGATTGAGCTGGACCAGGGCTTGTCGTGATTCAGCGGCGCAAAATGAAAACCTCATTGCAAACAGATGCTTTCCAGAGATTAGCCTTGGCCGCCTCACGTTTTTTGTAAGGGAATTTACACATAGGATCTTTCCTTCCGTTTACTTTGTGTTCACCAGGAGCATGGAGTTAAAAAAACAAATCTTTGCGATGAATTCTGAAGATAATTCTCAGGCAACTGTCACTCAGCTGGATTTGGGTCCAGATATTACACTGCACCCGGCTAATTCAATCTGATTGTGTATTGATTTTGTGCTGACTGACTGATTGACAAGGACAAAGGGAAGGAAAGCAGCTTATTTTCATTTCAGTCAGTTTGTGGATGTAGTGTGGGTGTTTATAAAGGACAGCAGGGCAGAGGAATTGAGCCTGAAGGAGGGAAAATGGAGTGTGGGAACAGTGGATCTATTGGATTGACAGGAGGCCGTGGTGTGTAGTGCATGTGTGTGTTCGTGTTTTTGTGGCTGCCAGATTATTGGTAGGATGATGGGCCCTATCAGACTGTGTCCTGTTGCTCTTAACTCAATGCTGTCTGAGGAAATCAATGCTTACATCTTGTTTATGTCTATATCAAGAGTTTATTTTATTTATTTATTGGATTTGATCCCCACTGCTGTCATCTCCTGTAGTCCTTTTCTGCAACTTTCCGCTTGACTGCTCCTCTCATTCAGCCTCTCATACTACCACTTATACTCCTTGACTTCTCTGTTTCCCACACTGCTACTCACCTGGCGCTCTGTTATTTCCTGCACAAACGAAGTTGGCTGGCGCGCTACTGTACGCCAGGCACGTACTCTACTTGTGAATACAAAATGGAAGGTCAGTGTCCTCTCCTCCACAGATAATAATACCAAAAAGTTAGATTGATTTACATTTATATGCAGAACGGCCACTAATATGCAGGTCCAAGTGCGGATGTCGCTTTCACACATTTTATTTATCCTCATCTGGTTATTGATTCAGCTTGACCAGCGCCTGTTTGAGGTGATTTTGTGAGGTTATATTGCCTCCAGCTGTGACAGAAACTCAACGTTGCCATGAATTTTATAAAATAGCACAGTGGCCCTTGAGAAATTAATTAATCATCAAAAAAGACATCCATTTACATTTGCTAGATTAATTTATGGTGCTGGACACAAGATGTTACTTACAGTTTCTAGTCCAGGTAGAATGTGTGGAAAAAAAAAACTCTCTCTCTCTCTCTCTCTCTCTATATATATATATATATATATATATATATATATATATATACATACATATATATATATATATATATATATATATATATATATATGCACTTTATTGCTCTTTGTTTTCAGTCATAACATGAAAGACATCTTTTAGGTTTACAATGAAAGTCTGTTTACTCTAATATATGGAGAAGGATCACCTCTAGGGATTTTTTCAGCATACAAGTGAAGTTCAATAAGGTGTCAAACCTTGGAAAAGTTGTAACTTCATCTAGCAAAGGAATAGTTCTCATATCCTTTCTTTACAGACACAAAGTCGTTCTGATATAAAACAATTTATGATAAAACCCCCCCCAAAAAACAAGGAACTTTGTGAAATGGGCCACTCTGAGAATTTATCTGGGCTTGAAAGCAGGGACCCTGACATGGAATAAATTATACTTCTATTACACATCTTGGTTAAGAAAAATAGTACTAACATTTCCAACCCAGAAAGCAACAAAAACTAACAGTAATCCTGAGGTCACCGGGAGGGAGAAAATTGGATGAATGATGCATGAATAAACCCGGAGCGAATGCTTGATCCCTGGGTTATAAACATATTAATACGGCAATAAAATATGATCACAATCCTTTTTTCCCCCACACCTATTGATTTTGATATTTATCGCAATATATAATTTGTTATTGGTGCAGATCTATAGAGTATCCTGATAATGAATGAAAAATGTTAAGATTAACAATATTAAGAAGGAAAAGTGTTGTACTGTCTTCTACAAAGATACAACACTGTGTAAAGAAGGAAAATAAGAAGAAAAGTATATAAACATCAGCATCTCATCAATGAGTCGATCCGATGTCACAAATGTCATTCATCCAATCACCTTTTAAGATTTTGCTCCTATGAACAATTTAAGCTCTCTCTGTGAGTAGGTCTCCATGCTAAACTTCCAAAATGTATGCCCAAAACATCTTTAAAACTGTCATTTGTAATTACTAGTGTGCGCTCCATAATTTTCAACCTGTTAAGAGAAAAAAAACCCTGAGACATGTCGATTTGCACAGGAAAAATATTATCTTCGGACTTCTGTGTGTGCTGCAGTGCAGGGGATAATTTGTTGTGTAATCTTTGCAAAGCACGGACATGACAGATTTACACGGGATAAACTTCTGTATGAGCCTACAAGATAGTATTTTGTCTTTCAATGTCTATGTGGTTTACTGCTAAGAAAAACAGACATCAAATGTTAAATTAACCCAAAAAGACCCAGTGCTACTTTTATGGCAGTTCCCAAATGATTTTTTCCTCTATTTTTAACTTTTCTTAACTGATTTATCATCATTTATTCTAATATTATAGTCAGTATTTTGCATTCTTAAGTGAAAACTTGGTATTTTCCTTTATTTAATTTACAGATTATGATTGATGTCCATGAAACCTCAAATTAAAGCTGAATGTTATTATATCAAAAACAGAGAAAATGGAGGAAAAGGTGACTTATTCAGTAAAATATATCATTAACTGAACATAAAAACAAGTGTGTCCATCCACTGCCGTTGATCCAACTCCATAGGTTTTACTGGTGAATCAATGTTGTAGAAGATGACAGTGTTTCCATGTTCACTACGGAGCCTCTGAATGTCGACAAACTGCATTATACACCAATTATTCATATGTATTGAGATGGTTAGTGGATCAACAGGTACAGTCTACTCTCGTTATACCGCCAACTTCCGTTCACGGCCAAATTGGCGGTATAGCGAAAATGGCGTTACAACGGGTTGCGTCCATAATGTGCATGTCTTTACTATATGATGTCTATGCTGCCTCCGTTAACCCGTTCTAATTGCGTTTCTAAATAAATCTTGATTCTGTTATGTTGTAAGGGATCATTTAAAGTGGGGAAACATTTTAAGCATTATTATACCGTGTCGGGAAATGACACCCCATCATCTTGAGGCTTTGGCTTAATCCCACGTCCTCTTCCTGACATCCTGACCTACTGAGTGTTCTGCGATAAATGAACGGTGGCCATTCCGTAGACCTACTCGTAGCTTGTCGCGATCAGCGTCTGGCGCGTTTGTTTCAGTGCATTGTTAAAATTTATGTGTACTCGATGGCAATCACGCTGGTGGTATAACGGTCGGGAAATCAATGGTATAAGTGTTGTTTGTGCATGGAACTGGGCTGGCGGATGGCGATAGGTGGAAATGGCGGTATAACGGCGGGCGGTTTAACGAGAGTAGACTGTATTAAGCTTTTTATGTCATTAAATGATTTTGGTCACCAGTGGATGTTTGGATCTTTATGGGTTAATATTTAATACCAGGGGTTCTGGTGTTACCTTACCATCATGACTCACTTTCATAGCTTTTAAAACAATAAAATTTTTCCAAAAAAAGAAAAAAAAAACGTTAACACATGTACTGTGTCGTAATGAGCATCATTTTTGTAATATATACACATAATGGTCATGATCTAAATCCCCAATCTTCAATTACTGTGAGGGTTTTAGTCTCTGCCTCTATTACACAATGAACCTCAATCCATAAGCCGGGGGGGGGTGGGGGGGGGGTAGTGTGCCTCTGTTATGCGTCGGGGCTTATGCGGGGTCTTTACACGGGGGTACCGCCCCCATTGAGAAACACTGTAATAGTCCATCTGCTTGCATTTCGACATGGGGGGAATCTGCTGCATCTCGTTTGTACTAATAGTCAGTGAGTCTGTGATTTTTCATGATTTTTTACCCCCTCCTGTAATGTGCTTGCACCCCCCCAGGAGAGTGCACTAGTCCAACATTAGGTTTGTTGGTTCTTTTAAGTTCTAATGACCACACATATGCATTTCTCAGTCTGTGTACTAAGATTCAATCTGGATATATGGGAAATATATACAGCAGGTATAAGGTTCAGGGAAAAAAACTGTGATGAACTGGTGACTCATCCAGGGTGTACCCCGCCTTTGCCCATAGGTAGCTGGGATAGATTACAGCACCCCCCGTGACTCTAGTGTAGATAAAGTGGGTTCAGTAGATAAATGAATGAATGAATAAACCAAAGTGGTTTTATTTAGTGTGACCTCCCTTTGCACTTGAAATGTCTTTAACTCTTTAGTTCAGACAATATGAAATTTATCGCATTCATTTTCTGATGTTTCATAACAGATTTCATTCAGCACATGTCAGATGTTTCTACTTGTTTGTGCTGCTTCTTGTTTTGACGTCAGAGGTTACATTAATTAGTGACGTTAACCTATTTAACCCATTTAGTTTAGTGTTTGTGTGTCTTTTAAGGCTGTGCACATATTGCTTGTATTTTCTTGTTGTATGTGAAGAAAAGAGAATAAGACATAAATGTATGCTCATTTCAACCCTGCAAAAACAACAAAGTTCTGCACAGTACAGTATGTAATCACAGATGTATAGAACATGGGCTTACAAATTTGACTAAAACATTATATGATAATCTCACAATCCACAATCTGAATCAACCAACTATAACACGTTTTCTACTAGTTTTCTCTGTCTATGTGTGGTACTTTTTGTTGTTATTGTCTCACTAAGAACTCAACCATTTTGGACCAACATTATTCCAACATTGATAATACTGTAACTGTTAACATAGCACTAATAAACGGGCAAAGTAAAACAAACATTAGCTCAGTTTTGACTGAACTTTTTTATTTCTTGTGTCATAAATCTGCCCGAAAAGTAGATAATATGACAAATTGAGATAAATCAGAGATCCCCCAGCCTCAACAGAAAATAAAGTATAATTCAGAGTTTCTGCTGAGTTTGTTGCACATCCATTTAAGTGGTACTGAAAACCACTTGGCCATTTGGTCTGAGTGTATAGCAACAACAGTTTTCAGGACCCAAAATATAAGGACACTCTATTGATTAGTCATTTGATCCAGTTAACATATCCGTGTCATAAAGTGGTTAAATCCATTTTGTCTCCTGCTCTATAGTAAAAATAGGTCACTGGAATTATCAATAATTATTGATATCAGTTGAAATGAACTTAATCATGATAAATTCCTCAGTTTTATCCCCCCGCTTTGTTACAGACAAAAAGTTTCATATTATCTTAGCTGCTATCGTAAAAACTTTTTTAAAGAAGCGCAAGGTTGCCTGTGTGATAGACTGGAAAAAACCCAAATATGGTTTTGATAAACAACTTCAAACTGCAGGGATTTTCATCCTTTTTATTATTTTGGGAATAATTTCTGTGCCACAAAGGAAAAGATGTCTTGAGTTTCCTAAATTTCCTGGCTGTTTGATTCCAGGTCCAGGAGGTCAAAGGTCATGCCAAGCTTTGAGTGCTTATCATTCGAGCTGAGATTGTAAATTCAGACATCTCTTTATCTCCTTTTCTGGGCGTGACTTCAATAAAAGCCCACTTCCTGCTTCCTCGCTCACATGACATCCCCTAGAGACAGCGATAGGGCTTCACACGCCCCACTCTCTTCCTGTCTTCTCCCGAGGAGGTTGATAGGCTGAACTACATCTTCATTTCCTGTCCTTTGAGTTTTGGGCCCCTTCCTGTGACAGACCAATCTACTCAGAGATAATGATCTGTCTGAGACGCAGAGAGAGGGAGAGATGACAGAAAGACAATGATGTTTGTGTGTGCTTGTGTGCGTCTGCATTTGGCTGTTATTGCCGTGTATGTGTGTGTGTTTGTGTGTACACCTACTGGAGTGATTTGAGACGTGGAAGTGGCCATCAATCAGCCAGTCAATGTCTCAGATTAGAAGAGTGGGGGAACAAGGAGGGGCTGAAACAGATGAAAAAAGAAAAACAGATGAAGTGATCACAAAAATCATCCTGACACATTGAAAGGTTTGTTTTCCTCTTGAAGCACTTCTCTGTCTTCACACCTGTTCTCGCTGGTGTCCATGTCCGCACATAAGTAACAGTCTGCAGCAAAAATGCACTTGTTTGTGTGTGTTTTAGAGTCTACATTTCAGACTTATTACAGTGTGTCTATATCAGTAATAGGGATCTTGCTGCCAGGTTGTGCGTCTAAAAGAAAACCACTTAGAGATGTCGAGGGAATACCTGGACCTGCATAGATCTAATGCATCTCTGTCTGCGCACACAAACAACAAACACAGTTACAAGTTCATACAATATTCTGCACATACAGAGGCAGCAGGAAGCAGATAAACTACTACATAGATGTGTATAAACAGAAGACACATAGAGTTTCTCAATTAGTTTCATGTCACAAGAGCTTCACCTTTGTGTGTCTGTGGTGGTCACGTTTAGCCCTAAAGCTCCATTTGCACAGCTCTTGTATAACATGTGAACCTTCGGTGGGTGGAAATTAACCCCCCATATCTGTGTTAGATGTGGGGCAAATGAGTTTTTTTACTCAGATTTACTGACATTATCCCCCTGTTTGGATGTTAAGGGCAGTTTCACCACTTGCAGATAACTGTTAACAGATATGAAAATATTCCTTTTTATTGCTGTTTTGCAAGTTATCTATCCATCTATCTTCATTCAGTGAAAATCCTTGCTGTAGAACGACATAAGTCTCCTAGAGTTCCACTTGAAACACATTTACAACACTCATTTATCATTACCAGTGCATCCTCCATCATCCTTGACCAGGGAAAAGGTGAATAAATGCATGGGGGGAACAAAATATTTTGAAAATCACATCAAATTATGGAGACAGTGCTTCATACTAGACTAATATTAACACAGGACGTCTGTTTGCTGAGTAAGTGTCATCACTTGTGGTGGAATTTTTACTTTACAAACTACAAACATGGCAGATTCAAAGGATTAAGATCACAGACGACCTCCCCAATTCTAACAAATTAGAGGTCCACAAGTAATAGTAGTCCCACGTGAATGGGGCCACAGACAGGACTAGTAGTACCTGTTGACCTCAGAGTATTTGCAGTAATTGTAACTGCACAAATCAATATTTCTCTGGGTTTTTTTTGCTTCTTCACAGGTTGAGGATTATGGAGCCCACACTGTCAATTAGAAATAATAGTCTTGAAAGGTGTTTTGGGTATAAAAGGTGATGATGGTAAGGGGAAGTGTGCAGTAAGGAGATGTTTTCCATCTTTCAGTAGGTTCAGTGGTTGATTCTTAATAGTGAGCCTTGACATCAGAGCCAAGAAAAATGTCAGTAAATGTGAGTAAAACACAAGAGGATGCAACACAAAACAAAGGCACAGAGGGTTAATTTCTAAATCAGTGGAGGGCTGCATGTTACACTATACTTAGTTTTGTTTGCAGGGGAGTTTCGGTGATCTAGAATTATGTTAATACTGTATTTCACTAAAAAAAATGCTCAGTCGCTGGATTTGCAGAGTCTTAACCTTTCAAAGCCTTATTTAACCCTCAAAGACCTTTAATAACTGCTGAACCACAAATCAATGAATATATGTAAATAATTTGGGTAAAATGCAACTTTTTGTCATTATGACATGTGACCCATTTGGATGTTCAGTGGCTCCATCATAAATATGGAAAGACAGTCATCTTCTGTGTCATTGAGTCACCAGTAAAACCCAAATGCCATCGGCTGAAGACGCTAATTTTTATGTTTAGTTAATGATATATTTTGCTGTAGAAGTCACTTTTCCATCCATCTTCTCTGTTTTGGTATACTAACCTGAATTGACCTGAAGCTTTTATGAACTTCTATATGATCAGTAAATGCATTATAGGAAAACACCTGATTTTAAGTGAAAAATACTAATTTTGAAGGATAATGTTACAATAAATGTTGGTGAATCGCTCAGATAGGGTGAAGCGCTTGGAAATCACCATAAAAATAGGACTTTAAGGGTTAAGTCCTACCATTTTATAAGTATGTTTAAAAGTATTCAACATATAACCCAAAGATAATATTAAAATGATTACAAATGATTGCCTGGCAGTTTGATACATGAAATTCTATATGTGAGAATACATATGTTGGAATCAGTTGTATTAGACATTAAACAGAGTTTCCAGTCTTGCTGAACCTATGTGTGAACACATCAAGCCATTGTCTGGAGAATTCCCATCTTTGTGTTGCTCATAATCACATAAATGTCAAGCCAGATTAAACTACAGACTGCACATATATACTCTGGACAATACAGACACTTTTAGCGCAACAGCAGCGGCTTTTGGAACAGTTTCTCTCATGTCACTTGACGCATGAGTTGATGTCCTGTATCAATCGTCAAGGCTTAAATATTAATAGAAGTCATTATCTTTGTTTATTCTGCCTTACTTGCTTGACATACACTTTAGTGATGAGTGTATTTCAAGGATTTCCAAGTAAAGGAATGTTGTTCCGATGTGCTATGACAATGCATTCATCTTTTATTGATCATGTGTTTGTAGTATGTGGTATTATAGTATTGACATGGTCCTCTTCCTGTTTGATTTCTCACTATTGAACATTCTATCTGTGTGTGACAATGGGCCTGTTGCATGCACAGTTCCACATTCTTAGCATATGTTTCTTCTTCTTTTTTTTTTTTTTTTAGTTTGATGGGCTTATATGAATGTTCAGTCTGAGATTCAACAAACCTTCATGCGTTTAGAAGCCTGTTACCAGCCGAGTCAGACAGAATGCCAATAAGTTATAAAGTGAATAGAGTTTCCAAACTTTAACCTTCAAAGTAATGGAATTTACAATAACTCTGGTCAACAGTGATTTTATCACCAGGAGAAAAGAACCTGATGTTCCTTAAATCTGGAATGTTTAGATAAGATAAGATGAGATGAGATGAGATGAGATGAGATGAGATAAGATAAGATAAGATTAGTTAAAGACATGTTTTAGAAGGTCTTAGAGGGACACTCTGTCTTGATTTTTTTCCTCCAGTTTGGATGAAATAAGTGATGAGCAAGCGAATGATTTCATTCAGAGATTTCTGCAATGGAAACCAGGTACCAAGGAGCTTTAACCCACACATGATGGTCATTATTGTTGGTTCTACAACAGGAAAATGTCACAACTACAAGAGCAAGAGACAGAAAGAACTAATGGGCTCTGATACTTACAGTATGTTTATTTTTCATTCTTCAGACCAGTTTAGCTCATTTTACCAAATGGTGAATGTCAGTGGCGATTTCTCATGGACTGCAAGGGAAGCCCGGCTTCCCCTAAAATTACGAAAATTAAATGGTTAAATATGTTCGGTTGTGTTGACATTTTATTGACTACAAATGTGTTAGAACACGTTCATCTTAAATATGAGTTCGTTCAAATCAGCTTTATCACAAATCAACGGACGCGATGTTGTTCACTTCTCCTCCATTCCCGTTGCGCTGTTTTCTCCTCCATCTCTGCTCAGTGCATTTGTCCGTAGACTGCGGGCGTCTCTGGGCTTCAATGGGACTGAGTGGAACAGTTTTTTTCATTGCCTCAAAACTGGACGGTAATTGGATAAATGCCACGATGTTGTCCCGCCCCCGGACGCCGGGCGTCTCTGGGGGTGAATGGAGCTGTGGGCGGAGCTCGGCCGGGCTGGACGCCAGAATCCCACATGCTGATTGGAGGATCAGTCGAAAGGCTGAATCCCATTTGATTGACAGCTGTTTTCAGATCTCCTCCTTCACTGACACAGTGCAGTTTAATACCGTCACACATTCTGCTGTGAAATCAAGAGAGAAACCACTACGAAATTACTCGTTCATTTCTTGCACTGTAAATAAAACACACTCATTGTACTTCCTTGTTTCAATTTAACATAATTTCACCGTTTTCTTGTTTCAGTTACATAATTTAATCATTTCTTGTTCGAGTTTAATATCGTTTTGTAGATAGTTAAATCAATCATACTGTCGGCTATGTTGGAATGAAAGGAGCATCTGTAGTTTAAAAAGGCTGAAGTCTTACACCCACAACACACTGGGCCAAGGCAATCTAAGCAGAGAGGACACTGGTCCAGTCCCTGGAAAAGACGCCTACTTGGTACGATAAGGTCACTGACCATTTTCTTAAAAAGGAACGGAGGGTCGAATGTATGTTTAAATAACTTGACTTTTTTTTTTGTTTTTTTTTTGTTTTTTTTTGTTTTGATGTAAGCCGACAATGAGCTTCCCCTGTCTGAAAGACGAGCAGCCGCCACTGGTGAATGTGCAATAAAAGGCAGTGGAGCGGGACTGGAAAATTTCTATTTCTTCATGTGCCCACTTGCCCAAAATTTTGAAGTGCAGGAGAAAGTCTGATTTCAACTTCTAAATCAGCTTGATTTAGATAAAGTTAGATGTTTGTCGTTATGTTGTCCAGTGTAATTTAGTAAAAAATAAAACAACAACAAAAAAAAAACAACAACTGGGGTTGTAGTTACAGAAAACAAATAACAAATAGTTACTCCAACATGTCTTGATCACTATACCTGGAAGAAAAGTCAAATAAGAGAAAGTAATGTGGTACAGTGTGTAGGCCTGTAGTCATATCTAAAAGCAACGACAGATATACAGTACGATTTATTTTTAATCCCTGTCACCCCTCACTGATATTTCTTCCATTCTAACTTTAGGAAAATATGTGCTAAATTCTTCCATATTCTCTATTCTTAGAATAGGGGACTTCTCCTATTCTGGCTGCAGGGATTAAAGCTTTTCTACCACCATGTGAGTTTGCTAAGAACAAAACTGCATATTCTCCATAAAAACACAACTCATAGCAAAGTTCAGTGCACTTTTACATCCTTTTAATGGGAATAAATGCAGGCATGGGTGCACATATTGAACCCAAAGTGTATTCCTTTAAAAAAAGTAACTAACAGAATCTCGAAACGCACACACAGGAGTGGAGCGCTCCACCGAGACTGAGCTGAGGAGTGGACTGTTAAAAGATTCAGAGCATGGAGTGCTTGGCAGATCATTACAGACCCAGTGTGGGAATTTAGAGAGATGCTGTGTAAGTGTGTGTGTGTGTGTGTGTGTACGCATGTGTTGGCATGGTGCAACGTGGAGGATCATTATAAGGTCACGGCAGGGGTGTGAGACGGAGGGAAAGGGCTGGAGGAGAGTTCAATCATAGGTTACCCAATGGAGACTGCCACTGCCAAATGAATGTGTGTGTTAGAAGAAGAGAGTGAGATGGAGAGAACACGGTCGATACTTGGTTTACCGTTGGGAAGCCCCCCCCCCCCCCCCCCCGCAGTGTACACTTGTCTTTGTAACACCAGACAAGCATGAGGACACACTGTGGAGAGAAGCCCAAAGAGTGTGACAGGGACACTCTGGACCAGTTTGTGTGTCTGTACACTTCATCAACACCTTATAATCTCTGTGTATTCCACTCATGTAAGCTGTGATAATTGTCACACACTTTGGTCTTTGGTCCAGAATCACCAACTGGCAGGTTCATCCCAGTCATGACTCATGTGTCTCCCCAGAGGCAACATCCAGCCTCAGTTATTTCTGAAATACTGAATACAGATTAGTACTGTTTGAGTCGTTTATAATGCTAGTGCTGTATAAACACATAACTGATCAATTCTGACACATTGGTAGGTACTGGTAGATGAATAATATCCACCGACCATATGAATTTTTCACCTTTCTGAGTTTTTAACCAGGTTTTACTTTTCTATTTTTTATTTATTTTAACCAATCTCCTTATGTAGACATGACAGATGTAGGTCTATGTCTTTAAACGAAGTGGAAAAAAGCCATTGCATCCATTTTATTATCTATTTCTCTAGAATGCACTTTGAAGTAAATGTATGTATGTACCCATAATGACTCCCAACATATTTTTTATTCCATGACTGTTTTGGTACAAACATTTACTTAGCATTGTTCATTTCAGGCATTGCTTAAGTAGCCTATCTAAATATCAATGTGCTAAAAACTGCTGAAGTATAATTAATAAACACTCTGCCACACATTTCTAGTCGCATCATTAAATCTTTCCTCTTTAAGGAGTTATTTTTGCAGCTTTATTACAAATACCTTATAAATGCAAACAAAATAAGGCTGCATTTCAGCCATTTATTTAGTTGGATACTCGTTTTACAGGAGCAGTCTAGTATCCAGCACCTGATGAACCTGGTTCAGTGTGTAAAATTTTGGTGAATTTAGAGGGACGAAATTGCAGAATGACTATAATTGTCTTAGTTATGGTTTCATTTGTCTGAAACCAGATGAAAATAAGTATTTCTGTGTTTTTCAGTTCACAGTATGGCATCCTGAAAAGCATGTGCCTACACAGCTCTTCTATTCATCCTACTTGGATCACTGATCCTCAATGAGCATTTTGGGGAATTGTGGCATCCTTTAAGATTGATTTCTAGCCCACAGTTGAGGATTGAGGAGTCAAGGGGGTGAAACTAGGGAACTGAAAAGAGCCTCTTCTTTATGTTTTATAGACCATTTCGATGTTGGTAAACAGTGATGATGTATTTTGTGGGTGGAGCCTAACTGGTGGCAGAAAGTGACAGTTGTAGTGTCATCAATACCTGGAAGTTGGTGTCAGGAGCGAGAAAATCAGGAGAGAAACAGAGCAATGGGAAGATACAGAGGCCTTCGCCTATTATTTTAATGGTCTGCCAATGAGACACAAGGTGTCTTACAAAGATAAGTTAACCATTAGTAGTGGGGTGAGGTTTCCTGATCCATACTCACTGTCGGCTCAGTTGGTCACAGAGCCAAGCAAAAGGCCAAAGCTACAGTGGCTGGACATCTTTCTATATCTTGTTGAAAAACCCAGTATTTACACAGAAGAAAAGCTCAAGGCATATAAATCCCTCGATGCCTATAACTTTGTTGCACCGGACATTTTAAGGGTAGGAATACTGTGGTAACTCGCACAATTCCCAGGAGAAAAATCACATAAGCATCCTGTGTCACTTTTTATCAGTGAACATCCTGTTTGACCCGTCAGTTTAAGAGCACAAAGAACACAACACAGATTGTAATATACAACAAACTTTGTACTTATAAATAAATATAGTTTTTTCTTTTGTTCAGACAAGGAATAGTTTTTAGTTTTTAGATGTTACCTGCTTGACAGTTTCGAGTGTGACTCCAGTCTTCCTCAGAAGCGTCATCTGACGTGTTGCTGACGTGTCATTTATCAGCTGGTGGGCTCGACGGACCAATCGGACTGGAGTCACAGTCGAAACTGTCAAGCAGGTAACATCTAAAAACTAAAAACTATTCCTTGTCTGAACAAAAGAAAAAACTATATTTACATAAACAGAAGACAAAATGAACGTCTTTAGCCTTAAACTTTGTACTTTGCCGTCATGTCCAGGATATTCAATACCAAGATTTGTGTGATGGTGACCATGACGTTGACATTTTTCCTCCTCTTTTCTCTCCATTCTCTGTGATCTCTCAATTTACCTCCGTTGATATACAACTTTTTTCTGCCACCAGATTACATGCACAACTGCAGTTGACCGTGACGTCGACTCCAAAGTGGTCTATAGCGTGTGGCATCAAACATGTCAGGGCATCACTGTCATATACTTTGTTCACACTTATGCAACATGATTCAACTAATAAGCAGGCTACATCTTCCTCTTCTTTTTCTTCTTCCTCTTCTTTTGTTTTCTACCTCATCCTCTGTTTCTCTCACTTAACAAGATAGCATATAATCAGTCCATAGGTGATGCAGGGACATCATACATTCCTTTGAACAAAGAAAACTTTTATAGTAGAATAATAGAATAAAATGTATTTGTCATTTGACAGCACAGTACAATGTACAGTACAGCAAATGAAATTGTAGTTCGATGTCAGGGACATGGGGCCACAGCAAAGACCAGTTGCGCTGCCCAGAACCCTTTCTTCGAAATTTGCAGTGAAGAACAGAGAAGAATTATATTATATTAGAATTATATTTATTTTGAAAGTTAGATGAGTGTCACTTTTTTACACATTATTAAGAAGAAAAGAAATTAAGAAGTACATCTCTTTCTACTTCTTGTGTTATCTTCATCTTCTGAATTCACAATGTGGCATAATGGGCCAGTAGGAAATGAGGGGATGTCATACATTCTTTTTTATTTAACACACACACTCACAAAGTTGATTGAATATTTGATCATTTCAATAAAAAGCCTAACTTCTGAATAAAGAAAACCTTATTGTACACGTCACATGTCTGATGACTGGAAAGACTTCCCTAGAGGATACCCCTGTGTAGCTTCAGTCACAGCTCCTCCAGCTCCTCCATGAGACATTTGTCACCCTTCATCCTTCATCTGAGACATTGATTTGTGGGTCACAATTGAGGATTGAGGAGTCAAAGAGGTGAAAAATTCTTGTTCTTTATCTTTCATAACAGGTGCATCAATCCTGAAGATGCATCACTCTTTGCTACTATGTTTATTAGATCAGACAAACACTGGCTGAATAGTGGGTTGTGTTTTTCCTGTTTTTAGTGGCCACCATTCTGCTTTTTTACTTGTGTATTTCTCTGCATATCACACACTGCACAGTCAAATCATTTCAGACCAAAGAAAGTTGAAGAAAGCAAACTCTGAAACTCACCCTCAGAGCGAACAAGATTGTAAACCTATTAAATCCAGACTGCAATGGCTTGAGGGGGATTTTTTTCCATTCTGCAGTGGTATTGTATGCATGAAATGATTTTTCATGGGTAAATGCCCTAATTAGTACACTGGAATTCAGCTGTTGTAAAATGCTGCGGTGAAATCTACACCCTCTTGCGAATTGCAGAACAGAAGTTCAATATTGTGATTATGTTTCATTTAGATGAACTGTGCAGCCTGGAAATGTAGAGGTTGTGGAGCTGCCGCTGAAGTACCTGCTGTGTGCATGCATTAGTAAACTTAAGTACATGAAATTCAAACTTTCTCAAGTTGATCGGTATCACAGTGTAACAATTGCATGTTAAAGAGACAATCAGAAAATACACTTATTTCCTGTTGTTGCTACTAAAATCCTCACAAACTCTTCTTTTATCCTTCTTATTTCTTGAATATCTTATCTTACATGCCCTTTAACCTCGAACATCATATAACACATGATGTTTCATAGGGGTGTAACAGTACGGAAGAATTTCGGTTTGGTACGTTTTTGGAACAGGGGTCTTTGATTCCATACATTTTCAATATGTTTTCAGTACAGTGAAGGAGACCAGTGAATGGGGGATGGGTGTGTGTGTGTGTGTGGGGGGGTGTTTGCCTCGTAACTACTGAAAACTGAAAGTGAAACATGCTTTGAACGTCTTCTGTGCCTCTGTTATACTCTCTGTTGTTATGTTTATTCCACTTATTGGCACCCCAGCCTCAGGGTTAGGGTTAGGGGTTAGGGTTAGGGGTTAGGGTTAGGGGCGCTGAGAATTCCGCAGTGCTGCAGTGCCACTGTAGAATATAGGGGAAGCCCTGCACATGGGGGCTGCTTACGTCCACCTTGCCCATACTGGATGCGTTCCACTTCAAGGTTTATGTTGAAATTTAAGGCGAGTGTTTGTGTTCTTCCCATAGACTACATGTATTCAATCGGTACACCTCCATATTGTATCGAAATTTATACAAACAAGTGCAACGTTATGCCCGTAATGTTTTAGTATCATTGTGAGCAAAGGTCAGTTTACATCTATAATTTCCAAGAAAAGCTGGAACGAACCTTAACAGATCAGGCGGCTTAATTATCCCTTGTGTGACTTTCTTGATCTTTTCAGGTCTTTATTTGTGACATAAGAATCTGGTATTTTAGGAAAGGGTTCCCAAACCCCTAATACAGGGGTTGGACAAAATAATGGAAACACCTTAAAAAATCAACAAAATATAATTTAATATGGTGTAGGTCCGCCTTTTGTGGCAATTACAGCCTCAATTCTCCAAGGTATTGATTCATACAACTTGTGAATTGTTTCCAAAGGAATTTTAAGCCATTCTTCAGTTAGAATACCCTCCAACTCTTTCAGAGACGATGGCGGTGGAAATCGACGTCTTACTTGAATCTCTAAAACTGACCATAAATGCTCAATAATGTTGAGGTCTGGGGACTGTGCCGGCCATACGAGATGCTCAACTTCATTAGAATGTTCCTCATGGCATTCTTTAACAATTCTAGCTGTATGGATTGGGGCATTATCATCTTGAGGTGAAGGTGTTTCTATTATTTTGTCCAACCCCTGTATGTCATGGCTTTCCATTTGTCTGCCTTTTTACGGACTCTTCCACCATCAAAACAGTGTTGAATTATGTGTATTTTGCTGGAACGTCAATCACAGATATAAACAGAGTTAAAAATTCCTTTTAAAATTGATGGATAATATTACACACTGATGCTGCCTCCACAATAATGTGGATATTCTGCAAAACAGATATTTTTCTCTATGTTTGAGGTCCTTGCCCACATGTAATCAGAGTTTTCAGTCACAAAAACATCTTTTATTTATTTATTTATTTTTAACAACTCCAATTTCTGTTTTCAGGGAAACCAACGAGATTGGAAAATGATGGCACCTCATTTTGCTCATGTCTGTTATTGCTTTGTGTAATGAAGATGCACTGGAAACATCAAATTCAGGTGTATAAATCAGTGCCAGCATGGATACCTTTGGATACCTCTATTGGATATGTTCCAGACAATCCTATACATAAACATCTGTGAAGACTCAGATATTCCTGTGAACATTTTCTCTAAATTTTGAACTTACATGCCATTGGATTTTTCTGGATCCTGTAACTATAAATGACATGGCCAAAATATTAGAGACTAGGGATGCACTGATGATAAAAATGTAATTTTTCTGCTTTGTGCCAGAGAAACAAAGTGATCTTAATGCCAAAGAAAAACAAACCTTAACTAGGGCCAGCCTGAATTCCAGTTTTGCCAGTAATCACCAGTAAATATTCCAGGCTTCTCTGGGGAGTCGGGGTGAGGGATTTGTTAAAAACGAAACATAAACTAACCCACCTCTGCAAGCAAATTCATTCCAATCCAACAAATGTTTAAATAGCACGACATAAAAAAGTGAGCTCATAACTAAAATAAAGCAGTACATAGAAGAACATAATGTGGCAAAATGAGCAGAACAAGTTCACTAATGTCTAACACTTGTTGATGCATAAACTAAGACGTCTCCATTGCTCCCAGATGCTCGAACAGTTGCTCACCAGCATCTGCAGCTGAACACAGCTAGCATCATGACTTTACAATAGCATCGGAACACTTTACACAGAGGTCTGCAGGTTAAAGTGAATAAACTGAACACTTTTACTGCTGACAGACTCTAAACATCTCTGACTCGAATTACCCGTGAAGCAGAGGAGTAAAGCCTTGACATCAGATGCTCTTCTCAGTCGTCTCGACCAGAGTGGAGGAGTCGAGGTGAGGAGAGAGGGCACGAGGAAACAAGCATTAGTCAACATGAGACATCCTTACCCCTGAGTCGTTGGTCTGTGGAACAAGTGTCTGTTATTTTGTTACCACTGTATTTTAGGATCTCTGACAGCTGCTCACTCATGTAAACTTAAAATTATTTCTTCGATTCATTTATCAATTATTTTCTAGTTAATTGATTAATCCTTTGCTTAAATTGTTAATGTGTCATCATCATCATAACTTCTGTCATTATTCATTCCAAGTTCCATATAGGTTTTTTTCCCAAAAACAAATCTCATGAAAAATAGTCTCTCATATATACAAGTGCCTTAAAGCCTCCACATATAAACTATAGATAAAGAACAAATATTTTTGTTCTACTAAAGTGAGACTTTCTGCGTCAGAATGAAGATTTGGTGAGGCTCATGTTGACATTTATAATAAAGCTTTATATGGGACAATACCTGATTCATCTAAGTATGTTCCCACAAATGAAGCTATGTAGTTATTTACTGACAAAGCATTAAGTTTTGATGCAAAAACATCAGTAAAGGAGAAAGATGTAATTTTCTGTGGATTAAACCACAGCACAGTTTTTCTTAAACACGGGATTTACAATGATAGCTCAGAGGTATCGCAAGAAGTTCTAATCCAATAGCTATAATGTTACATAATGAACTTTAATAAGGCTCTAGCTGACTTTGTTTTTTCATTTTCAGTAGAGTTTCAGTGGAGATATTGCTATGCCTCTTAAATGACAGATTTCACTGAATGACTGTGAAGCATCAGGCCAAAATGATTAATCTAGGAGCTGCTGCACTTTGATTCTGAGAAGCTGACACAAGCTGACATTTACCTCTGAAGTTTAAGATGGATGAAAAATGGGTAAAAGTGCTATCAAACTCTATCATTGTTTGACTGTACGTGGCTTAATGGGACATGACGTTTGGCCACGGGAATAAAAAAATGAAACAAAAGCAAAGAAGAAAACAAGAAAACAAAGAAAAGGGCAGTGGAAATGTGAGATCCATCACCTTGGGCTTTTTTTTCTCACAGTGTAACCCATTTAGAACAATCCATTCTGGGTGCATCGCACCAAGTGCACAATAAATAACTTCAGATAGTTCATCAAAGGGAATCACGGTCGAACTGGATTCATTAGTGGGAAATTGACTTGACAAGCGTGACCAGGACTAGTGGGCTATTGATCAGCTGCTGTCATCAGTATAGGTGATTTGTGCTGGCAGCGACAACAGCAGGAGGGAGCAGTGGAGGCAGGAACAGCAGAGCTACTGAAGGAGAAGAAAACTATACAAAGCCCTGCAACTACTGATGACAATTGATCCCATTGATACCAGACCCATTATTGATGTCCGTATCTTTATTGATTGTTGATCAATCTTCTGTGCGAGAAGACGAAGGCAGACACAGGTTTTTAGCATCAGCACACGTGTTTTATTAGCTCTGAGTTCACACGTTATTATTCCAAACGCTGAGCTCTGCTGGTTCATTAGCTGGGCCTCATGTTAATCCAATGTCTCACCTTTTTACAGTGGATGCATAGGCCGTTTCTCAATACGCATTCTTGTCTGTTCGTCTGTTCTTGCGATCTCGTGAAACGTCATCAGGCAGGGCCCAAGTACCGTTCCATTTAAAAGTTCGCACAAACCCAGATGGAAAACCCAGATGTTGTTACTCTCAATGTAATGAAATGAAATGTTTTATTAAGAAGATGTGATACAATGTTGGAACACGTGAGCGGCAGAATAGTGAGAAATGCACCTTATTATCATGATGTGGGGTTCAAAGACATTTGTTTATCCAGTTTTGAAGAATATACAAAATGTATAAAAAATATCAGTGACATGTAAATAGTACAAATCTATTGAAACTAAATCGAGTGACATATTGTGGTGGACTGTGAAAATAGGGAGCCGATGGCAGAAATACAGCAGAGCCAATGAGGAAAGTTCACAAGTACACAGCTGTTCAAATTGCAGAGAGACCTGCATTTTTAGGAAGTCCGTCCTCTGGGACCGTTCTTACCAAGACCACTTGCTGAGTTTGCAAGATCGTACTCACAAACTTGATGTTAAGAAATGCCCATAGTCTACTGTTTTCCACAGTCATACTGTATATATGGTGTGTTTTGGGTGGGTGCTGACCTTCAGTGATATCAGATTTGTGGAAATAACATTTTTATTTTACAAAAGACAAGCATTAATGTTGAGGATCTGTTCAAATCACTGTAAAGCTAAACATCAGATTAACAACAATCAACAGTAATGTTGTAATCTCATTATCTGTTGTCTCATTTTACTCACTGAGTTGGTTGAGTTCTCCATTGTCTCTGTTGCTGGTTTCAGAGGTGGCTGTTTTAGGCTCTGGTTTACACACATTTGTGTGTACTGTAAAATAATTGTTTCATTTTCATTGCTGTGGATTGGTACATTAAAGGTGCACACCAAGTTCTTCCAGCAGTTAATTTACATTGTTACCAACATGGTTAAGTGAGTGTCTGCTCACCTTAATGTTTCCATTTTGTTTATGAGACTGTGGTTGAGCAATTGGTGATGGAGCATTTTATTTTTTTTTACTACATTGACAAAACTGATTGATTGATTCAAGCTGATTTGTAGCCAAACCTAGTGTAGCACGAAAGACAAAAATGATAACAATAATGAAGTAAAGGACATATGGCTTCATTTACACCGCAGGCCCAAATCTGACTGTTTTGTCCATATTTGACCCATATCTGATTTTTCATGAACAGTACAAATCAATTTTTTTCAAACCAGACCCAGGTCACTTTCATATGTGATCCTAAATTGGTTACATATGTGATGTTTTGCTATGCGACTTCAGTCTGAACGGTCATGATGCATTTCATTCAGTTTTTACGTCATTGAAATGCAACAGACATCACAATTCTGCGCTGGAGGAGACAGGTATAACAATGAGCATCATGAATCAAACACAGTTTGTACCTGTACTTTGGAGCAGAAGATACTGGATCAGATATCCTAGAGACACTGCAGATGAGGCTCCAGCTGACATTGAACTACTTCTGTCAAACAGCCTGGTGAGAATAGACTCAAATCTTTTATAATCTTTTTGTACAAGAGTTACAGCTGCATATGTGCCGCCAGTGTGACTAGTTTTGACTTGTGCGTTTTTTTGTTTTTTTTTGTCACGCCCCTGTTGTCAAAATACCTTTAGATGACACAACTGCTGCCTTCAAGTACTGACTTCTTGACCTGCTACGAGTACAAACTACTGAACTACTCTGCTGAGTGTGAATACATGTGGAACTTTTCTGAGCTGCATTTCATGAACACTGTTGCCTGTGTTTCAGAGTCTCAGATTAAAGACCTGAAATAAGATCAGAGAACTCTGTTTGATCCGACTGTTGTTCATGTTACTCACTCCCATGATGTTTTTTTTTTTGTGATCAGACTATGCAACTTTATCCTAACACCAGAATTGTAAACATGGAGGTGGGTGTATCAAGCTGGCTCTGGTCAGTAAAACATGTCAGTATTGACAAGTTTGGAACCAGTCGATCAACCAGGACGTTCCTGTTGTTATAATGAAAAATGGCTAATAGCTTCTCTTTTGCTCTCTTGTTTATAAGAGGCTAAGACAGTGGTTCCCAACCTTTTTTGGCTCATGACTCCATTTTAACATCACAAATTTCTGGTGACCTCAGACAATCAAAATGGAGACATTTTTCTCTTGGAGATGTCTTAGATGTTTGTTCCGGTTTTCTGACTGCGACTGTGTCCGGGCAGGTTGAAGTGTAGTAACGCACACGGTCACATGATCGGGTCAATCAAGATATGCCCTTTCAGATAATATATCCTGCATTTTATTTGAACTTGATTTTTATTAGGAAGTGTGTGGTGTTTTAATTATAAATAAATATATATTGAATCATTACAAATTGTTTTTTGTATTAATAATTTTTTAAAAAACTCTCAATTACTAGAAATTTCAGGCGACCCCATTTTAATTCCAGGTGACCCCACGTGGGGTCGCAACCCCAAAGTTGAAAAACACTAGGCTAAGAGGTCAGTAAAATCAAGAATAACTTAATTTTGAAGTACTTTAACTAACTGGAGATTGTCTCAGATTTGGAGTGACTCAGGACAAAATGTAACCTGATGTAAGAGTTCATTTTGACTGCTAGACGTTCAGATACCTTCAGGGTTGCTGTGGCATTATTTTCCTCGAATTAGATGCCAGGAAAGCATAGAAAAAAGTTGTGTTTGTGACAGGAAAGTCCTAAGCTTAATTGTGTTACTGTGTAAAGTAGGTGAAGAGTTATTTAAAGTAAAGTAAGCCTGCTTTGCGGTGCAAATATAGAAGCCTGAAACAAAACAAAAGCTCTACACAAACCTAACCAAACTCTAACCAGGAGCAATGTTATGTCAAAAACATACCAATACGTGCACAAAGACACAACAGGCTTGTAACTGATTCAGGGCAAATTATTCAGGAGATGTGCTTTACTTTTAAGAAATGCAATGTTTATTATTCTTCTAGATAAAGAGGCCTGGGTGAAAAGAGAACAATTGTAAGAAAGATAACAATGGCGGAAGAGAAATAACAAGCGATTCAGAGAGGGGTGGAGAAAGTGAAGTCGGGACAGAAGAAAGATGGCTTTCATAAAGAGCTTGACAGAGTTGGTGTAGACAGCTGAAGTGGTGGAGATATTTCACACTAAAGCTGAAGTTGCAGTAGTGTTTGTCTTCACCCATCTTGGCAGGAGAGCTGGTATTTTTAGTCCCAGATACAGTATTTGTCAGCTGAGCAGGTAAAAAAAAAAAAGAAGGCGAGACAGATGGAAGGAAAATCATAGAGGGACTGAAAGGAGGAGAAGATGAGAGGTTGGTATAGAAAAGGAAAGAAAAGGTGAGTTTATAGAGAGAGATGTGAGGGAAAGCGAGATCATGTGAGCAGAGACGGCGCAGTGTTGCCGCAAGTGTCTCACTTTTCTAAAGTGCTCAAAGGGCTTCACTTTAGAAACCCGACAAAATCACAGATCAAAAGCGCCCATTTGTTCTGAAAGCACAGTCCTCCATTTGCACCCAACATGCCAGGACACAAAAGGGTCTGAAGACAATGCAGATTCCAGCTGTGCGTGTTTTTGTTTTTTATTCTAATTAGAAGATAATTTTGTGGTAGATAGTGTTGGAAAAAGAATTCAGACCCGTAAATACCACAGTGGGAAAAGAATTCAAACCATGAACTAAATGCTAACAGCAAAGTGGCCTTACATTGTGGGTCATTGTGTAATAAAATGCTCCCTGCTGTGTTTACTATTATGTGATGTTTTTGAGGCTTTTTACAGATGTATTACAGGGTGGACCAAAAAAATTGACATCATTTGAGATGTCCATATCAGACTGACTACATTGTCAGGAGAAGTGATGCTTAATTTATTATGATTTATTCTGAACATAAAATGTTTTATTCTACAAATTTCAAATGAAAAATTCTGGGGGATGCTAATTTTATAATGTCAAACAGTTATTACAAATTTTCAATGTGTGACGCGGCACACATGAAGTTGGTAGTGGAGTTCTTTTTTCCGACACAAACTGCCTTCCTCTTGAAACTTCTTATGTCACATCCAAATCTGCTTTCCTGTTGGTGCTTGTTTATGAAATTTTCTAACAAATTCACGTTGCGCATTCACATTTGACTGAGTTTGGGCGTGTTTCAATACACGCAACACCTTTTCTTTTGCAGTAAACGGCATGTTTATTCCTGAAAGCAGAACAATAAAAATGATTACACTTTTTTGAGCGAAAAGAACACATAAATTTTAAACAAATTAGTAGGTGATGAAATGATGTCAAATTTTTTGAGACACCCTGTAATATGTATGTTGCATTTTACCACTGTAGGTGTTACTGAGGTGATGCTACTAGAAGAAAAGCCTAGATATATGGTGCTATTCAAGGTACTGATATGTCTTTATATGTCAGGAAGTTTACCAATTGGATTTTTGATGGATCTATTCCTAAATACATTAACAAGATTACATCCAGAAACACTGCAAATCTATATACCAGTTACAGTAATATGAAGATAGCTTGTGGTTTTATCCATGTCTTAGTTCTGAGGTCAGGCTTTAGATAACTGCGTACTGCTGTCTGCACATTTTGTCTTGTACTACGCCTTTCAGGATGACTACAGCACAAGGTTCAGAGACATATTTTACCTAAACTACTGGCTTATGTTGCTTTTAGGAATGTTCATATGTGTCAGTTGCTGTGTTTTTCTTAATGTTTGGTGTATTATCAGGTTATAGTTGTATTTGTATGATGGGGAGTGCGGTTAGAACTACATTCTTTTAAGATTTCATTGCATCATTGGTGTATTCAGTTATGAGATACTGGATACATATTCAGCAAAACTGCATCTATTACACGTTTGGTCATTCTTTGATATAATGAAAGATGTAGACAGCCAAAGAATGCATAATTGAAAATACTTAATTGTTTACAATGTACAATATTTGTAAATATTTGTAAAACTTCACTGAATCTAGGTTTCCATGTCATATCTTACGTTCAGCAGCCCTTTTCACCTCTCCAACATTGTCAGGATGTAGTTGTAGCGCTGAGGTTGTTGCTCTTCCTCATGGCGAGTTTTTTTTTTTTTAAATAAAAGATAAATGACAGGTAGTGGAAGGAAGGGGAATGAAAATGCTGCTGATGTGTGATTGAAATATTCACATGGAGTGAATCCAGCACACCAAACGATATAATCGTCACGTCTTTGTCCATGAAGCATCAATCTGTCAATTTTTATTTCAGCTGAGATATTTTCAGTTCAGTTTTAACAAGGCATAAGTTATACGACTAAACTAACAATAAGCTCTGTAACATGTAGAGTTTTAACTAAAAAAGACTACAAAATGAAATAGGGGGAAAATAGGAACAAAATAGGCCTACATTAATATACTCACATGTAAAACTATGCAATGATCGAACATACAAGAGCATAAATACATGCATATAATACAATAAAAATTCAATCTGCCAGGATTAAGAGTCAAAACCTTTGGGAAACAGTGTAGAGGTGTGATGAAGATTAACTTCTTCAAAGGGAAGGTGAAATCTGTGAAATGTGCAGGTCAAAAACCCCCCCAAAAAACATTGTTGCAGTGGTCCACTCCCTATAATAAGAAGAATTAAGAAGAAATAAAAGAATTGTACCTGTATGAAAACGATCACCATATAAGAAGTTTACCGTATACAAGTGGAGGTGTCAGTGTTAGTTTACTTATGATTTACGCAAAACATTTCCATATGATCATAATGTTCCTGTGTGTGTTTTACATGTATAGCTGAGGTTGGGACATTTAATGAAATGATCATATGGTTTTATTTATCAAATCTTGATATTTTGAGATTTTCCATCAATTTTAGTCTTCGTTTTTTAAAAACTTGATTTTAGTTTTATTCTACAGCATCATACATTCAGTACCTATGGGTGAAGGCGGGGGTACACCCTGGATGAGTTGCCAGTTCATCATAGGGCTAACATATAGAGACCAACAACCAATCACTCTTACGCAATAAAAAAAATAAATAATAATTGCAATCAAACAATGTTACTTCATACTTCAATGCTTTATCTGTAGTTAGCACTTATTTGTATCTCTGTAATGTTAAGTCAAGACCTCAGATCCAAGGTACTTTTGCCTTTCTGGATGATTTCTTTCACATCCAAGGGAAAATAATCCATTAAACACTGCCAAATATCCAGAAACATGATACTGTTGCCCTTCAGCATAGCACTCAGTCTCTCCATTGGCAACACTGAAAAAACGTCTTTGAACCATTGGTAACTGAAGTCACATTTTGATGCGTTGTGTGTTTTTTTAATCACCTTACTAATTTCAGCGGAATTGCAAAGTATTCCTGGTTGGTGATTCACCAACCATCCTCTCTATAGTCATCGGAATGCCAATTTGTATTACATATAATAAAGTTTCTACAGTATAACTTTTGACATAGACATGTTAGAAAGTTTTTTTTTAAGTATTCTTGAGCACCAAAACATAAGTAGTAAAGTACTAATGGGACTTGATACCTGTTTGGTGATCATAAGGTCACTTTACTGAAAAACCCCCAAAACAAAACAAAAAAACTTTTCTTCTAAATTCGACCTGATGAAGTTCAGGTGGTATTTTAGCTACATAGTAAAAATTCTCAGAAAATAACAATTATTACCTTTCAGTTTAGGTGCTATTGATTAATTTTGGCATTGTTATAAGATTTACGACAAAAAAATTATATAAAATAGGTGGGAAGGAACAGGATAAAGAATAAAAAATCCCATGTTTCATAGCTGGCAGTGGTGTTTGACAGAATGCTGCTCCGCACATAAGAAAGACCGCGGTGACCTGGTCCTCAGCAGCGCTGTACGTCAGCGAGTCTGTTAGCACAGCTTCACACCAGTCAGTCTCAGCCATTAGCCAAAAGAGAGAAAGTGCACATTGGCATTTCAGAGAATTGATTCATGGCTCCACCTAAGCACAATGCTGCTCACAGAGTTAAATGGCATTGCACTGGTGTAATTTCCTGCTGTTGCGAGAGCTTGCCTATCAGTCACCAACTGCCTACTCAAACAGACTCCTTCACAGCAACATTATGTGATTAGGAGTGCAACAAAATGTCAGCTCAGCCCCTCGACTCGACCACTGACGTAGCTATTTGGGAGAAAAAGCGAAAGGAACTATAAAGAGATGAAAAATGGAAATAACAGCAGAGATGGGAGGGCTGTAGGTAGAGCGGTAGACAGTGCTCTGGGCTACTCGTGTTCCCGCTGGGGCCACTTAGACTTTTAAACAGTCTGTTCTCTCGTAGTACGCTGTGTCTGAGAGTGAAGCATCTTCCAAAATGTGTGCTACCTAAATGAATAACTTCAGATATAAGGCAGCAAATAAAAGGAACTGCATAATAAGCTGCCAAAAGTTAGGAAGTGGTGCTTGCTCTTTCCCACGTCTACCCTACTTGAAAAGTTTATATCACCGACATATGGCGACGTGATGTTGTAAGCAAATAATTATTCTTACAGTCATTTTTCTTCTTGATTTTTACGCCGTGCAGCTGGCCATGATAATTAGAAAGCCCAGCACAAATTAGAATATATGGTGAGGGGTCCTCGATCTGAGTTTCATCCAGTTTTAACAGCATAAATCTGACAAATGCTGCTGACAAGGCACAATCAAATGCCGTCAGAGTCAACCAAGACGTAAGAAAGTCTCTTCGAAGGCATAATTATGGGATTTAACAACTCCAGTCAATGTTATTTATTGATTAGTGTGTGCAGAATTATTATTTTGTTGCATGTAGATGTCATATTGAGTGATTTGAACAGTAGCAAAGGGAGGCTCTGTGACTGCAAAGAAGGAAATGTTTTTACTCGGTGCTTTTTTCAACCTCATCCATCTTGATTGCCTGTTGCGCACACCAGCATGTGGTTTGGGGTCTGTTTCACAGCTCTGTGGTTGTTAATTAAACATATATTTTCATTTGTTTTATGTAAGAAGACAATTGTTTTCACAGCTCTAATTAAAAGCTGTGAGATGTGATGATATATATGACGTGATGACACGAATAAACAGAGCACCAATTATATCAACAGAGTTTTTACGGCAATTTCTTTGGTTGTTCTTTGTGTCCTTCTACACGGATGCAGGCAGAGAATTGGGAATTTATATGAAGGCAGCAAAAATAAGCATGGAGTGTGAACACGACAGGATGGAGGAATTCTGAACAGATAAAACAATGAACTTGGACCCAAAAGACGAGCGATCAGAAAATTGCACCTAGCAAAATTTTACCACTTTAGACTTTACAACATTCATATTTTACATGATCATCCCAAGACCTAAACAGCCACCAGCGACCAAAAGCATCTACTAATTTAAAATGTTTAATAACTGTTGAGCCACTAAACTTATCAATACATGTAAATAATTAAGATATAATACAGTTTCAGCCGTTCAGTGGCACCAGATCTGTCTTATTTAGCAGTTCAGATGCTCTGTAGTGAACCATGGAAACACTGTCATCTTCTGAACAATGATTCCTCAGTAAAACCCATGTCATTTTTGGTTGTAGACTTTTTTTTTATGTTCAGTTGATGATATTTTTTTTTTTGAAAAAGTCTCTTTTTCTTCAGTTTTCTCTGTTTCAATAGAATAACTTCTGTATTTAATAATTTGAATAAATAACTTAAAAAATAAAATGTTGAGAAATAATTATTTGGAAGTTGCTGCAAAAATAGTTCTTTCTTAAGTCTTTAAAGGTCACTTTACACATAAGTTCTAAGAGAAAAATAATCAAATGAGATATAAGCTCCTCAATATATAAATTCTACATACAATCAATCTTGGAAATGAGTTGAATTGTGTTATGTATCCTTATCTGCTTGTTATATGACCTAAACCTGTGCCTGCAAAGGGGGTTTTCATCTCAGACAGTTTATTTTTTAGGATGTCCATTAAATACATGTGGGTGTCACTTGCTGTTATAAAATATAATCTTGTAAACACACTACGGTGTTCATCTAAACAAACGGAGTCTTTTGTCGTAAGGGTGACACAAGGCAATGTCGACGCCATCTGCAAGCTGCGAATGCTTCAACTGCGCTCTAGTTGAATCTCATAAAACTGATGCATGTGCACGGTATGGAAAGAGGTTTCAGAATAATAACCATAGAGTTTATACTGACAGATAGGATTAGGCAAGCAGCAGATCCCTGTCTCACACCCTGGTTACAGGAGCTGGAGAAGGAATGAAAGAGGAAGGCTTTTCCAAGTCTTATGGGAATAGTTAGAATGTCAAGGCAGATTGTTGTCTGAAATTGTTATATAATACTTTATAATTGAAGGAAAGGGCTATGGGTAATAATGGAACCACGCTGTAATGAGTCCAATTAATTATATATGGATTCACATGGGATTATAGTATGAATGGTTGGTATGATGTAGAGGAGAGATGTGGACTCATATCATTATCATATGTCATCCTTAGAGTCTTTAAATACCATCTCAAAATGATGTTCCTTGCATCACAAACAGACAGCATTCAATTAAATCTATTTACAATGTGTACTGAATAACTCCTTGAATATTTTTTTAATAGCAAAGGCAGAAAAAATAACATAGCATTTAGGGCTGGGCGATAAAATGATAATGATATATATCATGAAATAACTTTTCCTCGATAGAAATATGAGACATGCTCAATACAATTTCGATAGAATTCATTCGTCCATGTTTTGACAGAAATAAGAACAGTCAATCATAATTAAGTAGTGTCGCACCGAACCAATCATGCTAGAGCCATGTCAACTTAGGTTGACGCACACAGCACAGGTATAAGAGCAGCCACAGCACACATGCTAATGTTTGGGCTGCAGTGGGAGATAATGACCGTTCCCTCAGGTGAAAATGTGACCAAGAACTTGGGCGACCGGGTTACTGAAAAGTCGAACCGTTTCGGTCTGGGGCCTTCAAGACAATACAGAGGTGTACTGAACGAATACAGGTGTACCTATGTGAAGAACGCAAACACACCTTTCCTCAAGTTTCACTTTCAGTTTTATGCCAGTTACAGCAGTTAAGGAGCACACCCCCACGTATATACCCCCAGTATTGTTTTGTGAAGACGGTCTATTTTGTTTGTGTTCTCTTTTAAAACTTGAAAGCTTTGCCTGCTGGTCAGACTTTTAGTTTAGTTTTAAATATATGTACCTGTTGAATTGATCTGAAACAGTTGTATAATGTTCTTCAGCTCATGTTCAACCTCTGACAGAAAATAAATCATATTTAAGTCAAATATAACCTTCACAACTTATGAGTAACAGAAAATTTAAGCTTGACAAAAATAGTCCTTTTATTTATATATCATGATACATATCGATATCATCTGATATGAAAAAAATATCGTAATATGACGCTTTTCCATATCGCCCAGCCCTAATAGCATGAGTGCAGGTTAAAGAGCATGAACTGAATGATTTTATACTCAAATGAAAGACATGATTGGCAGCTCTAATTACTGATTTCTAATCACTGATCAGATTCAACTAGACATCACTTTACTGCTCAACTCAGTACAGAGGCTTGGAAAAGTGCTGTATCTTTTGCACAGCAGTGTGAAACAATTCTAAGTCATCTGGATTTACTGTATATTTAGTTTTCTTGTTTGAAAGTTTCCACTTAGGAACAATATTTTCTGCATTTCATTAATATATACACCCTCAGAAATGTACATTATGGTTAATGTTATAGTGAATGTGAATTCCTTTACATGATCTAATCATATATTATCTATCAACATTGGCTTTCTTTTATTTGGACTCATTTTATGAGAGAATATGACTTGTCATTTGTAACAATGTCAAAAAGTGTTGTTACAAACGACAAGTGATTTGATCGTAAAAAGTATGAAAAAAACCCAAAACTTACTGTGTTAGGAAATGTACAGGAGTCCAAGGAGTTCATCCACATATAGCATTCACTATAATGTACATTTCTGAGGTTCTATATTAAGTGAATTCAGGAAATATATTTAATAAGTTTAAACTTCCAAATAAGAAAATTAAATATAAGTATTGATCACTTGTCATTTAAAACAACACTTTTTGGCGGATTAACAACACCAGTCATCAGTTCCCAATTTTTGGCTGTTATTCCCAAAGGCATTGGATGACACTGATGTGCACTGAAACCACTTAAAGTCAAATTGATTTCCAAACACTGCAGACAAAATTAACCCAAGTTTCACCACCTAAATCTAATCAACTGTTCTTTGGCCAAAGGCCTGTGCAGAGCATTTCATCAAAGTGGGTTAAAAATGTAACTTCTTTGGCTTTTTCCTTCCCCTGAGGTCAAAAGTCTTAAATCCAATAAAGTAAAGTGTAAACAAAGACGGTAAAGGGGGTAACGGGCATCATGCTGTGGTTACAGATTGGAGGCTTTATTAAGTTGGTTCTTTGCTATAATTTGTGTCCCTTTTTAGCCAGTGGAAGAGATGGAGTCCGCTTTGTCTTCAGCTCCACCCTCCATAAATCCCCTCAGATCCCCTCAAGCCAATTAGGAACTAGAGAAGTGAAAATCAGGAAGCAAATTGGTCTTTTGGCTAATCTCTCTGGGGAATGACTGGCAAAAGAGGAGATGGAGAGGAGGGGGATGTCAGGGAAGATTAGAGAAGGTTGGGAAGGGAAGGAGGTGGGAAAATAATAGGAATAAATAAGGAATGAGGAGTAAAGACAAGAACGAGGAGGCAAAAGAGGAACCTAGGAGCCACAGATGGGAAATGAGCAAAAAAGGCAAAAAGTAGGGGGACTTCTTGTTTTACAGGGGAAAAAGTAAAGATCTATATTCATACAAGCATGCCTGAGCAAATTTGTGTTTGTACTTTATAAACATCTAAAAGTGTGTGTGCTCTCACCATGTACCCACATATGTCGGGTGATGTATCACCGGCAGCTGTACCTCCACATCATCTGCTTTGGCTCAAATCCCCCTGCAGCAAACACACGAGTACACAGGCAAAAGCAGATGCACAGAGTGGAATACAAAATGGAGAAGAAAAAGATTTAAGAGCTGTACTACAATAACCACAGGGGGAGACCAGATTACAGCTGGAAATATACAAAGTTTGTGCACAAACGTAGAGTGTTAGCGTGCATGGGGGATGTAATATTTCTGTTCCCTACGGACACTTCAGGGCTGATAAGTGTTCACAGTGAGTCTGTTCACCAGATATCACTTGAATAAGACTTGTATATAAAAGCTTATGTTGTTTGTTGACGGCTGAGTCTTCCTCTATCGTCCAATTATAGATCCTGAACGACACACTCATATCGTCTCTCACATGTTTACTTGAAGCTTCTGCAAATTCTTGCTGGTCACCGTTCAAGTTTATTTGCTTTCTTTAGAAGCCCGAAGGCACAAATCGACATGTCCAGCACATGGGATGCTGGGATGAAATCCAAAGGGTCAGAGTAGCCTTAATATGTATTGCTGCCACGTTGATCGTACTAATGCAAACACAGCAGTGATGGCAATCCACAGGGCAAACATATATTTGACAAAGTTGGCTAATATTTATGCTTATCTTAGTACACAGCTGCAGAGCAGTCAGCAGGGACTTTCAGTGGCAGCAAATATAAGTGAGCCAATCCACTCCTTTGAGTTCTGACAAAGTGAGAGCATTGCATTTCTTTGTTGACTGTTTCTACACAGTGCAGACCTCCGCGGTAAATGTTTTTTCCCATCATATCAAAGACATACTCCTCCTTCAGCACTCATTGCCACACACTGCTGAATTTTGCCCAGTGTTTCAGTGTGAAGCTGTGTTTATCCTACGGCTCCCACTGACTGCAGTACAGTAAAAAAAAGAAGAAAAAAAAAAAGAAAAAGCTGAAATCCTTCTAAAATCTATCCTCAGCATGACTGTGTGTACTCGATGGCTGCAAGCTTGAGCCGCAAACGGAGTGAAACGTGCCAGCTTATGCTTGTTTACACTGGAAGTAGAGTAACCAGGAGTTAAGCCCTATTTAAGACTAGCTTCTACTGTACTCACATGTATCACTGTAAATCCACTTTTCATCTCATCTGTCGGCAGAATGCTGGTTTGTGCATACAGCAAAACAACCATACTAGAAGACACCAAACAAAACTGCGATTGTCTTGTTTTAAGTTGCCAGTGGGTTCAACAAATTTTGCCAGGCTAGATTTCATAAAACTAGAATGAAAGTGTAGGCACTGGGAAAAATGCCAAAATGTAAGCAAGAGTTCTTGTTACAACCAACAAAAGCACAGTAACTTAAGATGCACTTAAAGCTGCAGTGCTTGATAGTTTTTTAGCATCACTGGACAAAGAATCCATAATTACCTTTCAGCATATTGTGATTCAAGTGGCTCGAGAGGACAGGAGACTAATGCGTCTACTTCTTTTTCTTCTAGAAAATAAGGCGAAGTAGATGCAGACTTTGTCTAATAGGTGTTTTCAGACAGATGGAGAGGTTAAATACATGACTGATGTGATTACCAGTGGCTGTTTAAGATATTATGGTGCTTTGCAGTGTTTCAACGTTTCTTTGTCTTTTGCTTGATCATGCTTTGACCATATAATTCATTGAGTTTGATAATAAAAGTGCATCCTCAAGAGAAAAAAAAAGATATTATGGTGTTATGTAGTACTGATATACCTAATTCTCACCAGTAGGGGGAAGTCTTGTACCAGAACACTGTTAGGACTGCCAAAATTATCAACAAATCAACACTATTTATCCAGAGTCTATCACTCGCTGAGTAAAGCATACATCTCATTGCTTACACACATCTGCATCATGGTATCATCAAGTTTTCTTCTTCAAAATCAAACTCATAGGCACTTATGTTGATGATAGCTCAAAATAAAACTCTTACAGTTTTCACATGCTGTGTTGGGTGATAGTTTACATTATAACTCTCTTAGTTTATCTCTGTTTTTACATAAAAAGAAGCCACAGTAAAACCACAAATCACCTCTGTTTTCTCTGGCCCCAGAGATCTGTTTGGAATCGTCCAAACAAGCTCAGAACTGTCACAGTTCAGTCTGAACCATGAATCACCAAACAGCCAACTTAGCAAAGATAATAATATCGCATATTAACATAGTAGAAGTGCTTCCATTTCAGCATCAAACAGCATCAATCACAATAGTCATTAAAAGTCATTTGAAGTGTAAATTGGATAAACATTTAATTATGATTTCAGTTCTAGGTTAATATTGAAACGGGTCATTTTTTATATATATATAATTTTACATTTAAGTGTCCATTATTAGAAGCTTCAGTCTTAAAATTTATGATTGCATATCAAATTTTTGATTGTATATCAAGTAATTATTTGAATGGGTTGACAGGCAAAAAAAAATATTGTAGAGTTTATCAATTAACCAAAAATGATCTTGACAATCAGCTTTAGCACCGACCTGCATCTATTCTGGTTTTATTTACAGCCTTTCCCTATAAACTTACTCGCATATGAACTTGTCTCAGTTGTATTTAGCAGCTCTGGCATTTGAAAGTGTACACACGAATCACTAGCACCTGTCACTATCTGCAGTCATATAAACACATTCTAAAGATATAGCGATCGTTCCAGAAATTGCATTAGAATTCTCCTTACTCAATCAGACAAATTATAGGAGGCCTTTATAACAGAGACAACAGGTGCAGGGAAATAGGCAAATGGATGTAGCTGTGTGGTGTAATTTAGCAGACGATAACTAAGGATCTTCTGTGTTTTATAACCCTTTAAAAGTAACAAACAGTGACACATGCCACATGTTTGCAAGTGGAAATGCTGATTCATATGTAGCTGGGTTTAGTCTGAGTCGAGTGCAGTTGTCTGAGGAATTATGATCACACTGCTTGAATATGCGACATTGATGTGTATTCATTGTCAGTGTTGCATGTCATTGCAGGGTGGAATGCCTCATGTGTCAGAGGTGGAGGTGGAGGGTGTGATGCATCTGAATCTGGACCCTACATTAAGTAACTGATGCACATGATGGTTTTTGCTTTCTCTCTCTTTTTGTTTGTTTTTACGGTGCACAGACCTTTTTCACTGCACACATTTTGGCTTGTTAAAGCAGGCAAAGCACAGGTTTTACAGATGACAGTAACAATGGTTCTGTTCCATATAGAGGCCATTCCACTGAGCAAGCAAGCTCACTGAAAATACAGTACTACACCCAAATGGTATGCAGCCATTTAATGATACCCAGTAGTGTTTTGTACTTTAACAAGGTACAATGTTGGCTATAAAAAAGGGTCTATTGACAAATTATCGTCCAAGCGCCTGCCTTATGTTTCAGAATGTTTAATGTATTTACAATGCATATGTAAGGATGTATGGTAATAGGGGTAGGAAATCTGACAATCTTATACAATGATGGCGCTAAAAGAGATCTGTCACTTAGGTCCCATTTTTGTCATCCTGCTCCTGATTCTAATATACATATGATGAACCTAATTATCATTCTGCAGGGATATGCACTTCATCAACAGAAGCTCTATAGTTTAAAACACTTACTTTCACGTTTCTTTCTTACTTAACATCTTAACATGGCATCAAGGGTTCCCTAATGAATTCAGCACTAACAAAAACTCAAACAGACATAAACTTAAAGAAGTACTTCATGTATTTACAGACTCTCCCACCATAAAAAGTTGCATTAATCCACTATTTGCTGCCTGATCCGCATTAAGAACAAGTCCAAACATTTTTCTTGGTAGTTCTTCTTGGTTCAACTGGACTGGTTTAGTTCTTTTGAAAACGTCTTGTCTCTCATCCAAGAGACTTCTTCAGTATCTAATAACGTCACTAGTTATTAGAACTGATGAAGTCTCATGGATGAGAGACAAAATATTTTCAAAAGAGCTACACCAGTCCAGTTGAACCAAGAAGAACTACCAAGAAGAACAATGACCTGGGCAAATGAGAACCTACAGGGTGGGGAAGCAAAATTTACAATGAACATTTAGTTGTTTTTTTTCTCAGCAGGCACTACGTCAATTGTTTTGAAACCAAACATCTATTGATGTCACAATCATACACATAACATAACACTAACATAACACTCATAACACTATTATCCATACCTTTTCAGAAACTTTTGCCCATATGAGTAATCAGGAAAGCAAACGTCAAAGAGTGTGTGATTTGCTGAATGCACTCGTCACACCAAAGGAGATTTCAAAAATAGTTGGAGTGTCCATAAAGACTGTTTATAATGGAAAGAAGAGAATGACTATGAGCAAAACTATTACGAGAAAGTCTGGAAGATACTATTAAAGAAGAATGGGAGAAGTTGTCACCTGAATATTTGAGGAACACTTGCGCAAGTTTCAGGAAGCGTGTGAAGGCAGTTATTGAGAAAGAAGGAGGACACATAGAATAAAAACATTTTCTATTATGTAAATTTTCTTGTGGCAAATAAATTCTCATGACTTTCAATAAACTAATTGGTCATACACTGTCTTTCAATCCCTGCCTCAAAATATTGTACATTTTGCTTCCCCACCCTGTACACAGACAAGCCCAAACATTGACAACAGTGTCATCCACAGCTAGAAAAACTAAATAATTAGCAACACATTGCTCATCAAATAGCAGAAATAAAAACTCAGTACACAATTAAAGGTAGGGCTGTGTATTGGTAAGAATCTGGCGATACAATACAAATCACGATACCAGGATCACGATACGATGTATCATGATATATCATGATACTATTAAAAGGCAATTTTTGTTTGTTTCTTGTTTTTTTTAATGGTTATTTCCTTGAAGAATTGAATTATACCAGAAATCTGCACAAATACTAAACACCTTTTATTTGATCCCAACAGGATCTAATCCTATATCACAAAATGTTCTTGTGTTCAAACTTAAATTCTGTTTTACAGACATTACAGTTTAAGATCCTGTTCATATTCTATTAGTTCAGAACTAGCATCAGAACATTATTTTTGTGCAATCCCAACAAAGGAACTAACATTATTTAATAAAAGAGTGATCGATAAGAATAAATAAAATATAAGAAAACAAAACAAAACAAAACAAAAAAAAGCCTCCACAATATCTGCATTTGAATAAATACCTAAAAATACTGATATAGTTCGTTTTAATATTGATACAGTATTGTAAAATGAAATATCGCAATATATTGCAGAACTGATATTTTCTTACACCCCTAATTAAAGGATGGAGAAATTGTAATGTCAACCATTTGTTTCTAAACTGCCTTTGTGGAGCTGTAGTGTGTGGGTTTTTTTTTTCTGGCTTTTTGGAGCCCAAATTGATCATATTTGGACATAAGGGCTGGAGCTATAGCAAAATATGAGCTCAGAGCTGAGCTAATAACAAACACTATTTTACTGACTCAGTAAAACTGGAAACTTTATTCAAGCACTGTGACACAAAATCATTGTTGCAGTCATGTCAGTGGAATCTTTTAACCACAACTACAATGGTGCTCCCTGTCAGGAAAAAATTGGTTTCATTAAATCAGCAGAAACTCCAAACGTCAAACTCCACAGGTGAGTGAGATGTCATACAGACCTGTTAATCAAAGCCTGACATGGTAGATATAAGAACTTGTATCTGACAGAGGAGAAATTTAACAATAATCATGCAACGAAAAGGACTAGAGGATGTAATGGTGACAGTAGTTTTAGAGAAAAATTCAATGTAAATCTATGGGATCCCGTAGCAGTTAGTGGTATTACAACATTAAAGATTGCATTAGTAGTGGCTTTATTTTGTTGTTATGTAGTTACCACATGACTGATTAACATGTCCACTGTCAAAACACTGTCACTGTTCATGTATTGTATTAGAGAAATGAATTCATATATAATGGTATTGCTAGGTATACTAATCTACAGAAACAGTCCATGATGCATTTTGGATGGCAACCCTAAGTTTTGGAAAGACAAATGTAAACAATAAAACATTCAGTGTGGTGAGCAACAGTTTTTTGGACAAAGACCTGCTCAGAAAACCAAAGTAGTGAGACTTTTTAGAAATCGACATAGTAGTACATGCCTTGCAGGTGCAAACAAGAGACTGAATTCATCTATTTTCCTTTAGCCAAGGACATGGTACTGTTTAAAGAGGTGTAGAATGCAGGTCTGGACTGACTGTAGATGCAAGATGCAAATATGTTTCCTATGCTGCCATTCCCCAGCCTTATGTCATGGGTTGACAGAAGATTAAAGAGTTGGATTAATTGCAACAACTGCCATCTCTCTTTTTTTTTAGCTGAACTGTTTAATAAAACCATGCATTAATCATTATTTTAATACCAAAGTACTCTTCTGGCTGTGGAAATAGTGTTTGTTGGCTGTTCCAAGTCAGTTTGGTACTGATCACAATTCAGTGGGATTTTTAGACCTCATGGCTCTCTGAGGTACCAAGGCTTTATGTATAAGACAATATGTACAGATGAAACTCAACACCCTTTATCTACATTTTTGAAACATTAAAGTCAATTGAAGTCCATTAAAATTTTCTGCTGAGGCACTTGATAGAAGTTGTTGAAGGTCGATGGAAAGTTATTTCTAGCCACTGGAGATGGACAAAAAAACTCAATTAGGCCAGTACTCTCCATTAAGCCTGAGGTTCTGCCTGTGCATTTTGCATGTCTAAACAGGTCTGTGCAGAGAGGATTGTGGGTATTCATACCTTTATAAATGCTTTTTACGTGCACTTCATAAAAGCTTTGCAGCATCCCAGAAAATGACTGTATGCTGTTTGTAGAAAATGCATATAAATAAGTCATTTGCTTTGATTTCAGTTTTATTACAGATCGCTGGTGCTATCAGGTTGTTTTTTTCTTTTTTTTTTTTTTTGCGGGGGGGTTCGGGCAATTTTCTGATATAATATCTCCTTTTTTTTTTTGCTGTGATATGGTCCTGAAATCTGATGCCAGAATCAGTAATCCTCATTCAAAGTAGATGTGAACAGTTTTCCAATTACAGGGATGAGAAAATACAGAGAGCCACTCTTGGATGATGAAAATGAGTCGACAAAGGAGAGGAATTTGAGCAAGATTGAAGCAGCCCATGGTGTGAATAGACAGAAGGAGGCAGCTGCAGCAAAATGAACCTGGAGATATAAAAATCTTAGTTTCAAGCATCAGTTTTCATACATCTAATTCATATTGAAAGCTGACATGGTCTTGATGTGACCTAGGGGCTCTTAAAAAATATTGTAAAGCATCTGGGAACAATGCAATTTTAAACAGTTCTGGGGAAAAAAAAGTAGTAATTGTCAACTGCTTTTGCTTTTCAGTCACCAAAACCAAATGCAATGCTTGGATGTTTAGTGTTAGACATGAGTCGATTGAAAACGAGACAGTGAGAATAAAAGACCTCCAAGGCTTCCTGTCTAATAAAACACAGCAGGAGGAAAGATTACTTTTCTTTATAGAAGAGGTAATTACAAGAAAGTCGTCTTTTATGAAGACATAAATTGGTATATGAAAGAGATGGGAGATGGGGGAGGGACACAGTAGGGAAGTAGAAAATGCATTACAGCAGAGAGATGGCTTCTGTAATCTGTCAATAGGAACTATCACAACACTTAGTGACAGAAAAAGACTGTACAGCACCTGCCTCCTAATTTGTCTCACTTTCCTTCTTTTTTGGTGTATCTTTCCAGTGCACCTTTTCTATCCCGTGCAGCTCTTTACAGTATTTGTATGTGTGTGTGTATTTCTCTGCCTGAACGCTTCTTGTGTCCGTGTGTGTGTGTGTGCTTAATCTCCGTTTGTAGTGAGGTTAATCCTTACCTGGCAAAGGAGCACACTGGGTTAATCTGGAACAGGTGGGAGCTGTGTCATGTGGCACAGACGCACACAGACACACAACATGCATGCACATATACACACATGCGCAGTAAGTAAATGATGTGGCAGCGGAAAAGAGCTTCACAGGCTTTAGGTGTGGACGAACACTTCAAAACATTTCTATGCCTTAGACTCATAGCGTCTTGCTAGTATTCAGGTGTAATCCTCAGACTGTATTTTGTCATGAGTCAGCATAAGAGCACCATGTGTTTTTTTTTTTTTTGTTTTTTTTTTTTATTATTATCATTAATTTAGGTGTTCATATAAAGAAACCACATCAACAAAAAGGCATACGTGAACTGTGGTGACTTTTTTTTTTTTTTTTAACCTATATTCAACCTTTCTTCAGCAATTTATCACCATTTATCACCATTTGTCACCATATTATCCTTTTCATTTTGCATTTTGTTTTTACTGATTATGTAGCTGTTCATCAAAACTAGTATCTACAACCACTGTTATTTATCAAACTCCATGGATTTTACTTGTCAATCAAAGTTGCAGAAGAATGGCTCATATCTGAAGACCACAAAAAGCTGAGAAACTGCATTTTACCTGAATTATTTACATGTAATGTGAGTATTAGTGATTGTTAAATATTTTATCTCAATAGACTCTTTTGCTCACAGGCGTTTAGGTCTTTGAGGGTTAAAACTAAAATAAAAAGAGGAGGATCCATCTCAAAAATGGAAAAAAAAAACAAAAAACAAGACCTACATAAGTTAGGACTGCACTTATATGATCCAAAGCGCTTTAGAAAGTCTAACATTCACCCATTCACACACATTCATGCACCAGTAGGCAGCTGCTGCCATGCAAGACGCTGCCAGGCCCTACTGGGAGCAATTTAGGGTTCAGTGTCTTGCCCAAGGACACTTCGATATGTGGACAGTCGGAGCAAGGATTTGAACCGCCAACCCTTAAGTCACAGGGCTTTACCAGCTGAGCCCTAATGTTTAATGTCTGTGTACATTGCCCAACAAAAGGGGCAAAATAGCTGTAAAAAGTAAACATAGAAATGATGTTTTTAAAACCCTAAACAACACATAAAACACACACAACAAATCACATTCTGTTTGTAAACTGAGTGACTAAGTAAGTAAGTAAGTGATTTTTCTTTTCACTCAGGAAGAAAAATCAACCTTAAAACTTAAAGGAAATATTGAATTGACATTTTTAATGATAGCATTTTTTATCATGATCATGTTTAAAACCAGTGGAAGTTGTGATGTGTCCCCATGATTGAGTTTACAGTGATTATTTAGAGTTTGTTGGCTCTAAAAATGTTTCATTTGGTCATTTTAACCTGTACTCATTGAGCTATTTGTGGATTTAGACGCTTTGGTTTACCAGCGATACTTTACAGAAACCTGAATCATTTAATCACTAGCAGAAAATTCCAGTTCTCTGAAACTGGAGCCTTTATTGGTCCTTCTGTACAACCCAGATTTTTTTTTTCTAATATCAGTTTTCATGTATGAGTTTCAATTTTGTATCATATTTAATACATCAGGTCTCAATGCTCAAATATTATTATTTTGGAACAAACAAAAATATAATATAACACAAACATGTCTAACAAATTGGTAATTCCTTTTCAAAACTGGCAAAGTCCTGCCTCCTTCCTCATTAATGACAATCTTGTAGTGTCACTGGCAAGGCTTCTGGTGAACAAATTCCTCCGCCCTTGGTGGATTATCTGTGTATTGCATGTATCTAATTGTATACATCAGGTTTTTCAAGAAAAAAATATCACACTGATCATGTAGAGTGATGTATCAAATATGATACCTTTCGTGTTATAGGGTTAAATATATTGTAATATCAACTTTAAATGAGGCATAAATACAGTTTTTAGTTTGATATTGATACACTGATTGCAAAATTCTACTTATACCAATATTTAAAATGCCATTTTTGGTGATAGCTGATGTTACTTTTTGTTTTTTTATGTACTTGTTGTTATTCATCCAAAGAGATTTTTATTATGAAGACTTTGAGCTCATCACATTAACTCTGAATGAGCACAGACTGAAGCATACAAATTTATCAGTCAAACATGACCGGTGAAAAGACATCTTATACCGTACGTCGATCCCAATGTCCAGCTGATGCACACCTAAACCAAACCCCGTAAGGGCTCGAGAAGTCTGGGGAAACTTATTCGGTAGTAAACTGCCTATAATTGAGAAAAAAATAGTCTTTCAAATCATGACTGAGTATATGATCATGAGCATTTGCCTCAACTGCATGGAAAAGCCATGGAAATGTATTGGTAAAATGTGCATGAAAACCCACTTTGTCCACTTTTGTTGTTTAGTATGGGATGTCATTGTTAAGTGAGGGACTTGTACTGTAAAAGTGAAGAAACAGCGTTGGGTCAGTTCTGCTTTAGGAGGTGAAATGACTGGAGCTACTTTCTTCTATCAGCGGCTTTGGGTTCCCACTGCTCTGTGTCTAAACAGGTCTGTGCAGAGGGTGTGTTGATTTGTTGACATCAACATTTCCACAGAAATAACAGCAAAATCAAATATTGCTGCTGTTAATTCTTTTTTTGCCCTGCCTGTGTACACAAACTCACTCTCTTTCACCACGCACACTTTTTCAGCTTTTTAGTCTTTTGGTTGCTTCACCTTTTCCCACCCTCTTTTCTCATAGTGCCATATGTTTCCATCCATGGAGGTGTGGATATAGAGTATAACAGGGTTTTACCAGCCAGGGGAAATTAGTCACTCATTTACCTCCCTCTTTTCATCTCCCTTTTATTTCCCGAACTTCCCCCGTCTCTTTCTAAGTCTCTATTTTACCGTCTCTCTTCCCTCATTTCATTCTCTCTCTCAAGCGTAGCACATTTCCTCAGACCTTGCTGCTGTCGGTCTCCAATTTCTGTTGCCTCTGTTGTCCTCGTGTTTATTCTCCTTTCTCTGGATCCAGAAGTGGGGGAGGATTCTGCATTTTCATCTTCACTAGAGATGGATGGGCATTTCAAGCAAATGCACTGTTTACCTTTTTTTTCTTTTCATTGACATGTATGTATGTTTATTTTACCAGACAATGCTGCAGTTATAAAATAAAGATTTCCATCCCCTCAGCGCAATTACTATTTCATTTCATACTTGTTCAGCTGTCTGACAACAGAAACACAAAAAATGTGTAAATGAGGGCAGCTGCATAGTGAATTCAGCTTTATTAATACACAGTGAATGTGGGGACAGGCAGTAGGAGAAGACTCATCAGAGGTGTGTGACAGTAAGCAATGCTTTGTTACCTAACATTCAGAGCAGGTTCATCATCTTTACATTAACTCTGCAGACCCAGAGGAAATTGCATTAGTCTGGAATAGTAAGGATCATTAAATAACATGGTTGTGATTGAGTGATATGCAACATATTCACTCTTTCTGGTTTCAAGCTCTGGTAGTCTCACATAGCAATACCTGCTGTATATCCACAATTCATCAAAGTCAAAGTCAGCTTTATTGTCAGTTTTGCCATATGGATGTCACATACAGAAAACTGAAATTACAAAACGCTAAGGTCCCAAAATGCAAAATGAACAAACGAGTTGTTGGTAATAGATGAGTTACTGAGCTGAAGTGATATATGCAGTAAGTGCAATATGCATATGTGCATGACTTTGTAAAATAGTGTCTGGTTGTGTGAAGTCAAGGAACCTAGAAGAATACAACAAGCCACAGCCAAGCAGAACTGCATTGCTGCATGATGCACACCACTTGTTGTACCTTAAGGTGGCACGTGTGGCTTCTGTGGCATCACCTAAAGGAGTCCAGACCACATTGGCCCTGTGCTGCATGTTGAGACACCCCCCCCCCTTTTTTGTTTCGTCCCTGACCTTTACTGTAGAGGCTAAAAAAAAGCTTATCCACCTACTGCTTACTGCTTCCATTACTTGATCCACAGCTTGGGAAAGTTTAGGTCAGCCACAAAACCATGCACATATAAGTGTTAGTGGTAGTGACAAAAGTAACAGAAGACTATCTGCATTAGATGAACTTGCACTATCATTATTTAAGAGTTTAAAGTATGAATCTCCACTGGCCTGATTTGATGCATCTTACAAGCTGCGGGAGACTTTTGTCAGCTATTTTTCATCAAACCTGTAAAACCCCAGTCATAGCCTAAGTATCACGAATCTGTAAGTCTTTCTGTGATTACTCACCTGAATCTCTTGCATCACGGTGAACAATTTCGGAGTGTACTCCACCATAAACAAACCATGTGTTTACAAACAGAGCCGGTAGGTAACTGGGGCATCTTTGGAATTTTGCTGCGACATGCATTGTGGGAAGTGGAGGTTCGCGCAGCTGCCTGGCAGTGGCAGCAGCAGTTGCAACAGACATGATGCGTGGCAGGGTTAGGCAGGAGCTCCGCTTTCATCTATGTATATCCCCCGTTTCCGCGTTTCAGCCGTTTCCGTGTTTGTTGCAGCCATATGATATCATATGTTTGCGCTGCCGCAGCCAGGTAGCTGCACGAACCTCCACTTCCCACAATGCACGTTGCGACAAAATTCCGAAGATGTGACCTACCTGGTCTGTCTGTAAACACATGGTTTGTTTATGGTGGAGTACAAATCGAAATTGTTCACCGTGATGCAAGAGATTCAGGTGAGTAATCACAGAAAGACTTACAGATTTGTGATACTTAGGCTATGACTGGGGTTTTACGGCTTTGGTGAAAAATTGGTCAGGAAAGTCTCCCGCACTTTTAAAGTTGCCTCCTCAGATTTCTCTTGTACTCCACATGTTGACTTCCTCATCATTTTATACTCTCAGGTAAATCTTAAATCAGACTACAGCAGCTGCATCTGTTTAAGCCACATCACTATGCAACTATTGAAGCAACAAAACAAAACCATCTGCAGACAGTGCATTATAAGCAGAGCTATAATCAATAAAAATACAGTTTGTTTTCACATAACTCCAAGAAAGGCCATGTTACTTCCTGAAATAAACAGTATGAATTCCCTCCCATTACCTTGGCTTTTTTTTTTGTCATAGAGCGTAAGTATAACAATAGCAGTGTCTGTGAAGTGGCTTTGTGATGTGATGGAATGGGATGTGAGTGTTGCAGCTCAACAGGTGGCAAAACCTGGAATTGAATGGAAAAGTGAAAAGCTGCTCAGCTGGGCTCGGTGTGAGAAAACAGTTTCATGGTACCTGGGATTTGTTTTATTCCCAAAGTAATTTTTTTCTGAAGCATGTGTTTTGGTTGGTTCATGTTTACAAAGAATTTCATGTCAAGATTTCAACATGCGTACTAGTTTATCACCTGCTGTGGGTCTACGCCTCCCTCCGCCGCATCTCATCATAGCTTTACACCTTTAAACACCAGTGGGCCATGTGCAATGAACAATGTACACCACATACTAATGCATCTGTCCATATGGTATATTTAATTATCTATATATTTTATTCCATGTTTATATTATATTTGGTGCATACCTGTGGTATTGACAAAGTTTGACTGTGCATTGACAATAAAGATGTATCTTACTTTAACTTTATTGTCTGTCTGAGGCTGAACAAATAGATTAGAGTGATATTACGGTCTCATATTTACTCCAAATTTGTTATTATATTTGTTATTATTTGTTAATATGTTAAGTTTGTTGCAATCTCTCTTGTCTTCAGCATTAACAATCTCTCCATGATACCCAGATCCTTCCTGAATTTGCTATTTGATAACCTAAACTCTTTCACATGTCCAAAATAAGGATATTTCCCACATATTTCAGTTGCTGTCTCTTAAGTTCAATGTATCTTCTTGCTGTTTTTCACTTCCACCTATCTGTCCATCTTTTCCTCAGTCTCTCTTCCTCTATTTTCTCCCTCACTTGGTTCTTTCTCCCTCTCGGCGGCTGCAGATGATGGGTGTCAGCTCTATGTTTTGGAGCTTGTAAATGTATTTTTCCTGGACAGCTGCGCATACACACACATACACCGTACTAGTGGTGGTTTGGCCCATCTGTGCCTCTCCAGCTGAAGAGAAAGGGCTAGAGTACATCTGTGGCAGCCCTGAAATATATCACACACTTCTTTTTTTTCAGCTGTGGGATCCACATTCCACCAAAATTATAGCTCATGGCAGTGTGTATGTGTGTGCACCACCTGTGGAAAAGTGATTGTGCATGTGTAAGAGAGAGAGACAGATCACTAGATTAGGTGAACATAACTGTGTGTGTGAGACACCAACAGAAACTGAGACTGACATTAGTTTTAGTGTGAGTGTGTGTGCACACGGCACTAATTGACATTGAGGCTGACATAAGCTTGTCATATATGCCTCTCCCTTTCCAATCATCTCTCTCTCTCTCTCTCCTCCTGTCACTTCTCTTTCTGTTTCCCTCTCTTTTTCTTCTTTTTCCGTGTCACTGTCTCTACCACTTTCCTCCTCCTCATCCCTCGCTTCTCCAGCTACATGTCTCCCTATGTCTTCCCTCTCTCCATCACTTCCTCTCCGTCTCATCTCACAGTAATGACCTGATCTGATTGGATTTGGTCTCAGATTCCTTCCGTGGCTAATGGCCGTGACCGTTGCTAGGCAGCCGGTGCCAAAACAGCGACAAACATGGCTGTTGCACCGGGCCATGCTGCCGATGGAGACGGATCACTTGTTTGCCCTTGCGGGGCTTCTTTGCTTACAGTTTCACTGTGCTCCATTAGGACAGTGACAGGCCTGTTGAGACCGGCCTCCATGATGGATCAGACAGTTATTATGAATTTCTCCATCTATCACTGTGTAGGCCTATTAGAAACACATTTTAGGATGATAAGTACAGGTTCTACATAATGTCCTAGTGGATATGTGAAATATCAGTGACATTTAGCGTTACTCGCTTAATTATCATTTCATTTGAATCAGATTTTCCATGGAGAAATCAGAAGTATTATGGAAAGGTTGCTTCACCAGGCTGCGTCAGCAACTGAACCATAAACAGAACTTATAACACCCTTCATAGCAGCCTGATGCAGAAGAAGATTTAATAATGTGTTCGATACTACAGTTCTTATAATTACAAAGATTTAGAGCTGTTAGGTATTAAATCAAGTGAATCACAGCAGCCCATGCAGGGTGGGAGATAAAGAACCATCATCCTTTGTGTGATTTCTAATTCATTTGCATAGCTGAAGAGGATTACATTAGCTGTGGGAAAAAATTACAGCTAATATATTGAGATTTACAGTTTAATTTTCCGCATAAAACAACTTCAACTTCCCATCTGCTTATTAATAATCAGATATGTTGGGAGAGCATAAATTCTGCTGCACTGTGATTAAACTTTACTTTCAGTCGTAACTTCGGTGCCAGATAATGCCTCATGCTCAAGAGAGATCCAAGTGTTGTAGTCAGAGTGACGCCAGACACACAGTTAATGACATGTCAGGCCAATTATGAGGGGGACATGGATGTGACGACTGATCAGGCCCAGTCTGACCAGATGGTGGAATTCTAAACTCAAGTCTTAAGATCCACATTTACTTTTTTTTTTACAACCTTTACCTTTATCAAAAACACACCTCTCCATTTCTAGGCACCCTCTTTTTTACTTTATTAATTCTATTTTAAAGAAGGTAGCAGAATAACCTAAGTGGCCTAGTAGTTTGTTGTTTGCATGTGAAAAAAACATGATTGACCTCTATAATGGGAAAGATGACTTGTTGGTTATAATCTGGAGCACAGAGTAGGTAAAAGAGCAGGCTCAATACAAAATCAAGCTCATTATTAGTTATATATCATGATCATTATAATGTAGTTTACAATACAGGTCTAAAAAAGACTTTGCCGAGAAAAATTTTACGATAACTTCACATGTACAATTTTCTGATGTGTAGTATTTTTAGTTTTAAAACACACTGTCACTTTCTTGACTTGTAAATTACCTTTTTACACTAATAAACATCATACGTGTAAATGACAGCATAATTCAATACTGTAATACAGTTATTTTCTTATAAAAATGTCCCTATTATCCTATAAATGTCATCTCCAATTACTCTCAAAATTTCTTTGGTCATATTTGTCATTCCTCATGCCTGGATGTTTCCATGTTAGTAGAGATTGATCTACATAAAAACAACTGTTGATAATGATGATGATGATGATGATGATGATGATGATGATCAGTTTTTGGTGGAAATTAAAAGTTTCTTGTTCTGTAGAAGCAAAGACAGCTGAACATTCACTCAAAAAAGGTGGAGCCATCTCCTATTAAGTTTTCTTTTCACACTTTGCTCTTTCCCTTAACAATTTGACTTATGATACTTTAAAATTACAATAAATGTCAGGCCTTACAATGTTTCATATGGCCATCATCATTCATTTAATTTATTTAATTAAATGTACAAATAGGAGCTTGCTTGATTAATCCATAAAGACCCAAACAATCACTGGCAACCAAAACCATCTACTGATCTAAACTGTTTAATACCTGTTGATCAATTAATTCTGTCAATACATGTAAATGATAGGTGTAAAATACAATTTGTCATCTTTTCATGGTCATCAGATATGACCCCTTTGGATGTTCAGAGGCTCCGAAGTGAATGTGGAAACACCATCGTCTTCTACTACATTGAATCACCAGTAAAGCCCATGGAGTTGGATCACTGACAGTGGATGGAGACACTTGTTTTATGTTCAGTTAGTGATATATTTTACTGAAAAAGTCACTTTTTCTTCAGTTTTCTCTGCTTCTGATGTAATATCCCTCAACTTTAATCTGAGCTTTTATGTACATCTACATGATCAATAAATTAAAATTAGGAAAATACCTGAAAAAACACAAATTACCGAGGGATATATTGTGATAGATGGTGATAAATCACTTAGGAATGGTCAAATAGAGAGAACAATGAATTTGGGAACTGACACTAAAATAGCACTGGGCCTTTGTGGGTTAAGAAAGAAAATGGATATTTCAAGGGCAGACACTAGCAGTTTCCTTCACTGCAGGAAACGTGTTACATCTCCAGTCAACAGGTGAACAACTACAACTATAAACGTGTTGCTGTCGCAGCTCAAACAATAGTTCCTCTATCTGCAGCAGTGTATCCATTAGCTAAGCAGTCAAAGGTGATGCACACTGAGTTGGTGGTTGCTGCTTTTGTCCAGTTCTTATGTCTCACGGACAGGTCAGAAATATTTAAGACAATGATGCATTCATTGTGCCCTTGCTTTTCCTCCAGCTCTTTGCCAGTAACACATCAGCACCAGTGAATTGTGCCTCGTCTTTTTTTGTCCATTGCACTTTAATATATTATTTGGCTTCTTGCAAAATGACTTTAACAGGACCTTAAGTGTACTGTTGCATTTTAAGTGCACTATCCTCCACTTGAGCATCTGCTAAATGCTCAAATGTAAATGGAACATAATGGCTCAAGTTGAATTAGGATTCGCTTTTTGGGGTAGACTGCTCTTTTTGTCCTTTTCTACCCACAAAGCAGAAGCCATTAAATAAGACAAATACAAAGCCAGTACTGCAGAAGTGTTAAAACTTCCATCAGTGTATTTAGTTTGAACTTTTGGTTTGGCATCACAGAATATGGAAAAGATTTTATATGCAACAAAAGAGCAATGACTATCCAATGTACTATTAGTTAAAGTCCATGGTATGGGAATGGTTTGCTTCTGAATTAGATATGTGGAATACGCTGATATTTCTATGGTTTTCTGAGAATGCTCTGGACTTGTGCAGTGCTTTTAGAATAGGTGTGTGTTTTACTGCAGGTTGTGACACATGACTTCTATTTAGGGTCAGAAGGAGAAGAGATGGATGTGAAATACACTTACTGTTCAACATTTTGACAGGATATCAACATGTTATTGGAAATGAGCAAACATTATAATCTGACCTTTTCCAGAGGGTGTTTTGGGAAATGAAAGAAGGAGGCTGTGTTCACACCACTATTGAAAAAATAATCTTTTTAATTGAGCCTTACACGATTGACCAATACAAGACTTGTCTGGAGTTAGATTTGACAAATCAGCGTCCTCAGAAGTAGGGGTGTAATGGTGCACTTGTTTATACTGAACTGTTTTGGCTGGGGTGCCAATAAGGGGGGGTAAACATGACAACAGAGAGTATAACAGAGGCACAGAGGCTGGGTCAGACAGAACCCCCTCCCCTTCTCTTCACTGGTCTCCTTCACTGTACCAGTTTTGTGTTGAACCAAAGACCCCTGTGCCAAAAACAGACTGAACCGAAATTTTTCTGTACCATTACACCCCTACTCAGAAGCATGTTGTTGCACATATATGATAGTAATATATCTTTAATGCTAATATTAACAACAGTATTTTGTGACACTCAAACAGCTTGAATGGTTGGAATGTGTTTTCACAGTTCTATGTAATAATGACACCATTGGTTGTGGATGTATTAGGTAAGTTACTTCAGTAGAAGTACAAATGCCATGCTTCTTTAATTAGAAATTGTCTGTATATGAAATATAATTAGTGAAATGCAATTTAAGTGTGTAAAAATCACAGTATTCATTATGCAATATTAGTTTTTTAGTATTTGCAGCGGCAGTAAAATTATAATTTTGGGTTCATTTTGCTGCTTCTGCAAAGTGTAAAGCCCTTAAATTAGCACTGCAGGAAAATAGTTGATACCATTCCCACACTGCTAGTAATATGCAGATTTTAGAATGGTATACAATACATGTTGGCTTTGATGTAATTAAAAAAAACCCCACAGAAACAAGAAGCTCTGTTTTTTATTTGGAACCATTTTGACCTGTACATGTTTATTTTATTTTCAGAGAACCACTTTATTTGGGTGGCTTACAATTTATGACTGACCTTTTCATATAAGACAGATCATCAGAGGTTCTTGTCTTCATTTGCAACTTGCTTGACCTGACCAATGACTTGACTTACTTGATTTTCAACAGACACTTGAGACTAGTGATTACTTGCATGTCCACACAGAGACAAAAAAAACGTTTTTGTAAACATAGCATTTTCTCATGAAAACACTGTATAGTATTGCATGTGTAGTATATATGATAAATCTGTAAGTGACACTGTAAGTGTAACACTGCCACAGTAACACCAAAAACATAGAAGAAGAAATGTAGCAGATGGGTTAAGGGAGAAGTGAGGCTATGGTGTCATCATTTCAGAAAATATATGCATGGTTTGTAAACAAGGAAATGCAAGGGTGGTATTTTGAGTTTTTTCACTTTGGGACCTGGTTTCATAAATTTGTGTAATCAGGCTGCCAAAATACTGCTTCCATGTGGATAAAACACTCCTATGATTTAAAAAAACAAACAAAAAAGCAACTTTTGCAGATTTTCGAAAATTGTCTCAGGGTGGACAAGGCCTTATTCCTACTTCTGCAAAGTTCATCAATATATGTGAAGAAACAAGCTCTTTCAACCGAAATAATAATAATAATAATAATAATAATAATAATAATAATAATAATAATAATAATAATAATAATAATAATTTAAAAATCAATGATAATATGCAAGAAGAATGTGGATGTAGGAAAGATACAAAAACATTAGTTTGAGGGTTATAGTTTATGTTGATCTTTCAAGGAATCTAAGGAAGGTGCATGATGTAACACCAGATATGTACAGCAACATATTCCTCCTTTTTTAAATGGATGTTAGTTCTCTGCATTGTCACTATTAAATCTCTGAGTTTTCCTCCTTGTCTTTGTTTCTCAATCGGTTCCTGAGTCTCTGTAGTCTTGCTCAGCTCCATGCTGCTGACAGACTCCAGCTGGCTTCCATGACGGATCAAAACAACCTTCCAGTTTCCTTCGCCATCATTAGCCAAGAAACTGAAGGGTTGAAAGTACACCCCATGTTGGATCAAACCCCCCCCCTATGTACTTCCACCAGACTCTATTAGCCAGACAGCTGCTTTGATGCCACTATTGTGTTGCCAGGGCGGACATAGTTCCACATCGCTCCTCATTCCCTTCCCTCGTCACTTTCTGTTGTTTGTCAAGTGCTGAGGTTCAGCGGATGTTCAGGTGCCGCGAGTCTGGACGACTGTCTCCTGCTATTTGGCCTTCTAGTTAACTGCGAGTTGTGTTGCCAGCACAGCTTCCCTCTCGGTGAGGGATGTTAAGACATTTTCCTTGGGGAATGAGAACAGTATATTGAGGAAACACCTGAATACTGCTTTAAAATGTTTTTTTGTAACCCAGCAGGTTTGAGAAAAATCTTTTGATAAATCTGTCCCTTGCATTTGTAGCTTGTGCCCTCAAATTACAAATCATTTCATTATTTTACTCTTTTATAGAGTCAGTGTGAGGAAGTTGCTATGCCAAGATTCTTCCAGTTTAATTTCAGGTTGTTTTATGAGGGCAAAAGTTGTTTTAGTATAGTTTTTTTACCATAAGATTTAGTGTTAGTTTAGTTTAGTGTTAGGTATTATGAGGAAAGCAGAACCTGAAAAATGTAAGATGAAACAATGTGCAATATTAAATATGATTTACTTAAAACCACCCACATTATAGCTTGATAATTAAATGAAAAAAGCCAAACAAAGCTGATTTTTCCTGCTTAATCTAAATTTGTATTGCACATTGCAACCAGAAAGTAGTCTTAGAAAAACAATCAACAAATAGTTGATTGTTGACATTGACTTTTTGACAAATCGAACCTATTACTTGCTCAAACAGTGACATGGTGCAGAACACCAGGGAACCACAGCACGTACATAGGACATCTTGTATAAATGTGTTAAAATATGAGCAGGTTTGTGTGTTTATGAGTGTCTACATGTGTCGTTCTTTCTGCGTCTGCTGGATCTCCTTGTCAGTGTCGCTGTCCAAAGTGCTGATCCTGGACTTGTCCATGGTGCTGAATTCATCAGCAGTTACAAAACTGCAGAAAAGGACCTACATTTATCTGAGCTATTTATATCACTTTACATACTGCATGTGCTTCCTCTTGCCAAGCAACCACTGCATTTGTTGTAGTAACAATATCGTCTTTAATCACAAAAATAGAATGTAGTCAGTTTTAGTTTCAGTTACTAAGTCCGAACCTGCTCTAATGGGCTGATTTTTGTTAGAACTGTAAAATGTAAGAACTTCTCATTTTTGGGATTTTGACCAAAGTACAATGATAAGAATAAATGACTGCAGACAGAAGTCTTAATGTAAGTATATTAGTTCCTTTACATAAGTAAGCGTCACTTTTATTGAAGACACTCATGGTGTAGAAGTTGTTCCAGTGCTTTTGAAGCCAAGTGATTGTTTTGTGATAGAAACTTGAAAGGGGAGCAGCCACGGCTGTGATACGCCACTCTACATGAACTCAGCTGATTTTCCCAAGGTGTATAAGCGCATTTTGAGAAAGCATCTTTTGATCAAGTTGAGAATTGATTTTGAGTATGTTTCAGAAAGACAATGTGAGCTTATAAAGGCTGAACCGGGCTGGATTTTATGATATTTCAGCCCATTACCCCTCAGCTGACAGTGATTGTGATTCAGACATCAAGACAAAGAAACACTTTCATCTTTTCTTCTGAAACTGAATGTGCTCTGTAAAAACACTCAGGGAAATAGCTGCTTTTGGGTATTTCACGTTGGATATGTTCCCTGTGCCTTTTGTTCTTTTTAAAACCGACATTTGCATGTTGCTTTGTGTCACCAGACCACATCCTCTGCTTTCCTATTTGTCGAAAAACCAACAGGAGTCCCCACAGCTCCTGTTCCCACTGAGATGAAGCATTGTACCTTTTAAAAGCCTTTTTGTAGTGAGGCGAAATGACTCTTCACTGTCACAGAGATATTTTCTCAAGCCCTGCCTCTGGTTATGGAAGTTGTGACATATCCTCATCTCCTTCTCTGTCTTTCACTTCATGTCCTCCAGGTTTCTCCTCTTTACCATCTTTCTCTCTATATTTCTCTTGCTGGTGTTGCTATATTTTCTTCATTTACTATTCTTCTCGTTAAGTCTTTTTTTCTTAGGCTTGTCACAGTTATTACATGATCACGTTATCGCAATTAGTAGAGCTAAATGCAATTATTTTGATAATCATCTCCATTCAGCTGCATAAAAAGTTAAGAGAAATGTCACATTTCATCACTGGTTTCACAGCGTTTTCCACCATTTTGAGGTTTCACTGTTGCTGTCATCTTTTTGCACATAATTCTCATTATTCTTCTAATTATTATCATTTTATATCAGATCTGCCTCTGCTAGTTGTCATTGTCTTAAAATGCATAAAATATTTTTAGGCTAATGGTATGCTAGTAAGACCTTCCCGCATCTACTGATATTTTTACTGCGCTTAGACTGGTTTTAAGCTGTGTTAAGTGTCTTTGAGTGCACTGAAAAGTGCTGCAGAAATAAAATGTATAATTAGTAGCTGCATAAAATGAACAGATTATTAAGTGTGCATGACAGTTAATGATCAATAGAAAGGCAGTAAATAATTTTTTTCCCCCTTTTTCTTTTAAAAGGAAGACAGAAGAAAAAAGAATTTTAGCAATTAACTGACAAGATTAGTGTTCATTTTTCAGTGAGTTTAAGGTCATGTTTTGGGTTTTTGACTCCTCTATGACAGAAGTGAATGTCTCTGAGTGAGGCTGAAATTTGGGCTTTAAGAACACATTTTTTACTATTTATTCACTTTTGATCGGCCAAACAACTGACACATAAAAAGAAGAAGCAAAATGAAACTAAAATTTTATAATCTTAATAGCCTTATTGCTCTTCTCCCGTTTGTTTTAGGCTTCATCCAACCTATAACTCCTTTCTTCACTTCTCAGTCGTTTATTTTCCACTACCATCATCACCTTCTCGTAACTACCTCTCCAGTTGATTTCCTTCGATTTTTCTTCTCCATGTCACCTCTCTCAAACCCAGATTAAGCTATTAATGTTGAAGCCTCTTTAATGAGATGCATGTGTTCATGCTTCGTGGTTAAATCTGTGTGTGTCCATGCATATCTGTGTGTGTGAATGAAGCTGCTTCAGGTTTCAGTTGCAGAACAGCACTCTAAATGGGCTATTGATCGTTCATCTCTCTCACTGCCTTCCCTGCTGATTCTCACACACTCAGTCACATTGTTTGACAGTACACACTTGTATGCAAATGTGCATGCACTTTCAAACAAACAAATTGCACACATATTGTGACACAGGAACCAAAAACACCCCCATTCATGCACATGTGAATAGAAAACATGCACACACTCACATATGCTCCACGTCTAAAACAATACATTCATAGAATACGCATACAGTGAGAAGAATATTGCACTCTCAAAGGCACGATTGCCTACAATAGATAGTAGAATAAAGATAAAGCATCATGGGAATACAGCCAGACATGTACACACAGATATGGATGGATTACCTGCTTTAGATGAGATTGTTTGCTACATGACTCTATTTCATTCATGCTTCGGTACTCACCCTGCCATTATCTTACATCGTCTATATGTGTGTGTGCTGTGTGAATTGCCCTGCATGCTTTTCTGTTTTGTGTGTGTGCGTGTGTGTGTATACCTGTGTATGTGTGTGTGTCCAGCGTCTCACTACAGTGCCCTGCTCAATGCGGGACCTTTTAATTAAAGGAGAAGTTTCATTATCAGCTCCATTAGTCAATGCCTGGCCGGTGTCGACGCTCACACACCCTCGCAGACACAAAACACACACACACACTGAAGTGTACCGCTCACTGGGCTCGTATAATATTTAACCTGATGTTCTGTTTCAGGATGAGAGTGTAATTTATTATCCATAGTAATGGGAAGTGACCCCGTTTCCAGTAAAATGAAGGAGGCGGGGGGGGGGCTGTTAGTATAAGTCATCATGTCGTCATTTCTTTTGTGCTGTGTGTCACAGGCCACTCGACATTGTTCTGCTACGCACTACTGCAACACAGTGAAAGATGAAGTCCTAGCCATATGTGTGTTCATTTCCAGAGCACTTTATATTGATTTTTAGAGAAAATCCCTTCTTCCATAGTATTCCTCAGCATTTGTTTTATCTTGTTGCTATAAACCTGTCACCAAAATATTGCCTCTATGTGTCTTTGCATCGATACATACAGTTTGTCTGAACAAAAAATACAGTAAATGTCAATGTTTATCAGTACATGTGCATCAGCATTACAATGATTTAATTTTCTCAGTGGGCAGGAAGCGGTTTGAGCGGATGATGGATACCTAAAGTTTTGTTAATGCATTAGAAAAAGGATGTGGTTTGTTTTAAATATTACTAAATTCATTGTGAGCCCATTTAAAATCATTAAATACTTATTGCACTTATTTATTTTGATTTTATTAGATGTATTGTTTATTGTTAATCATCCTTTTATTTTGTGGCACTGAAGAGGGTAAGCTCTACCCAGTTTCGTTGTATAGCCATTGTACAATGACAATAAACTTATTCTATTCTATTCTATTCTATTCTATTCTATTCTATTCTATTCTATTCTATTCTATTCTATTCTATTCTATTCTATTCTATCATAAAATGTCTGTCTAAACTGTAAAACAGAAACTACCTGCTAAAAGCGAACAGTAAAAATAGTGAAATACTTTCCTATGACCAAGTGAGTTCATATTCACATATGAATTGAATATGGAATCCTTTTTTTTAAGTCTCGGTTTAAATGTAACTATATAAAAAAGTATATCATCATATAGAAATTATTTCTGAGAGATACAGTTTAAGGGGATAATTTGGAGATGTCAAACACATATTTTGGTTCAGAAAAAATTTAATTATATCTATCCTTTGCAGAAATGTCATCAATAATGTATTCCAGCTAATGTACTGAGATGGCCACCAGTCATTTCAGGAATAAAAGAATCAAAGGTTTCAGCTTTGTTTTGGTTTGATTAAACCTGGATCAGTAACATGATATTTTATTGAATGTTATGTCATGGTTTGGTGATGTGTCTGGTAAACAAAAAAATCTCCAAATCAGTAAACTTTATTCCCCACATCAGCAGGATAAAGCAGGGGCATTTCTTCTGGACAGCTGAGTTCCTTTACTTTGGCCTTTTGACGGAGAATAAAATGATATAGAAATGCTTTTGTACTTGCAGTGGTTACAATAAAAAACAAATCTATCACCAGATGATGCATTTTAGTCAAACAGAGCCTGAGCTGGTAATTGTGTGGGTGTAGATGCACTTTGTCATGACCTTCATTGGAGTTCTTAAAGTGTGACATTATGATGCTAGCTGCTTTTGTACATGTGTTTTGATGCTCTTTGTGTCTGTGATGTCTTCATCTTAACTTTGATTGTTGAATCTCTGTGTGAATGATGAAGTTACCCTTGAACTTTGAACTATTTAGAAAAATCCTACGTAACGTGACGGCTTTCCCTTTATTTGGGGTATTACATGTTTTCCATCCCTTTGAAAAATTTTTTTTACAATTTTGAATACTTTTGGAAACCAATTAAACAGTAAAAATAACCTGGCTGTCAAGCTGTGAAAGCAGAGTTATTTATTTTTGTTCCTGAAAAACTTGACATTTCAGATACAGAATTTCAAAGATAATGACAGTGGACTCTAAGAAAGCTTGTATTGATTTTTGTAAGGGTAGCCCGCGGTTTTTCCTCCCTCATGGTCAAGCAATATGTGCATGTATGTCCAGATAAAGGATTATTTTGCACGATTTTCCCATTGTTTCAAATTCAGACTGACGTTCCTTAGTTTCCAAAACAAGAGCTTACTGGTAGAAGAGAAAGCTTATGATGGATTAATTTTTCCCTACTGTGAAGTCGTGAAGGTCTCATTACACAAGTCTGCAGAAACAGAGGATGTTTTTTTTTTTCATAAAATTTGATATTTACAAAAGGAAACAGTAGAGACAGTGCCAGATTAAAACACATTTGCATACCCAGGAGTGAGCTCAAGTTTTATATGAATGAGTCACGCTTCTTGGAAAAAATCTACGCTCATTATCGTCTAAATAATCAGAGTTAGCTTTCACTTTACTGTAGCATCTGGCTTTGTTGATGGGCAGCAAATGGCAAACAGCTCCACGCTGGCTGTGATCAGTGTAATGATTTCTAAATAATGGACAGGGGTCGTTTCCTGAGAGCAACAAGTGAAAAACTGTGCGACACAGTCCAGTTTCTACTGTGGCTGTGGCGGCCAAGCAGCGAGGCCTGTAAGTGGCACGGTGATTGATATGAGGAGGATGCAATTAGCCCTGAGCAAGATTAGAGGAGCCTCTTATCATGCTAAGCGCCACTTACGTATGTGTGTGTGTGTATGTGTATGTGTGTGTGAGTGTGTGTGTGTGTGTGTGTGTGTGTGTGTGTGTTCAGGAGACAGATAGGCCTGTATTAAAATATCAGAAGAAGTTAAACTTGTTTAGAATTTACAACCAGTAACAGGATGTGTTTGCTCAGTAGATCAACTCAGGTTTGAGTCTTTGCGTTAGTTTGTCATCGTGACCACTCACCTACACACACAAAAAACAAAAACATAAAATAATTAGTTTATTGAAATTTCCTTTTTTTTCCTTCTTCTTTTCCCCCTGCCTAGTTTGCTGGGTTCTTGTTTTGGTCATTGTTGCCATTGGGGTTATCACCATGGTTGTTGTAAATGGTATTGTTGGTGTTCTCCAGTGGGGGTCTTTGCCATTTTCTTCTATCCTTTTCTCCCCCCTCCGCTCTCTCCTTCTCTTCTCCTCCTTTTAGAACACATTTCACTGCAAAACGTAAACCGAACCACCACCACTACACAACACCCAGCAGTAGAGCCCCTCTCTGTTTGTTCCCCTCTCTCCACACACACACATAAGCACGCACGCACGCACACACACACACACACACACACCAATGTATAATGATGAATATGTAATCAGTATCTATTTTTGTCTTGTCTTAACTTGTTGTCATGTCTTTCACATGTTTGGTTATGTTTTCAACAGGAACCACTTAGCTGGCTTGTCCCTCTGTCCTGTCTTATGTCTGTTCTGTCCCACTGTCTTGTCTCGTCCTGTCCCTGTACACTTTTGTCTGTATGAGCCCTCCCTCCATGTATATGTATACATGCAAGGAATGGATGAACATGTGAATATAAAGTTTGAGATGGTTACTTAAACACAAGCTGTAATTAAAACTAAAGCTGTCCTCCGAAGAGGGGTGGTGGTGGCGGGTTAAAAAAAACAACAAAAAAACATAAACAACATGAAGGCTGCATTTGGAATTTCACCACTGTTTATGGAGAAATGTGAAAATGCTACTGAAATAGTCAATTGTGCCCAATTTTTTGCTTGCCTGAGGTGATTTTTCCACCTTTTGCAACAGAGGGATAGCACATAGAGGAAAATAGGAACACTTTTTGCAAGTAAATTCTAACATTGTCAACATTTGAAATGTGTGATTGATCACCTAACTGATTCTACACTGATACTGTGCTCAGGAGAAAAAATGTATGAATGACAGTCAAAAGCAAGAGATAAATAAGGTTTTGGTCCCATTTGTAATCTTCTGCCATTTACACATCGGTTTATCAATTAAAATAACTTTACAAGTAGCAGTTTGTGCTAAAAACAGTAAAGAAACATCTAGTATTGTGTTAAACAGATGTGTGCTATTTATTTAGAATATACAAGTATGAAAAATTAGCATTAGTGAATAAAGTTCTGTTGGGTTCTTTTGCTTCTTCCTTCACCCTCTGGAGAACTAAGTGGTTCAGAAAAGAAATGAATGAATGATATAGTATTAGAATAATTGCCACTGATTGCTAAGAAAAATGATGATGAAATAAAATTCTATTGCAATGTGATATAAAATTGTACTGCAGTATTTATCATTATTGTTTTAAAGTCATAATTTTCTGTACTGTTATTTTTGTCTCCAATACCTGATAAAATAAAGGTGCCATCTCTACACATTTATAATACCTCCACTTAAGTGTGAAAGCTGATAATTAAAATTGTTAAAATACCACATTATTCATCTGCACTTTTTTCATTGAACTTAAATTCATCTTAAAGGCATTTGAATGAGGTTTTTTGTAAATACTGTATGTCAGTATCAGACCTGTCTGATACTGACATACAGTATTTTCTGAAACTCATATTTCAGATCCTGGTTCATCGACCTGACATGACCGCTTCTCTCAGATTTACTATCACAGATGCATATAGCTTTTTTCTCACTGCCTTTTTTTTTTTTTTTTTTTTTTTTTGCAGATGAAAGAGAAGACGTTCAGAAGAAGACTTTCACAAAATGGGTAAACTCACAGTTGGCTAAGGTAAGATAGCTCACTGTCTTTTCCCCATTATCCAATATATTCACTGTAGACTCTGCTCAGCATTGACACTTCACTGTCTGTAATTGGACTCCATTGTTTTTACTTTCTACCTCTTATTTTTTTGATCTCTCACTGTAATCACCTTCTCTCATCCTTCTCTTTCTGAGCTCTTTTTCTCTCCAGTTTTCTGTTTTGTTTTCATTTATTTCCTTCTACTCTCAGAAGGAAGTAAACAGCAGGAAGGGATTTTTTTATTTGTTTTTTTTTTTTTTTTAATGCCAGGAGCATCTTCTATAATTCCTTTCATCTCTGTTTTTTTCTATTTGTCTCTCACAGTCATGGGCAATTTCAGTGGCATTTTCTTTTAACAGCTGTGCTTTGAAAACACGCAAAGGCGAGGTGAGCATGTCGAGGTGTTGAAGCATCCGATGCTTGCAGTCTGCGGTGGCCCTGAGGCTCACACGACGACAGAATTTCACATGGGACATTTTTTAAAAAAGATCAATTTAGAGTTCACTTAACCCACAAAGACCCAAATCACCACCAGTGGCCAAAAGCATCTACTGATCTAAAATGTTTAATACCTGTTGATCCATTAATCCTTTCAATGCTTGTAAATAATTGGGGTAAAATACAGTTTTTCATCTTTTCATGGTCATCAGATATGACCCATTTGGACGTTCAGAGGCACTGCAGTGAATGTGAAAACACTGTCATGTTCTACAACATTGAAATGTGATTTTACACTCAGGGCCAGAAAACTGGAGAACTTGTTTGGTAAAACTAGTATGAGGTAAAGCCAGTCTGAACCACAAGATCTCATTCAGCTCAACAAAACCCAACAATCATGCTAAAGAGTGACAAACTTTTATTTTATTAACCCAGGGTTTCTGATTCTTATTTTGAGCACGTTCACATAAAGATAATTTTCAAGCCTCTGAGCTTTCATTTGAATCAAGTGAAGATATTAACCCTTAAAGCCTAACAACTGTTTTTTTTGTCAACTTCCAAATGACTTTTTCTGATTGATGATTTATAACCATTTGTTATTACAACAGCCTCTGCATTTTGTACTATTCAGTGAAAACAGAGTATTTTCCTACATTTAATTTACTCATCATTTAGATGTTCATAAAATCTGAGGAAATTCAAAGGTTATATCAAAACAGAGAAAACTTATCTATCTATCTATCTATCTATCTATCTATCTATCTATCTATCTATCTATCTATCTATCTATCTATCTATCTATCTATCTATCTATCTATCTATCTATCTATATCTATCTATCTATCTATCTATCTATCTATCTATCTATCTATCTATCTATCTATCTATCTGACGACCATGCAAAGCTTAGAAACTGCATTTAACCTCAGTTATTTACATGTATTGATAGAATTAATGGTTCAGAGGTTTTGTGCCATTTTATCAATAGATGTTACTGGTGGCTGTTTAAGTCATTGAGGGTTAAAAACCATACAGTCACTGTTGACATTTGCTTCCATTTTTACCAGGACTGGATGTTGTATCTTGATGGGACCTTTGTGGCTAAATAAAGGAACAATACATTTATTGCAATCACGCTGTGCAACATGGATGACAATAACACCTATGAGTCACAGGCTGCAGTTCCTGTAATCACTTTATGTAAGGGGTCACGTAGAGCAAGCTGCTTATGATCCTGCTTATTACACAGCTGCAAACAAATGAGGATTTAGAAATGAATTTATTGAATTAAAAATGATCCTCTAGTCAAATTTATTCCACAGCCGCCATCTGCCAGACTGACTGACCATTCAGTATTCAGCAAAAGAACAAAATGGCATCACTATGGTATAAGATAATGGTTGTTATGATGTGGCGCTATATAAATAAATTTGGACTGATTGATTGATTGTTCATACAGAGTTAAGAGAAAGAGCCATTACACTAGGGGTATTTACACTACCAGTCAAACGTCTAGACTCACCTGCTTTTTCTTTATTTTCATGACTTTACTTTCATGACATTGTAGATTCTCACTGAAGGCATCAAAACTATGAATGGATACATATGGAATTATGTAGTAAAAAAAAGTGTGACATAACTCAAAGCATGTTTTATATTTAGATTCCTCAAAATAGCCACATTTTGCTTTTATTACTGCTTTGCACATTCTTGGCATTCTCTCCATGAGCCCCATGAGGTAGTCATCTGAAATGTTTTCCAAAAGTCTTGAAGAAGTTCCCAGTGATGCTGAGCACTTGTTGGCCATCTGCGGTCCTTCTCATACCATTTAAATGAGAAGGTGAGTCCAAACTTTTGACTGGTAGTGTATATGTATGGGGAAAAAAAAAATCTAAGATAAGGAGGCGGGAGAATGGGGATCAGGTCATAATTCAAGGAAAGAGGCCAACCTGGGATGCAGTTTTCGCAAAGAGATTCAAAACAATTTAGAGGCTACATAAAATGCAAGTAAAGCTTAAAGCAGCGTTTGAAAATCTAATAAACCCATATTTTATTAGTAGAACAGCAGAGCATAGGCAGGGCTGCCAACTCTCACGCACTGAGCATGAGACTCACGCATTTGATTGCTCACACACGTTCTCACGTCACACTCCCGACATCACATGCACCTCGGTCCGTGTTTTGAGCCTCGTTCATTTCCAGCGTGGTCAGTAAAATCCATTCCGTGGCGCTTGATCTTGGAGAGCATGGTTACACAAACTCCATACTACGTTTTTGCTCCTTCCTTGTTTGCCGCGCTGCGCCGCCGACCCAAATCCATTTCGTTGCAATAAAATTCCGTATGCCACGTTTTCACTACTCTGTGACTGTCACTCCCAGGTAGGATAACGTTGTATGAATCAAAAGTGGGTCTGGACACAACTGTCACTACAAGCTAAATTGTGTCCGGCTGTTGCTTTAAAAGCGTTATGAGATTTTTACAGCATTGAGCTACAAGTCACTAGTAGACAGTATGTTGCTTTAACAGCTAGCGTGCTAACCACTGTGTGCGCACGCGCATGTGTCTGTATCGATACAGACGCAACAACGGGAACGGCCACAAAACTTCACATCCGGTTAGACCCGAGGGGGAAAACAAACCGGTTTCTGCCATTAGCCATAATGCCAAAGAGTTCCTGTGTGCCCTTTTTCACTACGAATCACAAAAAAAAAAAAAAAAAAATTGCCATTAGAGGGTATGCACGTGACGTCACTGCTAACAGAAGTCACCGCGGTTCCGTCCACTGAGTGGCAGAAAGATGGAGATGAGTAGCAGCTTTGGCTTGAATACTGCGAAAACTTTAGAACAATCTAAAAAATGAGGAAGAGCTGTTGTGCCATTGATCGCACAAATAGGTTTAAAAAGCACTCGGAGCTATCGTTTTAGTGGCGACCTAAAGCCAAAGACAGAAGAAGCAGATGGATTGCTGCAATTCATAGAAATAACTGGAATCCAGGCAACGAAACCTGGATTTGTGGTTGCCATTTCATGTCAGGTAACATTAATTTATGCTGTATTCTTGCGTAAAATCGTACCTTAAATTACATATCGTTTTGGCTAACGTTACTTCTTAGGAAAGCTCTTAATGTTAGCATCTGTCATTTAGTTCTATATTTCATAACTGAAACGTTTTTGTCTTCAGTTGTGTGATTCTGAACCTTGTGCTCTACATAATTTGTAAACTAGCTTAAACTGAGGCTAACCTAGTTTTCCAAATAAGGGGCTACTCTAGCACAAACTGTTGTAGCTGTGTTGGATCAAGTATTTGATGTTAACTGTACTTAAATATCAAAAGTACCAGTAGATCATCCACTCACTTGGGTCAATACTAAGGGTTCATCTCCAGTAAATCAGTAGTGAACTGTGAGCACTACTGCTGGGCCTTTACCTTGGCAATCACCGCCAAGAAAATACGTCTGCACTGACAGAAAACCTCAAAAACAATAGTATGTTGAATTGAAAGCACTCACCAGCTGGAATCCTCTAATTAACAATGACGAGGACGTCAACAACTCTTTGGCTTTTGGATGCTTTCAGCCTTTGCATTGGGGATTTTCGCAGCGTTGAACTCAGGTTCATTTAAATGTCAGGATACGTGATCTCTGGCCACATATCAATGTTCGTAGACCACTTGTTGTTTGGTAGCTTGTATGGATCCATGTCGAGTCCACTTGTCTTTAATTTTTATGTTATATTCCATATTTTTCCAGGTCTCGCTGTAGTTACTGCTATACTCCGCCATGTTGAGCCGGTTTGTTTTTACCACTTAGTCTGACTTAGAGGGGCGTGGCCCAAGGCGGAAGTGACGGATGTACATTCCCTCTATTAAAGTTTTATATTTTACTAAATAATAAAACGGACTCACAAAGGAGGACAAAATGGCTTCAAGCTATCAGAAGAGAGGAGTTTGGCAGATTTTGGGACCCTACAACAAGACGTGTATGTCTGCAGTCAGCACTTCATTTCAGGCCAGTTTAATGTAATGTTAACCAGTTCCAAACAATCGTAGACTATTTATCACACTGGAAGAAAAATACAAGGCACTCTCTTTAAACATTAAAATGCCTTTATTATCTAGATATTAGGTCTAGATATGACCATGCCATGATAATAAAGGTATTTTAATGTTTAAAGAGAGTGCCTTGGATTTTTCTTCCAGTGTGATAAATACTTTTTGAATCTCTTTTGACAAAGAGCACCTCAAACAAACTCTTTTTTGGTCCGAGAAGCATTCCTTCCCAAACATTTTTTCAATCGTAGACTATGTCAGGGGTATCAGGAATATTAGATTAATTGTTTAAATGGTAGTGAACTTTGTACTGCATTTGTAATTTGTGTAGATTTCCTTGCCATACGTACAAAACTACACATTCAGTACCTAAGCAGAAGTACAGATACTCATGTACAAAAGTCTGGTAAAAGTAGAAGTACTGATTAAAGTTCTTTACTGAGTACAGTCTATGGAAAAAAAAAGTGCTCGTTCTAATGTACTTCAAGCATAAAATCAAATATAGCCCTCTGAAGGACATTTCTATTGTCTGTTTCTGTGCAAAGCTAAAAAAATCTCACGTCATATTGGACCAACAACAACATAAACGAACATTAATTTGTTTATTTAATGTAAGGCACTGAAATTATGTTAAGTTTGATTCATCATATCTATACCAAAAGTGATAGCCTATAGTCCCTTACCAGGTGACTCAGTTAAGTAGAAGATGTCTGGAAATGACACTTCAGGCCACTGAGTCTTTTAAAACGTATTGACAACAATCCAACCCCAGTGGATTTAATTTTTTAATATATTGATCCTCGTCAGAAGGCAGTAGCGACTCAAAGTACATCATGACAACTTGTTAGCGTTACCAAAACAAGTTGAAACTCCATGTTTTAACATTGTAGCGGACAGGGGGGAGGATTTTTTTCCCCCTCGGTTTTCCCCGCCCCCAGCTGTGACGTTGTTGCTGACTGTATCTATAATTTGGAAATGTTGCATATGTCATTAGGCATCAGAGAGGGCAAGAGGCAGTGGCACAGCAACAGAGCAGGAGACAGACAGACAGACAGACAGACAGACCGACAGACAGACAGGGAGAGTTAGGTAAGTTTGAATTTTTGTCTAGCAACATTATGAAAGGTTCTCAGCTCTCTTTCTCAAACTAAAATGATTTGCCCGATCCTATCTATATTAGGTTTTTGTTCATTAATACAACTTGAAACCTGCTAATTGTATGAGGCATAATCATAATCATTTCAGTATTTTAGATTTTAAGGTTCTGTGTATTGGATTTAAAGTAGTTTGTTTGTATTTGCATGCAGACATAAAGACACATGAAGAGATCCTCAAAATTAGTCATTTTATCATTTTCTGTACTTTTAATATTTTCAAATATGTGATCTGACTGGGGCCAACCTCTGAGGGAAATTACAAAATGGACCCACATTTCTTCTCTTGCTACAGCTAGATAAAAGTATCAAACCTCATATTGAAATGCACCAGAATACAGAAAATTGCATCTACTCATTACAGAATTTTCTGGGAGAGGACCCCCAGACCCTCTCTTTAAGTTTTTTTTTTTTTTTGCTTCCAGCGCCCATGTATTTTACATATATATTTTGAGTATTTCTGTCATAAACATTAGTCAACAAATAATTGGCAAAAATGCCAGGTTGATACTGAACTGAAATGCTTTTTTAAATTGTGTTGGTAAATTCCAATTTAAAAAACTGAAATTTATTTTGGAGGAAAAAAGTAGTACACCCTTATGTCCATCATTACTTACAATGCCTAAAATGAAAATTTAATGCACCTGTACAAGTGCAGAGGCATTGAAGAACGTTGGAGGGTTTTTGAGGATTCTGCCCTTTAAAAACCACTGCCATTTAGTTAGCTTTCTCTGGAGTGAGTGGTATAACCATGTCAACCTCAAAACGACTCTCTTAGGCCTTTAGGAAGAAGGTTGTATATGCATATGAATCTGAAAAGGGATGTAATACAATCTGCAAATAAATACAAATCAGCCATTCTGCTGTGAGGCAAATAATCTACAAATGGAGAATACATAAATCAACTGCCACCATTGCCAGGTGAGGGGGTCTTAGGAAGTTCAGCTCATGAATCAGCTGTAAAATGCTTACTGCAGTCTCCAGCCGGTTAAACATATCTTCAGGGGACCAACAGGTAACTCTTTCCACAGGTGAGGTCAAAAGTATCTGTCTACCATCAGAAATATCTTTACAAATTCAGCTGTCATGAGAGGTATGGAAGGTGGGAACCATAACTTTAAAAATATGCCTTAGATCCAGTTAAAGAATTGAAAAAGAATTAATCAGTGATGTTTGAACAATAATAGAGGCCCAAAAAGGTCATTAGTGCCCCATAAATTAACTGCACAAACAGCGTTAAATGATCTAAAGCTACACCCTTGTGTTAAAGAGCCCTACATTCAGAAAGACTCAAATATAATATTTTGGCCGAATTAAATGTTTGTGCTTTGTGAAAAATCATTGAATTGGTAAATCACAAAATTTGCACTCTAAGTCGGGGAAAATTTTGGACCCATAAAATCTCACCCCAAGGATTTTTGAAAAGTTGGCAGCCCTGGCATAAGAAACACATGAAATGTGTTTGTGGACTGTGGAAATGTGCCACTTTAATGGCAACAACATGTCTCCAAAAAGTTGGGAAGCGGCTGGAAAAACCACAAATGATTCTGTAATGAAAATCACTGCATGGACAAAGACTCATATGCAATGCACCATCTGGCCACGATGTGTTAAAAGAAAAATATCTTATATAAAGACAAGTTGAATGGTTTAGTGTGTTTGTATGACCTTTAACTGTCCACAGGATCTTCAGGTATCTTTATTCCAGAACAGGTTAGAAGTGCAAAATTAGGTAAAAAGTAAACTACCTTTTTGACACTTCATGGTTAAGTCACGTCTAACCTTGAGTCCTCCTTCATGTTTGGGATTCTTTTAACAGTACTCCAAGGAATTTTCTTGTGACTCTGAAAGTTTGGATACAGATTTCATTTTCCTAAAATATTCAGTGTTGTTTTTTCTTTCACTTAATTGATGTCTGATGCTCTTGACTCATTTGGCATCTGATGAGGAAGGAATCACTTATTGAGAATGTACTTGTAATTACTACATTTCTTTATTTATGTGTCTGTTTGTTTGTGTTATGTCGTGTTTTCCAACACATCACTTCTCTTCCCATTTCTAAGTTGATTTCAAAGGTGTTAGAGGTGTGCCGTTGCCATGGTGATAGAGACTTAGGTGACAGTGTGCATACAGTATGTGTGAGTAAAGCTATTGAAACAGATCTATGTCAAATAGATCTTCTATCCATGGCCGAAACAGGGGAGGAGAAGGAGGTGAATAGAAATGGAAGGGAAGAGGTGAGCAGGAGGAGACCAGAGATTCCCTCATCCATCCGAACTCACCGAAGCATAATGATAGATGAGTCTGTCGCACACATACACGAGCCTCGAGCCTCAGGAGACTCCGAGGTGGTGATGGGAGGAAGTAAGATTACAGCAGGAGAGAAAATGAAAGAAGTGATGGAATTAGACAATGGAGACGGGAAAGGAGATGGGATAGGAAATTACAAGAAAAACAAAAGTTCAGACAGGATGGGAGGTGAGACGAGTTTTGGCAGGAGACAGGCGATTTAGTAACGGTGGGCGTGTGATGCCTGGCAGTGAAGCAGGGTTGCGCTTGATTTTATTGTGATTTGCTACTCAGCAAACCATAAAAAGAGGCTCTTCAGATATATGAGGATCTGTCACCAGGGCAGGGAGGATTTTCTTTGTTTTGTTTGTTTTTTCGTCCTTACTAACAACAGCTGGTGCAACTTTGAGCAATATATATCATGAGCAGCTTGTGCCTTTTGCCATTTACTTTAGCAGTACTTCCATTTTTTGTGAAACCTACTGTTTACTTCGTGCTCCTGTCAATTTCATTAAAGTTATGCCTTTAGAAAGCAGTATTTCAGCCTCTTAAGTAGATGTTTTATACAGTATCTTTAAATATTTTCAGTACATATAATATTCACACAATTGTGAAAAGTCATTGAGGCTTATAAAATGCTTGTCATTTTTCTTCAGTTTACCTCAGAAACACGTGAGGGAAAAGAAATTAAGCAGCAAAGTGTACAAAAACAAAACAGCTGTACACATTCAAAGTATGCACCACAACCTTGGCAGTAAAATGATGAAGAAATCTAAAAAATAAGAAGAGAACATCAGTAGGGATTCCTTCAAAATAAAATAGGAAGAGCTGCTACATCTCCATAAATGTAGACAGATGATGTTAAATAGATGTTTTCGATTAATTTTATACTTAATCTTAAATTTTCATTAATTTTTCATAATTTTTTTCAAAGCCACCACAGCTTCTGAATAGTTTAGTCAAGTTATAATAAATAAGCAATTAAAAAAAATTGATTAAATAAATATATTTAGAAATCGTATAAGGAAGTGATTTAATGTAATGCAAAAACAGAACTCATTTGTATGTTATATGCAACTAAGACATCAGCGCTTTGGCAAAACTGCTCTTTTTTGGTTTTGCGTTGCCCTTTACAGTAAATTTCAGACTGGATTGACACTATTTTCTGCCATATTATACTCCTCTTACTACTGTATGACATTCTAAAGTTAGGAAGAAATGAATCCTTCCCAGAAATAGAGAGAAATAGCATAAAAAGAGAGGAGAGGGTATCATTCGTCCGGAGGCTGGTGTTAATTTCACACCCTGGCTGCCACTGTTTGGCCAGTTCCTCCAAAACAGCAGAGGAACCAAGATAGAAGATAAGAAAGGGCAAAGGAGGACAAACAGGCCTACGACCTACAAAAAATAGAAAAGGAATGCGATTTTCTAATGTAACTACTTAACCTGTTTCTGTTTTCATCAGCACATTGTTTTTCTGGGATTTCTGACCAAGTGTGAGGCATTAAATTTACAACGGCTGATTAATCCTTTTCCAGTCCAAACCTCTCTGTGGAGCTCTCTGCCTCAGGAGACTAACTCTGTTGCTTATTCTATCTGCTGGGACATTCATAAAGCAGGACACTGTGCAGATTTAAAGGGCGTTTTTGAGATTTTTGCAAATTGCCAGGCGAACTGGCAGCTGTGGCAGGCTATTATAAGTCATTTCGATGCTTGGTTGCTTCTGCCTGTGTTTTTGCAAAGTTTTTGGCAAAACTGCCATCCCGTAAACAGCAGGACAACAAACATGCGATCCCCTGTGCAGTTGTTCAAAGTCATACACGTTTTGAGCTTTGTTTCTGATATTTTCTGAGGTTCCTGTACTGTTTTATTTGTGTTGCTGCATACTTTTCAAAGCTTGCATTCTTGTGTTTCAGGGTTGTGGTTGTGGCCTTTTAACCCTCACAAACTGATGGGCATACTGTGTGTCCAACAGGACATTCCTTCTCCTCAGTTGGATTGCTCATGGTATATTCATCGCAGTGAGATGTTGTCCATATCATATTATACTGCACAACATGACCTTTGAAATGTCTGTTCACTGAAGGGGTGGTGAGAAAAGTAAGGTTGAAAAATGTATTTAATCATAGTTACAGTCAGCATACACCTGTGTTTTACTTTTTTTCCAGATCATCTGAAAATTAAACGAAGTAGCAGAATGAGAATGGAATGCATGTTAAACTAGGATTTCTACTCCTCCAGAGCCTAGACACTGGACGTGGTGATGAGGAGGATGCGTGGAGTCTGAGGATGGGATGGAATTGCAGTAAGGACTGATAGTAGATGTGGTGAAAGGGTGACGGCTGGTCTTAAAACAGAACTGAAAGCTGAGTCACAGGAGAAAAAGGGCAAACTTTAACAGCTTACAAGTGATTGGCTAAAAGGGAGTATCTCAGGTTATGATTTGAAGAGAGAAATCCTCTGAAAGTTCCAACCAAAGATCATGTTTTTGTTGTACTGTCTACATGTCATCAAAATGTAAATAAAACAAAATGCAATGATTTATAAATCTTGTAAACCTGTATTTTATTCACAAGAGATCATAGGTCAGGTAGATACTGTAGGTAGTGCTGAATTTGGCAACAACATGTCTCAAAATAGTTGGGACAGAAGCAGCAAAAGGTAGCAGGAGTAAACGGTACTAAAAGGAAAAATACTAGTTGAACATTTTGCAACTGTTCAGGTTAATTCACAACAGGTTGGTAAGAATTCTTTGACTTAGCTTCATTTTTTCTCTATGGTGTTTATCTTATTAATTTATGCCTGCATTGTGTGCATGACATTATATCCGCTTTTCATGAAAAATGTACAGAAAATAATGTATTTCATTGCAGTGGAAAAAAATGCATATTTGCTCAGGCCACATAATGTCAGTTCAGATGCAGGGGAGTCGGGTTTTTATGGCAAAATAACTGAAAATATGGGAAAAGTCTACTGGACACAAGATATTTTGTGTGCAATAAAAAAATACATGGGCAGGTATTTTCATATAAAGTAATGGAAAATATGGATAGTCTAGACCAGGGCTGTCAAACTCATTTTAGTTCAGGTGTCACATACAGCACAATGTGATCTCAAGCCGGCCGTACCAGTAAAATAATAAGCATAATAATTTTTACACACCTAATAATCCAATTTTTACCTCAGCCAGGAGGTATTGTGATCACTTTGCTTTGTTTGTTTGTTTGTTAGCAACGTCACGGGAAAACTATCACAACCATCTTTACCAAATTGTCCCCACAGATAGGCCTCGGACCTGGGACGAAGCCATTAAATTTTGGGCCAAGTAGGCCAGAGTTCAAGGTCACAGCAAGGTCACAAAATGTCAGATTTTCCTATCTCTCATCACTGAGCAATTTTCGAAAATTCATTAAAATTAGCCTCCAGTTTGATACACCGTAGCTTATAACAGTATCTTGTATCTGGCACAAAATTGTCCACATCCACTGTGGAATGTGGACTCTGTGGACATTTCAATTTAACATTGAAAATCCCATTTACGACACATTTTTCATTATAACTCAACAAATATTGATTGGAATTTAATATAATTTGACATACACGTGACTGGTACCAAGCTTCAACTTTTTCTGTATGGAACAACCTTGAAACTCTTTAATTTAAAAAGAATCAGTCGATTCACACATGCACACAGTTCGGGGTGCTTGGTGGAGGTTTGCGTTCTCTGAACACTTGTTTCACTTTGTTTTAGTGTGAAAAAAGTCAAATTGCATTATAAAAATATAAATATTACCAATAACCATGTACAACCTGACATTTGTTAAGAGAAGAGTGCAATTTCAAGAATATTATGTCTCATATTAACACAACTTACGGATCACAGGGAATTTATTATTTTGTTAAATTGAACTTTTTTTGTCTTAAAACAATTCAGGTTGTTCATATTTGTTCAGGTTATTCACATTTTATTGTGAGAATAGTTTGTAAATATAAATATTTTCATCAAGCAATTTGATACCCTTGACTATTAATATCTTAAGTGTAATTTTTCCATTTTGCAAATTCATCCTGCGTGCCCGGATTTGAACCTCTGGTGGACTGGTTTTGGTCCCCAGGCCAAAGTATGTTTGATACCCCTGGTCTAGACTGTCCTGGAGAAAAAACGTAAGTTAGATCATCTGTAGGGCGCCCTTATTATGATATGCATAGGGTTAGAGAACCCGCAGCTGAGGTACATTAAAAGCACAGACAAACACCTCAGTCCCATTCATACCTGCACTATTCAGAGATAACTTTAATTCTGACAAGACAGCAATGCAAAGCCAAAGTTTTTAGTGTGTAGTCCTGGGCCCGTATTCCTAAAGATTCTTAGTGCAAAGAGCTGCTCCTGGTGGCCAAATTCTAAGAAAATTCTTAGAATCATGATATTTTCTTAGAATTTCCCCTAAAAATGAAGAGTAGATCCTAGTAAAGATAAAAGCTATTCCTCAAGAATCCGAGCCCTTAAGAGAGCTCCTAAGGTGAGATCTGTTAGGAGTTCCCTAAGTAGAGGACAAAATGGCCGATGGAAGAAGCAGGGGGGATATTCTCCAAACACTGGATGACAGTGAATTAATTAAACACTACAGACTGGATCATGCAGGAATCATGTTTGTGGTTGATCTCATTAGAGATGCACTTACTTCTCCAACCCAATGCCACAATAGAATACCACCTGAAATGAAAGTCATCACAACACTGAGGTATTTGGCAACAGGGAAAATGTAACAATGCAGCAGTGATGACTTGGGTCTGTCACAACCCTTCATCTGCAGGTTCATCAACCAAACACTGACAGCAGGGTCAAAACCTCCTGAGGCTGGTCAGCCATCACAGACATTGATGAAAGCCATTGTATCCCTGTTAATACCAAATTGAGTTGAAATGTTGAAAGGTGAATTGGCAAAAATTACCAGCATGCCAATTAATATGAGCAAATAAATATAACTGTCACTAGGTGAATATTGTGCAAGTGGGCCTGAGTTTTTTCACACATTTTGTAGGATAATTTTAAAGTATAGCTTACTATTCATTTAACAGATATTTTCTTTTATGTGAAATATTATTTACAATTACACAGTCTTCATAAGATTAGATTCTATGATTAAGTTTCTCGATTTGAGGGTCATTATCACCAAAAGTATATTTTTTTTCTAGCTTTTAGGATCAACCAATCACAGCTTTTGAAATGATGACTCATACCTAGCAGCAGAGCCAACCACACCTCCTCACTAAGATAGGAATTTCTGTCCATTCCTTGCTCAGTTCTCTGAGAGTGTTCTGGAATCACTCCTAAGCTAAGACTCCTTGCTAGGAATTTTTAGGTTAAGTTAGGAGCTCTGGGAGAGGATTCTCAGAATCTTTAGGAACACGGGCCCTGGTGGCTGCCTCCGCTGAAGAATGCGGTCCGTTAAAGTCACTCGTGTGTTCTCTCTTGATCATCTGCTCTGGTGATCCATGCCACGTACACTCTGTTGAGCGACACAGGCTACTAGATTCACCTCAAAACTGCCAAAAGACGCTCGTATTGCAACTGATTTAAGATGCACCACAGACTGTTAGGAGTGGCAGTTTTCACACCCACACAGATTCACACAGGTTTTACATACTGTAAGTGTCTTTCAAGTGGTTAAGTACATCATTTTATAATCAAAAACCACCTTGTCAAGTCTTTTTCTCAGTGCATGACAAAGATCCCTCTGGAATAATAGCAGTTAGTGACAGTCAGTTTAATTGTTACTATTTTCTGGTTTTTATGTGAAAAGCTCAAAAACAACTTGTGGGAATAACACCCTTAAACTAGACAAATAACAGTGGTGAAAATGTTCAGATGACATGACTTTTATCTCTGTGAGTAACTGGTATCCCACAAGGAAAATCACATCATGAAGACTTTAAATGTGTTGCTTTGTAGCTTTCTGGTAAACTGCTTGTTGTCCAGTATAGTTGAGACATTATCAAACATCTCCAAGTAGTGACATGCTGAATTTTTTTCTCCTGTATGACAGGTAAATGTGTCTGCTCTGCCTTTAGTATGCTTCCTAATAATAATGCCATAATGTATTCAGGTTGCCTGTTGTTCTTCTCACATTCTCATAAACATAATGTATCCAGAAGAACTATGAGTTCACCTGGACAGAAGAATGAATTGACAAGGTTTATCAGTGGCAATAACCCATGCATACCATGGACAAAATATGCTCTTAGCAGTGAGTCCAACATTAATTTCTTAACTGTTTCCTAACTTATTCTCTGACCAACACTTTCTATTTCTATCAAATAAAGGTAAAATACTCCTAAAATATGATAAATATGGTAAGATAAAACTGTGATGTAATGATATGTTCTACTCAAACAGCCCCCCCAGCTCTGGGAATAGACAAAATGTGTACTACACAGAGTCTAAAGTCTACAGAGGTGAATTGTTGTTTCCACTTATTGATGTTAAAATACAATCTAGCACTACAGTTTTAAATGTTTAGTGTGAGATATTTAGATTCAACAGTTTATCATATATGACATAATATGATTAAAGGCTCACAAAGAACATAAAACAAGCCCCAATGAATGGGTCACGTTACAACTGAAAAATCATAAATACATAAAAACATACACGCGTTAAAATAAATACTGATATTGGACTGCCTGACCCTTTTTCTAAGGGATAGTACACCGGGAATAAAAGCGTTTTTGTATCTATATATAAGTAATTGTAAGTCTTCATTAATTCTAGTTGCCATGTTTGTCTCATTTCTGTATAAATCTGGGGGACTGCATATTCTTCTAATCATTTTAAAATTGACTTTTGCATTATTTTACTCTATTTTTAGGTGAATTTATGTACTCATTAGTATTTTGTTACAGTATTTTGATCTTCTGTTGTTTAAGCATTTATTTCCCTTGCATTTATGTGAAGTTCTTAAATTGCCCTTTACTTAATGTGTTTTATAAATAAGTTGCTGTATCTTGACTATTGGTGAAGATGCACATTGTAACCAACTGAATACTCCCCATTCATTCCTTTGGAGTGGAAAGTCTCTCTTTACAGATGCTTTCATCTGTTCTGGGCTTTCGTTTGGATATTATCTCATCCATATTTACTCAGACATAGTAGGTGGGGCAAAATGCATCTGACCAACTGATGTCACCTGTAACAAACTGGAAAATTAGGGTTAAGGTTGGCTCCAAAAGGCCCAGGTTCACAATGACTTACATTTAAATTCTTTCTAAAAATATTCATTCAATAAGTTCTTTTTCTGGTGCTAATTTCAGTGTCATCCATTCTACTGAGATCCGCTATTAAGTGATCTGGTCCATCTTTAAGTGTTTCCTCCGTTAATTAGATCTCATGTTGAATGGAAGCTGTAATAGATTCACTGTACCTGTGGCTAATAGGTTAATAGGTTTTCTAATTTTCTAACAAGAATAGAAAATGACCTTGTTTTGTCAGTCAGCTACCACATTGCTTCACTTGACCTCTGACCCCTTCATCTTCTGCAGTCCTGCCCCTTTTGTCCAAATAGGGCCACAAAGTCCTGTTTCCTCTGGTTGTGTCCCATCAGGCCTTATTAAAAAAAAAAAAAAAAAAAACTGTTAATGGCAGGAGATATCACATCATCATCTCATGAATTATGCATCATGTTGATTATTAATTTAACAGTTTCACATGTCAGGAAAGTCAGTTTGTCATAAAACTGTTGAACTGTTGATCAGACTGGAAGGATTTTCACCTTCGTTTCAAAGGTTAAAGTGAAATGTGCCAAAGAAGCATCCATGTTGGTGTTGGTCACATTATTGTATTGTATTGTGTGTGATGAGAGATGCAGTCCACTGAGCTGTGTAACACAAAAATAGATGTTTCTTTACTATCTCTACTAAACTGTGACTTTATTGGCTCGTAAAATGACCTTTAATGTGTATCTCTTGCTTGACTGCTCTTCATGTGTTCTCCGAAGTTAGGTCCCATGGGACACATAGGAAGGGGTGGGACTTTAGCACTCTATACGGTCCCATCTAGCTATAAAAACGCAACATGGCGGTGGCCAAAGTGCAAAATGATGGCCTAAAAAATGCATTTCAGAAAATGATGCAGAGTCTCTGGTAGATATGAATGGGTAATTTTCAGGTAATAAAACCTGTGTGATTACACACTTGTGGAATTATCGATATCTCTAATTCCTGTAAATTTTACACATTGAAGCGTCAGATTCAGAGGTACACATATCGGATGTGAGACGGAGATAATGGATCAGATGCTGGACGGCCGTAATGGATGATTGACAGGAGGCTCAGTCAGGTTCGGCCAATTATTTCATTTGGACCGACTAAAATGATTGGTCAGACTTTTATCAGAAATATATGAGAATTAAACATTTTTGAGTTTTAATACCTGGTGGATTTCTTTTACATTTTAGTTTGACACACACTTATTAGGAGCATTTTAAGATGACAAAAGAAAAGTGTAAAAATGCAACATCATACGGTATAGCTTTAAGACAACTGTGATTTCCTGGGATCAAAGTGATAACTTCCATTTCTCCAAATAACACTTTCAATACTTTTATTCTTCTTTTTATATACTCCTTCAGTTTCATCACTACTTATGGGACTAAACTGAATATTCACTGGCAGTACAACAGGGTCACACACATACATTTCAGCTCTCCTAGCTTTTTGTGCAGAGACAGTATACTATAAGTATAACCATATTATATGTGTTTGTCTTACCTTGAGGAGCTTGTGTTTGGGCAGTTGAAGAGGGGAGCAGCATCTCTCTAAAACATCTTCCTTCCAATCTGTGACTGAAATGTGCTTGCTCTATTATTTGCACCAACGTGAACATTCTGTTTGTTTATATCAGCTCTAAAACAAACAGCAGAATCACCTCAAGGTAACATATACAGCAGTTCTTTCAGTAAGTGACATATGCTCTTTAGCTGTACAACAAAGCATGAAATTTGCATGAAATCTTAGTCATGAGTCACCTAATCTGGGGAACAAGTATTTGGCGGCTGTGAATGTGTCGGATTCTGGTTTAAAGGACACACTGTATTAAGGCTGGTGCTCAAACTAATGCAAAATCAGTCTGGAAACAACAATTAGCGCTCCTCTGTGTACGTGTACGTGTGCGTGTTTTTATCTGCATTTGTAATTCCTGTTCACTTGGAGCTTGTAGAAAGACACTCTGAAATGCTCAGAGATGTGAATTAAACAGATACATTTCACAGCTTTCCTTGTGTGAAATTGCTGATAGCGTTCTGCGGTTCAGCTCAGCGTACAACTTCTCATAAGACAAGATGCCTTTTTGTGCTTTCTTTTTGTTGAAGCGGTTAGAAAGCTGTTCTGTAAACCTGACGAACACCTTTCTTCCTATCTATTTGCTAAAACCCTACATGTTCTCCTCGATTTGCTCCTTGGTGGCTGATGCTGTTTGCTTATGCACATAAATATTAATGGAAGTAAAAGCACCACAAAAGCATGGCCTCAAACTGAGGATGCTGTAGCTACTTAGATTGAAATGTTGTTTTGTGGCCTTGAGTGTTATCTTAAATGTTAGCATCAGAGTCAGATCAGTCAGACAACTTATGCCAATGTCACTTTCAAAAAATAGTGGCAACTCAATGCTGTCATTCAAATACTGTTGGCTCCTGCCAGGAAAAAGAAGATACCATTAAATTTGTCATGTCTGCTGAAATCGGAGTGAAATCCACACTTCCACAATGAGATAAGTACTCAATTGTGTTCATAGCAATCCTTTTCATTCAGCTGTTTACTCAATCACTAAAATTCAAGGTTGTCTCACTTCAACTGTCCTCAGATCATGCACGTTTTGTTCAGGAGGATCTGTTGATAAACCCAGTTATCAAAGCTGACATCTTAAAACAGCGTGTTTTGATTTGCGTTAGATTTCGGTGAAAGGGACATCTTAATAAAACATCCTCTCCCAACATCCTGCATGTTGTTTTAGTCCCCTCTAACTCTTTTATATTATCGACTTTAAAGCTTTCTGCTCTAAAGCGTTCTTGATCTGAAACTGTACCAACAGTCACGAAACTGTTAGTGCTTCTTTGCTGTTTCTTCTTAATAGGTGGGTTTCCATTACCCTCAGAAATGTGCAAAATGTAAATTGTGCAATATGAAACTGGTAATGGAAACACTGAAATGTCGCAAAAACGCTCAAAGATCGGCAGAAGTTTTTACGCTCTCATGAGGTGGTTTTTGAGATGTTTTGATATAGAAGTATAGCCCAAAAGTGTAATGGAAACACATTTTGCGCATTTTCACACATCTGTGCACGGCGGTTTTGCTCACGTCAAATGTCTCATCGATTACCCTGTACTCAGAACAGGGGGCTAGTTTGTGTAGGACAATAGACACTCGTTTTTGTGTAGGAACTACTTCCCGAGGGCATGACAAGTCTGGTGCCAAAAGAGGTTGCCTGGGTCATTTGGAAATATCTGGATCCACAACTTGTTGGTGAATTCCTGATGTACGATTCTCTCCCAGAAATCCATTCTGTGTGGCCGCTGCCATAAATAAGGACTTTGCCTTGAGAGGATTTTATACGTTCCCTTCTTTTGTTTAAGACAGTCACTACAATAGCAGTAAATGCAACCTACACTTCAGTGCTAACACCGTGGAGGTTTGACATGAAACTCAGTGTGTCCATCTCCCTTAAACAAGCGTCTTGTGAGAACTATATAGTATTTTATGAGAATTACGACATGTCGCGAGACAGGACTTTACTAGAATCACACATCAGAAGCCAAACACTCTTCAGTGGAAATACCACCAAGTATTGTACTTTGTCAAAATTGTAGAAATATTGCTTTCATTTTGCAGAAAACTGTAATGGAAACCCAGCTAGTGACAGTAAACTGGAGACGCTTGGATTGTAGATCAACAAGACATTTGGACTTTTGAAAAACTTTTTTTTTTTTTTTGTTGCTATTTTATGACGCTTAAATGAAGCCAAAGCAAATGATGTTCAACATGGCTGTGTATATGTTGTAGGTGGAACTCTTTAAAAGCAGCATTAAATAATTACAACCACGGAACAATGAATAAGTGAATTTTCTTGAGACCTTTTTATGGAAAAAAATCAGACAATCAGAAAATGTAATATGCTTTAGTTGCAACAGGTTGTTTACCCTAACTAATGCAGTGAGTAGCTTCTCATTTCTTTAACAGTTATTAATTTCCCAGGGAGAATAAAGATTTAACAACGCCAGCATTCATCAGGCTCAAATAAGAAAGATTGGTTCAGGGAGCACAAGACATAATTTTCACATGAATTTTCACATGACCTGAACCTCAGTGAGAATCTTTGGGATGTCCTGGAGATGACTTTACCCAGTGGTCCAATGTCCTATCAACAAAATGCAAAACATACATACAAAATCAAAAATGAATGCAGTTCTGGGTGGACCTAATGCTGTCTGTGGAACTTTTCATGGCCGCAGCTTTGTATATTCAGTGCTTCTAAATTTTTATAGTACTTCAAGGTTTTCTATCTTTGTCATATATTTGTGCTATTTGGTGTGTTTTTCATTGGGTTCAGGTAATGGCCTAGTTTGTGAAAAGATGACATCTGCATGTAAAAAATGTTTGAGTAGAGCTTTCAGATTTTACATGAATGTATGAAATGTTCTCGAATGATTTTTTTTTTTTTTCATGAATCCATGACAAACTTGGATGTCATCTGGTGAAAATCTATGATTGTGGACTTCATAATAGAGAAAATAAGAGATATACAGTATATCTGTGTACCTTCTCCAGGGAGTTTTTCTTGTCACTGCTTTTGTCCAGCAGGCTCTGTCCAGAATCAGTGGAGACCAGAGAGCCTCTTGAATCCACATGGTGAACTGAGCTGACATTAGGAGTGGAGCTGTGAGGGGAAGCTGTAGAGAGAAAACACAAAATATTCAGATTTTACCCTGAGGTAGGCATATGGTGGTGGGATGTAAAGTCAAGTACATTTACATAACTAAGGTTCTGAATGTTTTCATAGTGTAGTATTACTATTTTCTCAAGGATCTAATTACTTCTTCCACCACTGACAAAGAGTTACGAGAGAATTCCAGCTACATTAACTCTGCACTTCTGAAAGAAAAGATGAGGGACAGTGGGTGAGCTTCCAGAGATGCATCTTTGCAGAGTGCATTTTCTATGCAGCTCCCAGGTTTCTCCATGCAGTTCAGTAGTAGAGAGTCCTCCCTTGTGTTCTGTGAAGAAAAGCAACAGAATGGGCTCCTTAAGTTTCACAGATCAGCTAATTACAAAGTATACTTTCAGCTAAAGAGAAAAACATCAGAAGTAAATAGACATGTTGTGACACATGGTACAATAAATATATTGAGTGCAATACACTTTGCATATGTTTTTTAAACACTAATGAGAATTTTAGGTAATTTTCAAATGTATTACAATACTACAAATAGCTCAAATTAAAGCCTCTGCTCCGGCTACATCCAGTGTTATCAAGGGTGTCCACAGTTCGAATAGCACCAACTGTAGTTGGCCTGAGCCTTTGTACTGGTTAGTGGTTGTTTTTTCATTGTTGTGTGGACAGATGTTTTGGAAACTAAAGGTTGTGTGGATTGAATTTAAAAGAAAAAACAGGAAAAATATTTGTAATAATGTGGACAGGGCATGAGTTCAAATGGAGTCCAAATGGAGTTATTACAGTATAACCTGAATTTGCTCCTTTGAAGGATTGTCACTATTTGATTTGTCACAGACTGTCTCTGTGTTTCAATAAAAACAGACTCTTAATTTTTTTTTTTTTTAATAATACATATATTTTAACAAAAAGGTCTGATTTTTATCCATTTTTGATGAGCAACAAAGGTCCTGAGAGCAGTATGCACTGGTCTTGATTATGAGATTTCTGCATTTTTGATTATTTTCACTGAGCCAAATCTTGAGTAGTGTCACCTCACAGCAAGAAGGTTCTGGGTTCAAACCATCACTGGCTCTCATGGAATTTTTCATGTGGATATTTGCATGCACTCCCCGTGCCTATGTGGGTTTATCTTGGTACTCCGGCTTCCTCCCACTGTCCAAAGACTGGCATTTAACTGGTCAATGCAAATCGCTGTATTTGTGAATGTGAGAGTGAATGGTTGTTTGTCTGTAAATGTCAGCCCTGTAATGAACTGGTGACACGTCCAGGGTGTACCTCACCTTTGCCTGATGGTACTTGGGATAGAGCATCCCTGTGACCCTCTCGAGGAATAAGCTGTTACAGGTGAATGCCCACCACTAGCTATACACATTAACACATTTTCTTTTACCTTTTTAAGACACAGCGATACTTAAATTTCTAACCCTTTAACCCCTGATGTGTCTGTGACAAGCATTCTGAATGTATGATTTATTTTAAATATTCATAAAAATTCAACCGTTTGCTGAATAGGAAAAAAATCAACATGCGCTGAGAGAATTGACCTTGCACTTTCTGCAGACATCTGAGCCTACTCAGTGCACCCCCCCGCTGCCTGTGTAATGGTGGATAGACCACAGAGCAGTGAGTGAGACCAACTCACTATAAAATAGACAGTTTGGGCTTTTTTAATTTTTTTTTTTTTTTTTTTTTTTTTTTTTACACCATTTCTGTAGTTTTATTTTGTCTTAACTGTTGTTTGCAGTATTGCCATGATTTTCCTTTAAAAAGTAGCTGGACTAATTTAGAAAAAAAGAGCCCAAAACAAAAACTACTGGGCTAAAATTCAAATACTTGTTGTTATTCAGTGTGTTACAGTTCACAGTTCATGTTTAAACATCTTAAATCTCTTATTGATTTACATTCCAAGTGCCTTCTTTAGTAAACATTTACAAAAAACTGAAACTAAAAAAACCTGAAAGAACTCTCTTTCTGTTATTCCACCCTGTTTTGACACCTAAATCACAGAGTAAAGCAGAACACAAAAACATACTCACAGCAACTATTTCCAAGCAGCACGTTTCATTGAAATAATTTCTCTGGGGTTAAAGGGTTAAAACCTTCGGAAATTGCCCAGGATTATTGTTTTCTGTGAAAGCATAAATGATATTCATTAGACCATCATTTCTGGTACATTTTCCCCCAGCAGTCTCCACAGCTCTTAACCTGAAGCTGATCAATTACTTCAACTTGCAAATGACCTTCACATGCATACAGTTTATTAGAGGTGTCATAACAAATTTAAGATCCGCTAATCTGGACTAATTATCCAGCAACACTTGATTTAGCTCAGTTGGCAATTCAATGATAGATTTTTTTTTTTTAAATATAAGAAAAAAGCTTAGTGAAGTAAGTAATTATGAGAAAGTGTAGGAGGAATTGGTGAAGACAGGAGAGAGGCGAGAACAAAGATAACTCGGAGAGTAAGCAAAGAAAAAATGTTTTGCTTGCAGCATCGTGCACAAATGGCATCATGCATCTTTCCTGCATTATTACTGTCCTGGTTACTGTGGCAGAAATCTCTTCCCCTGCATCGATCATGCATTATTACAACAATGACTGCCATGTACAAGTTCCAACTCCGGCGTCTAAAAAGTATTTGCACTGTCAGGATGGAGGAAGAAATAAGGTAGTGATGACCAAGCACAGTCTGAAAAAACAATATACAAAGAAAAGTAAGAGAAGAAAAACACACGTTTCTATATGTCTTTCCGTTATCCATCTTCTGAGTGACTCTTCTTATCCGTGTCTCATATCCTCACATTTTTTCCTTTTCTTTTTTCTCTTTGGCTCATGTTTCATACTCTTTCCCTTTCCTACAGAGACATTCCCCATCTCTTATGTTTTTATTCCCTTCCTTTGTCTGTTTTTCTCTCTTTCCATCCCTCTCTGCCCTCAACTGACGCCTCCTTCCATTGTCCAGAGACTCAGTGTTATTGAGTCATTCTACACACTATTGGGCAGTTTGTGTGGAGAGAAAGTGTAGAGCAGGAATGGGCTGTGGACGGTGTTTAACTGAAGAGACAACAGACAAAAAACAGACTAAGAAGTGGAAAAGTCCATATATAAGATGAAACTACACTGAAGATCAAGGTATCCCTTATTGTCCAGTCATAGCCTTTAAGTGTATCTTTTGGCCTTGTTCACACTTGTGGACACTCTTCCATTGAAAACCGTTCTCTAGCTGAGCCATGGCCACTCTCTGAAACACCTATTGAACCTCACAACCATGGCACTAACAGCATTGAAAGGCATAGCTTGTTGGCAAATCAAAATGTTTCATGTTCTGTGAGCTGCTTTTATGCCCGTTTTGCCTGAACAAAGCAAACATTTCCACTTTCAAGGCTAGAGCCTCAAGGCTGTAGGTCTGAAGTATCATTAAACAAGATGAGCTATGATGTTTCCACTCTCTGTCTGTTTAGGTGGTACAGACATATTTCCCTTTGCTGAGCAGGTTAAGGTTTTTTTTTCTGAGCCTTTCCTGTAGGGGGAGTTGCACTATGGGAGTCCTGTGTGTGGTATGTGTCCTTACATGGAGAAGGTCAGAGGTCATACTGACGCAGGTGTGTTATGTTGCTGGTGCTTAGAGCAGACACGCATGTCAATCATAGCGTAAACTAACAAGATGTATACCTCTCTTGCTGCTTCTGAGGGAAGACATAAAAGGCCTGACTGTTCAATGTTATTGTTGTGCCGCCCTGCCTCCTTTGGTACACTGTAGACTAGGGCTGCACGATTCTGGCAAAAATGTGAATCACAATTTCGCATCTTTCATATCACTGTGCAAGTAGTCCGGTCACTTATGCAGTGTTTGCTGTTGAATTGATCTGTTGGTGTGGCTGTGTGTAATGGTGTGTGTGTGTGTGTGTGTGTGGTTTGGCGGGGGTGCAAGTGTGTGCGTTTTGGTCGGTGGGGGGTCAACTGCAAGCGCGAAGTTCGGCCAGGGGAGGTTGCACGCGCGTGCATTTCAGCTGGTTACGCACGCTTATGTAGGTTTCCGTCCTACTCCAATGGGGGTACGGGGCGGTGCGGTCAGTGCCCCTGCAGAAGTGAAAATGAAACATTATGTTCATTTACCTTTTCTCTGCACTTATGGTCCTGGTTGCTAAGCGACGTCAGCTGATCTGTGAAAGTTTGCAGTGCAAAGAAACTTCCCAGCCAGCACTATGGAATATTTTTAATATACAATTTTTAGAGAGGGTGAGACTTTTGATTTTTGATTAAAGGCCGAGCTATCTTCATCCGCAAAGACAAGAAAAGGAGAACAGCGCAGAAGTCAGAGAAGTGAAAATAAAAACACACTTGGATCTGGATGATAGAAAATAAGACCAACATGATATTAACACCGCCGAAAGTGAACCTTAATTGGGCACGAGTTCAGGTGGGTGACTCACCACTACCACTGGGGTTTTCATCCATTTCACTCTCTTTACTGCAGTCGTTCCTCCGCTGTAATTCACTCTTTCTTCACTCAACTGCAGCCAACAGCAGTAGGCTCACATGTTGTAAAGATGCTTTACCATTGGTTGAGGGAAGAGACGGCGGTGGTTCTGCGTTTGTGGGCATTTGTTTGTAATGCAGCCATAAGAAAAATGCTTAAGAATCGTCCATGTTTAGAAATGAGATCGCAATCTTTTAACGATTAATTGTGCAGCCCGAGAATAGACCCAGACAGCAAATCTGTTATCAATCAAATAAATCAAGTTTTATTTATATATCGCCAAATCATAACAAAAGTTATCTCATTACACTTTATATATAGATCTGGTCAAAATCAGACTCTCTGTTACCAATAATTAGCCACGCTAAGTTGAGAATATTTAGCTCTAAAACCAGAGGTTTCTATAATACGGTTTGGAGCAGAAAATCTGGCAAGCTATAGAGATAGACTGATTAATTGTTGTGAGAACATTCAACAAGCCATCAGTGTCAGCAGAACATGGCTCTCAACTTGTATTGATGATTTTCATGGGAAATGATGACGAATTTCCTCTGCCAGTATCAACTTGACTCAGCACAGCTTGGGTTGGTTTGACCAGCAGCATGGTCCATTTCCACTACAGGTATAGTACTCTGTCAGTGCGGCTGGTTGTTATAGTGATGCAGCATAAATAACTGTTGTTTTCATAGATTGGTGTGGGCCTTTATGTGTGGAGTTTGCATGTTTCTTCCTGTGTCTGCATGGGTTCTCCCCTGGTACTCCAGCTTCCTCCCATCGTTCAAGGACATGCGCCTTAATAGATTAACTGGACAATCCAAATCACCTGTGGGTGTGAATGGGAGAGTGAATGGTTGCTATCTGCATGTGTCAGCCCTGTGAAGAACTGGCAACACATGCAGGATGTATCCCACCTTCTCCCGTTGGTAGTGGGTATAGTCTCTGCCTCCCCTCAAGCGTTTTGGAAAATGAAAGAATGAATGTTTTCTTCAGCATGACTGCTACAAGTGAGGCCACAACAGAGGAAGCTTGAAATAATTGAAAGTTGTAATCTCTGAAATGTAATGGGATTTTTTTGCGACATTGTAAATTTTCACACTTAAAATTGGTTCTTGTGGAGCTGGCTTGTAAATTTGCTCTAACATCGCCAGAGGATTCCCTTAGCTTGGTGTGCCACATCTCGGCATGATGACACATTACATTAACTCTTTCGGTGCCAGACAGTTAAGGGGCTAATAAGCCTTAAAAGTGCCACAGAATTTGGCTGTTTTTCAGTATTTCACGTCGTTTTTATAATCGAAGTCTGAATCGTCATCAGAGCTCATTTTCTAGCAGATGGGACTGTTTTGACAGATCGCTGTGTTTACGATATTACTACAAAATGGCCATCTAATTTGCATATGATTTCATTCATAAATTCATTCATAAAATTTCCCAAAACGAAGCTCTTCCTTGGTCAAAAACCGCTCGGTAAGATCCGACCGATTGCTACTTAGATTCAAAACACACCGGACGCAGCCGATTCATTATTGATCGTAATTTGAGATTTGAAAGAACGTCATCGAAATGTGAGAAAGAAATGGGGGTGGATGGTTTGTTTGTACACAAATATGGCGTGTTCTCCAAAGCCGATCTGATCGGCCCGTGGCACTTTAAAGGTTGTATTCGTAAAGCCGATTTAATCGGCCCATGGCATTGAAAGAGTTAAAACATAGTTTGACCAATCTGTGATCTGCATTATTATACGTCATGATCATAGTATTGCATTTTCTCCCTTGGAACCTCAGATAAAGTGGGATTACAACTATTGTCTGCCAGATCGAGGTGAGTTTAACTGATTCTGTCAGTGAAAAGATGATGGTTTGATGTTTGGTGATGCAGATTTAGGTATTCATTACTTTGACTTACCTACTCATCTGAACATTTGAACTGAACTGAACTGAAAGGACAGAGTGACCCACTGGACTCTCTTTATCTTCGCAAACACATTCCACAATTATTACACAGTTCAAGCATCTTCCCAACCCCAATTGTTTTTTTTTCACGTCTGCTGTCTGCCTAATGTTCACGCTGTCCTCCAATTCCCAATTCCCAAATCCATGAAAAAATTCCAGCATGTGTCCACGTGTACTGTGTGAAAACTGTATGATGTCTTATATTTGTGCTTTGCATTATCTTCTGTTCTTCACTGCGGTTTTCGAAGAAAGGGTTTTGTGGTAGCGCTCTAGTAGGAGCAGCGGCCTGATGTCCCAAATCATTGAACTCAGTTTCATTTGATGTACTCTGTACTGTCAAATGACAATAAACGCAATTCTGATTCTGAGATAAAGTGATATTTGTTGGTTATTTATTGCCATTTATTTATTTATTAGTTATTGTCATACTCTACATTTTTCTTTTGTTTTTAATATTAAACACACACAAATAACTCATTCAATAATTAATTTCTGCCTGGTTGATAAAAACCCCAGAATACATTCATATTTTCATTGGTGGATGTTCGAAGCATGTTTAAGTTTACGTTTTGAGCATGTTAAGTTTAAGATTTTTTTTTTTTTTTTTAATTTTATCAAATACACACTGGTAACCTTACAAGTGCTGTTTATTTGTTACTGTTGGTGTTTGTTAATTCTGCGTATATCAAATCAAAATCAGTCAAAATGACTTACTTTTGAATATCCCTACATGTGGCTAGGACTAAAAGTCAGGCTGTAAACTTGAAAAAAATCTTAATTTGCCATTTTTTTAACAACCCGTTTGGCCTTCTTGGAGACTGAACAATGAATCCAGTAAAATCTACAGTATACAGTCTAACTATAATAATAATAATAAAACAAAGCATCATGGTGGGCCTTAAAAAGCCTGTCTAAACAGGAATGTCTTAAGTCCCTTTTGGAATGAGTCTAGTGACTGAGGAGCTCTGAGGTGGTCAGGGAGGGAGTTCCAGATACGGTGGACGGCAGAGGAGAAGGCCTGGTCTCCCATTGTCCGAAGTTTAGTTCTGGGGGTGGGGGGGGGGCGGTTGGTGCTGTGGGGCCGGAGGTTACGGGAGGAAATTTGAGGGGTGAGGAGGTCCTTGAGGTAGCTGGGGGCATTTCTACGGATGCATTTGAAGGTAACAAGGGCTGTCTTATAATAGATTCTGAAGGGGATGGTAGCCAGTGGAGGTTTTGGAGAACGGAAGTGGTGTGTTTCTGTTTATGAGTCCATGTGAGGATTCTGGCAGCTCGGTTTTTTTATTGACTGAAGTTTTTGTAGCTGTTTCCAGAGGATTCCATAAAGAAGGGCATTGCAGTAGTCGAGCCTTGAGGAGACAAAGGCGTGGACAAGCTTTTCTGCATCTGTATCACTGAGGGAGGGACGGAGTTTGGAGATGTAACTATACTAAAATTATTTGAACAATGAAGGGTACTTATACTAGGATCATGATTCATGACTTTTAAGGGTGGCTTTAATGGATACTCTCGTCTCAAAACAAATGCAAATGCAGTTGCTGGTTTTTATGTAAAATCAGCACTGATTTAATGGGTCTGGCTGTAAACCCATCTGGAATTTCCATATGGTGTACTTAGGTTCTGTATAGTAATAGATAGCAAGGGAAACTCAATGCTAACCTTTAATTAATTTCCATAAGGTTAATCAGGATTGCATTATACATACTAATGTGTGACCATGAGCAAATACTGTGGGCAATCTGAAATGTAAAGCTAACAGAGATACATGCTTTAATTTAATGTATTTATTCATGATGTTTTTAATGGCACTCCAGCTCACATTGCAGGCTATTGTCGTGCTGATTGACGACAATCTCCCGAAAGGAATAAAAACTAAAAATAAAAAAAATCTTGATTCCCTGGAACACAGAGGACATAGTTTTTGGGGTAATGTGAAGGGCAGGCTGTTCTCTGCATCTGCCAACAAATAAGTGTGAAATCACCAGCAGCTTTTGAGTCCTGATTTGTTTTAGTACTTGTATATCGTTTTATGGACTTCCAACAGAAAGTAGGATTTACATCAATACTTAAAAACACTGTATTAGTACATCGCTGACTCAAAAACACAAGTAGATGCACCTGCACATTTACAACTGTGCCCCAACATCCACATTGACAAATAGGCATTATATAGTGTCTATGAATCAGACACTGATCATGACTAGGACTGTGTATTTTTGTCTCATATCATACAATCTTAATTCATAATAGGATGTGATTTCTAGAAGTGAACACATTGTGCCATTGAATAAATAAATCTGCACATCTGTATAGTTCACATGTAAAGACTTTTTATTCAGTGATTCTCTGCATCATGGTGTTTTCGCAGATCCTTAAGAATGCAGAGATGCCCTACATAGATAGTATTTATCATTGCTGTAAAGCCTAATCAATGATTTTCTTACTAAAGACACAAGATCTCAACATATCACAGCCTTGGAGTCTTTGAAGGGAGACCAGCGGCTCCTCTATTTGAATGCAGTCCTATGGGAGATGTGAAACAGTTCCTTGAAAAAATAATCATTTAATGAAAACCGTTGGTTTCAAATCAATGAGATGACCTTGCATTAGCACTATTGCCAGTAAGAAGGTCTTGTGCTCTATTCTGGTGATGGATGTGGCCTTTCTTTGTGGGGTTTGCATGTTCTCCCCATGTTTTCTTGGGTTCTGTCCAGGTAGTCCAACCTCATCCCACTATCCAAAGACACGCAACTGCTCGATCTAATGGATGGATGGCTGGGATGAAATGATGCAACCTAAGTTCTAACATTAGCAAAACAATTGTTGTGTGACAGCTTATGGCTTGAGGTTATGACATCAAAATAACAACAAAAAAAAACACTCACAAAACATGTCACAAATTTCTCTTATCACAATAAAGAAAGTGGCTCAGCTAAATCACAAGACTAACTGCTGTAAACATTAGGGAATGTTAGAACCGGTGAATAGTGATACATGTGATCGAAGGTTAAGCTAAGCAGCTACAGGTTAGCTGTGACATTGTCATCAACAGTGAAAGGCACCAGTTTTTTCATCATTACACGTAGTACCTTTGGCCTGATTCCATATGAAATTTTTCTGTCTGTACTATAGTATTTTGGAACAGTGTTGTATAGCAAAAATGTGTAATTTGTACATGAATGTATTTTTCATGAGGAAACTCCATCTCATCTTGTTTGGCACTGGTAGATTGTGGGTACTAGATGGTACCATGTAGGCTTCCCCAATGATAAAATAAAAATACATCTTTTATTTACCTTCAGATCTCTCACAAGTGTGTTTTCGAGACAGAAACAGGCCTCAAATAAAGTCAGTTTCCTCTTGATCTGTGTTTCTGAAAAGCATCACTAGGGTTAGGGTTAGGGTATTCAGAAGATATGCGGCTTGTAAAAAAGTAATCCAACAGTTGCTTTGGACTCGTTCAAAATCTGTAAATTGTGTCCACTGACTCTACTGCTAGTCTCGTTGTTGCCTCTCCAGCATTCCATCTTGTTCTTCACTGTCTTTGTCTGAAGATGACATACCATGGTTGAAATGTCATGGATTTCTTTTTTCTTCAAGTACATTACATGTAGTAGGTTGTACTATGGAGATTGGCTTGTCTTTGTTCATTAAATAAAATAATCTCATTACCCTTACTTCAACAGCTACTCCAATTATATTCATTTTATATTCACCATTAGTATAATGACATTATTTACGCTGAGCAGTACATCATGAGTTGTGTGTGGCAGTAACATTGCTTCTCTTCTAATGATAAAAGTGCTTGTGGTAATGTGTAATACATTTTCTGCTAATGGGGATATAAAATCAAACAAAAATTATTCTAGATTACAGTGTGGCAACTGATGCTTTGCCGAAAACAACAGTGTTTAGGCTCATTTATGCCTCTGACATAAATAAATCAAGACATCCATCACTTCCCACAAACTTCCAAATATTCTCTACTTTATACTGACATGAATGAAAAGAAATGCATCTACTAGAGGGCAGCAGAGAGTTCAGAGTGTTTAACAATTCTTGAACAACAACAAAAATAAATGGAGGAGAATTACATTATATGTACATGAAAGGAAGAGTCAAATATAGTGGCAGTATTCATTGTCTTAGTTTTGTTTTATTGTTTCTTTGCTGTGTCCTGCCAAAGATCCTGATAGTCTGGCTGCTTTCCTGTACAATTTGCAGTGCTGCTTTGTTACATCTGGATCTGTAAACTGTGAAAAGATATGCAGAAATATGGATGAAATTAATTCGTATTTCCATTTGTACTTTATTTGAGATTGAGCATAATTAAGCCCTTAAAGGTCTTTTAAGTTGTTGGGAGATGATATATTAAATTATAGCATGCTTCAAGCTCATCAGCTTAAAACAACAAAAAAAAAGTCATTATTTTAATGCAAAAATAATAGTCTCTAGGGTAAATTATGTAAATATTGTGCAAACAGAGAAATCTAGCAAAGAATTTTGTAGTGTATGCACTTTACAGGGTGGAGAAGCAAAATTTACAATATTTTGAGGCAGGGATTGAAAGACAGTGTATGACCAATTAGTTTATTGAAAGTCATGAGAATTTATTTGCCACAAGAAAATGTACATAATAGAAAATGTTTTTATTCTATGTGTCCTCCTTCTTTCTCAATAACTGCCTTCACACGCTTCCTGAAACTTGCACAAGTGTTCCTCAAATATTCGGGTGACAACTTCTCCCATTCTTCTTTAATAGTATCTTCCAGACTTTCTGGTAATAGTTTTGCTCATAGTCATTCTCTTCTTTCCATTATAAACAGTCTTTATGGACACTCCAACTATTTTTGAAATCTTCTTTGGTGTGACGAGTGCATTCAGCAAATCACACACTCTTTGACATTTGCTTTCCTGATTACTCATATGGGCAAAAGTTTGTGAAAAGGTATGGATAATAGTGTTAGGTATGATTATGACATCAATATATGTTTGGTTTCAAAACAATTGACGTAGTGCCTGCTGAGAAGAAACAACTAAATGTTCATTGTAAATTTTGCTTCCCCACCCTGTAAAGCACACTTCAAAACTGAAAAGAAAGATCACACTTTATTTTGTGGATAATGATTGTGACTAATATGAGTGTAATATGATCTTTTGGCCAGGTCACCCACCCCTAATCATGACCAGTCCTGATACAAATAGCCCACATCAGCACCTTTTCATCTTAGGCAAACACTAATAGCAATGAGCACAATGACCCTTACCGGCACGTGACCTGCCTGCCAAACACAACTGACTCATTTCCCAGAGTAATTGTGTGTTTAGGTCTATGTGTGTAAGTATATTAGCCTTTTCCACCCCAGACCATTTTAGAGATATGAAGATGAATAATTCTTTATCCTCAAATGAAGGACAATAAGTCCTCTCTCAGCTTTAAAGGTGAAACCCTTTTTCATTTCTGGGTTACAATGTGAATCCAGCTTAGAGTAAGCTTACATAAAGGTTACCTATAAGCTGAAGAATAATTTATTTGGCGATACCAAAAGTTGAATGTGTGCTGTGTAAACTATATAATGTCTTTCTTCCTGCCCTGTTTTTCTCCCACTTGCTCTGCATGCATGCAAAATCTTACACAATGTCTGGATATCTGTCACAGTACATTTATTACAATACTGTTGCATCTCTGTAGGCAAATATATACTTTAGGTGACTATCACAGGGTCTGTAGATTACAGCTTAGGATAAATAAGTATAGCTGCTTTTTGTAGTGTCCTGACAGTCATCACCCACACTCAGTAGCCTGAGTCAGCTCACAATCCACGAACCATTGTAAACAGTTGTTAGGAAGTGCAGCTGTAAGAGATGGGGCATTTTTTATGTCTCATTCTTCAGAAGGACTTCGTAAGTGTTTTATTTACTCTAAGAAATACATGCACAAATGTCACATGGTTAAATCCATTGTGGTTATACTATAGATAAATAACCCATGAATACTTTATATGTTTTAAAGTAATTTTTATACACGTCTTAGCTACTTCATTAGGTGCACCAGCTTTAGTACTATTACTTTACTACTATTCGATAACAATAATATCAATGGTGTTTAATGTATAACTGTATTATCATAAAAACTTTCAGGCCAGCCAGCTAATCAGAAGCTTGCTAGTTAGGGGCAAAACAAGGAATTGACTGTCTTGTCCCTCCTGCACCACAAGTTGCTGTTTGTTACAAACTAAGAATGATAATGGGAAACTAAGCAGATGTATGTGGTTTTGAACATAGCATAGTTGTTTGTGCCAGATTAGGGTGTTTCAGAAACTTCTGATCAACTGCAATCTTTGCTATCAGTCAATTTCAGGGTTTACATAGAATGCTCAGGAAAAGGTAAAAAACACAGTGACTGGTGGTTCTCTGCTGATTACAGAGGCGAGACGAGAAGTGGTTTGAGCTGATAGAAAGACAATAGTGAGTCAAATAACTACTCGTTTTGACCGAGTTATGCAGATCAGCATCTCTAAACATATTAAACATGTCAGAAAACCTTGAAGCAGATGAGCTACAGCAGCAGAAAACCACATTAGAAGCCACTTCTGTCAGCTAAGAACAGCAAACTGAGGCTGTTTTGGCATAAGCTCAAAGACAGCAAAAGACTGAAAAAACACCTGATCTGATGAGTCCAGATATTTGACAGTAGGGTCAGAATTTGGTGCAAACAGCATGAAAGTATGGATCCATCAGACTGCTTCTTGTGTAATGGCATGGGGGGATATTTTCTTGCCACTTCTAGGGCCTCATAATAGCAGATGAGTGTCATTTTAACACCACATCCTACCTGTGTATTTCTGCTCATCATGTCCACCCCATCATGACAATGTTGGGCCCATCTTTGAAAGGCAGCAGAGACTCAGACCGGTTTCTCAAGTACAATAATCCACCCACTATCCTCACCATCCTATAACAGTCACATCTCAATCCAACAGAGTAACTCTGTGATGTTGTAAGGTCACTATGGTTTTCAGCACATTGTTGACTCTATGCAGCAAAGAAATATGTGACTTCTAAGATTTTCATGAAAGGCAACTGAACAATTGATCTAGGGATGCACCGATACCGATACCAGTATCGGGTATCGGTCTGATACTGAATGTGTGTAGTAATACTCGTACTTGTAAAAGTGCTCCGATACAAACACACCGATACCACTTGATGGCAGCATGACATTCACCTTTTAGTGCAGCAGGAGGTGGAGGACTAATGTCAGTGGTGTGGAGATTTTTTAAAATAAACGAAGATGACAAAAGTAACGGTGACAAAAGTTACATTAAAGACACAGGCGGATATGAATGGAGCATATTGTCCGTCCTCTGCGTACATTCCACACATAATTACCTCCACCAAGGAGGTTATGTTTTTGCCAGGGTTTGTTTGTTTGTCTGTCCGTTAGTGTGCAACATAACTCAAAAAGTTATGGACAGATTTGGATGAAATTTTCAGGGTTTGTTGTAAATGGGATAAGGAAGAAATGATTAAATTTTGGTGGTGATCGGGGGTGGGGGGGCCCACGGGGGGGGCCACTGATCAGCCTTGGCGGAGGTCTGCGCTCTCCGAGTGCTTCTAGTTCTGTCTGTTTTTTGGGAGCTAGTGGTAAACAGAGCCATATAGAGATCATCATATTATCTTATAAGGCTCTGTGCGTTCCCAGACGGAGAAGCAGTACCACCGGGAACCGTGGAGGTAGTGGATCATTAGTATTACGTCCTCTGTTGTCACCATGTTTGTTATTACTGACTTTCTTTTTCTCAAAAAACTTTAGTCTTCTTCTTGGTATTAGGCATGTATGGTTAAATAAAAGCGGTGCCCTCTGGTGGATTGATTGAGAAACACTCATTCCGATGCATTAAATGTCAGTAGCAGCACTTTTTTACAGTCAGAATAATGACAATGACAATAAAGCACACTTTCAAAAGTAACTAAGAACTGTAATGGTATTATTAAGTACTCATATCGCTACTCGGTATCGGCAGGTAATCAAATGTAAGTACTTGTACTTGTACTTGGTCTGGAAAAAAGTGGTATCGGTGCATCCCTAAAATAAATACTAAGCACTTTGTTGACTCTATGCAGCAAAGAAATATGTGACTTCTAATATTTTCATGAAAGGCAAGTTATTGACTCCCTGATTAATCTCTCCTCTGGATACAGTTGCTTTTATGTATTTCATACACATTCACTTATTACTTGCAACAACAGTCTTTTGTATACCTGTCATGTCCTCTCACTTACATAGAAATCTGTTGTCTTATATCTTTTATAGAGACAATGTCCTGTGTACATTATGTTTAAATGTCATACAAAGAGGTTGGGACTTTGTAACATTATGGATCCTGTTTCTATCCTTATAATCTCAGTAAGCTGAAAGATGTGTCCACTTTTCATTTGACATTACATTACACATTACCTACATACAATTTTCATTTGAGCTGCATTACCGCTTAAACTACTCACTGCAAAAAGGCTATACCACTCAATCCATAACTGAACAATAACTCACCCGCTGCTGTTTCATTCATTTATGTGCAATACAAAAATACAGTGCAATATTTGTCCAGTTTTATCAGTTACAATGTGTAGTAATATGTATTTACATATACCCTTTACAGTCACTTTCTCCTTATCCTCTATGCCCATTATTTATTAATATACTGTCTGCATTCTGCTTTTGTTGTTTTCTATTCATAAAAAATAAAATAAAATAAAAATAATAATTATGTGTTCTATTTAAATATGCCTTACTTCACTATCGTTCCTTCATCCTACATGTCATATGTTGAATGACAATAAAGAATCTCGAATCTTGAATCTTGAACTTCTTAAGTTTTTCATAAATTTTTTGGCAAACCATTACATGTACTTTCTTATAGAGCTCTGTGCCAGGCATGATGCTATTAAAGTGTACCAAATAAAGCATCTGGTGAGTTTAGATGGAAACTGATTTTATATAAGGAGGTTATGCCCTGACTCCTCTTTTTCAGTTCACTCTGAATGCTTTGAAAGCCTTGGAAAAAATGGTCTGGAGTATATAATCCTAGACTTGTCCGCTCTGATAATGGACTCTCTCCTGAGTGTTACCGCTATATTCACATTATACGTGGGAATGATTTGCAGTTACTCAAGAGGTTTCTCTCTATGGGCCTGACGTCTCTAATGTTATTTCATCTTATGAAAAATGGAGTCCCCAGCTGAGAAGTTGGGCCTCTGACCTTTTCATGGACAAGGAAAATTGACCTCATTTCACCTCAGGCAGCTGTTGGAACTGAGCACAGGTTCTTAATATGGTTCTTAATTATACACCATATGGACAAAGCAGTGTTTTCTCTCATGTTTAAGTGTTTTTACAAATCATGTTATACCCTATGATTATCTGAACTTGATGCATCTTATATTTTATCGTTATTTGACAGTTTTATGTGTTTGTGTGTTTTAGACAGGGAAGAAACCCGTCGATGATCTGTTCTCAGACCTGTGTGATGGACGACGCCTGCTGGAGCTGCTGGAGGGGCTGGCAGGACATGAGCTGGTACATACCTGGATATACAACAACATGCATGCATCGGCCCACATTATATGAAGGAACTAATCATGGCTGAGCTGCACCAGCATGGATTAATTTAAATGTCTAGTGTGTAAGATAAAGGAGGACCTAACTGAAGAAATTAAGTATAATATTCAGAAATTTGTTCCATTAGTATAGTCTCACATAGCTAGATCTATCTCCACACTTCGTTAGTGTTGTGCCAACACTGGCGATAGATCTGGTCTATTATTATTCTGGAATAGGGGTAGAAGCTCCCCAGGTTGGTTGGCTAATTCTTTAAACAAATCACATTCAGGGACCGTGCTTTGGAAAATGGTATCAGGGATGAGGCTGCTTTGGTGCAACATGTGAACACAAGAAAGTGCACTGTGGTATTAAAATGCTTAAATCCCCACAAAAGAAAACACCACATAAAAAGACGTGTCTGTGTGAGACTTGGCACGTTGAATTTGAAGTTGCAGCTCAGAGGTTGATTTCCAAAACAGCACATAGTGTAAGGAAGGAGAACGCCAACCCCTCCACTGTGTGACTGATTCCCCCTGAAGGTTCAAACTGATTTAAACTAATGAGCAAAGTCTGGTTAAATTAAAAAAAACAAAAAACAAAAAACATTTAAATTAACAGGCTTTTTCATGGTTAAAATTAAATAATATGCAGCCCTGTTTTTGACCCTTCCTCTAAGCAGTGTAGATCACGTGGTTGTAGCTCCAAGTTAGATAAGTATTCAATCTGTGTGCTAATTATGCTCCCTATAGGTAAGATTAACATTTATCTGTAGCTGCCTTCTCACTGTTTATGCTCAAAAACATTGTGCAGAAATGATGATAATGATGATAATGATGATGATGATACTTTATTGTCAAAACAAGTCTGAAAGCACAGCAGCTCCATTTGCAACATCATAAAAAAACACAAAAATTAAGACATTAGACAAAGTTGCATGCATTTAACTGTTAAAGACAAACATCTATTTCTGTGGTGACTTCCAAATGAATTTTCTTCACATTTATCCCTACCATAGTAATTTATCACTATATAAGATTTATTATAATATTGCCTGCAGTTTACTTTTCCAGTGAAAATTAAGTATTTTCCTATATTCAATTCAGTTGTCATGTAGACGTGCACAAAAGCTCATAGTAAATTCAAAGGTTATTGTGTCAAAACAGAGAAAATTAAGGAAAAAGTGACTTTTTTGGCAAAATATATCATTATCTGATAGTAAAAATAAGCATTTACAATCACTGTAATTTGTCAAACAACACAGATTTTATTGGTGAATTGTTGCTGCAGAAGTTTCCCTGTTCATTACAGAGCCTCTGAACATACAATGGGTCATATCTGATGACCGTAAAAAGCTGAAAAACTACAAAAACTGCATTATTATTAAACTGCATTGGTTTCAGATTATTAGATGCTTAGGTTTTCAAGGGTAAAGTAGCATTATAATCACAAAAGACAACATTCACAGCCACATTCAAAATGTCAAGTGTATTTGATCCCAGTATAATCTTCATATTTAACTTCAGAATTGAATATGTGCCAAAAAGTGTTTCAGTGCAACCCTTTAAAGCGTGAAACCATGAACCTGTGATTTGATGGTAACAGTTTGTATTCACTGTTCAGTTTAAAATTCTAAACTTGTTCTTGAACGGGCAGGAGTGCAAAAACACACCCCGACACACCGATGTAGCCCACAGTCTTAATCAAACTTTAACACCAACCTTGTTTTTTGTTCTAGCCTCCAGCTCGCCTCCTCTTTGCCTGTTTGTTGGATCCTTTCCCTCTGAGTTTCTTTCCCTTCATCTCCATCATTGCACCTTTTCCTTTTCCTCCTGCATTTATATCTGTTAGAGACACATTATCATCTCTGCCCTTTGTTTGATACTATCTCTTTATTCTAATGGTCTGCACATACACACATACCAGCACACACGTTTATTGTAATGTGGAAGTTTGTAGCATCTGTGGATGCCCCTGAGCAAGGTCTGTTTATGCCGTAATCTCCTCCTCTGTCTGTTTGGTGTGTGTTTGTGTGTAGGTGAGGTTGGAGAGAGGATTCACACGCGTTCACTCTCTCAACAATGTCAACCGTGCTCTGCAGATCTTGCAGAAGAACAATGTGAGTATGCACATGCACACACACACACACACTCATATACATATTTTCCCCATTCTAGTGATGTGATTATGCGTCAGAGTTTAATATAATATGGATCCGACTGCATTAATATATATTAAATAAGTCGGCGGTTAGAGTCAGCAAACAGTGAACTGCTGAAATTAAACTGCCTTTCAGGTTCTGCTCCGTCTCCTCTCTAACTTAGTTTCTATATATACCTACCTTTGCCCTTGTCTCTTTCAGAATGCCTTTGCTTTTGTGTCTAAAAAACATGTATCCATCTTTTTATAGCCCCTCTTTTATGTTGTCTCTGTTCTTTGTGTGTTTTTTTTCCAGGCTTTTTTCACCTCACAGCGTTTTTGCTTTAGCTCTATTTCCTTTATTGTTCCCCTTTTTGCTGTCTCTGATTTGCTGTCCATTCCTAGGTTTCTGTACTAACATAGGATGTTCCGAGACATAGAAGGCACCTGTCCACCTTAACATAAGCAATACTTTAAACCAGCAACCACAGACATCAGCCAAGGCTGTCAGACCACTTGTCATGTTCTTCAGTGTTATACTGTTACCATGGTAACAAACATCTTACTTATAACAGAGAGGCAAAGTTCAAGCAATTGTAGTTTTAAGTGCAGGTGGTTTCTTTGTTTCAGTGTAAGAACTTCAACATTTAAAAGTTCTGTTGAGATTTGGGCATTAAATTTGATGTGTAGTGGAACAAGTTAGTCATTGGGTTTGTTTTCCATATACTTAAGCCAAGCAAATGTAAAGAAAACTTCTAAAACAACACAATCAAGAAAATTTAAATTGGAAGATAGCCGAATAGCCTAAGTGGGCTTGTAATTTTTGTGGTGATTTGATGTTTTTTTGTGATTCCATGTGAAAAATATGTAATTGTTGTACTAGTTGAAGATTTTTAAACTGGTAAAAATAACTTGTTGGTTCTAATCTAGAACACAAAGCAGGTAAAAGAACTGGATAATTGCAAAATCATGCTCAATGTTATTTCATAAATCATGATAAGAGTCATGGAAGTCACAGGTTGTTATATAGTTGCAGACTGAAAGTGCATGAATACAAAGACTGGACACCCATGTATCATTGCAACTTTCTCTCTTCACAGAGTTGTTGAACATGTTTCTGTAACTTCATCGTGTCTGAATTTGTTTTGATTTTTACCACTTTTAATACATTTTCATCAAAGGTAAAATAGGCCATGAAAACTGTCATTTTGGTTTTTGCTGATGTTTTACTCGAGACATACATTCATACAAAACCAGATCTTACATCACTGTCTCTAACCCTTTAAACTCTAAGCCTAAAGTGATCCACCTGGACTATTATTCTTATTTTGACTAACTAAAAGGTTAGAAAATCTGCTGTGAGTGAGTCCGTTTGTGCATTTTTCCAGAGCACTTTTTTTTTGCCAGATCTTTCAAAATTTAGTAATCATTTTCAGTTTACTGCATGTTATAATACTGCCAAAACGACTTCTTCTCCAGCTTCTAGTACAGGCATGAGTGAAATTATGGTAATGAGCCAATAAAACCTGTAAAGAGCAACGTCTCAGGTTTCATATGTTACAGTGTTATAGCCATCCAAACTACATATGCGCAGGGTGTGCCAGCGATGACACGTCAGTTTTTAAAGAGTTAAAACAATCTGTGACTTTTTTTAACTCATAAAATTATAGATGGAAAAGACAAACATGTGTAAAAGGCGGCACAGTTCTGATGGGATTAAAAAGTGGAAGGGGCAGGACTTTTCCTCTGTAGTTTTTCTGATGATGCCACTAGTGTAACTGACTGTTACTATGGGAACAAGGGTCTAACCCCTGATTTCCGCTGGGTCTAACTGTGTCGTGTTACAGTAGTGTGGCAGCCTCTCTACCCAGTGCCTGTGTTTCTACAAGAAGCCCTGTCATGCATGTTAGATGTGTCCAGGCCCGGCTCAGCATTCTGCTTCACTAGAAATATATATTTGACTGATACTGTACCGAACATAGCCTACAGAAATGATGAGACTGGCAGGAACAAATTCAGAACCATGGAAGGTATAGAGGGTTTGATCAGTTTTCAGAATAAAACAGCCTGTGCAGACTCTCAGTGGGATACTTGAGACTAGGGCTGGGTGATATGGAAAAAAAGTATCACAATAATTTTTTTTGTATCAGACAATATTGATATATATCATGAGATAAATCAAATCACTATTTTTTGTCAAGCTTAAATTTTCGGTTAGTTGTTGTTCATAAGTTAGTTGTGAAGACATCAGAGCGAGAGAGAGAGCGAGAGAGAGAGAAAGAAATACATAGAGAAGTTCCTCCCTCTGCTCGTAGAATTACCCCCCCACACACACTTTATTCATCTCCCCCCAGCCCCCCATCTTAAGATTTATTGACCCCCGTCTTATAAGTGTCTTAAAGTTCACTTAAATGGCCGTATGATTTGTGTGTATTAGTATTGTGGTAGGCACGGATTGCAACCCCCCCCCAGTCTGTCGCATACCTCTGTGCCATAACTGGCATAAGCCGAAAGTGCGTTCCTCTGTTGTACGCCAGAACCAAAATGGTTCACACCCTATTTTTCAGTAACCTGGTTGCCCAAGTTCTCGGTCCTATTTTCTCCTGAGGGAACACTCATTACCTCCCGCCGTAGCCCAAACATTAGCGTGTGTGCTGAGGCTGCTCTTACACCTGTGCTGTGTGTGTCAACCTAACTTGACGTGGCTCTAGCATGATTGGTTCTGTGCGGCGCTACTTAATTATGATTGGCTGTTCTCATGTCTTTCAAAACATGGATGAATGAGTTCTATCAAAATTGTTTCAAACATGTCTCATATTTCTATTGAGGAAAAGTTACATCGTGATATCGTTATTGCCCTACTTGAGACAATGGGAAACTTTTTCAATCAACATCATCAGGAAACATAATGCAATATTGATAAGAAGTTATAATGAGAAAGACTGTACACACCCAAAAATATTTGATCTGTGATATTCAGAATTCTGCTTAACTGTCTTATCTTTATCTGTAAGCTCAAGAGGGACAGGACAAGCCATTCAAACAGACAAAAAGATACTCTAAGTATGTGACATATTAAATCTGTGGTCAAATCAGGAGATCAGACAGACAAAACATGCTGCCTCTGAAACACTCCAGCTTTGGATTAACATCCTACAGATGACAGAATAGAAACACAATGGACCAGTGATGCTGCACAAATACTTTTGGTACATTCCAGGGAATCCAGTTCTGCAGTAGTTTGTCAGTTGATGACACTGGGACTTTTAATAAAAATTGTACTTGACAATTAATTGCGACACAAATAGTTGTGGGTAATGATTTGTCTTAAATTTCTCTAAATAAGCCTTAAAGACCTATAACTATTGACAGCTTCAAATTAATGTTTCTCTATATTTAACCTTTTTTGTTGTCAGTCACCATTCTAATATAATCTGGATTTGCATTTTTTCAGTGAAAATCAGGTATTATCCTATGTTTAATTGACAGATCATGTAGATGTTCATTACATCTCTGAATAAATTCAAGAGTTATTATATCAAAATGATAATGATGATGATACTTTATTGTCAAAACATGTATGAAAGCCCAGCATCTTCATTTGCAACATCAAAAAGACAAAAATGAAGACATTAGCCAAAGCACATACATTATACCCTTAAAGAGACCTATTTTGTGGTGACTTCCAAATGAATTTTCTACACATTTAACTTTTTCATAGTGATTTATCACTATTTATTATTTGTGAAAATTCAGTATTTTCCAATATTTAATGTAGTTGTCATGTAGAGATTCATAAAAGCTCATAGTAAATTCAAAGGTTAGTGTGTCAAAACAGAGAAAACTGAACCAAAGTGACTTTTTCCAGCAAGATACATCATTATCTGAACATAAGAACAAGTGTCCACAACCTTTCATTTGTCAGTCAACATGGGTTTTACTAGTGAATCAGTGTTGTAGAAAATGATGGTGTTTCCATGTTCACTACGGAGACTCGGAATGCCAGATATATTTATCAGATTCTGCTGAATAGCTTTTACGTGTTTTGACAGGTATTAATGGTCCAAAAGTCATTAAACATTTTATATTAGTAGATGCTTCGGTCACTGGCGATTGTTTAGGTCTTTGAGGGTTAATACAGTATAAATGCAATTCATCTAATTTAGAAGAAAAGCATTTTACTGACATTTCTGTTTGCACTCTAGGCAAATCTGCTTGCACAAGTCTGATTTGACATAAATCTAAAAATACAAAGCCTATTACTAAAATTAGGAAATTACTGATAATGACAGGTACCAGTAGTAGTTAAGCGCCTTGGGATGAAGGGGGTGCGATGTCATTAAAAGAGTGCCAGTCAAATATAAAAAGGTAGAAAATGATGCAGAAATAAAAATGAAATGGGACATTTCTGTAAGTGTCACCTAGCGGTTTTTATCTAGCTGAATGGAGGCGATAATTATACAAAATAATTGCTCAAATAATTGCAATAAGGAAATTATGTAATAAGTATGACAGATTTAGCTCCATTTTTACAGTTTACGTGTTTTTTTGTTTTTTTTTAATTGAACTGACTTCTTATGATCTACTCCAAAATTGAATGGGTTCGCACTTGACTCATGCCCTACCCTTCCACTGAGCTGAAAAGTGGGGTGGTACTTTTGTGTAATTCTGCTGACAGAGACAAACAAATAGGAGTGATCACATAATGTCCATTGCTTTAGAAACAGTTAAAATGGGGATTTGTGAATATGTGCTCCTTTTTATGCTGTGTGATGCAGTAAATCTAAGGTAGAGTAATATGTGTCAGCGTCACATGGGTGCACTTTGATGTAAATCTAAGGGTTTGCATGATGCTGAAAGGAACAAAACCACATGTCTACACTAAGTCAGTAATCATTTACAAGGGATCAGAAGGAGATATCATGGCCAGTGATGGAAGTACTTGCATTTTGGTAAATCAAACCACTCTGACGTGTTCATTCCTCTTCCAGGTTGAATTGGTGAATATTGGAGCGGCAGACATTGTTGATGGGAATCACAAACTGATTCTCGGGCTCATCTGGAGCATCATTCTCCACTGGCAGGTATGCATTCATGAGTGCGTGTGAGTACCAAAATATAACATATCTTCTTTTTTTTTTTTTTTTTTTTTACCTTGACCTTAAAGAGTATTTACTAATCCAAAAACTGAGATAAACAAAGCATTGGTAAAAAAGAATGGAGCTATGCAATCACCTATTCTTTGTATACATTGGCATTTTTCTGTGTAATTACACAGTGTTTTCCAATGATTAAGTATTAAACTGAAAATAAATAACCTAGAATTAGTAAAATTTTAGGTTATAACATACTCAACAGGTTAAACCTCTACCGGCCTGATTTACTAAGATTGCAAATAATGGGCACAAATTTGCTTGCTCACGCTAAAAAATGTGCGTGCTATTGATTTGTGTGTCACAGGTGATCAACTAAGATTGCTTGCGCAAATGACAACAGGTGCAAAGTCTTGGAGATTGCCCTATTTAAATGAGGATTTTGCGTGTGCTACTGGTTGTTGTCATGGAGACGGTATGCTGGAAAAACTGGCTTGGGATACACCAGCACTAATGGCAACAGTGCGCTGGAATGATCCAAACACAAGGAAATGCAATGTTGCGTGGAGTTTTGTCACAGAAGGTATTGCATGACTCCTCCTTGTCACTGGCTCCAAATCATCCCCTAGTTCATCTAGAAGTTCTAAAATGGAATTGCTGGGTAGGCGATAGATCTCAATTATTTTTTCTTTTGTCATTCCAAAAATATTGACATGAGCAGAAAAGATTTGCTCTTTCGCCACAGCAGCTGCAGCCAGTTTTTTGCAAAGCTGTGCCAGTTAAAACCTGCCTTTCAGACGTGCTAAATATAGAGGCAAAATCAGCCACTGCAATCAGTTTCAGGTTTGATTTGGTTAATCAAATAAATATTTGCATGTACTCCTCCCAATAATTTTGCACGTTCTGGCAGAAATGTCCATATTGCATATTCATCAAGGCAGACCTGCTAAATCGGTTGCACAAGCTATTTTGCCCATTTGAGAGACACGACCCTCAGTGTGTCCTGTTAGTAGATAAGCTTCAGCGTGTTTTTGTGTGTGCGGTCAAGTTTCTGCATATTTTTACATGTGCAAACCTTTAGTAAACCAGGCCCTATGAGGCATAATCAATAGCAACATGGTAATCAGAGAGAAAGTGCCACAGGACTCACTTTTGATTGACATTACAACAGTTAAGCATTACATAGCATCCATTTAAGTCAATGTTTCACAATGTTTTCCAACAGAGTCACTTTTAAGGAATGACACACTGACACAACCCAGTTCTCAATAACTTATTGAATTGTGAAAAGAGCAAAATTCATTATTTCTTACAGTTTCATAACATTATGAGGCTTATAACATTATCTTGAACAGGTAAATCAGAGATACAGTTTGCCTTTAATGCTTGACATTTTATGTTTGTCTTAATGAAAACATAATGCAGGTTCATTACTATAAATGAGGGGAAAAAAAACACTTAACAGGCTCTTGTTTCTTTGCATTCATCAGTAAAACAGAATGTACACTAGTTTTTAGGACAATAATATGTGAGATACATTTAGCACTGCAAAAAACATGCTTGTTGAATGTTTTGTGAAATGCAAATTTACTTGGCAACCCGAATGAAATCTCTTCACCCAGGAATGGATGATTTGAATGAGTTTGACAGTGATATTTTGGATTCATACTGTTCATAACCCTGAATTGCAGTTGTCAAGGTGAAAGTAAGTCACCTTGCATAAAACTCAAGGTAACAACGATAGAAGTGACAGAAAGCATCATAATTTCCTACACTTTTTCTTTGGGCAGAAATAGACTTTGAAGCCCCAGTGAAAACAGGAAACTTGTTGTAACAAAATGAATTTTTGTTTCTGTTGAAAAGAAAGGTAAACCACTCATAGGTCAGGTTTTTAGTCACCTAGATGCTTTTATTTTTATGTAGAAAACACGAGCATACAGATTTGTTGTTCAACATTATAGCTTTGGAGAAAAGTGTATCCACCAGATGCATTAATAGAAGTGCAAAATCAGGACAGGGTGTACTTTAGTTTTCTTTTATGTTCTTTTGTTCATGATGGTTTGTTTCCTCCTGGTCTCTTTGCTGTCTTTCATCTCTGTGCCAAATCATAGTGGAACAATATGCCTCCACTGTTGGCTACTTCTCCCTTTAAGCTGTACTTAAAACCCAAAATCTCTTAAATGTTTGACTCAGTGGATAAAAACCAACATCATGTGAAATCTGTATTTTTTAGAGCTTATATTACAATACATTTTAATTGTATTTCATTCCTCATTAGGTTGAGTAGAGGCTAATGTCTCAATCAAGCTCGTTTTGGCATAGACTTAATGGTGCGATTAATAGCAAAACACAGTTCTGTAATGAGGTGTGTGTGTCTGTGTGTGCTGGCTGGGCGTGCATGGATGTGCATCCGTGTATGTTGCATGTGCACGAATGCGCCTGTCAAAGGCTGCTACACCCTGGAGGTTATCATTTGCTTCTGTGTGGGCACGTATGCCAGTCTGTGAGTGTACTGTGTGTCTGTGTTTGTGTGTGTGTGTGTGTGTGTGTGTGTGTGTGTGTGCATAGCAGCCTTTGTCAAAGCGCCCCTCCAATTAAAGTGGAAATGCATGCAGTGACCTACTCCCAAATGAGTCCCTTTTTTACCCGACAGGCCGCATTCTATGAGGAATCGCTAACAAACCTGTGTGTGTGTGTGTGTGTGCGTGTGTGTGTGTGTGTGTGTGTGTGTGTGTGTGTGAGAGAGAGAGAGAGAGAGAGACAACTAAATAAAGGCTTCACCAGTCCTCTTGCTGAGAATTTACCTCAACGCCAAATTGCACCTATCTTTATTAATAGCTTTTGTTGCATGTGGCTTCTGTGCGTGCAGCCCTCTCATACTTTTTTTATTCCCACTTTCCATCTTTTTATGCAACAAGGTGTGTGTCTTTGACTTGTGTGTGGCTTGTGGACCAGCTTTGAGGCTCTCCCAACAACTGGATATTTTTATTTTCACATTTGTCATTCTGCCTTCCACTCATGTGTCCAGCCCTTGGTCTGAGTTGTGCTAACACTCTCTGAGCTGCCTCACTGCATGAGTGTGTGCATGTTTGTGTGTGATTGTGTGTGTGTTAAAGTCAAGTAAGAAAGCGCGCCAGAGGCAGGGAGTTGAGTGCTATAAGAAAGTCGGAGCACAAATTCAGGGGTAGAAAGAGGAAGAGAGGAGCAGAGGAAAACAGACAAACTGCCTTTTTGTATGTGTGTGTGTGTGTGTGTGCGCGCACACGTGGCTGATAGAAAGGTGAGGGTAAGATATGCATAAGTAATGCACAGCCGGGCAGTGAGAAGTATAACTTCCTTCTTTCTCTCTCTCCCCCTGAGCCCTGAACAAGTGCTCCAAAACTGTCACTCACAGCTGCCAAAAATCCAGCCTGCGTGTGCATGTTGTCTTTTGAGAATGCAGCCATATTCACACATAGGATGTGCATGTAAGTGCATGTACAAAAGTGTCCTTTGCTTGTGTTCTGTTACTGAGTGTGTGCACCCATGTGGTGGTAAGAGTATATGTGAGAATATGCAAACTGACAGGCCATGTCAAAACTGAGCTAAACACGGGCAGTCACTATTTAAAGTCTCTCTTTATGGAAATGGTACATTGTATTTGCATGGATTTCAGTATTTGTTGTTCTGTGTATTAGGGGAGTTCCGCACAAAGTATATGTATATTTGTGTGAGAGAGTGAGTGTGTTTGATGGTAAAAGCTAACACAAGCAGCCATTGTTGCCTCTGGATTTGTACTGGGTATAAACATGCATTTTTTGTGTGTATTTTACACCCTAAGTGTCCCACTACAACTTATTAAATACCCATTGCATCTGGATAACAACTGTTACGTGTATAAGCATTTATGCCTATACATACTGTGTGTAAACAAACTGGATTAAATGTCATATATTATCCTAATAATGACATGCATGTTATCTGGAAATAGCACATTTTCTATAATTTAATGTTTAACATGGAAAAGCTTTTTTCATTTTAGAGGTTTAAATTTTATACAAATAAATGGCACATATTTGATTGTGTGTTACCTTTTATTTAATCATTCACCAAATCAAACTTCTTTGTACATATAGGGCCGAATCTACTAAAGGTTTGCCTGTATAAAAACGTGTGCAAACTCACTGCACATGCAAAAAAATTAAAAAAAAGATTTACTAACAGTGCGCGCTAAGGGTTGCGTCTTTCAAAAGTACAAAATAGCATCTAGTTAGTACGTTTGCTGCAATGAATATGCAATATGGGGCGTTTACACACAATTGTGCATGTGCTGGGAGGAGAAAATGTAAATATATTCAAATAGCACAAGCAAAATGATTTATCAAACCCAAAAGCAATTTTGCTCATAAAAACTGCATCTATATTTAACATGTCTCAGAGGGAGGTGCAAACGGTTTGCATGTGTAATTGCGCACCCATGGTTATTGTCGCAAGAAGGAGACATTGAAATGATGAAACAAGACCCCCCCACACACACACACACACACACACACACACACACACACACACACACACACACACACACACACACACACACACACACTTTACAGGACTCCTGTAGACTTGATCAGATGATTGTGATTAAAAATACGCACCAACATTAGTATATAGTGTGACAAAATTATGTGCGCCTGACAGTCATTCAATCCAACAACCCCCATGGCCCCCCCACCTCTAACATGAATCTGGTGCTGCTGCCCAGCAATGCCATTTTAGAACTTCTAGATGAACTAGGGGATGTTTTGGGGTCAGTCACAAGGAGGAGTCATCCAATACCTTCTATGACACACAAAATTCTAGATTGTGCAAGCAAATTAGTAGATGCAAATTGAGATCTTAGTAGACCCATCGGGTCCAGAAAAAAAAATGACATAACAAAGAAAAATGTCACATGGAAGCACAACATAGATTTTTGCTCCAAAATGATATAAAGACAAAAGAAAAAGATAAACTGAAACTTTTCTATTATAGTTGCAACTAAATATAAGATGAAAATATGACTCCTTGTCTGTTTATCATGTTTGTTTTCTGGTCTGTTATGACCTGGCTCAGATGGCCACAAAACCAGGAGGGAGACACAGAATGATGTACAGTTAACTTTACTGGACCCTATTAAACTGAATTAAACCAAATAAAAGTGTCATTTAAAGTAAGTATTTGCAGTTCGGTAGTGAACAACTGGTAAAGTCTGTTTAGCTGTAGCCAAACCACGTCCATTAGAGAGAAGGAGATCCTCTTTATTTTCTCTCAAATCATCCTTTTGTTCAGAATTAATCTCACAAAATATCATCCACATTGAACCAAAGTTATCTATGACAAAACTAAATAAAATAGGATATATATCTCACATCTCACTGGGCTACGATGATATACACACAGTGGCCAAAATAACTCCCCACTTGGATGTACAGTAGCTTTGTGCCAAAAGACATGTGCTGTGGTTGTGAAAAAGATGTAACTGCTTCAAAAGGGTTATATTATTGGCCCGCCTCAAGCAAAGAAACAACTGAGGAGATGCTGAAACTACTAAAATTGGGTTCAAACTGTCCATTGTATTATTGAAACCATCATCTCAGAGGATGAAATGTGATCGGAAAAACTACTTAAATGGTGATAGTGAAAAGAAGGACAATATATTGTTAAGAATGAATGCACAATGAGAAGAGAACTCAGGGGATTGAGACTAAACAGCTGTGTAGCCGTAAGAAAACCACTTATCAGTGAGCATAATTGGGTAAAAAAAAGTCTGTGATTTGTTTGAGAGCAAAAAAACAATTGGACTGTTAGGTGATGGAAAAAGCTCATGTAGTCCGATAAGTCAAGATTGAACCTGTTCCAGAGTGAAGCGTGCATCAGGCTGAGAAGAGAGATGGATGAAGTGATTACCCATCATGCCTAGTGCCTATAGGACAAATATGTATGAACAGTGTTATGATCTGAGGTTGCTTCAGTTGATCTGGTACACAAAATGAGGTCAGCTGATTACCTCAATATATGTAATAACCAGGTTTGAACATCAGTGGAAAATGAGACATGATTTTCCAGACCTGAACCCACAGAGAATATAGGTGGTGTGATGGAGAAGACTTTACACAGTGGTCCAACTCTCCACCATCAATACAGATCTTGGTGAAAAATTAATGCAACTATGGATGGAATTAAATACAGTTACATTCTTTAAATCAAAATGATCCCATGCTGAATGGGGGCTTGTTTTTGTGTGTATTCGTATACAGTCTTATTACTGTCCAACTGTCATTGAGTACTTCATGGATTATAAGGAAGTTTATATGGACAAGTTCATTTTATATAACCCACTAGTCTTTGCTCCCTCTGAAACCTCCCTATTCTGAGGTGTAATTAACTGTAGCCTCAACTTAAGCCAAATACTGAGTTCAAGTGTCTATTGTCGGCCTCTGTGTATATTTTCCCACTGGCTGAACTTTGTATGTGTGTTTCCACAGGTAAAGGATGTGATGAAAGATGTGATGGCGGGCCTACAGCAGACCAACAGTGAGAAGATTCTGCTGAGTTGGGTTCGTCAGAACACACGCCAATATCCTCAGGTGTGTTCCCCAGCTTCTCATTCATTTTTATCCACATCCGACTTAGTATCAGTATGCTTCGACAGCGGGTTCTCCTCTTTTCAGCTCTCATTTCTGAGATAAGTAAGGTTGTGCTTTGTGGATCAATACTCTCTAGAATCGATTCTCATATTAAAAGATTGATGTCTAAACTCAGCAATTTGGAATAAATATGTATTTTACCGTCAGCAGGGGACGTAACTATGCTCTCGCTAGGATGTAGTCTAAATAAATCGAGGTTGTTCTCCTCTCGCCTGTCAGAGTTGCATGCTTTATAAATGCACAAGTCTGTGTTGATGATGACGGATCATAAACGTAGTCATGTGTGGAACTATATTAGTTGTCAGAAAAGCAACAGCGCTGCATGTGATGTGGGTGGAAGGACTTGTTAAGCATCAGAGTCTTATTCACAGTTGAGAATATGATGAGGTTATGAAGAGATAGTGTAAAGGGGAGGAAAGCGCTGCCAGGGTGAGACAGACTTCAATCAGCAAGTGCTTTGGCAGAGACAGGCAGCATTATCCACAAAGGGAGGAATGTGTAACTAAGGGGACTGTGGGAAGGGGATTCATGTCTGTACAGGTCTGTGTGATGGTGTTCACACAACGGGAGTCCCTGCAGTAAATGAATGCTGATATATATATATATATATATATATATATATATATATATATATATTTACACATTTTTTAAAATTTTTTTTAAATAAATAAATAAATAAGGTGATGAAATACAGCAAGTAATGAAATAAATGCAGGGGAGTGACAAATGAAAGGAAAAAATTGAGGAGAGATTTCTGTCCATCTGTTTCTATTTGCATATTCAATTTGTGCATTACAACCCCAAAAGGGAAGGCAAACTTTTTTAATAAAAGGTTTTTACACTTGATGGGTCTTCATGGGCTGTTCCAGCACTGGTAGTGACAAAACCTCATTGATTTGTCCTGATTAGCTGCGATAGACTGGTCACTGACCCTGTGCAGCAGACACTAAGATGTGTCTAAGGTGACCAATGCTAGGTCCCTAGGACAATGGTGGAGTGCATAGCTTATGACTGCACTAACAACAACCGCAGAAATCCCGGAAAATCTTCACATAAGCTTCTTGAACACGTGCTTTCCACTCAATCTTGCTCACTGACTCCTGTCTGTTTGACTCCATTGCCGGAATCAACGCTGCTTCGTCACTTCCTAGCGACAGTAGCTGCTCCCCATATGTTCTGCCCACGTTCGTAATTCATGTAATAAAAAGGTGGTGTGGTGTGTTTATGGTGATTTTTTACTGAATCTGCTCCTCTCTTGCTTATGAGTAATACACAAAGCACAATTAATGTGGTAAGCATGACCATTACAGGTACCCTTTAATAACAGTAGATGGAATCGTGCATAAATATGCATATTCCTTTGACAATTATCTGACAATGGGTGCTTCTATGAAACTGGTACATAAAAACAGGACATGGGGGCTAAAAATTCAAACCAGATGTAGACTAATGTTATGAAGCAAGTTTGGAAGCACTTTCAATCTATTTTAAAAATAAATATTTACTGAGGTTAAAGAGAAACTATTTTTCAGATAAAACACATTTTTATATTATTTTTATACAAAAATCTGCATGTAACACGGTAAAAAAGGAAAGAATTATGCGCTACTATTTTTTCCCAATATCTTTTTATTCTCTCACAGATACATTTTGGGAATCAAAGTAAATGTGCAAGGCAGAGTGTTTCACAAAAACGACAGCCGTTGCAAAATCACTTCCGATTTATTTGTTTTTAAATGGGCAGGTTCCACATGTAATGTGAGTGGACAGGATGGGTTACACATGAAACCTGGAATGAGACCGCTGATTCATGAAAAACCCACTTGTCTTGATTAGAAAAAAACACTAGGATTGTCAAATTTAACACAGTGTCATTATTTATTATGGTATATAAGACCATTTCAAGCCATGTTTTCAAGATCAAATGCACTGACACCTAGTTTTTCATGTCCCAGTTTTGGTCCTATTTTTGGCCCCATTATTTTATGAAAACAAAACAAACAAAAAAAAAAATTCAGTAATTTTGAGATGGCTTAGAATAAGAGTATAATTTTTGGGCATTTATCTGAGGTCATCATTAGGTACATCCTGGGGGGAATATATCTAAAATTTCTCTTTTATTTTTGGGTCTAAAAAAAGCTGACAAAGTGCCAGGTACCAAAATTAACCCAGTTTCATAGAAGCACCCAAATTCAATTGTCATTTTTAGTTGGGAACCTAATATCCACATCTGTTGGACACAAGGCCCCGCTGAATGGTTTGATGAGTATGAAAATAATGGGAATTATGTAACCTTCACATTTAGCAGATCTGAACCCTAATCAACATTTATGGGAGATTTTAGACCAACATATCATAAAAATGCTAAAGAGAATTTCCTCTCTCCAATAGAGTTCAGAGACTGGAAATCTGGAGACACATAGTGGAACAACATCTTGATACAACACTGTTTTTTTTTCTTCTCCTAATTTGTCATAAAACATACACCAATAAAGAGCTGAGCATATCTTTAGAAAAACAACAGTAAATACTGCACAGACACAAATCTAGTGCCTTCTTTGCAGTACTCTTTGCCTCCTTTCAGTCTAGTCTCATAAAACTGCTACTCCATCTCTCCTCTGGATAAAACATACCGGACTAACACCTTACTAAGTTATTTTATGTTTGTTTTTTTTCTTTACTCAACCATCTGTAAATTACTAAATATCCAGGCTGACTTAAGAGCTCACCTTGCAGTGAAATCTGTGTGCTATGGATCACCTCACATTGGTTCAACTCAGTAAAAGTTAATGAAGCATCTGTGGGTTTTGGATTTTACTTGGTATTGACTCACAGTGTTATGGCAGGTCACAAATGCGCGGCTGATTGTCTTGTCAGAATTAAACTAAAATAGACATAAAGACAAATATAACCTCAGGTGTGTTGTCAGGAAACTGCAGATTTCAGCGCTATATGAATGACAGTTTCTGTGTGTTTTATCTGAAAGTCACATTGATAAATTGATGGTTTGACTTGATCCCTTCTGTTCATCTTTTGTGATGTTGGCTGTTTTAGTACTCACAGCAGGTAACCAGCTGAATATCTCAAACCCTTTCAAGCAGATTTTCATGACTTAATGTGCACACACACACATTGGGCCAAGGAATAATGAATTAGATTTTGGTGGTGATCCAGATTTGGGATCAGTAGGCTTAGATGAGTATCATTTTATATCTCCAACTATGAAACTAATAGACAGAGGGACTTAAATATAAGCCCTAAACTAAAGTATAAAGTACTACTGTGAACCGAGTTCATTCAAAATGAAACATTCTGCTAAAATGCTGAGATGTGTCTCTGGAGATTAATAAGTACATAAATGTTACTGTTGTGCATATTACCTGGAAGTGGCCACTTTCTAAACAGAAACAACCTGCAGAATATACAGTACATGGTTTTTGAGAGACACATGTATGATCCTATTGTTTATCTACAACAAACTAGGAAATTTAAGGGTGTTTTGATCCAATAAATACAACCACAAATGCACTGATACACTAAGAAATGATATGCTAGCTCAATGTAAAAAAAAAAAAAAAAATGAGGTAACAATTTGCATGGATCTTTTCAAGTTATTTCAACTAGGCCATAATTGCGTAAATGCCACAAGACTTCTAGTTAGGCAAACTCTATTACTTTAGTACAAACAGCGTGATCTACTTTGTACTGTACAAGCTTAATTAAGTCGAACCAACTTAATTTTAATTGTGTAAAAACTACTCCATTTAGTTATACTAACTTATTCTTTTACTTTTATTCTATTCAAAAATGTCCATGCAAATTGTTACCTTAATTTGTTTTAGTAGGTCTAACTTATTTGTGTATGTCAGAACAAATTACACATTGAAATTCCAGTTTTATGATCAAGTTGTTTATTATAACACCATGCATCCCAGTTGCCAGAACTGACTGCATATTGACATTTTAATAGCACACAAAACTGTAGCCTCCATAAAATATCAATTAAGAATGTTGAACTAATTTTAGGTTCCCATAAAGAGGTTCAGGTTCCACATACAGACCAGTATGGTTTCAAGTGGGTCAAAACTAGCAAAATAATAGCATAATGACCTATAAATGATGACAACCCGAATTTTTTCTCTTTGTTTTTTTGTAAAAAAGAAAAAATGACATGAAAATGTCTACATTTACAAACTATCCTTTCATAAAAAATGTGGACAACCTAAACAAATGTGAACATGATATGTCTTAAGTGAAGTAATTTTAACAATATTCTACCTGTTAGTAAATGTTTTATTTATTTGTAGATCCACTGTGATCTATAAGTTGTGATGCACATTTATAAATGATAAACTGAGGGATAATATTGTTAAAAGTGCACTTAGTTTTCCAATAGTTTTTCGGGTTGTTCATGGTTCTTCATGTTATTCATATTTTTTAAAGGATGGTTTGTAGATGTAAACATTTTCATCATGTAATTTTACTGTTTTCATTGTTATTATTTTACTGGTCCAGCCCGTTTCAGATCATATTGGGCCGGATGTGGCCCCTGAAATAAAATGAGTTTGACACCTAGGTGTATGCATTGACTCTAGATGTATGTAATGATTTAACATATTGCCCAAACCTGTTGTCAACGGAAACTTGTAAAATTGATCATGATATAGTCATATGAATTTCCCAAGGGGACGGTTTGAAGATGATGAAGCTATTCATACCAATATCTGTACTTATAATCTCTGCTATTTACGCATGTTAAAGCAATAGTGGAAAATACTGGAATATCTATTTTTATGATGCAAAATATAAGTTACTGAGCAAAAAGCCCATAAAGTTGGAATGAGATATTTTTACTCCTTCTCATCAAATGATTGTGACAATGTGATTGAGATAAAATATATTTTGGACTCAGTATGTAATCATTGTACCTGGTCAAATGTGATTACAAATGTGTACAAATAGGAATAAAAAGAGGAATCGGAAAACAAAATGTACACACTTTACAACAATATCTTTATGGGCAACAGAGTTATTTAAAAAAAAAACAAACATATGGGTATTGGGTGCAAGACCACTACTTTACCATAAGTCCCTGATTACAGTGGCGATTTCTCATAGACTGCAAGGGAAGCCCAGCTTCCCCTAAAATTCCGAAAATTAAATGGTTAAATATGTTCGGTTGTGTTGACAAATGTGTTAGAACACGTTCATCTCAAAGATGAGTTCGTTCAGAATCCGTTTTATCACAAATCATCAGACTCGATGTTGTTCACTTCTCCTCCATTCCTGTGTCTCTGTTTTCTCCTCCATCTCTGCTCAGTGCATTTGTCCGTAGACTCGGCGTCTCTGGGCTTCAATGGGACTGAGTGGAACAGGTTTTTTCATTGCCTCAAAACTGGACGGTAATTGGATAAATGCCACGATGTTGTCCCGCCCCCGGACGCTGGGCGTCTCTGGGGGTGAATGGAGCTGTGGGCGGAGCTCGGCCAGGCTGGATGCCAGAATCCCATGTGCTGATTGGAGGATCAGTTGAAAGGCTGAATCCCGTTTGATTGACAGCTATTTTGAGATCTCCTCCTTCACTGACAGTTCAATTTAATACCGTCGCGCATTCTGCTGTGAAATCGAGAGAGAAACCACTACGAAATTACTCGTTCATTTCTTGCACTGTAAATAAAACACACTCATTGTACTTCCTTGTTTCAATTTATCATAATTTTAGCGTTTTCTTGTTTCAGTTGCATAATTTAATCATTTTTTGTTCGAGTTTAATATCGTTTTGTAGATAGTTAAATCAATCAAACTGTTGGGTAGGTCGGAGTGAAAGGAGCATCTCTTATTTAAAAAGGCTGAAGTTTTATACTTGCAACACAATGGGCCAAGGCCGTCTAAGCAGCCCAGCTCTGCTGGACATTGAGAGGACACTGGTCCAGTCCCTGGAAAAGACGCCTACTTGGTATGATAAGGTCACTGAGCATTTTCTTAAAAAGGAACGGAGGGCCGAATTTATGTTTAAATAACTTGACAATTTTTAATTTTTTTTAATTTTTTTTTTTTTTTTTTTTTATGTAAGCCGACAATGAGCTTCCCCTGTCTGAAAGACGAGCAGCCGCCACTGCCTGATTAACAGCAAAGTGGAAATGTATATCTGCGCTATAGTTGTTTAAACTTACAGCATATCCTTACATATAACATACATTTTCATGTTCGACTCAATAGTATATTTATGTTATTGTTGTTCACGTGCATCTTCTTTCCCCATCTCTTCCCTGTTCTGGCTATAGACTGCATCTTCTGTCTCCACTTTGTTTTTTAAGAGGCTTAGTTGCAAGCCAACAAGGCGACTTCAGGAGCAAAGTGAATAGGAAATATAGTACTGTGGATCTGTACATTCATGTACTTTTATTGCATCTTTGTTTACTGTTCTGCATTGGAACGCGATGTTGTGGAGAAGAAGGTCAAGGAAAAATCTTGTTTTCCCCCTTTACAGTATATCACAGGACTTTTGCATTTCCTTTTACTTATACCTGCTGTACATGCAGAGGGACTCCTCATTCATTCACACAGTTACTTGCAGCTGTAATAATGTAAGATATAACCCTGAATTATCCCAAAATAGAGTTAAATGCATGCAAGTGCAAGCATTCTGTTATCGGCTGTGAGATAAACTGGATATAAGACTCTTTCTCTTAGACAGAAACAATATGAGCATGGTACACCTCTACTCACTTGCAAATAACTGAGTATATCATTTTTAATATTTTCACTTTGCATAAGTAAGTACAGTGCCTTTGATAAGTGAAACTCTTTTGTGGTCTTTCTTTACACACAAAAAAACAAAACACTGTGTCAGTGTGAAAATATGTCTCCAATCCAATGAATGTGTGTGAAAATAGAAGCCGGTGTTTGAGCAGAGGGTGTCACACTGCATTCACAGGTTGGTCCTTTAACAGCCATTATCTCTGTCCTCAGGTCAACGTGGTTAACTTCTCCAGTAGCTGGAATGATGGATTGGCCTTCAACGCCCTCATCCACAGCCACAGGTAGCGTAAAATGGCTAGTGCGGCTCAGTGTGTTCATGTATGTGTTGGCAGAGAAAGAAATAGCAGGGAAATAAATGGATGGACAGCGATGTAAGTAGATCATGGTAAGGGTCTACAGAGAGAGACAATGGACGGGATTTATTCAGCCGTCTAAAACCACTCTTTTTTGTGCATCCTATTGAAAAGTTATACTGAATGTGAAATGAGGCTATTGGCAGAGAGAATTCAGAAAAGTATGAAGAGGCATAAAAAAGGAAAAGAGCTACCGGAGGGGAACAAAGATCCAAAAAGTGTTGTGACAGCCTGGTTTTGATCAGACTGAAGTCTTTAAAGTCATCCGCAATGTATGTTAGTGCCAGCTAGCTATTAGTGAAGCACTGGTACTGAAAGCACCCTGGAAGGCTTCATTTAAATCAATAGAGCTGTGGAAATAAAAAATGAGGTATATTCTAGTTGTAGGTCAGGCTGCTTCTGTAGTTTTACTTTCCTTTTCATCTCGATACTGGGTAAACAAAAAGCTTTCATGAGTGGAATCACAATATGGTTACATCCTTCATCCCATGTAATCACAAATTAAATGGATGAGTAACGGAAAATTAATAAATAAATATGTAATTATGAAAACAACTGAAATAATGGCTTTGTAGAGCTGCTTTAGGGTTGAAACTCTGATTTATTTTTATTCAGTTTTTGAGTTTGTTTTTTAATTTTACAACCCTGGATGAGAAAAAGTTGGGGCACTCTGGAGAAAGCAAATTTAAAAAGTTAACCCTGTAAAGCCTGAACATTAACAGAAAATTCTAGTTCTTTAAAACTGGAGCCTTTATTGATCCATCTGAACAACCCAAAGAAACATTTTTCAAATATCAATTTTCATGTATGAGTTTCAATTTTGTATCATATTTGATACAGCAGGTCTCAATACTCAAAAATTATTATTTCTGAACAAACCAAAATATAATTTAACACAAACATGTCTAACAAATTCGTAATTCCTTTTCAGAATTGGCAAAGTTCTGCCTCCTTCCTCATTAATGACAAGCTTTTCCTATTATCTGTGTATTGCATGGATCTAATTGTATACATCAGGTTTTTCAAGAAAAAAAATATCACACTGATCATGTAGAGGACTTCAAAACTCCTGTATCAAATATGATACGTTTGGCGTTACAGCGTTAAAGATGTTAAAATGTCCTTTAACTTGTATTTCATGTATGAAAACAAGATGTTTCAGATTTTATTGGCCACTTTATAAATGCACCTTTGCATTTCTCAATGAAAACTAGGTATTTTTCTACATCTAAGGGTGAATTCAAAGGTGATTATTTCAAACTGAGAAAACTGAAGAAAAGCAACATTTTCAACAAAATAAATGATTGATTGAACATAAAAACAGGCACCTACAACTGCTGTCAAGTGGGTGTTACTGTGAATCAAAACTGCAGAAGATGACAGTGTTTCCATGTTCACGACAGAACCTCTGAATGTCCAAATGGGTCATATCTGATGCTGATGAAAAGCTGTGAAAGTGTATTTGACCTGAATTATTTGCATGTATTGATAGGATAAGTATTTCAAAAGTTATTGAACATTTTATTTCAGTCAGTGCTTTTGGTCACCAGTGGCTGTTCAGGTCTCAAAAGGTTAAGAGTAGACACATTTTATTTGGGGTAGGGGGAGATGCAGAGATGCTGAACAAACATTTATGGCACTGTGTCTGTCTGAGTACTGAATGTATGATGAAGTGTTTGAAGTGTTTTAAAAAGCAAATTGCGTACTTGCAGTTAACCTAGTCCTCAATTAGTTGTTTTTTGATAATATGTTTATATAGTTTAACTTCAAAAACAAATTAAAATTCCAATTGAAGTCTAGTAGTTTAGGAGCAAAGATGAGCAAAAACAATCCAGTTTGTCAATAAATACAGGAGAAAATTGGCTTTCTTAAAACAGAAAGAAAGAAAAGACAGGAAAGGATTTAGATTTTTCAGCCTTTACGGTGCAGAATAGAATTTTTTTTATATGAACAACGGCACAAGCCTAAGCTGAACATGATCTCATATTATTTTGAGGAAGTTGCTGGTTTTTATTTATTCATGTTTTTTTAGCCTTACTTTTTTAAATTGTGAATGACATTTAATAAAGCCAGTTTATCAACAGTGTACACAATGGGCTACTAACATTGGGAAAAAACATATTTTACCTGTGATCCATCAGTGTTTTCTTGTCGTTTTTATGTCTGTTTCAGTCGATGCCATTATTTTCGACAGCTATTCTCAGGTTTCTATTATTTTACACAAACTATAATAACCCTGGCCTTTATACATACCCATGAGATTTTAGCTTTCAAGCCAGGAATCACACAACAATGAATTAAATCATGGTTAGCGGCATGACAATCTGTTCCAGAGTAATTTCAGGAATACAGAGTGAGCAATCTGACACTGGAGTCCTCCCTGTAGGTTGTTCGCTTTCATGCTTCACACCAGCAACATTATGTTTACTGATAGTAGAAAAGCTGCCTTGCCTGTAAAATAGGAAAATGAGTATGTTTAATAAAAACAAAATTTACTCACACCGGTATCCTCTTTCTGTTTTACACTGAAGAAGTGAATGTGGTGGTTGACTGTGGAGGATGTGTAGCTAAACATCACTGCTCGGCAAATGGAAACACAGTTGCTGACTTAAAGCACTTCCAAAAATAAACCTGACTGCCTCAGCTGAAGTGAGTTAATTACACTGTATTAATTTTTGGAGAAGATTAATCTATAGGCAGTATAATAAGAAAACATTAAAACCTTTATTGCCACAAGGTCAGCAAATTCTACTTTGGAGAATTCTCTCTGTCTACTTTTTACTAACTGTATATGAAAGATTTTGCATAGTGCAAAGAAAATTAGCAGCAAGAGACATGATCTCTGAGATACTGGGGGTTTTCCTCTTAGTTTAAAGGCTTTAAAATGCAGATGCAGCAGGTACTTTTACCATCTTCATCCCTTTTGATTTCTGTTTTGCCTCCGCAGACCTGAGCTTTTTGATTGGAGCTCAGTGGAGAAGAAGACATCGGCAATTGACAGACTGGAACATGCCTTTAATAAGGCAGAACAACACCTGGGGATAGAGAGACTGCTGGACCCTGAGGGTAACTAACACACACACACACACACACACACACACACAGATCTGCCAGCACACACTGTAATAATGCTAGTGAGGAACATTAGAGTTGAGGTACAGCCCCCAACATATTTCATGCTCTTCAATCATGCACCTTAATTTTCCTGATTGAACATGAACTGTCAAGCTGCAATAAGGTGTTCCTACGGTGACAACTGTGCCCACCTCGGTGGAAGGACTTGAACATTGATTATTAGTTACAAACACGGACAGGTCGCTTCACCTGCCACTCAGTTCAAGTTTTATCCAGAGTAACAACCTCCTAACAGGTGTATTGACTGAATTCAGCACACAAAGTCAGGTGACATTAGGGATATGTGTCACTGCCAGTGTTGGCGCTGACTTACCACCAGTTTACAGACTCTTAATGAAAACTGTCAGGATGGAATAAAGTAAGTAAAGCTGACCTGGGTTAAAGTTTACTGCAGTACTGCTGTATGTGGGCAGTGCTTTGTGATAAATGGTGATGCTTTTTGCAAACACAGGCCTAGATTTACACACTTACCAAAATAAAACCCGCCAGTGATACTGGCTGTTAGAAATAGGTAGAGCACAGGTTCCCTGCCCCAGACTCAGAGCCTCTTCCTAGGAACAAACATTGGCAAATACCTTATAAAGTGCCATAACCTCGACTTTTTTACTGCCAAGCATAAAAACATTGTTGAATAAATGCACTTAAATGTTGCTTAATCCACATTAAGGACAAGCCTGTGAGTCACGAGGACAGTCACAGGGAACATCATGCAATCCAAGCACAAGCAGAGCAGGGGGCATTGTGATGACAGTTGTACTGGGGGTGGCAGGTATGCCTTTATTAGATGACAGCACTCAAACCCCTCCTCCCCCTTTTCTTTTTTTTTGTGTCCTGTTCATGGAGAATGCCCCCCCCCCAGTTGAGAATCACTGCCTTAATAGACTCCTATTATAAATGGTGTGTACGCAGTAGACCCCTCCCTCCGATACAAGAAATAGTAGACCTTGAGATGCCAAAAATTGTGCCCAAGCTCCACCCACAGGAGTAAACGTCACATCCCGGAAATAATCCAGACCGACCTAAGAAATGCAATCAGAGAACAGGTCCACAGGTAATACTGTTGTCATGTGTATGTGCAGCTGGGTGGCTCAGTGGGGAACACTGCTGGCTTTGATATGGGAGTCTGTGGTTTGAATTCTGGCACAAGTGAATTCATTAATACATTTTAGCCCTTACATTGATTTTTGTTTTTTTTTTTAAGCCATGTGTTCTACCATCACTACCTTCCCTTGTCTGGGCTAAATGTCTAATTGCCCATACTATTAGTGGGAAAAGCATTTGTCAGGGACATGTCTGACTTACAATGGAGTCATAGAAAAATGTGCATGTTTGTAGGATAGACAGTGATATTTACATATAAAAAAATAACTGACTGAAAACACACACTGTGTATTTTTATTTTAAATTAAATTTATATTTTAAAATAGTAGAATATCTACTTTAGGATATCCTAGTGGTGATATGTGGTTATAGTGCATCTGAAATCTGACTTGCATACTGCAACCCACCAAAACATAATTTCGCCAGCCACCACTGGGCCTGAGTGTGTTTTATGCAGTGAGGTGTTCAGTACTAAAGATTAAAAACAAACTAGACAGGCATCTGAAACAAAGTGTTCTCAGTGTCCAGTGAGTGAAAATCACTTTTCCTGAACCAAGACAAAACTATGTTCAAAAGGATGAACTTTTTGAAGCCCCTTGTATTAAGTACAGTAAACAAAAGATTCTAGTAAAAGAACTCCTGATGCAACTTCTTTCATGAAGTACAAAGGAAACAGTGGAAGAAGGACATGTCTGCCATCTGATCATATTGTATTCTACGAAACCATTCTAACATAAAATATGATGAAAAAAAAAACCCTCAATAATGTCAATGTCACAGTGCAACAGAGCTTGAAAGTTCTGACGCATTTTCTCTGAGGTCCACTCATCTCTGTTTTGTCTTGCTACACCTTTTTCTGTCTTTTTCATCTTGTTACGTCTGTGGTGTTTGATTTGTACCAGTGTATACACCAAAGGATTGTCTTTTCTGTGTTATTCATCACTTAGATTTAATCCAGTCTTGATGTTTGAAGGCAATAATGCAAAATTTAGAAGATCTCCCTCAGGTGCATTAATATTTTAGTTATGAGGAATGTAGGCATAGGTATTTGTATTGAAATGTAAGGGGTGAAAAGATGGTGGAAAAATAAATACTCAAGTAAAAGACAAATCCCTGAAAACAAAGTCTTGTCTTTGCTCAGGAAAAATGATTTTCACTCAGTGGATATTGACAACACTGTTTTAGATGCCCGTCCAGTTTGTTTTTAATCTTTGGTACTGAGCATCTCACTGCATAAAACACACTGAGGCCCAGTGGCGGCTGGTGAAATGAATTTTTGGTGGGGCTCAGTATAGGAGTCAGTATTCGGATGCACCATAACCATTGTTCCCAACCTTTTTTGGCTCGTAACCCCATTTAACATCACAAATTTCTGGCGACCCCAGACATTCAAAACGGAGAAATTTGTTTTGCTAATATTTATTTGTTTTTGATCATGTTATAATTTGCTATACTACATTGCAAATAAAAGTAATTTTTAGACTACATTTATATTACAATTATTTTAGGTGATTCCTATCATCTTCTTCGTGTGAGACATGTAAGGTGATGCCCTACCACCTTCTATTGATGAACTACCACTGTTCAGGCCTCTCCCATGCTTTTCCAAGGGCTTTCAGCATTTATAAGTTGTTATTTTATTGTCATTTTGTCAGCATGTGTGATCACACAGGATCACACACAATATCAACTGTGGGGGAAACAGAAGTCAGTCACAGCATTGGGACCTCTGCAGAAAAAAAGGCTTTACATATCATATGAAAGTCATATTTATTCTATTTGAGTCCTGATCATAAGGTTGTGCATGATGAAGCCAAAGTGATCAGAAAAGAGTTGGCTGAGACTAAATGATGAGTCAGTGCACACAAACCCACCTCTATCCAGCATTAAAAACATAGCCCCCGTTCGAAGTGACTTCAATCAACATATATGAAAGGAGGCTTTTTGTGAGGACTTGATTACATGTGAAAACAGAAATTGAGTGGTATTTTTTTTTAAACCCTCCCCCCCCCCCCACCCTCCCCATTGTGGCTGTCATGATCAGGCTTTGAGCCAGCGTTGTAATCCCTTACAGCTCGCTTAAGCCTTGAAATGACTCATCACGGCAGATGAATTTCTATTGATCTTACAATAAACAATCACTACTTTGGAGCAAGTGGGGTGAGTGTGTATCATTAATATGATGTGCATCATTTCTCTAAACAATATTAACCCACACCACCACCTGGGCTCTTTGAACATTATCTTTTGCAATGAAAAGATTGAAATTTGGCCTTTTTTTGTTGCTAGTATCTCGACAAACAGGAGCTATGTGGATTTTCGAAGTTGGACACTTGTTTGAGGTTTTCGTCTTTGAAACGACACGTTGTCTATGAAGCTGTTTTAATGCAGCGAGCCAAACAAAGAAGCAGATGTATAGACTTAAAGGATTTTTCTAATCTAGTGTCTTCTCTTTATGTCTGTCTTCTTCTCCCTTCAGTTAAATTACTTGTTTGCATGAATGTTTAAATGGCAGATTATAGCTAAAGCTGTAAACAAATTCCATGTTTAATCATTCAGACTTCATTGTAGAGAAAATGTCCTGCACTAAAGACAGACTTTCCCCTGAAAGCCATTTCAGAGGTCCTCATCTCAAGGAATAGCTTTCACATCACATTATCACTATCTTTATTTCATTAGTGTTCCTTCTCTCCTTTTTTGTGTGTGTGTCGGTGAAGTCTTTGTCTGTTTTTCCCACCAGCTCCTCTCTCTAATTCCTTTTTCACTCCACATTTTTTTTGTTTCTTTGTGTTCTCAGGCCTTTGTTCACTTCTTTTGCCCTGAATCAAAACTGACATCCAGCTGCTGTGTTGTGGCTTTGGTCTCGTTCTTTATCTCTTGGAAGCCAAATTTTTCACGTATTTCTTGAATGCATCACCAGAATATTGGGTAGACATGTTTCTCACTACAGCACCCTTACTCTTTACCTTATAACACCAAAGGTATCATATTTGATATGGGAGTTTTGAAGCCCTCAACATGATCAGTGTGATATTTTTTTTCTTGAAAAACCTGATGTATACAAGATACATGCAATACATGGATAATCCACCAAGGGGGAGGAATTCATTCACCAGAGGCCTTTCCAGTGACACTACAAGACTGTCATTAATGAGGAAGGAGGCAGAACTTTGCCAATTTTGAAAAGGAACTACCAATTTGTTAGACATGTTTGTGCTAAATTATGTTTTTGTTTGTTCAAAAATAACATTATTTGAGCATTGAGACCTGATGTATCAAATGTGATACAAAACTGAAACTCTTACATGGAAATTAATATTTGAAAATTTTTTTCTTTGGATTGTTTAGAAGGACCAACAAAGGTTCCGTTTCAAAGAACTGGAATTTTCTGTCAGTGATTTAATGGTTCAGGCTTTACAGGGTTAAGTTTAAAACGATTTGCAATACTAATGAATGGAATAATGTAGTTTGTCTAGTGTAAGTTTACAAACATATCAATGCCAATAGCCAGTATTTTCTGGGGGATTATTTTAGTCTATTTTAATCCATTCGAATGGCATTTCTGTTGTGTATATTTACAGAATGAGATATAATCCCAACCAGGCAGACACACACATGCTCAAACAAACACATAAAGACATTACAAACATGTACACACATACTCAGTCACTGTAGTATTGAAACACACACACAGATCCTTCATATATCCACTTTCTATAGCCACTTAGGATGATTGGACGATTAGGTCCAAACAGAGCCACAGCAGCCAATGAGAAAGATGACGAACATTGTTTTCCGTTAACGAGGATAAAGTTAGACACCATCCTTCCAAAGACATTCAAGAGCATAGCGGTTCATAAGAGAGTAGCTTCCTGTTTCATTATCACATGATTTCTCCAGAGTCCTGAACCTTAGAGGACTAGTACCAGATCATGTTCCATTCATTCTAATAGGAGAAGTGAATGTTCAGTTCAGTTTTAGTTTATTTCAAATATGCAACAAAACAGAGTAATCCTACTTCAGTCCTTAGAAATAAAACAGATTGCAAGAAAACATGAAAAACATATCCATATACATGAAAACAAAATATGACTTCATTCACATATTTGAAAAGGACTGGGTGGAAGTATAACTTATTTAATCTCACCTCTTCTCCCCTCAACAATCTATCCTTTAGCTTCCTATTGGCATAATGTATGAAAAATCAATTCTCTTGGATCTTTTGTAAATAGTTAACCTCACTTATCATTTTCACATACACACATACACACATACACACATACACACATACATACATACATACATACATACATACACACTTATATTGACATACCAGAAAAATAACTAAACATAAACATACATCCCTGAAGGCAACTCGAAATGAACACACAATTAAATAAAGTGAACAACAGCAATCAAACAAAATGTGATTTACAGATTGCGAAAAGTAAATATTGGACCCATATCTTCTGAATATTCAAGCATTAAAATGACACACAGATCAGCAGAAAATTGATTTTGCTTCGGGTCTGTCTTTGTCTTAGGACCGGTAATCTCATCTGGAGGAGGTAAAAATGAGTGGTAATAATAACAATAAGTGATAATGGGGATAAAATGTGATGTTAGTTCATTGTTAGTCTATTTAGACTTCAGGTGTCAAACATACACAAAACCGGCCCGCCAAAGGGTCTGATCGAGCCCTTGGAATGAATTTGTGAAATGCAAAATTTACACTGAAGATATTAATAACATCATTTTAGTTCACGTATCACATACAGACCAGTATGATCTAAAGTGGACCAGTCAGACCAGTAAAAGACTATTCTTATTAACATAAATAATGAAAACAAATTTTTCTTTTTTAGTGTAAAAAAAAATAAAATTACATGAAAATGTTTACATTTACAAATTATCCTTTTACCAAAAATGTGAATAACCTGAACAAAGATGAATGTCTTAAAAGAAGTCAGTGCAATTTTAACAGTATTGTGCCTGTTACGAAATGTTTTGTGTATTTGTAGATCCTCTGTGATCTCTAAGTTGTGAAAATGATAAACTGCGGCGTAATATTGTTGAAATCGCACTTATTTTTCTGAAGAAATTTCAGGTTGTTCATGATATTCACATTTTTAAGGAAACTTTGTAGGTGCAAACATTTTCATAATGTCATTTAACTTTTTTTCTCTGCTGCTATTTCACTGATCTTTTCAGATCATATTGGGCTGAATGTGGGCCCTGAACTGAAAGGAGTTTGACCCCCCTGATTAGACCTTATTGAAGTTATAACCCTTCTGAGTGTGTTCACTTAGAAGACAATACAGTGAGCAGTTTGATGCAACTGCTGAAGCGTACGGTGCACCATCCTTGTAAACAGATGATCTTTGAAACTACTTTTGACAGACCTGATAAAATCCAGTTTTTGCTTGTTTGAATGCTCCTCCTGGACATTTAACTCTTTAAGGCTTTTATTATTAAACACCGTTGCACCGTTTTTACTTTTTATGTCTGCATCCCCATGATATACCTGATCATATATGATGCTCTGTTATTTCCAAATATTGCAGTGAATGCATCTTTGAGAGAAGAAAGAGTAAGATGATCATCTGTAAAGATCCTGCTTATCCATGATGGTACCTGGTTTCAAAACTGTGGGTTAGTCAGCCCACACTAAATGACCCACTTGAAAGTTTATTAGTGTCATTGGGTACAAATTCCATGAATAGGTTTCAAGTGGTCTGAGAGGACATGAGACATCTGTATCTACTTCAGGTTCAGTAGTTGCTCTCGAATATCAGACTCAGCTTTATTGTCATTCAATCAATGGTGCATTATGGAATGAAATAGTTACCCAGGTCTCTGTGTTTGTAGCATGAGACAGATAAAAGGATAAAATATAAAATAAAATATACAAAAGGTAAATAGGATAGAATGAAAACTACCATAAAATATGCAAAAACATAAAAAAATAATAAAATAACTTCTTAATATGTACAAAATTACACAGTATGCAACAACAGTACAGTTAAAGTGATGGTGCCTGTAGCAGCAGCATGACAAGCAAATAATAATAAAGTGAAACAAGGTCAGGTTATTTATTGTCATATTTAGTTATTGTTTTGGGCTGAGAGGAAAGAGCTGCAGACGGAAGACACGTCTTTTTTCCTTCCTGATTTAATTTCCTACAGCTTTAATAACTCATCATTAACCAATGGACATCCTGTAGCTAGATAGCCAGTGAGGGGCCTACCATTTGTGTGTTACAAAATAGCATCACTATTTAGAAAACAAATGTCCTTTTGTCCACAAGATCCACACTATGACTGCAGTTCGTTAAGACCATATACTTGCAAATGCACTCACCCAATAATGTAAAGGAATAAGCCACATAGTTGACTTAAGCACAGTTTTTACCCACAAGAGGTTAAATGCGTCTATGGACACTGCCATATTCACCCTACCTCACTTCAATACTCACACCTTTTTTTTTCCCTATTCTTGCCTTGTATATATCCTATATTTCCTATATATGTCCTTATTTATTGTACATATTTCTTATCTGTCGTATAGAGTTAACTTTTGTATATTACACTAGTTTTAGTAGTACTAGTAGCATCTATCTATCTATCTATCTATCTATCTATCTATCTATCTATCTATCTATCTATCTATCTATCTATCTATCTATCTATCTATCTATCTATCTATCTATCTTTTTTTTTTCTTTTTTCAATCTTGTAGCCTTTTGCACGTGCCTACATTTTTTAGTGCTTTGTAGGATATTTTCACAGTCTTATTTTTTTGCAAGTGTTTTTGCTGCTAAACAGATTGTCATTGTTCCTGTGACAGTGACAATAAATATCTATTCTATTCTATTCTATTCTATTACTGTCTACCTCGAACAGTCTTTGACAGTTATATGTTATATATACATAAACATTCATTCTCCAAAGTTCTTCCATTTCAGTTGTCCAGCATACTTTGACAACACCAACTTTTTTGCTTTCCATTTCTCGTCTTTTGAGTGTTTACCTACTCTAATGCTGCAGCAGCATCTGATGTCAGCCACAAAAAAAGACAAACTGAGAGCAGTGTAGAGACTTGATTTTTTTTTTTTTTTTTTTTTTACACATGGCACATTATAAGATTTTAGATTCTAGCTACAAACCCCAACTTTGGCCGACTCTTGTCTGCCTGAGCCTGATCAGTCGTTAAGTGTGTTCCTAGCTAAAGTCAGCTGTTTGTACATATGCCAAAATGGATTGGCAAACATACGCACATAAGTATTTCTATATGAAAGCAAACTTGAATGCACCCAGACATCCGCAGAGCCTCATAATTATGCATGTGCATGTCGCAGAGCTGTGGGGAAATGATTAAAATGGAGATCATGGGATTGGAAAACAGAGTGGACTAAACAAGTGAGGCCTGTGTACACACTTGGACACACTTTTGCAGATGGTGGCATTATTTACAGAGCCGTTTGTCTTCCTCAGACAAACGATAACACCCTCAGATTTTCCCGAGTCTGCGATGCTGATAAATCAGTATTCCAGCGCCAGAAATGTGACTCTTTCACTGTGGTTATCTATCCATCTCTCTACACACACACACACACACACACACACACACACACACACACACACACACACACACACTATGTCTTCTTTGGCATGTCTGCACAGCACAAACATGTGACATTGTTTCAGGCTGTTTTTCCTCTTTCTTTCCTCTTGATTGCCATCGCTCCCACACACCCTCTTCCTCGTACCTGCTGTTCATTATTCTTATGTCATGAGCTTCTACCCATTACTGTGCTCTACACATGAGTCTGTTAACATGTCCACAACCATCACTTCGTTAGCAGTACAGTTCTTTTACTGTCTGCCTGTCTTTCCTTGTCTTTTTCTCCATGGCTTGTTTCTCTCATCTGACCCCTCTTTTCTATCTCTTTTCTATCTCCTTCGGAGTCTCTTATGGTGTTCATTTATCTGCTGTGTCTTGGTCCCACTGTGATCTGTCTCTATTAGTTTTGCCCCGGGCTGGCTGACCGGACCGTAGGCCACCCTTACTGAAGTCACCACACTGCATATCTCTCTCCATCTGTTAGAAATCTTTGCTAGGACTTAATTTAGGAGAAGGTTTCGGGGCAGACAAGCTGACTGACAGGAAGTGAGGCTGTGGGAAATAAAGAAGCATATAAACAGTGGCCTGCAGTTATTCATGAGCACAAAGGGGAAAAAAAGGCTTTCAAGTGTCCCCTTATACAGATAGACACATTTCCACTTGCCAAAATTTTATTTTGCTTTGCTTTCTTATCTCAGAGTACAAGCACTTCATAAGTTAGGCTGTTTAGTTTCATTCAGTAAGTATTTGTCCCACTGCTGACCACATGTTGGCACTGACCTGCAGCTGTTTGGCACATGAAATAAGAACGGAAAACACTGTGGGGCAGCTATTTTTCAGGTTGACTGGATTTTATTCAGATTTCTTCTTCTTCTTCTTCTTCTTCTTCTTCTCCTTCTTTTTCTTCTCCTTCTTCTTCATCTTCTTCTCCTTTTCTTTTTGTTCTTCCTCTTTATCTTCTCCTCCTCCTCCTTCTTTTTCTTGTTCATCTTCTTCTCCTCCTTCTTCGTCCTCTCTTTATCTTCTTCTCCTCCTCCTTCTCCTCCTTCTTCATCTTCTTCTCCTCCTTCTCCCTCTTTATCATCTTTTTCTCCTTCGTTTTCTTCTTCCTCTTCTCCTTTTTCTTCATCTTCTTCTCATCTTCCTCCTCCTTCTTCCTCCTCTTTATCTTCTCGTCCTCCTTCTTCTCCTTCTTCTTTATCTTCTTCTCCTTCTTCTTCTTCCTCTTTATCATCTTTTTCTCCTCCTTCTTCTTCTCCTTCATTTTCTTCTTCCTCTTCTTCTTTCTCTTCCCCTTCTTTTCCTTCTTCCTCTTCCTTTTCTTTATCTTCTTCCTCCCCTTCTCATTCTTCTTCCTCTTCTTTATGTTCCTCTTCTACTTCTCTGTCGTCTTCTTCTTCCTCTTCTTCTCCTTGTCCATCTTCCTCTTCTTCTTCTTCATCTTCTTCTCCTTCTTCTCCTCCTCCTTCTTTTTCACCTTGTTCTTCGCATTTAATTACTTTTTTTTATTTTGTCCTTTTCTTTCTTGTTCGCCTTGCTGTCCCATAGTTTTCATACAACATGCCAAGGACTCCTTGAGGCTCAACTCAAGAATCTCTTACTTTCTGTTCTTCAGATGTGGCGGTGCCTCATCCTGACAAGAAGAGTATCATCATGTACGTGACGTCGCTCTTCCAGGTGCTTCCCCAAAGCATTTCTATGGAAGCCATCCAGGAAGTCGAGACGCTGCCGCGGGCGGCTGCAGCCAGCATCACCCGGGTGGCAACAGAGGAGCACTACCAGATCCAGACCCAGCAGCGCTTTTCCCAGCAGGTTAGAACATAAATGCGCACATGTCGAACAAAAGATGCACAAGCACAATACACTCATATTGTGCTCGCTCTTTTTCATTTCTCTTAAACATTATTGTGGTTGCAATGTGACATAATAAGTGAGGCTCATTTTACTAATTTCCCTCCAAATTAACAAATGTTCATCCATGTGATACACATGCACTCAAAATCTGTGTCATTGTCATAAAAATAAATTAATAAAAGTAAAGTACAGTCTGCTCTCGTTAAACCGCCCGCCGTTATGCCGCCATTTTCGCTCACCGCCGACCAAAACCATTGCACAAAAATCCCCAATGCATTATTCCATTAGCTACCGCCATTTCCGCCTATCGCCATCCGCCAGCCCAGTTCCATGCACAAACAACACTTATACCATTGATTTCCCGACCGTTATACCGCCAGCGTGATTGCCATCGAGTACACATAAATTTTAACAATGCACTGAAACAAACGCGCCAGACGCTGATCGCGACAAGCTACGAGTAGGTCTACGGAACGGCCACCGTTCATTTATCGCAGAACACTCAGTAGGTCAGGATGTCGGGAAGAGGACGTGGGATTAAGCCAAAGCCTCAAGATGATGGGGTGTCATTTCCCGACACGGTATAATAATGCTTAAAATGTTTCCCCACTTTAAATGATCCCTTACAACATAACAGAATCAAGATTTATTTAGAAACGCAATTAGAACGGGTTAACGGAGGCAGCATAGACATCATATAGTAAAGACATGCACATTATGGACGCAACCCGTTGTAACGCCATTTTCGCTATACCGCCAATTTGGCCGTGAACGGAAGTTGGCGGTATAACGAGGGTAGACTGTATAATCTGAATGACATAGCAGATATTTTTGTGGGAAAAATAAAAATTGAAAATAATGAGCCCCAAACATTGTCACTGTGTTACAACATGGCGCCCAGTTACCATAGCAACATGTTGTAATGACCTGCGTGTCAGTCATCATGGGAAGCGTGTGAATGGCAACAGTGGCATCTTCACTGCAGCTCTGTCTGTGTTTGTGTCCATGCCCTTTGGTGTGGAAGTTGCCATTACAGATATGTATTGTGTTGACAAATAGATGTCATGATTAAGTTCCCATGAGCCTTTGCTTTGCATGCACCATCTTCGTGCACAAATATATGTACACTCACTGGGTCCTTAGAGCTAATTTTCCACATTTACATCTAATTGCTTTGCTGTTCAGGCAGCGCCCACGCCAAATAATAGTTGAGTAGGCTTTATAGAATTGTGCATTAAACAACCAAACAGCTGCAGTTGTTTGTAGACTGCTTAATATCATCTCCAAAATGATTATCTAATAGAGTTACAAAATGAGTCTGCTCTGTTTTACATCCACAGACAGCATCCTGCAAACCTACGACATTATCAGCATTACTAAAGGGTTTATCTGAATTTCCCAGCAGGACACTCTCTCTGTTGCTGTATATCACTGAAACTGGAAACATGAAAGAGACAGAGGGAACGATCTCCGCACTCAGATTTCCTCCGAAGTTGTCTTAAATTACATCCATGTGGCAGCAAACACTTAGAACAGCACCACTGCTCTTGGGATTAATCAAAAACAATTCTGTGATTTAGAGATCTTTCAGAAGAAATGAAGAATGAAATGTTGGGTAACAGCATTACTGTGGATACTGGATGGATTTTTATGTCTCCTTGAGCAGTACAAATAGTAGGATCATGTTTAAAATCTCTACATAATCACTTTCATCACATGATGTAGAGGGGAATGAGATTTCACTAGACATCTTAGTGCACAGATAAAAGATTATGCGTCAAGACTTAGGCTTTTCTGCTTCAACTGAGTTTACTTTTGCTTTACTTTTGGTTTGCTTGAAAAGTAGGACTGTGTTGTCAACTTTCTTCAGCTTTTCTTGTCCTTCATGTGAAAATATATGAAAAAGACACTTTTTTTTTAATTTGAGTAACATAAGTACCTGCTAACAGTAGCTCATATCAGGGCTTCTACTAAACAAGACCAATGATAGAGTGATAATATTGACATTCATTCTGGGAAAGACATTAAACAAGACAAGCTTCAGGTTAAAATGCAGAATTAGCTCATCACACAGGCACTGACATTTGGAATAGTAACATTCTGTTTTAATTGGTGTACTCACTTTGCTCTTTCCAATTAGCAAAGAAAAAAACTGGCCTGAGGAGCTGGAAGATTTGACCAATCTTGAGAATTGTGCAAAACATTTGTAAAGAAAACAGGTCAAACTCCTCCAAACCAGATTTAGAAATGAGAGTTGAGTTCATCGTCTAATCACCATCTGTTTCTGCATCCACGCACTGATCCACTCAGGTTAGAGCAAGCACAGCAGCCAAAATGTTCCTTTCCTTGTTTCGCTCCTCCTGTTTGTTCATAATAGTCGTGAAGCCCTGCCAGGCATGTAGTTCCAAAGGGAGAAGAAGTTGACTGCTTTGAGCATGGTCTCGTGTATCAGCTTGGACTACCCTGATGCAGAATTTTATCACTCAGTTTTATCAGATTTGGCTGCTCAATGTGAAGATTTAAGTATTTGTGTCTAATTTATTTATTTATTTTTCAATTTGGCGGTCAGTAAGTCTATTGGCACAGCTGGCATTGATTATTTCTGCTAAATTAAGTGCAACACAGTCACAGGAGCATATTTTTGATTTTTGCATTTTAAATCAGTAGGGCACAAACACTGCACTTACCAACCAAAGCTGGCTACCCTAGCCCAGGTTACTGACAACTGAACTTCAGATCTGTGGGTGTATGTGTGATGCCTGAAACAAATAAGTGAGAAGGTCAACTCAGAGAACAAGGGATTTAAATTACATTTACACTGTGTGCTCTCTGGCAGGTGTACCTTAAAAAAAGTGGCCGGTGACTATATTCACTGCAGCTGTAGTCTGTCTGCTTCAAGGCTTGACATGTACGTTCTGAGATGCTCATCTGCGTACCTCTGTTGTAACCAGTTGTTATTTTAGTTAATGTCACCTTTCTCTCAGCTCAACCCAGTCTGGCCGTTCCCCTCTGACCTCTGACATTGACAAGAGATTTTTTGGATATTTTCTTTTTCTGACTATACCCTAGAAATGGTTGTGAGAGAAAATCCCAGTAGATCAGCAGTGAAATATTCAGTCCAACCCGTCTGGTACCAGGAACCATACCACATACCACAGTCTCTTAAATGACCTTCTTCCCCAATCTGAGTTTCAGTTTGGACTTCCTCAAATCCTCTAGATTGTGTCTAGATGCTGTCATGTGAATGAACTATTAGATATGTGCAGTTGATCTGGTGTATCTAATGTAGAAGCTGGTGAGGGTATGTCCCTCCCACACACATTACAGGGTTATCAACAGTTCACACCACATTTTTTTCTCATTGTTTTCACACTTGTCTAATTACCATACAATGACTTAATGACCTTAAGAGTATATACTTTTGTGTTGCATTGATACGAAATGCATTTAGCCACCGCTTCCTCCAAAATGCATGAACACTTCTTTAGTCGATACTCACCAGCAGCAAAACTTAATTTCAGAAAATTCTGCAGACATATAGATCCTGTGTTTGACACAGAACAAAACAGAACAAAATGTAGATCACTGCAAATGTAAATATGGTGAACTTTAACACAAATGAAAGCTAAATAGATTATTCTTATTTTAGCAGAAATTTTCCCCAGCATTTTGCCTACAGCTTTTTTACAATCCAAACAAAAATACTGATATTTAAAGCAAATATACTTAGGCCAAATACAGGGTGAAAAACTACTCCTGTATAATGGAAGTCATGGGTCATTTACGAGAAAATGTAACTGTATTTACTGCTAAATATTGGCATTTTTCCAAGATTCAAGACACGGGAGAATTTTGTGTAGAAGTGAAGTTCAATAGTTTCAGATGTATTGCAAACTTTTTATTTTCTGATGCAACACTGAACTGTAAAGTAGTAGTAGTAGTATGAAAAGTAGGATGTGCAGTGCTTTGAGTTAATGTTTTGTAGTTCATTGTTTATTAAAGGGGTTCTATGTAGTATTGATATTCCAAACTCTCAGCAGGAGGAAGTCTGGTACCAAAACACACTTAGGACCAAAACCACCAACAAATTAACATTATATTTCCTTATATTACTGTATAAATAATAATGATAATAATGGATTGGATTTTATACAGCGCTTTTCTAGACACCCAAAGCGCTTTACATTATTGATCCATTATTCATTCAAACTACATTTGTAGCCACAGTTGCCCTGGGGCAGACTGACAGAAGCGTGGCTGCCAATTCGCGCCTACGGCCCCTCCCACCACCAAACATTCATACACCAGTGTGAGTGGAGGCACTGGAGGCAAGGAGGGTAAAGTGTCTTGCCCAAGGACACAACGGACTTACTAGGATATAGTGGGATTTGAACCGCCAACCCTTCGGTTATAGGACGACCCGCTCTACCACCTGAGCCATGGCCGCCCCATAAAGTAACTCTAGAATCCAATGCATTGGAATTCCTTGCAGAACTTCACAGCTCTGCAGTGCTGCAGAAACACTTTAATGATAATTTTACATTACAAATAGCCTCTTTAACCAATATCCTAATTATAGTGAGAATATTGTTAGTCTCATAGCATAATTTCTGGTCAAATTGCAATATCTACTTAAAATGAAGTAGCAGTGTTAATGGAGTAACAGATATAGCAGATTTCACAATTTGGCCAAAAATATTACTTAGGCAGTTATGCTGTGAGGCTAATGATTTGCAGTAGTTAATGAGTTGTGATGGTTGAAGTGCACTAGAGGTATGACTTTCATCACAATTTGTTTTTCAAATTATTATCACTAATTCATTGATCTTTCCGTGCTTACACACCTGAATCATTTCCCTCACGGTGAACAACTTTGAAGATGACTCCATCATAAGCACAGCTTGTTTACATAACAAACTGAAATGTCACGCTGGCTTTTTCAGAAATTTTGTCACAAAGTGCACTGTGGGAATGGGAATTCCATGCAGCAGCAATTTCGCTATCTCTTTGTGAGTGCTGAACCCAAATGTCGCCTTTACCTCCATCCACCGTCTATACTCATTCTTTAAAACAACCCTGGTGGACTGTATAATTTTATGTTGTAGCGATAGGGCTCGTTTTCTTGCTGAATCTGTGAGAAACTGCTTTCGCTACCCACAATGCACTTCGCGACAAAATTTCCGAAAAGGCCCAAGCAACATTTCAGTTTGTTATGTAAACAAGCAGACTGTGTTTATGATGGAAAAAAAAAATGTGATGAAAGTCATACGCTGCTTTAAGTGATAAGACATGTGTAGAAAGTTCAGAAAAAGTGGCCATGATAGAGAAAAATATCAGCCAATTATCTATTGCGGACTAATAGGGAGTGTTTGCTGAACAAATTTCAGTCAGCTGAGTTTTTGTTTTTTGTTTTTTTTCTCGACAACAGCCCTAATATTCACAGGCTGAATCCTTTTAGTCACTGCCTGAAATCAGTGACAGTAACTCAACGTTGGAATGAAAATTGACCGCTAAATTGAGACAGAACCCCTGAATAATAGTGCTGTGAAAACAGACCAAATCTCAAGTCACAAATTAGATCTACCAGCTCTGACCTTTAGAGCTGAGTAAAGCTGAGGTCAGTGTCACGCTATCACTCTGAATCAAGGCAGGATGGAGTGAACTTCCTGAAGTAATGGCTGGTAATATTATTATCTCACTCAGTTTAATGGCCACATCAGCCATGCCGCCGTCCGCCTCCCTCCCCCAGTTTACTCCGTCTGCATCTGAGAGTGGAGAGGAAGCGCGGCCTCTTTTCTTCTGGGGATCAGACTGACTGACTGAGTGAAAGATGGAAGGAAAGAGATAAAAGTAGAGAAGAAAGATGGAGATTTTTAAACCCCTCACTGAGGAAAAGATAAGATTGGAGAGAAGGGAAGTTGGGAGGTGTAAAGATATATAAAGATGTACAGAAAGATGAAAAGATGGAGTGAGGGGAAATGAAGAGTGAGATAGAGCTGACAAATAGGGAGTGTGAGGGAGACGTCAGATGGCAATAATATGAGAGTCGGAGACGAAAGACGGGGGGGAAGAAACAAGTTACTGACAGGGGCTATTATCTCCCTCTTCCCTCATCTGTCATCATCAAAGCGGCGCTGTCTTCACCTCCTTACATCTACACCATACAACCACCTGGGACACACAGAGACAGAGCATTTCCACTCCAGCTTTTTACAAGTCATCCTTAAAAAAACCTGGAGGAAAATTACTTAATCAGAAGTTTAAGAGAGACATGCAAACGCAGAACAAAGTCAGCTTTCCTGTGACGTTATCGAAGGTGTCCGGACACTTTAACACCTCCCACCCCATACCCACCTGTCTCCAGATCGGAGCAGGTGAAAACAAATGCTAATAGTTATTTTCCAGACAACCGTTTGATCCGAGCCAGGTCGCCTCAGGGTGTCTGCTCTTTACAGCACGAAGAACGCCTAATCCACCTTGAAAGAGAGAAAGGGGAAAACAGAAAAGAGGTGGGAGACAGACAGGGAAACAGACAGAGGAGATGACAGGTAAAGAAAAGGAGAAAAGAGACGTGAGAGGAGACAAGGGAGGGAGGTGATAGGGGAGATTGATAGCTGGAGAGAGGGAAGGGAGACAGGAAGAGATTAAACTTTTATGATGTCTGTGGTGTAAAGGTTGACTTGGCTTTAGCTATGCAGCAGCTCACCCATCTGTCATAAGAAAGACAGCCTGGGAATGTCAAACAACCAGGGGAATCAGCCATCAATTAAAAGTTATTTGTCCTCACTAAATAAGATGTCTGCAGCTTGAAAATGTGGCACCTGTTCGGTGCAGAAAGCTGCAAACAAAAGATGGAAAATCAGATAGTCTGGCTCAGCCTAAACATCAATAATCCACTTTTTTCATCACCTTAAAGTCCTGGGATTCACTGTGTATTTCCTCTTGATTTTGATTTCAGTGCTCGTATTAACAGGTTAGAGCTGACAGTCTCAAAACTTGCTGTAACAGTGTGTTTTCTAGTTTGTCTCTGCAAATGATGCACAGTGAAAACATCCAATGGTTGGCATATCAACATCATACTGACAAAATTTACCTAAAAATCCATGGAGATGGTTGTTAAATTGAGTGAAGAGAAATTGTTGAAAGTGCTTTGTCAGGCTGCAAGACATTCTAAGCAGTATTTTTTTTTTTTTTCAAGGTTTACAAACCCAGTAATCACGAGCAAATGAAAACCCTGTTACTAGAGCCTTCTCAAAACAGGATCTCACTTAAATTCATGTTGATAAAATGTAAAGCATTTCCACTCAAAACTGATGGGTCCTAATGACATATCACACAGAATAAATGAATAACCCACATGCAAAGCCTTACATGCGAGGTAGATGTCCCAAAATGGAAGGATGCATTCACTGCACTTTATAAACTCTGAAATCTCTAATCTTCTGAACAGCAAAATGGACAGATGCCAACAGATGAAATGTTGATACTTTTTTTCAAGGGGAAAGTATTAGACCTGTAAAATGACCTATGAAAGTCATACTGGCATCATCGCAACATTTTACACCAGACCTTTTTCTGAGGACCCTGTTTTAGTAAGTCTTTAACCATTGCTACATATTTCAGGACAGAAACAGGTACTGCATATGTTAAAGGTCCCATATTATGCTATTTTTCAGTCACGTCATATAGGTCTCAGAAGCCCAAAAACATAGTATTTAAGTTTGTTCGCCCCAAAATCATCCTTTGTTCGGAGTTTCAGCGGTCGAAAAAGTCACTCTCACCAGTCCTCCTCAGAACAGGCTGTTTCTGGGCCTGCTTCCGGGTATGCAAATGAACGCATCTGTCCATGCCCACTCCCCCTCCCCTCTCTGGGAGAGGATGCGGCTTACGCTAGCGGTACTACGCGCTAATGTTGACTGTGAAGCCCCTCTCTCGTCTACAATACACATGTCTCAGACAGAACGTCTTTCCAAACACTGGCTTTCTTTGCCTTGAGGCGTGATTGAGCCCCGACGGAAAACGGCGGTGTTGTGTCGGGTTCGTGGACCTGACACGGAAAGACGCCTGCCGCCACTAATGCAGGCAGCTACTAACAAGCTTGATGCTAACTATACTGATGCCAACCACAAAAGGCCCGTGTTCAAAGTAGTTCTGTTGAATGTCTCTTGATATTATCAGCTCTTGCATGTTAACGGGGACGCAAACATTAGCAGCAGTAACCGAGCTATGTTAGCTGCCATGCTAACGTTAGACGTACACATCAACAACCACCAGCTTATCCGTAATGTAGGGTTATGCAGTAAAGATACAAAAAAATGATCAGAACTTACATCTCCCACACTTGTACTTGGGTCACGAAGCGTTGGTACTGCGTCCTTCTTGATTCGGAGTCTTTGTGCCAAGCCGGAGCTGTATGGGCCCATGTTCGAAAAACACTCGTCCGTGAAATGCCGGGCACACACATACAAGCGTTTGGGAATGTTGTTTGGTCCATGACCATCAAAGACATAATCCAGCCACTTTTTTCGGAGAGGCTCGGAAGTGGGGAGCAAAAATAAACTTTCGTGTTGGTGTGTGCAGCCAATGACACCACAACTTGCGTGTCTCGCCTTCGCCATGTTTGTTGTCCAAGAGGTACTTTGCCAGGGTGGGGCTCACCTTTTCATGCAGGGTGGGGCCACAGTCAGGGGGAGGAGTTAAATCCGCTTATGTCGTCATAAGCGGACCCAACTCAAACTCGGCCGTTTGAGCAGGCATTTTCACAAAATGTGGTGTAGCAAGGCAGGGAGGAAACAGACAGTTTTCAAATTCGAACGTCATAATGAGGCTACTGCAACACACAGTACTATAAGAAAACTTTCACAAAGTGAGATTTGCATAATATGGGACCTTTAAATAATGTATTTAACCAAATCAGCGAAATCTGCCAGTGTCACCTTTTCATTTATACAGTATATACTTTGTACAGGATATTATATAAATGCCTTTAGGTTGAACAGACTTTCATGTTTTTCATCTCAAGCTGTTTAAAGGTAATGTGGGAAATCTTGGAAAAACGGTTCGAACAAGCTACATTTTGAAAATACACAATTCAAATGTCCAAGCCCCTTTCTTCAGACTTCTCCCCGAAGCCACGCCTCCAGACTACCGGAACACGTAATGCTTGTTCCCGAGCGCCGCGCAGCATCAATTGCCCACCCCCCTGTATGCAGAAGTTGAACTTTTCACTTGTTATTCTGATACATGTTCTAAGTAATCACAGGCTAGTAAGAACTGGGGCTGCACAATTAATCGATTTTAAATTGAAATTGGATTTTTAAAAATTGGATTATTTTTAAAAAAGGGAAATTGTCGAATTGATTTCATCTCTCCAGGCTGCGCACATCAGAGCATGTGGGCTACCGTAGGCCCCTCTGCCTAGCTATGAGAGCGGTCTTTCACAGAAGTCCATGTAATGACCATGGATGTTAAATCTGTGATGGGTGATACCAATGTAAGCCATGGTTTCAAGCACGGATCCCCCTATTCAAATATAACTACATAGGGATCACTCATCTTAAGTTGTCCCGCATAGCTACTCCTCAGCAGAGTAGCCCAGGCAGCCCTCTCCTCAGCTACATCCACCAGCTCCGGGGATATAATCCCTCCAGTGTGTCTTGGGTCAGTCTTTTCCACGCACACGTCCTCCAATTTAAATCTAACTGCATGGGGATCACTCATATCACATGGTTCATGCACGCACAACTGATGCTTGTCACTGACTTGTACTGATTGTATCACTTCTGTAGGCCCATCACGTGATACCATCACAGATTGAGGTAGGGAGCAGTGCCTTTTATTGTGGGCTACTCATGAAAACGACATGCTGACTCCTGTTGTCTTGTAGTTTTACCCAAAAACCGAAATTGAAAATTGAGTTTTTAGAGGAAAAATGGGATTTTATTTTTGGTCAAAATTGCGCAGCCCTACTAAGAACGGCTGATTGGAGTAAGACTAATGTCAGGCTAGCAGCCCACTAAAGTTTGCTTTGAACGCTGTAATCTGTGCATTTCACTATTATGTTTGTCGGCAGAACAGCCCCATTTCATACCTAGGTGGCTAACATTATATTCCCTAGTGATTTATGTTAGTGACAAAACAGCTTGCTGGTGAACTTTACATTCTAATACAGCTAATATAGGTAGCCAAGCTCTGGCTCTGGCTCTGTTTCCTGTACGAGTGCTCCAAGCCTCTGAGAATGCACGATTCATGCACAAAGAGGGGTTCTCGCAGAGAGGGTGGGGGGGGTGGGGCAAATGACAGTTGAGCTTGATAGACATATCACCATTCAATCATTTTGATGGGCCAGTTAAAATGATTGGATGGTGTTTTTTCAGTCCTGTCCATTCCACAGGTGGCTAAATTTTTTTTATTTTTGTGTTAGAGCATTGAATTAATTGGTTGCAATCGGCGTGTGAAGGGGATTTTAAGGCATATAGTAAAAAAGGCTCCAGCAAAACATCTCGTACCCCACCTTTAAGTTGACTTGCTTGACATGCAAATAAATTTGGCAGCTTAAAACCCCCCCCCCCCCTCCAAATTTCCTTGAGGTCAGTGTTTCATGTAACTGGCACTTTTCAGTATAGTCTCTATATTGTACTCAAACATGCCACAGATAGAAAAAGAAGAATCTTAAACTTTAAGAAAGAGAGAGAGAGGAAAGAGAAACGGCCAGCACTCAGCAGAGACTGATCCAAGAGTGTCTTTGGCACTTACGATATAAATTGTACTCCCTATTATAATGTAAATTACTCCTCTATAAGCCAGACCTGGAAACCTGTAGAGAGAAAAGGCCTGAAACCCCCCATGGAAAAAGCTTTTAAACTGAGCCTGGTCAAGTGAGGAGGGACTGCAGTGTATTTTTTATTTATTTATTTTTATGTTAGTATTTTTCCCTAAATAGTGAAATGTTTCTCATATCATTGATTTTAAGATGAAATGATATTGTGAAAGTGTCTTCAGTCATTTAATCCATAATAAAGAAATGCAAGGTTCTATCAGTCCTCTTATTATTGGCAATAAGGTGAGTGTTTTATTATAGAGTATGCACTTTGGATGATGTATATTAAGTAAAGTGAATGAATAGTTCTTTTTGTCTACACCCAAATGGTGATATATTTAGTTCATATTTAGTTTTAAATATATGTGTTTAATTCAGAATGTGCATTTTTATATTTATATAACTCCTGAGTCACCCAGTGGCTAATTACATATTTGTGTAATTGCCTCTGTCTCGGATAGAATGGGATGTTATGTGTTAATGTGGTTGGAGAGGCAGCAGTGAAAGGAAAACAAAACACACTCACACCCCACTTTTATCTTCTCACGCGAACACACAATAGCTGCACTACAACTGCTTATGAACCAAAAAGCTGGATCTAAAACTGTGTAATGACTCATTAGAGGAGTGGGTTCATTTAGGCGTATTTAGATCATTTCATCATGGTGTAAAACATTAGAAGAGAATATGCAGGTAATTGCTCAAATATAAATAATTCATTCAACTTTGGAGGATGAGGGTACCTTAATGAGCACAACATGACTTGTGATCGTTGAAATCACTTTCCCAGCACTCCCATCTCCTGATATTTATTTAGGAAACACAATGAGGAGATTTTTTTGTTCAGTCAAAGAGAAAAATATAATAGAAATATTCGGTATACAAGGACAACAATCAAGATATTAACCAAAATACACAGCAGACAGTTTCTGTTTCAAATATAGAAGCTGTGGAGTTTGACAAGTGTTTATATAATAAAATAAGTACAGGATTTCCATAAAAGCTTAAAACTTTAATCCTGTTTCACTAAAATAAAGAGGGACAGTAAGATAGAAACCTCCAAATAATCTAATGTAACAGTAATCAGACACAGACTAATACCCTGTCTACAGTAATATTCTCAATTCTAAACTGATATATTCACTGTTCGTTAAAAAACAAACTGTCCACAACATAAATTTCATTTTACACACTATGAGAACTTAACACCTACAGATGCTCAGACAAGCCTGAGTTTAACCTGCAGACTCTGTGGATCAGAGAATATTAGACACAGTCATGACTTTAAGTTACAAACATAAATTTTAAGTTCTGGTTCTTATTTTATATTTATTTTTTTATATAGAGAGATTTTGTCACAGCATTGGTACATGTGTGAAATTTGTAAGAATGATTAACCCTTTCATGCACGAATTATGAGAACCTCATGATTTGATCAAGATTTTTTTCTTGAGTGTTTTTATTCCTCTATAGGCATGAAAAAAAAAAAAAACAATGTGATTGAATTTTTTTAATGAACCTATTTTTCATGGAATTACAAAAATGTCCATTCAGCTGGACATCATGCATTTAATTTTAGAAGCAAAGAAACATGTATTTGCTGATATACTATGAGGTAAAAACATTTTTAATGCTGCTAATTTGATGTTTTCTCACATTTTAACAAAACCTGCATATAGATAGTATGGAAAAAAAACAAAACAAAACAAAACTGTTAATTACAGTTTAATAACAATTAGCTTTTTTTTTTGTTTTTGTTTTTTTTGTTTTACAGTCAAACATGTTAGTGCAGATCAGATTTATCTAGAACAGCAAATTTACAGTAATGGTATGAATTACAGTGTATGGGATGACGTCCATTGTATTGGCTGATATGGAACTAAAACAACAAAATCCATAAATATATAAGAGAACAGCTGTAGAATAACTGTCCACTGGAGTGACCACTATGCATGAAAGGGTTAAAAGTCCCAGACTTCCATGTCAGCTTGACTAGAAATGAAATTGAATGACCAAATCAGCAATAAATCAAGATTTTGGTGAGATTATTTTGCCAAATGAAGAAGAATTTGTAAAACAGGAAATAAAAACTAATCTAAAACTTTAGCAGGAATGTACAACTTTAGCCCTTCTACACTTTTGACAAGAAAAGCTTACCATTGTTTTAGGCCTAAATATATTCACAAGTTGTGCAAATTTGTACAGATTTGTACGAATAGTTTGGTATGTCATCCCTTATGTGTGCCAAACATGGTGGCTTTTTGCCAAACATGTCTGTTGTGTCTCACCTGGGTGTTTTTCTAGGCTTGCTAAGGGTACAAACTCCCAAAAACAAAAGTCAGAAAGCATTTAATGTGTTTTAATGTGCTGCACTCTTTTTCCTCATAACATCAGGGAAAAAGTACAATTACACATTTAAAAAAATCAAGGTAAACATACAAACTAGCATAAAAAAGGAAAATGATGTTCATTTTGCATGCTTTAAATAGTACATTTCTGTGCTAAATCCAAAATATCCCAATCCTAACCCCATCTTTAACCAATAAAGACTCAGTGTTACCTTCCTGGGAGTTCCCAAATTATTTTTTGTCTCTTTAATTTCTTAAGGGATTTTTCACCCTTTATTATAATATTATCCTCTGTATTTTGCATTTTTCTCTGTAAATCATATATTTTCCTGTATTTAATTTGTTGTATTTAATTTAGATGTTCATGAAAACTCACAGTAAATTCAATGGTTATTATATCAAAACAGTGAAAAGTGAAGAAAAAGTGTCTTCTTCAGCAAAGATCTAAATAACTGAACATTAACCAAGTGTGTCCATCCACTGTCATTGCTCCTACTCCATGGATTTTACTGGTGAACCAATGTTGTAGAAGATGATGGTGTTTCCACGTTCACTTCGGAGCCTCTGAACGTCAAAATCGGTTATATCTGATGACCATGAAAAGATGACAAACTGCATTTTACACCAAATATTTACATGTATTGATAGGATTAGTGGATCAACAGGTATAAAATATTTTAGAACAGTAGATGCTTTTGTTTGTTGGTGGATATTTGGATCTTTATGGGTTAAGTTGCAGCTTTTTGCAATATACGAATACATTTTGGGATTATGGTTGTGATGTGATTAACTGCAGTTCTAGTGCTTTGCTGGATTTGCTTCAGCTCACAGCGCTGCTCTGCAGGTATAATGATGTAGATGTATAGGTTCCTACATTTAAAGATGTTAAATATTTTTTCAGACCTGGACAGATACTCTTCTTCAGGCCAAAAAGTGTCTCTTCAGATAGCAAAGGTTGATGACTCCTATTACAGAGTATATCGAGTTTAATACGAAGACTAATTACAGAAATCTTACAAAACTAATGATCAGTTTGGTGTTCTGTAGTCAGTAAATGACAGGTGATGATGATAAATTGCTGACTACTGCAGTTCAACGGAGCTGCTGCCAGTTTGGGATAAATGCATCTGTGTGAGAGCGAAGCTTTAAAACAATCAGCGGTGAAGGAGAGGTGTATTTTTCTGCATCTGTGTCCGACACGGGTCACACGTATGAACAGGAGGTTTCCCTCTGCTCTGCTTTCTGTCGTTCATTCTGTCCACATCACACATCTGTTCTCTGTTTACCTCTGTCTAAGTGTCTGCATTTTCTGTAGCTGAGTTTCCATCCAAGTATTATGTTAATTCTGACATGACAATTCATTCTAAACAGCCATTTAAGTGTCTTTTAACTCACCACCAAAAAACCCAAACAACCTTAATTATAGAGGCTTTCTAAATGTTAAGACTGTTTGTACTCTTTTTTCATTCTCTAAAAGCACAGCCTATTTGCAGCATTGGAAGTAAATAACACTTTACCCAGTATTAATTCGACAGGCTCTTTCCATTTTTCTCCTAAATGTGTTTTTTGACACTGGTGATGGAAATGCACCTAATCTGTATTTTATTTTTTCTATGCTGTTTCAAAAGTTCACCTAAAATTAGCGTGGCATTTGGATGGAAACAGAGCTTATATGTGATTATTCATGTTTCCTTTTTTTCTGTTCTTTTGCTTCCCTTTCTCTTCATCCCTCGCCTCTCCTCAACTTCATCACCTTCACTATGTATGCTGTCGTCTCTTTTTTGTTTGCCATCTGCATCTCCTTTACTCTACTTGTGGATCTTTTACTCTGTGTTTTGCTTCTTTTTTTTTTTTTTTTTTTTATTATTTTTTATTTGGCTTCTCTGTCCTCTTTCCTGCCCACTCTTCCTCCATCTTCCTCCTTTCCTCTACTGTCTCGCTCTCAGATCACAGTGAGTGTGGCTCAGGGGCGAGTTCGGACTCCCTCCCCTCAGCCTCGCTATAAAAGCTATGCCTACACCCAGGCTGCATATGTCAAGTCGCCTGAACAAAAGAGGAGACGTTTTACTGATCAGGTCCGTGTCTCGCAACGCTAACACGCCATGCCACATGTCCATCTGCCTGTGCAAGGGTCTGTCTGCACGTCTGTTCATGTGTCTGCTGTTTGTCTTTGTCTCAATAACAAAAAGTGTCCATCATCTGGAGTCGTATTAACTCACTCTTCCTCAAAAGTAAGATTAAAGTGGCTGGTTAAAAAAGAAAAAAAAAAAAAAAAACACTCAAGGGTCAAACATTTCCTCAACATTTCCTTGGTAAAAACTGAAACTGCCTGATTCAGATCAAAATTCATTGGAATTAATCGCAAGTCCTGAGGTCAGTGCAAACTAAACTTTTACCGTACTGTGGGCAAGCTTATAAATGGAACTGCTCCTTCAACTAGAGTAGATTTTTTTTATATATATATAATTTGTACCAACTTATTTAGCTCTTTCAGAGAACCTTCTTAGGAAACTATTAGAATTTCTTTGGAAATGAGATATTAGGAAACTCAAGTGTTATAATTTGTAAAATTGAGGGTCGAAGGAATAATACTGACTCGTAGAAGTGGACATTTTTTGCTCTGTGCGAGTGAATCACACTGTTTTGCTTTCTTTGTGAAACTGCATTTACAAACTGAAATCATTGTTTTTTGTGATGACTGGATTTATTCTTTTGTTTTCATTCAACAGCGACACTACTATTTCTCTAATTTCTTGGCCATTTTATTTCAGCAACTTAGATAAAGGGCACATTGTTTAATCAAACACACACTCTCAAACAGCACACTCACTGTGTGTCTCCTTGTCTTTTACGTATTTGATATTTCCTCTCTGTATCAAAACATGACATTTCCAATTGATCACATGCACTTTCAGAGCCGTCATCCTGTATTGTGTAACTAAAATGTGGGCCCATAATTTCTTCTGACTCGGAGAGAATGAATTCAGAGACTGTGTCAAATATTTAATGTAGCAGCAGGGTGCTTGACTTGACTTAGCTTAAAAGGCTTCACAAGAAGAAAAGATAATTTGTCAGATAAGTTTTATTCAAGCACTCCCACTGAAAAGCAGAACGTAGTACAGAAAAATGTCTGTCTCACCTCAACAAAGTTTTCAAGAGTATAAGTTACAGATATGGCACTTCACCTCAGTTTGCCCCATTGACGGATACTATGTAAATATTGGTTAAGCAGGTTTCTTTTGTTCGATAAATACAGCATATTATGGACATAGACTAATAAATTTAAACAGGCAGCATTTATATTATGTGTGATTATAGCTGTAAACTCTACCAGGACAAACACATTTCTGCACCATCACACATGTCCATGTAATACAAAATAGGCATAAAGAGAGAGAGCAGAGCTGACTGAGGGTAGACAGTTATCTGCAGCATGGACAGGCTTTGTGTATCTTTTCAGGACCTTATTACCAGAGAGAAGAATAGAGTGAGAGGAGGAGCGTGAAGCCGAGATAAAAAGAGAGAAGTTGTTAGTGTCCAGATCCAGTAGCGGGCACACAAAGAAAGATATGGGGGAGAGAGAGGAAGAGAGAGAGAGACCCACAGAGAAAGAGGACAAGTTGTTAAGGTTGGACAAAGGCCAGAACTGCTTGTCGGCGCCGGTAATGGCTAACACTAACAGGCCTCTCCTCATCTCTCTCTATCTTCTCTGTCTGCCACCTCTCTTTCAAGCTGTGTCTCTTTTTTTCCTGCTGCCTTTCTCTCTTTTTTTTCCCACTACAAACATGCCATCTCTTTCCTTGTTTGATTTCCTTCTTTGCCCCCTTCAGCTCTACTTTTTCACCTCCGTCTCTCCTCATATTTGTTTCCTCTAATATCCGCTCGATCTCCCCATTCAGTCCCTGACTCCCGGCCAGGAGGAACTGCAGCGGGGCCTCAGTCCTCTGCCTCCGGGCTCCACCAGCCTGGAGAGTTACCAGGCTGCACTCGAGGAGGTACGACGGCAGATTGCTGAAGTCTGTTTTATGCATGACAAGTATTCAGTTGTTGTCTCTTAGATGTGGTGTTTCATGCATAATCGTGTGTTTTTAAAGGTGTTGACATGGCTGCTGTCGGCTGAAGATGGGTTACAGGCCCAGCCTCCCATTTCCAACAACGTGGAGGAGGTGAAGGAACAGTTTCATACACATGAGGTGAGATGAAATTGAATTTAGTCACCGACTGTTTACAAGCACAAAATCTAAAAAAAAAATTTGCATGCAACTGTCCATACTCAGACTAACAGACAGAAACTCAACCATTTGAGCAAAGTTTTGTCACCTCAGGTAAAATATGTCTGGCAGGCGATGGAAAGATCAAATCATTTTTGACCATTTTGGAAAAATGATGAAAACGACACTGGGAGATGGAAAAGATAAGATGAAAATGATGAAACAGACTTAGTGAGAGACAAGACAGAAAAGACAAAATGAAAAAAAAACTAAAAGGATCGACAAAAAAGACCTAACAGGATGAGAAAGATGTAACAAGAGAAGGCAGATAAAAAAAAAAAACCCAAGACGAAAGAGACACAAGGAAAACAAAGAATGCAAGAAGACAAAAAGACAAACATTATGAAAAATATGTAAGGTGATAAAAATGTAACGAGACAACAAACAATAAACATCTTAATGATACTTAAAAGATCTGACAAGATGGAAAAAAATAGAAAATGCAATAAGGCAAAAAGACAAAAAAGCTTAAATGACTAAATTGTGATGAAGACGACATGACAAGATGGACACAAGACAAAAAGCATGAAAAAGATGTAACAATGAGAAAAATACGTAAGAGCCCAAACATTAGGAATAATATTTAAGACAATAGACATGCAAGACCAAAAAAAAGATCTAACAGGACAAAAGAGACATAAGATACAAAAGATACAAGAACCAAAAATCGCAAGAAGACAAGAAAGATGTAAGGAGAAGACAAAAAAAATGACAAAACAAGGCACAAAAGACATAACAAAAGGAAAATAATTTAGAAAATATAAAAGACCAAACATGACAGTTTTGTTTGGAACTATAAGTGACTTACGTTAATAATGAATGAATGAATCTGAACTGAATCATTTACATATAAAATGCTCCTCAATTTAAACAATAAGAAAGTCACAGTTGGTCACAATTAGTAAAACCCGATTAAGTTGTACTTGAAGTGGCTGAATGAACTGCATCTCTTGTCCCATGTGACATATGTCCCTGTCATCAAAGGATGTTACTTCAACACATTTAATTTCCCCTTTTGACAGCGCGTGAAAAACTATTAAAAAAGCTGAAAATCACTACAAGTCTGGTAATGTTGAGAGCTTCAGCTGGATGTGTTGTCCTTATTATGTATCATATATTCTTAATCAGTTTTACATAAAGTGTGAAATTTTACACCATATAACATATGTATCTGATGGCATATTTAGTTTTAATATTTAATTTTAATTCTATCTATATCACAATACTGGAAGATCTCAGAGCGTCTGTGTGTGTATTTGCACGGTTCTGAGAAATTAAGACGTTTTTAACGGGCCAGATTGGTACCCTCAGTTGAGGAATAGTCCCATCTCCACATTAGATATCTCAGCAAATTGATAGGACCAATATTTTTTGCGATATTAGGTATTTTGGAATACAGTAGCCTTACAATCACATTGCTATGCCCATGACAGTTGACGGGAAGCGTGGTACCACACTGCATGATGGGAAATGAAGTTCTTCCCAGCATAAAACCTACCACATGTAGAACCCATGGTTCCACATGGGTCACCGCACTAGTATTTATATAAATAGCAAATTTCTTATTTTTCTCTTATATTTAATTTTTCACTCGCTGGTGTTTTTTTCTACCTCTGTGTCTCTCTGGAAGTGGTGGGACATCACTTCTCTGTTTGCTTTTATTTCTAAAACCTGTTGATATCCAAGTCTTTACTAATGTTTAGAAATTGGTCTGTTTCTCTTTGCTACCAAAAATCTGTTGTCCTGTTCCAAAACCAGCTCGGAACGCAATATGTTGCAAACTGTGAGACATATGAATACATTGGGGCTAAGTCCAAAGAATGTTCCTAAAACCTGAAAACTATCAGCAAATCCCACTAGTCTTATTACCTCCGCCAAGGAGGTTATGTTTTTACCGGCGCTGGTTTGTCTGTCTGTCTGTGTGCAAGATAACGCAAAAAGTCAAGGACGGATTTGGATGAAAATTTCAGGAAATGTTGATACTGGCACAAGGAACAAATGATTAAATTTCGGTGGTGATCAGGGGGGGCACTGATCTGCCTTGGCGAAGGTCTGTGCACAGTAAAAAGTTAGAGTACATGAAAATGCAGTTACTGTAATAGCAAGCATATCGTTAGCTTCATACCATAATTACCCAACTCATCCACCAATTTCTAACAACGGACAAAACAATAATGACAAGTGTCATAATACAGATGTGGTAAATTTCATATTGATTATTAATATTGATGTTCATATGCCAAATCAGCATGGACAGGACATCTTGCAGGTATAGTTATAAACATCAATATCTCCTTAAAGTTTAATGGGAGATTTTTCTTCCTAAGTGAGATGTGAAGAAAGTAGATGGTTAGTTGTGGCTGAAAATTATTATTTACAGTCAGAGCATGAAAAATATTTTAGAAAGATAGAACATTTAAATTCATAGTCATGGATAAAAAAAATAAAATAAAATCAGTGTTGACAGAAATTAAGTAAAAACCATCTCTGAGGCATTTTGGAAGCAAAGATAACAGTTTAAACCAAACTAACCAATGCAATGATATTTATCCTAATATCAAATTGTATAATGACATTTGTCATTATTGGTTTGTAGCCCAGACCCCTAATAGAAAAAAAAAAACACCTGAATTCAACCTGTCCCAATAATTTTGTCCATTTGTGTATGAGTTAGGCAATTATGCTATGAGGCTAATAATTTACTTCTTCTGTACCTTAACAGTGTCTGCATTTGCTGTACATTACTATGAAATGACACTTTTTAAAATTTTAACATCATAGTCATATAAAAACCCACATTTTTCTCTTGTTGCTGCACAGACACCAAAACAGCAGAACTTCAAGTAATAACAGCCATCAGTCCACAACAACATACCATGTCCAATAACTATGAGAACTGCAGTCAGAGAAAAAAATGACCTTCCCTTCATTGCACTGAAGGACTGAAAGGAGACCGGTAATGAGTGTGAAGTGGGACACCTCCAAAAAACAATCTGTGCTGAGTTGGTAGATGGTAAATACAAATTTGAAACATGCTGCACAAAATCTAAGCTTTTGAATTTTTATATTTAGAATAGAATAGAATAGAATAGAATAGAGTAGAATAGAATAGAATAGAATAGAATAGAATAGAATAGAATAGAATAGCCTATATTGTCATTGTCAAAAAAACAATACGACAGAAATAAGAATAGAGCGAATATAAAGTCACAAAACTAAAAATTAGATATGAAAATAGAATATTAATAGAGTTTTACTTGAACTCTTTGTAAATTATTTATGTTTCAGTATTCTTTTATCTCACTAGGTTTTTACAAATTGTGTGTTTTGTGTTTGTTGCATGAACGACATCTAAGATGATTTTCTGTCACAACGGACAATAAAACTTTTCTGATTCTGATATAAATTTTACAATTTTACAAAGTAACATAAGTACAGAAGCTGAGAATGGTCTTGGATTTGCATATTATTTTATGGTCGTTATCTTGGGATAACAAATTAATTAATTCGTCAGCCCGAGATAACAAAGTTCATTTTCTTGAGATAATGAATGAATTAATTTGTTTTCTTGAGATAATGAATGAATTAATTTGTTTTAACAAAGATCATTTTCTCGTAGTTACTGTAACTTACCAGTAAGTTGTTGCTAACTGTGTGTTCTGCTCTGTACAGCACACATCAGTGGTAGCTCTTGAAGGCTGCGATGTGGAGGATGAGGTACCTGCTCACATCTGAGCTCTGTATATGGTTCGCTATTATGAAATAACAAAATTAATTTGTTTTCACGAGAAAATGATCTTTGTTATCTCGTGATAATGATTTAATTAATTTGTTATCAGGAGATAACATCCATAAAATAATATGTAAATCCACGACCATTCTTGGCTTCCATACATAAGAATACAGCGAAGTAGAATAAAAAATAATAATGGACAAAATATGAGAAGATGCAAATTTACACTATTAACATTATGTATTACCCATGAAAACAGAATGTGAATCTATGTAAACAGTATGTATACCTATGAACCAAGTCTATATAAAAATAGTGCATTTGTAAATTAATAAATACTGAATAAATATTGCATTCTTATTGCAGAACAGAAGATTATTGCACAGCTTATTGTACACAATGTCACTTTGTAGTATTATTGCACATTATAGGAAGGGATTTTGAGGATACAGTGAGGGAAGTGGTTGAACTGGAGGAAAACACCGGCATTATTACTTTAAACTAGTAAACTTAAAAATCTATATATACATATAGCTGCTAGTTCACCACTTTAGATGCATTGTTTTCAAGATAGGTGTGTGTCTGTTTGTGTGCTGCACAGGGAGGCTGATTTAGCTGTGAACTTACAGGAACACTGGCTTGTATTGACTTTTATGCTCTTAAAATTAAATTAACCCTGACCATTGCTGTGTGAGACCCTAGGAGAACCATATAAGAGGTAAATGCTCCCAATAAATGTATTAAGCGCTAAGGTGAGAGGTGGAAATACATTTTGAGAGCTGTTAAAGTGAAAAGAGATGGGTCATTCAGTGGGAGTACTGATGTGAGGCGATCCTCTTCTTTCCGATGCTAATTAGACTACAAGAGTGGAGTCTGAGAAAATACGCTTATGAAACAACGTCTCTTACCAGGGCTACATGGTGGAGCTGACCACGCACCAGGGCAGCGTCGGGCGGGTCCTACGGGCCGGCGCCGCCCTGCTGTCAGAGGGGAACCTAACTGAGGATGAAGACTCAGAGGTCAGGGAGCAGATGAATCTCCTCAACTCACGATGGGAGCACCTGAGAGTGGCTAGCATGGAAAGACAAACCAGGTAAATACACTGTTGTAACTGTTATTTGATCTTACACATCCGGCACACACACATCCAAATAATGTATTACTGTAGGCGGATGAATAATGTTTCCTCTCCTTTTACACAATGAATCCACACAGTAGCCAACATTCATGGATACCAAGAACAGCGGCCTTTCTAATTATGGTGAATTCAATGATAGCTGACACTGAGCCAAATTTAATTAACTGTTAAGCTATCTTCTTTGATAATCTTGTTGATTCAAGCCCAGGGCTGTGCAGACATGGCCTAGACTACCAAGCACTACTTAAACGAAGCAGCATAGGTCTGTAGTAATGCAGCAGTGCATAAAAGAGCAGGTTGGGATCATTTTTTGTCATTTTTTGCCAAGGAAAATCACATATTAATCAACTTCTGGGCTGGAGTAAAATGTTGATATACTTGTACATCAGTTGAGTAATGTTTGTAATTAATTGTTTGCAATTAATGTTTGTAATGTAATGTAGTAATTGTGTATTTTATGCTAATTTTTAGTTATACTTAATTACATTTCAAATGGAATTATCGAACTCTCTGCATCCCTCCATTGGCCTGCAGTTGTGTTGTGTGGAATAATGCAAAGTACTGTCTAAACAAATAGAAACCATTGCTTTAGTGAGTGTCATTTCTGTCCCCACATTATCATATTGGACAGCCGTATGCCCCCCCCCCGATCTTTGTGTATTAACATGGTGTGAACAAAATATACTGAATTTGCCAACATTATCTATTTGCCTGTTTACTATTGAAAAAATGTTCATGGCCACATGCTGCTTTTTATGTTGTCCATGTCATCATTTGTTCTTTTTGTTAAAGAACAGACAACATCCTGTGTTGCCACATGAATTTGTGCACAAAATATTGTCCAAACTTTCACTCTCTCAACTGGTAAGGAGGTAGAATAAAGATGGTGAGAAGACAAACAAACAATAAATACATAAATAAATAATACAATCCCACATCAATGAGAGGCTGATTAACACCTCTAGGACTTCTGTGTTTAGTAATTTGTGGTGTACTTTTTAATTTACAGATCATAGACATTGACAGACTTGTACAGTATTAAGTGCATGGGCAACCTTCGCAATTTTTAGAAACTACTGAGGTCATTTCCATGTAATCCACTGTGTATTTTAATCCTAATATTACTTATTACTTTGACATAAAAATCCTATCATTTGCTTGTATGGTTCCCTACATTTATCTAAAATTGGCTTTACATTGTCAAAGTACATCCTTTAAATGCTCTGACATGTATTCATTAGATTAGATTAGATTAGATTAGATTAGATTAGATTGATCTTTATTGATCCCTTAGGCAGAGCCCTCAGGAAATTGAGTTTCCAATAGCAGCACAACACTGAATGTACAGTATAAGAAATATTATAAGAAAATAGTAATACCATAAAAAACGTTGGAAAAAAACTTAAAAAACAAAACAAAACAGTAGTGACAAAAACAGGCAGTTGTACAATGGAAATGTATGAGTAAAAATCAACATATAACAGAGTAGTAATAATTAAGTAGTTGTAATAATAATAATAATAATAATAATAATAATAATAATAATAAATAACTATTATGTTCTAAGAGATCTGTTATTAGAGATTAAAACAAAAGAACAATGTAATATTTTATTATAATATGAGACTTCTGCCAAATTAATATGTGTTATTTGTGATGCTGTAAAGTATATTTTGTTGATAACCCTCCACTAAAGTACTATTTTGAAGATAGGACTTCTCCTCTTAGTGCCATATTGAGGTAGAAAGTTGAGATATTGAGGTGTTTCTACTTTTACTTGTTACTTGTTAAATTCAGTCAGCCAGCATTCAGCTCGACCTTCATCTGCTCTCCTGAACTGTTCTCGACTCAGGCTCTGTGTTTTCGATAATAGCTAACCCTGCAGTGTCAACAAGTGATTGACAGCTCCCTGTATTGTGTCTCACACCTAGACTTCACGAGGTCCTCATGGACCTGCAGCACCAGCAGCTACAACAGCTCACAGACTGGTTGGATATGACAGAGGCTCGGATTAAGAGGATGGGGGCTCAACCACTGGGTCCTGACCTGGAGGATGTCAAGCATCAAGTAGAAGAGCACAAGGTGGGTCCCTGCTGACCTCCACTATCTTAAGACTTTTATAACCCTTAAAGACCTGGTGACTTCTCAATGATTTTTTCTCTATCTATTTCATCCTCTGCGTCGTTCAGTGAAAATAAAGTGTTGTCCGATATTTAATTTACTGATCATGTAGATGTTCATGAAAAACTCACAATAAATTCAAAGGTTATTTTATCAGAACAGAGAAAACTTAGTGAAAACTGACTTTTTAAAGCAAATATATCATTAAATGAATGTAGAAGAAGCCTCTACAGCCATCATTTGTCAAAAAGCCAAATAAGTCCAAATAAGGTGCATCTGACGTAACTGAAAAGGTGATAAATTACATTTTACCTGAATTATTTCAGTGTATTTATACAGGGTTCTCACAGGGTCTTAAAAAGTCTTGAATTTACAGATCTGCATTTAATACCTTAAATAAGTCTTTAAAAGGTATTAACTTTGATATGGTAGGTCTTCAGTAATGTTTTCCTAAACTTGTTGGCCGTGTTGTGTTTAAATGTGTCTGGGAAATATCCAAGCTGCAAAGAAAGTAACGTTAGTCGACTCTGTTCCATCCGTTCCAACCTGACAATTTATATTGAAATTAGGAACCAATTATCACTAACTTTGCAGCCCCCAGTGAGAAATGACCACAGAGCAGTCAGTTATGTGTACAGTATGTATGTAATATTCAGTCTCTGTTGATGTAAATAAATACATTTTCCTATATTCTAGGAGTCACTAATTTTTGCCAGCATGGCCTTAGAATAGGCATTAAAATGGACATTAAATGCTGTTCTGAGTAGTCTTAAAAATGTCTTAAAAAGTCTTAAATTTAAGTTGTAGAAACCTGTAGGAACCCTGTTAAAGTACAGCAACACCTTGCATTCACTGAAAAAAAATTTAAATTTAGCCCATGGATCTCGGAATTTCAAGAAAAGTTAAGTCCTTCAGTAATCCCTTTCGTGCTACAGACATTAGGAAGTCAGACTTAATTTTCCTTTATTTACTTATTGGACTGAGTTTGTTAACTCTATAGACATCTCAGGTCATTGGGATTGTTCAAGCTGAGGGCCCACTTTGATCGACCTGCAGGACCAGGTAAACACATGGATGCCCTGAGGTTCTAACTGATCACCACACATATATCCCATAATTGGTATGGATCTTGTAATTTTAATTACTAATAATTTAATTACTCATTTATCTACTAGTACTGTACTTCTCTAGGAATCTCTTTTCTACTTTCTGTCTTTTAAAATAAGTGCGTTCTCAGTAAACACAAAAAGAAAAAACTGCCTGTAATGAAAGATCACAGTCAGGACCTCCCCTTTAACCAGTCCTGTTTTCTTCCTCCAGTTATTTTATGTGAATTTTTGTATTATTAACAGCAAAGGTGTTAGTAATGATACATTTTGATTTCATTCCAAATGGTATCCTCACATCGTGGATTTTTATGCTAAATGTGTGTCTGAAACCATGATTTATGTGCAGAATAAGATCAGAACATGTAGCTTTGGAAATAACAGAAGATAAGATAAGACTTTATTGATCCCACCATGGGGAAATTTAACAGTCTAAGTCAAGTAAAGTCAAGTGAAGTAAAGTCAAACTGCATTTTTCCTCTCGAGGTTGTCATAAACAGTTATTTTGTTGATTCCACATCTATTTGGTTTGAAACTTTCATCGTCCTCCTCTTTGTGAAGAACCTAAATGTCTATCTCCTGCTTATTTGGATTGTTTTCACTCTCAAGGACCTAAACAGCCAAAAGCATTGGCTGATCTAAAATATTTAATACCTTTTTAACCAGTAATTCTATCAATACATTGAAAAAAATCGAGTAAATGCAGCAAAAAACATCATCTTCTGCTACGTTGATTCACCAGTAAAACCCATAGAGCTCGACCCATAACATTGGTTGTAGATGCTATTTTTTATGTTCAGTTTATTATATATTTTGCAGGGGAAAAAAAGTTCTTCTCTTTTTTCTTTGTTTTGATATAATAACCTTTGAATTCACTTGCTTTTATGAGCATTTACATGATCAGTGAATTAAAAATGCAAAATGTAAAAGGATAACACTGGGTTACAAAAAAATATTTTTTGCAACTTGTCTAGGTTTTTTCAACTGAATTAGGACCATTTTGCACCGCTAAATCCAAAAATGACATCTGTTTTTCTCAATCACGTCAGGTTTTTTTGCTAATTTGATTTTGAAAAATTTGATCTTCTCACAAAATTGATTACATTTTTGTAAACTTTATCTTGGTCACCAAGTTTAATACCAAAATAAGATTGGTAAGCACACTTTATGAAACTTGTGACTTGATTCCTGTTAGGTACAATGGTGTATTCACCGCAGATGTAGCAGAATATGTCAGGCTTATTTTTGCAAGATCTTCTAGTCGAAGCCATTTCATTCACCTGTAATATTAAAAAAAACATTAATCATAAATTGGAAAAAGTAAAATCTTCAGAACTCATTTATTGCAAGAAATATGAAAGAATTTTGTATCATATGATGTGAAAATGCCCATAAATGTAAGCAAAAATGTTAAAAAGCCAATATGTAGCATAGTTCAGAAAGTTGACCTGATTGAGCAAAATTAATGTGATTTTTGGATTCAGCACACCAGAATTATCCTAAATCAGCTCAAAAAACTTAAACAATAAATTTGTTGTTGACCAGCGTAATGTAACAAATGGAGATAAATTAGTAAAGAAAGGTTAAATCTAGAGAAATTTATTTGGAATTCACCTCCTAAATGTTTAAGAGTTAATGTTATATGTAGCTAATGCACAAGGCCATTTTACGTTTTCAATATTTTGTTCACAATGAACTGAATAAGCTTTTTAATTATCACATTTATTTTACATGTTGTAATTACATAACCACTTTAATTAATTTCAGACTGAATTATCAGTGTTGAATGGTTGTTATATTGAATTCCACAAAAAAAACAAAAACAAATCATCACCATCAGTTTAATATTATTTTTCTACCAAAGCTGTAGATATATTAGTATTTTATGTGGATAAGCAGTTTGACCAGTTTCCTTCACAGACAGTGCTTATGTAAGGTAATAATATTATGTTATGTAATGTACTTCTCTCTGTTGTGTAAACATATATTTTGTCTATCCTTTTCATTTATGGTCTTTTCTCAAGCCATTTTCAGGTCAGAGCATCTGACTTTCTCTGGCCTTGACTATTCAAAGAGATGCTTCATGTCTGATGCTTCAAAAAGTGAATGTGTATTTTACATTTTACTATTGATACAATGGTGCAAATGGGTTACAGAGTCTATTCATGTGGCGATTTTGCAGATCATTAATAAATAAAAAGCGTCAAATTAGCCTGGTGATTACAGACTCTTGCTCAAACTCATGCTAGAATGTGACAAACGGCTTCACTTTATTCTCACAGTAGGAAGCGCTGTCAGAATGGATGCAATACAACATCCAACAGAGGCTCCAGCTGCGGAACAACAACAATTAGTCAACCTCACTGCATAGATGTTGCTAAAATTAAACCTATAAGTTCTTGGTTTGACGAAAACAAACACAAGGTGGAGGAGAAGATGCAGAAGATGCAGAGGGCTGTAATGTGTTTGACTGTAGGTTCGTTTCTGTGTTAGGGGGAAACCATTTTTGGAAAATTGGCTCTGATTGGCTAAATTAGAGCTGTACAATTTTACTGACCCATATAACAAAACAGCCCTACCTCAGTGTAACATCACCGACACAAACAGCAGATCCACATTACACGTCCTTTGTGTGTAAGGTTCTTCTTCTATTGTTTTTCCAACCAGTTCCCTCGCCGCGCACCAGAATCTCATTTGGACTGGGATTGCAACCAGTCGAGAAATCATTTTCAGAGAGTGGGAGCTTTTATAAAAGCTTCTGAAATGAAATTCTGTTACCAGCTGTGGAGATTTAAACAATACGTCCAAATTATCCACTGTGTCAGTTTTAGGTGCTGCGTATGCAGATTAAAAAATGAAATGGGTAGCAGTTGGAGAGTATTGCACTAAAAATGAAAAATGATGGATATTTAGAGAAGTTTGTGACTTTATTTCTTTTTCTAATTTACTGCCCTCAGTTGCAATGATGTTTTTGTGCCCTTGACAAAATCAAAACACTCAAAAAGCCTGATCTGCTGCACAGTTCTAAAATATTCATTACTTTTGATTTTTATTTTGTTTATCAGATTGCTTTTTGAGAGTAGTTTACAAGTGCATGAGCATTTCATCTTCTAGTTTGATTTTATTTTTGTATGGAACTCACTGGATTGAATTAAGTTTTCATTTGCTTTTAATTAGTGTGAGGTTTTTGGGGGGTATTAAGAGTAAAGTCTCTATTATAGTAAAAGGTGATAAAAATTACAAAATGATTCTTTCATAAAGGTCCTCTATTGTGCAAGTTATTCGTACACATGGACTATTAATAGTGGAGGGGTTGAAAAAGAAGTAGATTTTACCTGTATTTCTTGTTTTGTTTTACTTTAATTTGTATTGTTCATTGTAATTTTTAATAGAAACTAACAGTGGATTTTTAGAGGTAAATTTAATAATAGTTGTGATTAGTAAAAAGCCATCAGTGGATTAATGAGCTGTTTTTTCACATCGTCTGAAAATAGCTTTTTATCTTGAACTGAAACTGGATGATCTGTATCACTGTTAGTTTTAATACTAGTTTTTGTGAACTGTTTTAGACTCATGCACCAAAATGGAAGTTTTTTTGTTTTTTTTACGAAGGAGGACCTCTATATAATGGCCTGTTTTTTTGCCACCCGGTGCTAAAGCTGTATAGTTGAAACATGGCTCTGTTCTGGGCCCCTGTGGTTTTACTGGACACACAAAATTGTTCAGCTTCTTTTTGCTTCCAGCCTCATTCTGTCATTAACTCACCATCATTGAAGTCACTGGTTTGTAAGTGTGTTAGCACCAATATATTTCTGTTTTGTTTGTGCTGCAGCTCCTACAGGAGGACCTGGAGTTAGAGCAGGTCCGGGTGAACTCTCTGACCCACATGGTGGTGGTGGTGGATGAGACCAGTGGAGACAGTGCTACTGCTGCTTTAGAGGGCAAACTTCAGGTAACCTTTTGCACACATGGTCACATAGACACTCACATGTGAGACACACGTGTTCACATTCAGTTTGGTTTGATTAGCTGTAATGGAATATGAATGAGAGTTGCCTGGGCTCTAAAATGAAGACATTTCAACTGACGGCCACTGGATGCTGCTCCAAAAAGCCCTGGCACCCATAGACATATACTGAACTTCTCTAAAAATACTCAGCCAATATTTTTTTTTCAAGGTTCAAGCTTTGTTTATTGTCATTCATTCAATGTAGTGCATGAAAATGCGTACTCAGGTCCCAGCAATAGGATAAGTAATATCATGAAAATGGTAAAAATATTTAACAACACATACACACATACATTAGTAAAAGATAAATAAAACACATTCACCATTTAAAAGACATTCCCTAGCAGCCAAGCAAAATAAAGTGCAATGCATGTATGACATAAAGTGCAGCTCATTGATTTTTTCTAGTTTTCATTGATTCATTTGTTTTTATTAGGACCCTGTCATAAGTGATCTCGTCTCCATTCCATCTTTAACTTTTTCTCCTTAAACCCATAAAGACCCAAACATCCACCGGCAACCAAACGCATCTACTGATCTAAAATGTTTAATACCTGTTGATCCACTAATCCTATCAATACATGTAAAGAATTGATGCAAAATACAGTTTATCATCTTTTCATGGTCATCAGATATGACCCATTTGTGTTCATAGTGAACATGGAAACACTGTCATCTTCCACAACACTGATTCACCAGGAAAACCCATGAAGTCTGATAAACAACAGTGGATAAAGACACTTGTTTTTATGTTTGGTTATGGATATCTTTGCTGAAAAAGAGTTTTCTCTGTTTCTGATATAATATTCCTCAACTTCAATCTGACTTTTTATGAACATCTACATGATCAGTAAATGAAGTATAGATAAAATACCTGATTTTCACTTAAAAAACACAAAATGCAGATGATAATGTCATAATAAATGGCAATCAATCAATTAAGAAAAGTTAAATATAGAGGAAAAAAATATTCTGGACCTGCCACAAAAATAGCACCGGGTCTTTATGGGTTAATAAGATCTCCGATTAGATCAACGGGGGACTGCCGAGTGAGACGTTCAGAGTTTGTGTTTATTTAATAAACATTTTCCTGACAGACACCTTAACTGTAGTTGTGATTTATAGGTGCTACTAACAGGACTGTTATGTGATGAAGTTCACCATTTTACAGTATTATTAAGCTAACATTTAGCTTTGGCTCACTGTTTGAGCCCTTACTCTCCTGCAGCTCCTCCCCTTTTATCCATATACGGTCACTTCCAGTTCTGAAAATCCAACATCAACCAGTGAATGACATTATGGTTCATCTGTCCACTTATAATATAGCCTGTGAAATAGCCTTCATGAACTTGACAGCTAGCATTCTGTAGCCATTGATTACATAAATGTAGTACCTACCATACAGTTTGTGTGCATCATTCTAGATATGTTATAGGATAAAAAATATTATACTGTAGACTGTATGGTGATTAGGGATGTAAGGATAAGAGATTTTGGTGCTATGATTATCGTCAGAAAAACAATCACGGTCTCATGATTACTATATTACTTTGCGGGGGGTTTATATGTGGGGGTGCAGTCTGTGCCGTATGTACCTCACAATGAGTACTCACCAACCATATGACCGTACGTCCCTTTGCAAAGTGAAACTTAACACGCGTTACTAATTCCTCTACATCTACCGCTGTTGTGAAGCTCATTTACCTTTTCCCTACCTCCTGAAACTTCACTTACTTTCATTTGAGGGGGCAGGACGTTTCTTTAAGGGGGCATTACCCCTTGCCAGAACCAGGCCCGCTCTACAGGCGCATCAGACTATTTTATGCAGTTTGCCTTGTGAATAAATAGAGCATGTTTACTGCATCAATTCACAGGTTAACCCTCCTGAATCTTGTAAGACAGTCTGAACTGCTGGAGAAGAATGGCCTTACTCTACCAAAGCTGTGCAGCCAGATTGTTGTGAATGGGCTGTGTAATGGTACCCTGAAACTGCACAGATGATGGTAGAATGGTGGAATGTTGAACGCAGCGCTTCTGTGACGTTGTTTTCGTTCCATGCGGGAAGCACATATTGGCTGTCTTTGCTTCCACTCTTAATCTACTGTACTTTATGAGACAGTTTTTGGCAGCCTTGACAATTAATTAACCATGATGTTTAAAATTGCGATTAATCGTAAGACCATAACATTGTTACAACCCTAATAGGGATCAGTAAATCATTAAAAATATCAAAGTACATGTATGTTCATTGCATTGTCATGAACTTGTTTGTGTGTATTTTTTTATATTGTCTACTTTATTTTGTAATGTTGTGTTAATAATGTACTCGTTATAGCTGATTGTTCTAGAGTTTTTGTGGACCCCAGGATGAAAAGCTGATGTAAAGTTTTATCTAATAGGGATTCTAATAAACTAAAGTAAACTCAGCACTCACCCACATGTGTATATGCTCACACACACAGACTTCGCAGGCTAATTCTTACTTTAATTTGAGGTATTTTATGAGTTTTTCATCTCTTTTCACTCTCCCTTGCTCATCATCTCGCTCACTCACTAGCTTTCTCAGTGGGAGTGGGCTCAGCAGACTCCAGTGTTGTTTCTCAGGGAAAAATAGATTGAACAGAAGATAGTTTTGTCTTTGGTGTTGTGCAGTAATTAGACCTTGCCAGCGAGATGTGTGTCTTCTGTTTATGTGTGTGTTGTAGCTTTCTGCTGATTTTGTTTACTCTATAACTTATCATCACACAGACTCCAGCCAGGAGCCAGACTTCGCTGCCTGTTTGTGCGGTTAATTCTCCACGCTTGTCTTAACATCTGATGTATGGGCCTTAGTTCCCCTTGTTAACTCCCGTACACTGCAAAGAATAAAGCTTAAAATCTATTAAAACAGTAGACGTTCATTTCCACACCTCTCTAATACACCAGCCTTAATTGCAGCATTGCAGCCTTTGTACACACTATCTTCAGGCAGGGATGTGAAAGTTGCAGGAATTATTTTAATTCATTGAAATATTTTCAATCTTCAAGATCCTATCATCTTATTTGTTTAAAATATTTTAATTGGGGTTTAAATGAGGACTAGAGGATTGAAGCTCTCAAAAGTGAAATGGTTCAGCACAAATCAGCAGGAGATTGCCAAAATGTATCTTTTTTTTTCCTAAACATAAAAATAATGATTGTGTCGAACATATTTTTCATTAGAAATGTTATCTAAGTTCAAGACAATGTATCTAACTCTGTCTCAGTAATGTACTTTAGCTGGATTTAACAATGATCTGGAAAATATCTCAGCAGGGGAACAAGAACAAGTGAGGCTGCTAGAACAAGTCCTCAGCTGGAAAATATTAACTCTTTTTTTTTTTTTTTTTTAACCCTCTTCTATTTTAAAGAAATGTGTTTTTCACTGCCTGTAATAAACATAGCTAGGCTTTTAAGAGGAGCTTTCTCTACTGGTGACCCAAAAGTGGGTCATTCTTAATGGGCTACAAAGTGTGTGCTTAAAAAAACAAACAAACAAATTTAAAAAAATGCTATTTAATGCTTGGGTACACTATATGGACAAAAGTATGTGGACGGATTGAATTCAGGTGTTTCTTTTGTAACAGGGGTCTGGGAGACAAAACAATAATGACAAATGTCATAACATAGTTTTATATTGTGATAAATATCATTGCATTGGTTGGTTTTGTTTAAATTGTTATCTTAGCTGCCAAAATGCTTCTGAGAAGTTTTTTAAAGAAACACCTGAATTCAACCAGTTAGAATACTTTTGTCCATATAGTGTATCTGACACTGACAGAAATATGTCAAAGATTGAATAGAGTGATTAAACAGTTATGTTTAACTTGTTCCTATTTGAAGAACAAATAGTTTGGAGATACATATTTATGACAATAAAAAGGGACATAAACCCAAACCATGTGAGCAAAACCATGAAATGTTAGAGTCAAAACATCAAAATGTCATCCACAAATGTGTCTAAGTGAAACACCCTGTCTTTCAGGCTAAACAGAGAGATGTGTTTTTTTCAAGCACCCATGGTTTGGGTTTATGTCCCTTTTTATTGTCATTAAATATATTATATATCAAGTTTATATATATATATATATATATATATATATATATATATATATATATATATATATATATATATATATATATATATATATATATATATATATATATTAATCTATGATTAACTTCACAATTTTCAGTTTCAAATGTGAACATTATGGTAAACTTTCAACTTTCAATCAATCAAAAACATCTTTTGTAAATGTGTTTAAATGAAAGCCCCATTCTTCAGGCTGAACTGACTGTTATAATGGTAATTTCATTAATTTTCATAAAAAATAAACGACATTCAATTGTGATGTTCACTCATTATAATGACCACACATAATGATAGTTTCTCAATCTCTGGATCATAATATAACAAAGGTATACAGAAATGCGTGTTAAAAAATTGACAGAAAATAAAATCATTTTATATACCAAAGAGTCAAGTATTCAACGTGACTTTGAGAAGACAATATGAGATTTATTTTTACTTAATAAAGAGTCTGGTAAATAAATACGTATGGTTTTGACATCCTGCAAACACAACAAAACTAGAGGTGCTTTAGGTTTTTCAGGTGTACTGTGTTTAAGAATCTTTGGCTTCTTTCTAGTCTCTGAAGTGTTGATGTGAGGAGAAAAGGGGAAGTCATGGTGATTTAATCTTTGGAAGAGTTCAGTCTGTAATCTTTGGGGAAGGTGAGCACGCTGAGGAAGATTTGGGCATTGTTGGCGCTATACACGAACAGGAAATGAAGAAATTTGGATAATTGGATGCGACTGAAACTCTTCCTAGGGGAGAAAAGGCTTGAGGAACTGTGAATAGTAGTGCACTCCTCTTTTCTGAAAGCAGATTAACTGAAAATGAGAATCTCTCCTCCCAGACTTTACTTAGAAACACCATCCAAAAAAAGTAATAATAAGAATAATTTCCACAATAGTATTAATGACACAATGCTGCTATTCTGTCTGAAATTATTCAGAGTGTCATATTAAACAATTAAAATGCAAAACACACATTGATTATGCTGCATGCAAAGTATAATCACACTTAATATCATTAGTAACCAAATGGAAAAACTTGTTTGGCTTTGTTTTAAATGAGTGGAGGTTTTGCTGGCATTGCTTCCTCTAGTGCAGTTTATTACTAAATACAAGTGAAGAGAGATAAACAGATGAGAGAGAAAATGATGTGCAGGAATGTAAAAATGCAAATCGAAGGTGCCTTCCCTGCGTTTCCCCTGCTGTTGAACTGTCACTTGATTAATTACAGGCCATTCATCTTAAGATTAACCTGCTGCGTCTCTCCCTCTGTGTCCAACTCCACTTGCCTGCACTTTTTGCACGTCATTGTCATTTCATTTCCTTTCCACCTTCTGCCCTCTGTGTCTCTCTGTCACTCTGATGACTCTGTTGGCTGGACACGCCACTGTTTTTGCCTTTCCTTTGGTAACTGGAACGGAAGAGTGTCCCTACACTCAGCCAACAGCCGGCTGCCAATATGCCAATACAATGAGGTCACAAAAAAAATCAACTTTTCCAACTGATAGCTTCCCACAAGCTTTAATGAGACTCATTTGTGTTTGTGCTCAGATAAATGGGCTGGTCCAGCAGCTACAATACCACTTTAAATGCTATCATAACCAACCATGGAGTGTACTTGTTATTGTCATTTACTGTTAATAGAAATACTAAAAATAGTTCATGTTTGCTGGATACAAAAATCTGTCCAAGTTGATTTGCTGTTTTAGTTCAGAAAATTGTGAAATTAAGTGAGTTATTCAGATTAGATCACACCAAAATCACTGGAAATATGGATTAACATGCAAAAAAACACTGTTGACCAATTGTTAAGAGCATTGGTCAACAGTGAATCTACATCAACAACGTACACTGATTCCATATATGAAATCAGTATTTCTCCAATATATCAGGATTTTGAGTTACGCCCAAATAATAAGTCATTTTGTAGCCATTAGCAGCACATCAGCCCACTGTTTCACTTTTGTAAATTCTAAGTGATTAACATTCAGAAAAACTGAGTGCTGGAATTGTCTTTTGATCCCCAGAATTCATTGGTGATCCTGTGTTCTCCTCAAAGCTCAGCACTAGAATTAACAGACTGGGATTCATTTGTATAAGTGATGCAACATTTACTGTTCAACTATGAAGCAATAATTTATGATCAACCAGGGAGGACATGATGAAGGCATATGAATAGATGGGCTGCAAAACGTCACTCAAGATCCATTTCCTCCTCTTGAATCTTCTTTTTTTTCCCCTTCAGTTTGAGTGATGTAATGTATAAGCAGGTATTTCTGAAATGGAAACCAGGCACCTGAACATGATGGTGATTTCTGATTACTGATTGGGCAGCTGTGGCTTAGGAGGTAGAGTGGGTCATCCAATAACTGAAGTGTTGGTGGTTCAAATCCTTCTCTGACCTAGTCATGTGCCATGGGCAAGACACTTCACCTGCCTTGCCTCCAGAGTCACTCACACTGGTGTGTGAATGTTTGGTGGTCGGAGGAACCATTTGGCACATATTAGCAGCCATGCTTCCATCACCCTGCCCCAGGGCAGCTGTGGCTAAAAAAATGTAGTTTACCGCCACCAGACTGAGAATGTGAGAGTGAATGAATAATGGATCACTAATGTAAAGCATTTTGGGTGCCTTGAAAGCACTATAGATTTTGTCTGTGGAGTCACGGATATATCGCTGTGAGATTCAATTGTAATTTTCAGATGAATGGATGAACATGGTGAATTGAATAAGTATGGGAACTATGGAAAATACCAATAAAAAATAAAAAAAAAAAGAAAAGCAGTATACAAATCTAATCCATTATTGTTACTGTCGGTACTATAGCAGGAAACACACACCAACACACAGCAGGAATCACAACCACAGGAGCAAGAGACAGTGAATGAAACATTTTGAATCAGTCATCTATAAATAAATCTGACCAGTTTACTACTTATTGTCGTATTTTTTACCATATAACTCAGGGTCCTGGTGTGTAAGACAAATTCTGTTTTCAGATTCGGAATCAGCCTGATTTACACAAGATCAGATGGGTTTTTTCTCCAGTTGCAGCCAAAAATATTGTCTTGTGTTGTTGTCCATCCACATCAAAACCTCCCTAAAATATTTCGTTAGTTTAGTTTTCTTTCGAGCACATAGAATCATCAGATAACAAAGAACCATGCATGATCAAACAAAATTTTTCAGCACTCGAAAAGGAGGGGGAAGAAGTATAACTTATAGACTCCCACCCCCTTTTTACAAACTAACAATTAAAATAATTCCGCTTCCTTTACTTTGTTAACGCGCTTTTTTTCTCTAAATTTCTTCACACATAATCAGATTTGCATCAGCCATGTTTGATATAAACTATAATATTTATATGCACTTTAAATATTTACTACAAGTACAATCATTAATAAATGTGATAATATACTTAAACTTTGGGACTTTTGGGGTGAATCTAATGTGTTAAAAATGTGGTGATCCTTCAGAAAAGATTGTTTACAAGTGAGATAACAGGTAAATACAAGATATTCTTTAGATTACTGATCAAAATCTGATACTTACAATGTCTTGTTGTGTTGCTATACACTTGTGTGACATGAAACTCATTGACTATAAATAATTGTATACATGCACATTTGTGCCTTTTGGTGACTCATGTGTGTTACATATCTGCATGTCATTCATGTACATACATATCGTTAGCCTCATAGCGTAATTGCCTAAAATTGCCTTGAATTCAGGTGTTTCTTTTCTAACAGGGCTCTGGGATACAAAACAATAATGACAAATATCATATTGATGTTTGTGTCTCAAATCAGCATGAACAGGAAATCTTACAAGCTGTAGCCATGATGTGTCCCAATATTTTTGTCCATATAGTTTATAAACATCGATATTTCCTTTTTAAGTTTAATGGGACACTTTTCTTCCTAAATGAGGCATAAAGAAAGTAGATGGTGATTTGTGGTAAAAAAAAAAATAATATCAGAGTATTTAAAATCATAGTCATGGATAAAAATAAAATAAAAAAAAAAAAAAAAATCAGTGTTGAGAGTAATTAAGTAAAAGCCATCTCTGAGGCATTTTGGAAGCAAAGATAACAATTTAAACAAAACTAACCAATGCAATACAATGATATTTATCCCAATGTAGAACTATATTAGGACATTTGTCATTATTTTTTTGTATGTTAGAAAAGAAACACCTGAATTCAATGTGTCCACATACTTTTGTCCATATAGTGTATAACTTAGGCAATTATACTATGAGGATAATGATATGTAAATGTTCTATAATATATAAACTTAACCATACAGCTTGGTGCCTAAGTTTGAGAAATTGTCACTGAAATGTAAAAACTATCAGCATCAAATCCATTCACCCAACGGACTTACATTGTATATAACATGAAATAGGATTTGGTGCATGTTCTCAGGGACAAATAGTATACAACAATGCAACAATTAAAAACAAATAGATAAATAAAGCCTCAAAATAAATGAGTAAAATCATTCCTCAAGAACTAGCGGTTTTAACGTCTTATGAAACTGTTCTATAAAACTCATTGCATGTTTTACAGTTTCCATAGTACTGTAGAGATTTTTTAATATAATGTCTTAATTTTATTCCACTCCTCAGGGACAGAGAGAAAAAACAAAAAAATTAAACTGGGAAGTGAAAGTCCAATCCATTAGCCTTCAATGCAATGTAATGAACATGTGTTAGTCCCTGGGGAAATCTCTGAATTCGTGTGGTATTGTAGATATTAATAGATGATTTATACAAATGTGTGTGTGTCTGTGTGTAGGTACTCGGCGACCGCTGGGCAGCCATTTGTAGATGGACTGAAGAGCGCTGGATTCTGCTTCAGGAGATTTTACTTAAATGGCAGCACTTCACTAATGAACAGGTACGTGTGAGTGTGTGTGTGTGTGTGTGTGTGTGTGTGTGTGTGTGTGTGAGTATGTGTGTGTGTGTGCGCACGAATCAAAAGCCTTATTCGCTGCATGTATAATGTGATAAGTTCATCCAGATCAGGTTTACTTCCACCTCCAGAGAAAATTTAGAGTCTTAAATAAAGTTGGTCATGTTGCACAGATCAGATGATAAATGTGCAGGTTGTTACTGTCTGTTCTACAAATTAAAATATTAACATAATGTAGACAATATGTAAAATTGAGAATTCTTTCTTGTCTTGCCTTTCTTTTGTCTGGCTCCTCGGTTTAACCCTTTCATGCACAGTGGTCACTCCAGTGGACAGTTCTTCTATAGATGTTCTCTTGTTTATTCATGGGTTTTGTTGTTTTAGTTCAATATCAACCAACACAGTGGACGCTTATGCACCATCCAAAACACTGACATTCCTGTAACTTTCCTGTTCTTTTATCTAAATCAATTACTAATTGTTATTAGACTGTAATTAACAGAGTTTTGTTTTTTGTTTTTTTAAACTTTATTTATTTATTTATTTATTTTTGCATATTATCTGAGTGAGTAATAACTAGTATTATAGTCTGTTCAAATGTGAGAAAACATCAGATTAGCAGAATTAACCTCCTGAGACCCAGGAAAATGAAAATTTTAGCTTTTTTCCATTAAACAATTGTCTTGATTGGAACCCGCATAATGGAACAGGGTTTTTTTTGTTTGTTTTTCAGATTTTTTTTTATTTTTTAAATTATTTTTATTTATTTATTTTTTTTATGGAATGTTCTTTGCAATGGACAGCAAGTAAAACTGTCTAACTCTTGTCCCCTACAGAGGACAAAAATGCATTGCTGGGTCTCAGGAGGGTAAAAATGTTTTTATTTCATAGTTTTCACACAGTAGGTCAGTAACTGCATGTTTCTGAGCTTCAAAAATTAAACGCATGGTGTCCAACTGAGTGGACATTTTTGTAACTCCATGAAAAATAGGTTCATAAAAAAACAAAAAAATGAATCGCATTGTTTTTTCATGCCTAAAGAAGAATTAAAACACCCAGGAAAAAAATCGTGATCAAGGTTTTCATAATTCATGCATGAAAGGGTTAATGTTATAAATTGTTAGCCCCTTAGCATAATTGCCTATGTGGATAAAACGTTGAATTCAGGTGTTTCTTTTCTAACAGGGGTCTGGGATACAAGGCAATAATGACAAATGTCATAATGTACTTTTATATTGGGATAAATATTGTATTGCACTGGTTAGTTTGGTTTAAATTGTTACATTTGCTTCCCAAATGCCTCAGAAATGGTTTTTACTTAAATTTTCTCAACATTGCTCTTTTTTGTTTTTTGTTTTTTTTAATCCATGGCTATGATTTAAATGTTCTACTTTAAAATTTCTAAAATATATTTCGTGCTCTGACTGTAAACAATAATTTTAGACCACAACTAACCGTCTACTTCCTTCACATCTCAGAAAGAATAATCTCCCATTAAACTTAACAAATATTGATGTTTATAAACTATATGCACATAAATATTGGGATACATCATGACTACACCTACAAGATGTCCTGTTCATGCTGATTTGAGATATAAACATCAATATTAATAATCAATATGATATTTATCCCAGTATAAAACAATATTATGACATTTTTCATTATTGTTTTGTATCCCAGACCCCTGTTAGAAAATAAAAGACCTGAATTCAATGTGTCCCAATACTTTCGTCATGTAGTGTATGAGTTAGGCAGTTATACTACGAGGCTAATGATATGTTTTTATTTCACAAAAAGCTTCAGAAGACTAACGAGGACTTCTAAATATTGACTAACTATTTTTATATAAATATGATATTTACTGTCCTTCATCAGTGTCTTTGCTCTTGGTATCTTAAATCACAGCAGACTTTCTAAAGGAAATTAAATATGTCAGGATATTAGATTAGCTCATGTTCCTTGGTTAATAATTGAGGAAACTAAAATCCCAATATCGGATTATACATGATTAACTGATCAACTTTAATTAAAAGCCGAAACCAGATTTGCGTTGCTGCCCTTTGGGTCATCAGTTTACAGCTATTTTTATTAAGCAGAAGACCTCTAGACCGTGTTTAAACGCATCAAATATGACATATTTATTTACTTATCGCACAAGAAACTTCATGTTTATAGTACTGAATTTTACACTTAAAATATGGAATTCCACTTGTTCAGGTTTGATTCCTTAACTAAACAAGATGCGTATGATTTTCTCCACCATCTCCATGGTGTGTTTTGTGATGACATCAAGATATCCATAAGAACCAGAAACCAAATTTAACTTGATTAATTATTTAAGACATAAGGAAATATATTAAATTAAATTTTCTTTCATTCTCTGGCTAAATGCTTGTTCAAGTGCCACCCCAGGCTTTGGCTCAGAATTAACTGTCCAGGCGCTGATAAAAGAAATATTCACAGGAAGTGCAGTTTGCATTGTGATGGTGAGGAAAGAGGGAGATGCTGTCACAGACAAAAGGCTGCGTCTCCACGGTCTTTGGAGGAGGCTGCAGTTGAGAGCTGTCTCCTCAGCAGACAACAGCAGACAATGGTCTGGAGTGCACCGCCTTCACATGATAACACTTCTATCCCCTGTTCAGCCTTTTGTCTCTTGTCCCCTCATTTCTCTCTTTTTTCATCCATGCTCATGTTTGTCTCCACCTCCTCTCCTCTCCTCTCCTCTCCTCTCCTCTCCTCTGCTCTCCTCTCCTCTCCTGAATTTAACTAGTTCAGCTGTATTTTGTTCTTTGGGGCCATGGTGTCCCTCCCTGGTGAGGGTCTGCCTCTCCTGTTGATCAGACATAGGGTCAGAGTTGTGGCTGATCAACAGTTCACCATGGAGCAGGAAAAAACAGATCAGACATGAGAACATTACATATGGCTATCAGATGAACAACGCCATTGTGGCCTTTCTCCGTGAGGAGCATCTTGTTCATGAACTGGTTGCTAAAGGCAAACAGACATGTAGACATACAGGGTGGGGAAGCAAAATTTACAGTGAACATTTAGTTGTTTTTTCTCAGCAGGCACTACATCAATTGTTTTGAAACCAAACATATATTGATGTCATAATCATACCTAACACTATTATCCATACCTTTTCAGAAACTTTTGCCCATATGAGTAATCAGGAAAGCAAACGTCAAAGAGTGTGTGATTTGCTGAATGCACTCGTCACACCAAAGGAGATTTCAAAAATAGTTGGAGTGTCCATAAAGACTGTTTAGAATGGAAAGAAGAGAATGACTATGAGCAAAACTATTAATAGAAAGTCTGGAAGATACTATTAAAGACGAATGGGAGAAGTTGTCACCCGAATATTTGAGGAACACTTGCGCAAGTTTCAGGAAGCGTGTGAAGGCAGTTATTGAGAAAGAAGGAGGACACATAGAATAAAAACATTTTCTATTATGTACATTTTCTTGTGGCAAATAAATTCTCATGACTTTCAATAAACTAATTGGTCATACACTGTCTTTCAATCCCTGCCTCAAAATATTGTAAATTTTGCTTCCCCACCCTGTATAGACCCCAGTGTAGGGAGTCATAGTGTGTTCGGTCAGGCTGAGGAGAGCCTACACCATCTCGAGCTCGGCTATCCCAAAGTGGCTCCACTTTTTACTTTGCTGAAGCTACGACTTATTGACTTGGGACACAACCTGGTGGACAAACTTTAAATTTTTGACCAGAAATACTTCCGCAGCAAAGACCATGAATGTCTGTCTTGTTCATTTTTTACTTGGTCAGGCAAAGATGAGCATCTGACTCATTGGGAGAGACTAAATGAATGGAACAGGGTTTGTGGATGTACCAATGCATCCAGGGAGTTGGGATGTATTATGTGGTGGAGAGTCACTTAATTCTTAATTACTTAAAAAGACAATACATGTATTGTCAATATGTAAATATGTCAAGGAGTGGTGGGTAAGTATTTGTGTGTTGCTTTTAGTTTTCTTCATGTTTTTTTTTTATTTGTAAATGAGAATCTGGACCAATAAATTGTCAATTAAAGGTAAAAAAAAAAAAAAAAAAGGTCTTCTCTTCTATCCTCCTCAGTGTTTATTCGACTCCTGGTTGACCCAGAAGGAGGAGCTGGTCCGCTCCATTAAGACCTCCAACGTGAAGGACCAGGCAGAGATGGTGGCCTGCCTCCGCCGGCTTGCTGTAAGTCCACCTCCATTAATTCCTAATGATTGACTGGTGATACTTTGCTGTCCTGCTGTCCAACCCTCAGAAACATAAATGTCAAAACTCTTGTTAAATTTCTTCAGATCACGTAATACATGTAATAAAGTGTAACACCTCTATCTCAAACAAAATTAGCAACAAAATATGACCCACTACCGGCTATCAGCAGATTTATTCTACTTATTTCCAGCTCTTTTCTGTCACTAGTATTTTAACACAATTTACAGGCATTTTATCTTTGTTTTTAATAGTAATGAAATAACAGGAAACAAATCATTAAACAAATAGTTTCTTCTTGTTGTTTACAACTTAATAGGACATTTCATTAGAGACCATATCTCTTATGTTCACAAATAAATGATAGGACCATTAATCCCTTCAGTTGTTGAAAGTTAGAAATAAAATGTGTTCAGGGTTAGTTTTCCCTGCTACAGAATGGTTTATGCATTGCTGACAGAACCCCTCGTGGAGAACAAATGTTATGCATGTAGTCTTTTAGTAGTTTAATGCGGCTGGTTTTAGAAAGAAACTACAACTTTAAATTAGAAATAACATGGCTAACCTACATTTACGTTCATGTACTGAAATAAGTTATGCTAACCAGTGTAGCTAGCTAGCTAATGTTACATAAAGACACCTTGACTGGGCTTTTGTGGCTCAGCAGCTAAACAAAGGCAGGCTATGTTCACATCTTTTACTGATTAAAACCTCTGGTAAAAGCATTTTTCCATAATAGCAAATATTCCCAATTGCAGTTGATGGCATATTTTATTAGCATCACATGCATTTGATATTTAGTTGATTTGATTTTGTTTATTTATACTACACTATGTGTTATTTTCGTTGAATCTCTAACATGTTATTTAGAAAAGTGAGTAAAACAGGAGGTATTGTCTGTTTTAAGTCGCCTGTGACTGAAGGAAGGTCTCAATCCTTAGATTTGTTTTGTGTGTGTGTTGCCCAGACGGTGAAGGGGGAACTGGAGGTAAAACGTCCCACCATGGACAAGCTGTGCTCCATGAGTCAGGACCTACTGTCCAGCGTCAAGAACAAGGAGGTGGCCAGCAAACTGGAGGCCAGACTGGACAGCTTTGCCCAGCGCTGGGACCGGCTAGTGCAGAGTCTGGAGATGAGCAGCTCCCAGGTACACTGCGCATATTCATCTTTCACTTTAGAGCAGTGTTGTAGACCAGTACTTGTAAACTATCAGCTGGGTTTCTGGTTAGAAATTTTATAAATAACATTGTTAGTCTCATAGCATAATTGCCTAAGGCATACATTATATGGACAAAAGAACTAGGACACGTTGAATTCAGGTGTTTCTTTTCTAACAGGGGTCCGGGCTACAAAACAATAATAGCAAATGTCATAATATAGTTTTACATTGTGATAAATATCATATTGATCATTAATATTAATGTTTATATCTCAAATCAGCATGAACAGGACATCCTACAGCTGACATGATGTGTCCCAATGTTTTTGTCTATATAGTTTATTAACATCAATATATATATTTTTTAAGTTTAATGGGAGATTATTCTTCCTGAGATGTGAAGAAAGTAGATGGCTAGTTGTGGTAGAAAATTATTATTTACAGTCAGACCACAAAAAAGATTTTAGAAATTTCAGGGTAGAACTTTTTAAATCATAGTCGTAGATTAAAAAAAAATGTTAAAAAAAAAAAAAAAAAAAAAGAATGTTGAGAGAAGTGAAATAAAAACCATCTCTGAGGCATTTTGGAAGCAAAGATAACTATTTAAACCAAACTAACCAATGCAATAATATTTATCCCAATATAAAACTGTATTATGACATTTGTCATTATTGTTTTGGAGCCCAGACCCCTGTTAGAAAAGAAACACCTGAATTTAACGTGTCCCAATACTTTTGCCCATATAGTGTCTGATTTAGCTAATTATTCTATGAGGCTAACAATGTGTAAGTTATTGGTAGCTCTGTGCTCCAAATGTACTAGAAGAAGAATCTTTATTTTGTCAGTAGGTTCACACACGTTAACATGCACCACACCAAAATTTGGCTTCTGCCTTTAACCCATCACTAGATCATGGATACTTGCATCACACACTGCATACTAGGAGCAGTGGGCTTGCCATATCAGGCGCCTGGGGAGCAAATGGGGGGTCCGTTGCCTTGGTCAAGGGCACATCACCCAACAACTCTCTGCCAGTTCAGGGAATTGAACCCGTGACCCATCGGTCACAACCCTAATGCTTAGTTCTGTATGTATGTTAGGATGGGTAAAATGCAGAGACTGAATTTCCCAGCAGGGAAAAAAAATTAGTTCAAAAGCCTTTTCATCATTTCCCCTATTTTCAAAAACAATAAGCTGTTTACATGACTTATGGAAATAAATACTCGTCCAATATTCTTGTTTACATTTTGTCGTGCAGATCCCATTAAAAAATAAAGTTTTGTCAAAATTTTCCACTGGTTGCAGATGTTCCACCGTGTGGAGTCAGCCTCCATCTTTTGTTCCTTCAAACACCCCCTGGAAAAAAGCTTCTTTTTGACATTCACTCATATCTATAAGCATTTTGATAAATACTTTCATAATGTTTAATCAGTAGGTGTATTGTTACTTCTGCATCCATCTAAGCCAGAAAGGATATTTGTCTTTAGGTCATCTGACCATTGACATGAGTCATGTGTGTGGTAAAATAATCAGATTAGACTGATTTTGAGAATGCACTGTATACAAAAGTCCTCATAAACTGGATTCATATTAGCATAGTCCACATTTTTACTTGGAAAAAAGCTCCATCAGAAAAAGGAATACCCAAGTCAAACAAGCTCTTTACATGACACTTGCCAAATTTAGAATATTTGTCTGTTTTAACATATAAATTTATCTTGGTTACAGTAGACTGAGGATTTAATCCTGAGGAGCAAACTCTCTCATTTTCTGCTGTACCTGTCAACAAACAAACAAATCATTCCTATTCATCAGGCGGTTATTGACCTCGTTGTCATGTGGTAGCTACCGATAAACAACAGTGGCTCTGCAGATGAATTTACAACTGGCTGATGCTGTGTCTCATATTCTCTTGCTTCACTTCCCCAAACTTTTGTCGAATCACTGAGCTGATTCTATGTCTGCTGCCATTTTAGTGTTTTCAGTATTTATTCGGACAGATAATGACTTTCAGTCAATTCTAGCTCTTTATCTGTTATATTAATTGCAATAAAGCCAAAATCCTTTTGCAAGCACAGCTGCTCTAATTAAAATGTGATTATTTATTTTGTCCAGTGACGTTGTGGTTATAAAAAAAAAAAAAGAAAAAGAAAAAGATTTTTATCACGACAACTTTGCAACTTGAAAATGTCTTCGAAGGGACATCAAGTCTTCATGCCTCAATTAAATGACTATTTCATAGTTGTTCCATTATGTGACACAAAAGAAGAAAATATGGAAATGAGATGGAAATGTGAACAGTGTTATAAGTAATTTGGCTGCATTAAGATTCTACTGTTCACTTTGCTTACTGTTCATTAAATACTCAGAGTGTTTTGAGGTCACTGCCAGTTCTTTGTCAACCTAAGTGTCCATTAGGCCTGGATTTACATTTTTAGCAGAGTCTGCCATTGAAACATGACTAGTTTGTTGCACATTTATCTGGCAAAATAAATTCTGGATCAACAAGAAAATAAGTTCTGGTTATGTACAATGTAGAAAAAGAAAACCTGCATTCATTGAACACAGAGGAGGTGACTGAACAGATAAGCATGTTTGCCGTGTGGCATTACAGGCTTTACTTCAGCTTATGACCATATAACAACACTGGGAGAAGGACTGTTTTTCTCCCCCAACATCTACTTGATTACAGTGGATTTTTTTCACTTGGTTTCTCAGGTGTTAATCAGTAATGATTAGGTACGAGAATGAAAACTAGCAGGAGCCTACAACTCAAGAACCAAGCTTAGAAAAACACTGTTTAAGAAAAGCATCTTGAACAACTCACAGGAAGTTGTGTTCAGTGTTCTGAATGTGGAAAGTAGTAGTTTTGTCCTTTCAGTCACTGTTTTTAATCGCTGATTGCTTTGACACATTTGGTAAACTGAGGCTGATTAAAGATAAGCTGAAGGAAATACTGTAGTGCATCTGATGTAACTTTTGTCCTCTAAGTTAAGACTTCACAGGCCGCCAGTGCGTTTTCAGACTGATTTTAAAATTCTCTTGTTTTTAAATGTCGAAATGGTCTAGCCCCCCAGTATCTGACCTGATTCAGCCATACATTCCCCCTCATGGTCTCAGGTTGGCAGATCAGCTGCTCTTAATTGTTCCACACACTAAGAGGAAACTAAGAGGGGATCTGCCTTTTCTGTAGCCGCCCTGCAACTGTGGAATGAGTTACCTGTGTAGGTCATGCAGGCCGACTCCCTAAATGTGTTCAAATCCAGATTAAAAATCCATTTTTTCTCTTTGGCTTTTAACCAAGTATGAGATGTGGATTGTATTGTTGTCTTTTTTATTAAAATTTTTATTATTCTGTTTCTTAGTAATATGTATATTTATTTATTGCAAATTTGTCCAGCACTTTGGCTGACCTTGCTGTTATTTTCAAGTGCTTTACAAATAAAATTGGACTGAATTGGATTAAAGATGGACAATACTCAACTTCCTTGTTGATGGAGAACAGACAGATAGAACTCTTCAAGTGTGTTGATATATACACTACCAATCAAAAGTTTGGACTCAACTGGTTTTTCTTTATTTTCATGACTGTTTACATCGTAGATTCTCAGTGAAGGCATCAAAACTATGAATGAACTCATATGGAATTATGTAGTTAAAAAAAGTGTAACAACTCAAAGCATGTTTTATATTTTAGATTCTTCAAAATAGCCACATTTTGCTTTGATTACTGCTTTGCACATTCTTGGCATTCTCTCGATGAGCCTCATGAGGTAGTCACCTGAAATGTTTTCCAAAAGTTTTGAAGGAGTTCCCAGTGATGCTGAGCACTTGTTGGTCATCTGCAGTCCTTCTCATGCCATTTAAATGAGAAGGTGAGTCCAAACTTTTGATTGGTAGTGTATTTATTAATATTCTGAACAACAAAAGGGAAGAACTGCATACTAGAACACACCCATGGCTACAAAAACAACCAACAAATCAACACTATATATATCCACAGACTGTATCAGTCACTGAATAAAGTATGAAAGTCATCGTTTACACAAATCTGTATCATGGGATCATCATATTTTCTCCATCAAACACAAACTCAGATAATCATTAAAGTAACCTTGTGTCTTATATGTCTGTTCGCTTAGCTCTGTTTTTAGACAGAAGTCAAGTCAACTTTATTTACAGTATAAAGCACTTTAAAAACAGCACAGTTGGTGCACACGGACAGAAGAACAAATAAAACACATGAGAGAATTAATAAAAACAATAAAAGTAATTATACATTACAACAATAAAAGCCAACCCCTCACTCTGAGTTAAGAGCCAAAATGAAAAAATATGTTTTACGAGAGGATTAAAAATAGAAATTGCTTGTGTGATGTTCAAAGGTAGTTCATTCCACAGTTTGGGGTCAGTGACAGTCACTTCTCAGCTTCCTCTGTGTCTTTGGGACGACTAACAGTGATTGACCTGCTGATCTGAGAAAGCATGAAGGAGTGTACAGCTGAAGCAGGTCAGACAGATACTGTGAGGAAAGGCCATTGAGGCGTTTAAAAACAAATAAAATAATTTTAAAATCAATTCGTAACTGAATTCTCTCAGAAAACAACCACAGTAAAACCACAAATCTCCTCCGTTTTCTGTACGGTCTTGTACTGTCAATAGCTGAACTAAATCATCCAAATAAGGTCAGAACTGTCTCAGTTTAGTCTGAACCACGGATCAACAAACAGCAACTTAGCAAAGATAATAACATCACATAATAACTGCCATAAGCCTGATAATCAAACTCACCCATGTAGAAGAAAGTCTGCCGTTTCAGCATCAAACTCCATTCTTTTCATTTAGAGCCGTGTCCAGTAGTAAAATTAACAACAGTCATTTTAGCGTTTATCGCTTTTCGGTCTCCGCAAAAAAAACAAAATCTTACAAGTTCTCATCATCAACATCATCATCATCATTGGTGTTAGTTTTCAGAGTGGATAGATTAAGTATATATCTCTGTAATACAATACAATTACATCTTTACTGTAACATCAGAACTCTTTCAGATACTTTTCAGTAATTCTTGTATATTTTAAAGTAGAAATACTACATATAGCTAAGAATCATGTTCATGTACATATATGCAGCATTTTCACCCCCACACCCACCAACCTCCCTCCAAGTGTAATAAATCCATACCATATATAAATATGCATACTCTTGTTAAACGTACCAGTTATATTAATTAATGTATCTAAACAAAAAATTGAAGTCTATGTATTGATGGTCCTTTGTTTGGCATTATACACCCTTGTCACTTACAGCTGATACATGCGGTGTCTAATACAGACCGTAGCCAAAGGTAGTGAGATACAGAATTTGGGGAGCTTCCAGCGCAGGGATTACATATTTTTAGCTGCTGTCAAACCAACAAAAGCCAAGCTCTTTGAGTCATAAGAAAGCTGTATGTCATTTAATAGAATCAGTTTTGGACAATATGGCACACTAGTGTCATGTCAGTCAGATAACACTGCGGTTACCATTTTCCAAAAAAAGTACTAACCCTGGGCAGTTCTGATATATGTGTAAGAACAAGCTGACATTCCCAGCAGGACAGAGGTCGTATTAAGGAGCTGGTATGAGTTTCATCAAAATTTCCCAGAAGAGACATGTATCCCAAAATCCATCCATCCATCCATCCATCCATCCATTATCCACTGCTTATCCGGGGCCGGGTCGCGAGGGTAACAGTCTAAGCAGGGATGCCCAGACTTCCCTCTCCTCAGACTCCTCCTCCAGCTTTTCCGGGGGGACCCCAAGGCGTTCCCAGGCCAGCCGAGAAACACAGTCTCTCCAACGTGTCCTAGGTCTTCCCCAAGGTCTCCTCCTGGCGAGACATGCCCGGAACACCTCCCCAGGGAGGCGTCCAGGAGGCATCCGAAACAGCCTCAGCTGGCCCCTCTTGATGTGGAGGAGCAGCGGCTCTACTCCAAGCTCCTCGCTGGTGGCTGAGCTCCTCACCCTATCCCTAAGGGTGTGCCCAGCCACCCTGCGGAGGAAACTCATTTCGACCGCTTGTATCCAGGACCTTGACCCAAAGCTCATGACCATAGGTGAGGGTAGGAACGTAGATTGACCGGTAAATCGAGAGCTTGGTGATGGTATCCCAAAATGTAATGTGTAAGTACTTATACATGTTGTTAGCCTCATAGCATAATTATCTAAGTCATACACTATATGGACAAAAGTTTTGGGACACTTTGAGTTCAGGTGTTTCTTTTCCAGCAGGGGTCTGGGATACAAAACAATAATGACAAATGTCATAATCTAGTTTTATATTGTGATAAATATCATTGCATTGGTTAGTTTGGTTTAAATTATTATCTCTGCTTCCAAAAGGCCTGAGATGGTTTTTATTTAATTTTTCTCAACATTGATTTTGTTTTTTTGTTTTTTTTTGTTTTTTTTCATTTACGACTATGATTTTAAAGGTTCTACCTCTAAATTTCTAAAATATTTTTTGTGCTCTGACTGTAAATAATCATTTTCTATCAGAACTAACCATTGAACTTTTTCACATCTCACTTAGGAAGAAAAATCTCCCATTAAACTTTGAAGAAATATTGTTTATAAAGTATATGGACAAAAATATTGGGGCATATCATGGCTACAGCTTGTAGGATGTCCTGTTCATGCCGATTTGAGATAAAAACATCAATATTAATCATCAGTATGATATTTAGGGTGACATGGTGATGCAGTGGATAGCACTGTCACCTCACAGCAAGAAGGCCCAGGGTTTGATTCCAACCAGGGACCTTTCTGTGTGGAGTTTGCATGTTCTCCCGTGTTTGTGTTGGTTCTCTCCGGGTACTCCAGCTTTCTGCCACCATCCGAAGACATGCACTGATAGGTTAATTGGTCAACCTAAAAAACTGCCCATTGGTGTGAATGTGAGTGATTGGTTGTTCATCTCTATAAGTCAGCCCTGCGATCAACTGGCGACTCGTCCAGGATGTACCCTGCCTTCGATCATAGATAGCAGGGATAGGCTCCAACCCCCCCGCACGACCTTAGTGTGGATAAAGTGGGTTCAGAAGATGAATGAATGAATGAATGAATATGATATTGAATCTAATATAAAACTATATTATGACATTTGTCATTATTGTTTTGTATCCCAGACCCCTGTTAGAAAAGAAACACCTGAATTCATTGTGTCCCAATACTTTTGTCCATATAGTGTATGAATTAGGCAATTATGCTATGATGCTAATGATGACTATTATTAAATAGACAGAAAAAAAATGTGCAAGTGCAACAAGAGTCTTGTTTAGCTTTCCAAATGTGTCTGCGTTGATGAGTAAAACGTCAGAGACACGTTTATTTTTAGCCAGCATTGCACTCATTATGCTCACTAGCACTCCAGCTGTCTATTGTATTGTAATTGAAACTAGTTCCACAAAAGGCACTGTGTACTCTGAGTGTCCATCTGTTTGAGAAGAAGGAGCTTTGAGATTCCTCCTCAATAACTTGAATTCCAAGCTGTGTCTTTTACCTCTGTGTTTAGACACTGTGTTCTGAACACCTTCAAACCAAACTGTACTTTACAGTGTATACTCCTTTTATTAAACACATTCATTGTTTGCAGCTGAAGAGAAAATCCATTATTGGTTGCACCGGTAGAACACCTCTCTCAGCTTTCACTCCCTATCTCTCCCTTGCCCACTTCCTCTTCTTTTCTCTTTGTCAATTACTCGTCCATTATAATCAGTCAGATAATTAGCAGATTGACCTCTGTGGGCACACATGGTCTCCACCAGTTCAGTGGTTCACACACTTGCTCACACGTTTCCATGGCAGCAAAGACATCCCAGTAGTTGAACCAGCTTCATAACTGCTGAAACAAACTTGTTGTCATAAAATGCTCGTGAACATCTCTCAGTAGCTGAATAATTCATACTGCAGGTACACACTGCTCATGCAGATACTCACATGGAATTACTTTGTTTTTATCAGTGAAGACCTTCAGCAATCAGGTCCTAATCGACATTAACACACACACACACACTCTCTGTAATTGCTCTCTCCTCCTTTCTCTAGTTACAGTCTGTCAGAGTCACCGAAATCCCAAATTGCTACTTAACCACCCCACAGCTGTCTTAGTGGGTTCTCACCTACACACTCACATCCACATCTGTAGCTGCTGTGAAACCCCCTCCCCCTAAACACACACTGTGGCTTGTATTCATTGCGAAAATGTATGATTGATATTACTGATCCTTGACTCATCGCCTTTCAAGGACACTTTTGTACCATGAGTGCTTGTGCACAAGTGCATTATACAGACACTGAGACAGATGTGAGAGTGGGTTAAGTGGTGATTTGGGATCTGTAGGATTTTGACAGATTCTTGTAAACCCATACTTGTGCCTGCTGTTGGGTGCAATGCATCAAAGTTTGTTTTGTGTGTGTGCACATTTAGCTCTCATCGGCCATCAGTGTGGCCCAGCAGTCCGAGCTGACCCACTCTGTCACAGCAACTGTTACCAAGGTGACAACAAGGGATAAGGTGTCAGCGATTCGCCAGACCCGAGAGTCGCCGCCACCACAGAAGAAGAGACAAGTCGTCGTGGATTCTGAACTCAGGAAAAGGTGAGTGTGTTGTTACACAAAAGGAGACATACTTCCACTGTTAAATACTCATATCTAACTGCATTTTCTAACTTGTGTGAACAATTCAGATTCATGCATCCTTTTGTGCTGTCTTTTCTCAGCAGGTAGGTGATAAGCATCGCAGATACTGAAAATGAGTATCTGTGATGAGGTTGTTTAGAATGTGAACCCTGACTGTAGTGAAGTGTATCTTGTAGTAAGTAGTGGTGTACACTTACAGATAGATCTGTCATGCAGTGGTGGAAAGTACATTTACTAAGATAAAGTGCAGTTTGGGTCAAATTATAGGTACACTGCCAAAACAGATAAACTGAACACAGGACATAGGGTGTTTTATTAATGGAGGTCTGAAGTCTTATTCACTTTTTAATCACTCATTAATACTCTGTAGACATTGTTACTCATGGAAAAAAAGTATTTATATCCTTTACCTGTGACAACTATTTTTTATTTGGGGTTGTAAAATACAATAAAGCAAGTATTATCAGCAAAATGCACTTCACGTATGAGAAGTCAAAGTAGGCCTTGTGCAGTAAAATGGTCCCTGTATACTCGACAGTATATAATGTTTTTGGTTGATTTTATTGCTGTATTCATGTGTATTTTGCATTTTACTGCAGTAGACACTGAAGGTTGAGCTCTACTTTATATGCAACTGGTAGTTTAATCTAGTTTAAACTCCAAGGCATTATATTCCATAATATCATCATTTGTTTTCAGTCAGTCAGGCCTGTTTTCAGCTTTGTGACTGCATTTTGCAGTTCAAATAAAGAAAAACTCCATCCTTCAGTTTATCGCTACACTATCATAGATTTTCTGTTGCCCGAAGGATAAAACTGTCTGACAAATTTTGGGGAGTAACAACAATATTTGCTTTTATGGAGTAGAAGTACAAGGCTACATAAAAAAAGTACTGAATGTGAATAAAGTTCTTAGTTACTTTCCACTACTGGACATTGAGAAAAGTGTGTGTATTTGTAGAAGCTAGTTGTTAAAATCCTCATTGCAGTATTTTACTTCACTGTTCAGTTCAACTTGAAGACAGTAATGATGTTGCCTCTTAATGGGCTGTGAATACACTAAGGACATTCAAGGTAAATGAATATGTATGAGCAATGAATCTGTTTATATAAAAAATGTCAGTTTTAGACCTGATTGATGGACAGCCATGACTTTTTCTTGACTTTCCAAATTTTATTGCTTGGATGGACATGAAGTTTGAAAGGGTTATATTTAATATTGATATTTATTCTAAACTCTCAACAGCAGGGGGAAGTCGCATACCAGAACACACTTAGGACGACCAAAACCAACAAAAAATCATTGTTATGTATCCACAGACTATATCACTTGCTGAATAAAGTATGAAGCTCATTGTTTACACACACATCTGTATTATGGTATCATCAAGTTTTCTTCTTCAAATTAAAACTCGTTGCTGAGTATTTTGACAGCTAAAACAGCAGTGTGTCTTATAATCTTCACATGCTGTTAAGGCTGATAGTTTACATTATAGCTCTGTTAGCTTAGCTCTGGTTTTAGACAGAAAACAGCCACAGTAAAACCACAAATCATCTGTGTTTTCTTTATAGTTTGTGTTAATAGCTGCACTAAAGATCTATTTGGAATTATACAAGCAAGGTTAGAACTGTCACAGTTTAGTCTGAACTGTGGATCAACAAACGGCAACTTAGCAAACATAATAACGTCACATAATAGCTTTATACCTTCACAAACCTCATAATAAAAGAAACACTGCCATTTAAGTGTCAAACTTCATTTTTAGCTTACTGGCCAACAGGCCATAAGCTATTGTCGTCATGTGGCATCCGTCATCGATGTCTGTCGTCCGTTACAAAACTTTCAATTGTCTTCTTCTCCGAAACTACAATTCCGATTGACTTCAAACTTGGTATACAGCTTCTTTATGATGATGTCAGCAAAAGTTAGTGAAATTATTTGGATCCGGATCTGATTCTGGATTTGATGCCACTTTGAAAAATTTCCCCATTATAAGAGATAGGAAGTGGATCGATACAATAACTCAGTAAAAAATAAATGATATCCAGTGTAAATTTCTACAGTCCAGTCCTGATGGGGAGATGACTAAAACATAATGTCCACATGCTGATCAGGATCTTCTTCTGGATCCGGGAACTTATGGAAAATTTAACATGGGCTCTTATGGGGAAAAAATTTCAATCATCTTTTTCTCCGAAACTACAGTTCTGATAGACTTCAAACTTTGTATACAGCTTCTGTATGATGATGTCAACACAAGGTATTGAAATTATTTGGATCTGGATCTGATTCTGGATTTGGTGCGACTTTGAAAAATGTTCCCATTATAAGAGATAGGAAGTGGATTGATCCAATAAATCAGTAAGTATCAATGATATCAAGTTGGAATTTGAATTTTTTACAGATCTGATTGGAATATGACCAAAACATGTGCTATTTCTGTAATATAATAAATACACAGAACTGGGTGATAATAAATGGCATCTGGATACATTTCCCAAAGCTTTTAAATTTGCTGGTAAGCTACAGGGCCATTGATCTGATTTTTTTTCATTTAGAGTCATGTCTAGTGGTGAAACAACATCACTTTGTCACTTTCTTTCAGTCTAAAAGTTGTTTCTTAGTTGTTCTCATCCCATCTGGTCATTTTCTGGTGCTTTGATCAAAGGCCCAGTGTTTTCCTTATCTTGGGAGATCAGCAGAGTGACTCACTACTCCCTCTAGTGGTCACATAAATCCCTCTGGCTGTCTGTGTGGATATACTAATGCTGCCTTCATGTGTTATGGGAACTATGGAAATATTACTTGCTAACTCAAAAGTTGCACATTCATGTCATATTTTCCACTGGGGAACTCGGAAAAAATTTTGATACACGAGTTACTGAGGTGAAAATAACCTTTAAACTTTTTAACATGGCGGAGAGCAACAAGAGATTAATCACGAATGATAAACACTGCTTTTATTAATGTTCTGCTGCTGTTAGTTGATGATTTTGCACATTTATAGCATGCACAATTTGCAAAAAAACTATTTTACAAAAGCACAGTGGAGTTTGCATGTTTCCCCATGTGTGTGGGTTCTCTCCGGCTTCCAAAGACATGCATTGTTAGGTTAATTGGTTAATTTAATTAGCCCATAGGTGTGAATGTGAGGGTAATTGGTTGTTTGTATCTATATATGTCAGTGTATACATGTTCCTGTGACCCTCTCAAGGATAAAGTTCAGAAGATGAATGAATAAATGAAACAAAATATGGTGTAGCAGATGAATTAACACATCCAAAACTGTTTCACCCAAGTAGCAGGTCACGATAAATTGTGTTTCAGACATTTTTCATTTTGTTATCAAAACAAAAGCACATGAATACACACAATGCACTGGTACTTTCAAATTTACAAGTGGAAAGGTCATCTTCCCAGTTGCACCTGAAGGCAGCATTGGTGTACATCTCTACAATCCAATACTTGAATACCTATGGCAGAACTTCAGAGCTCTTTGGACTGAATACACTAATGATCATTATAGGTCATTTTTTGATATTTGAAATACTACCTACCATCCCTTTAAAAGATATGGGAGGAAAATGCATCTAAATAACTTATGTTGAACAAGAACAATTACAGATATTTTCATCAAGTATCCTTTATGCCCTGTAACATTTGTGTTGCAAATAAAACTGCCATATGCATTTGTGTGTGTGCGTCCATCTACTTGTGTGTGTTCCCAGGTTTGACGTGGACTTCACAGAGGTCCACAGTTACATGACCCGAGGCGAGGCGATCCTGCAGAGCCCAGAGTTCTCTGTGTCACGCAAAGACGGCAGTATTCAGGAGCTGTATGACAAAGTGCAGGTAAAAACAGTGTCTGTGTGTGTGTGTGTGTGTGTGTGTGTGTGTGTTTGATGTCCTGCTGTGCTTAATCTACTCAGACCTGTGATGTTGAGATAACACCTTTCCATCGCACAGTTGGGCCAGAATTTTATGAATTTTATGTTTCTATATAGGAAATCAGATGGGGGGGGCTGAACTTATGCAGACAGGACAGTTCAAATATGAGATGCAGCAAAGTCTGTCTGATGATGTTGAAGTTTACAAAGAGCAAGGTGAAACACATAAAAAGAGCAAGGTGAAACACAAGTAATAAAATGTAATGTTATTCATCAATAAAAGTATTGTAACAAACAAAGCACTGTTAAGAATAAATTAAAACCAGTAAAGATCTTACAAAAACACCAGTCTATATAAGATGTTTTTTTTTCTAAAATAATGTCACCACAGCAAATAATAGCACATGTCATGTTTGCTGAGATTACAGCCTCTAAATAGAGCTTTATACGTGGGTAAAGTTGTAAGATAAACATTGAGAAAAACGCAATTTTGTACATCTTCAGAACCTAACATTTATTTAATAGCTGCAATAAGTCAGTCATCTCATAAATATGTTTACTTCTTGTTCACAAACTGTGACTGTCATTTATGTAACTTTAAATTAGAGAGCAATTATATGAATCCACTCATACGAATACATTCAGAATGAATTAGCAACACTTCTAAAAAGGATCAGATGGAAATGGCTCCCACTGCTCTGGTGCATGATTGAATATGTAGTTGTAAGCGATTGATCTTTAGATAAGGCTCTGCACAAACTGGTTTATATGATAGTCACATTTACCAATGCTCTAATAAACTATTCATAACACTGGTCTACAAGTAAAATTCTTCCAGAATAACAGTAGTTAAACTTTGTGTCACTAATAAAGAAAAAATAAGTCAAAAGTGCTAGTTCGTTATAGTTTCTAAGATACAGTCTTGGGCCAAAATGTGAAATTCTGAGATTTAGTGACAGAATGTATTTTATTCAAAAGGAATGTTTGTCTCAGAGCTACCAGATCTACCTCAAAACAGTGTCTGCACATTACAATACATTCACTTTTCAGGTTCTTTCTTGTGGAATATTTATAAATCTGTTGCATAAATGTACATAAACTAACATATGTGTAATAACATACCATCATATATATTGAAAACATAAGCTAACCAGCACTTTTGTAATTTGTTTTCTGATCCATCTTATTAAAGTATGTAAGATTTAGCACATTTAATGTCTGATGCAGATATTTTCTTAGAAATTGTAGAACAGTGTAATACATGAGTTCAACACAAATCCTCTGCAAACTCTATCAACAATACATGAAGCTTTTAATCCCTGTTGTTAGCAAAATGTAAAATTGAACTAGTGCCATGACTAATGATACATGTACTGTGGTAACAGGTGCATACTAAAGAGTTTCAGGTACACACATTATTCAGAAGCTTCTCTTATACCTGTTGCCAGTTGCCTCTCAAGCTTTGTTGACACTTCCACTGCAAGTTGCTATATTAAAAAAACGATGGTGAACAGTTTAAAATAATATTAGGAAGAAAAACCTACTTAAACCTACTGGTTCATCTCACAGTAATAAGAATATGACAACTATCAACAGCAGGGGGAAGCCTTGCATCAGAATACACTCAGAACTACCAAAACCACCAACAAAGCAATGCTATGTATCCACAGACTGCGTCATTCACTGAATACAGTATCAGAGTCATTGTATACACACATCTGTATTATGGTATCATCAACTTTTTTTCTTCAAAATAAAACTTAAAGTTACTTGTTTTGACAGTCAAAATAACAGTCAAAATAACACAGTATCCTCTAAACCTTGACATGTTATGTCAGCTGATAGTTTACATTATAGCTCTGTTAGCTTAGCTCTGTTTTTAGATAGAAAACAGACACAGTAAAGCCATAAATTTCCTCTGTTTTGTGCTCTGTTTGTGTTGTCAATAGCTGAACTAAAGATCTGTTTGAAATTGTACAAACAAGGTCAGAACTGTCACAGTTTAGTCTGAACCATGAATCAATAAATGTCCAACTTAGCAAAGAAAATAACATCCTGCAATAACTTTATACCTTCATAAGCCTCAGAATCAAACTCGCCCATGTAGAAGAAACGCTGCCATTTCAGAATCAAACTCCATTCTTTTCATTTAGAGCTGGGCCCAGTGGTGAAAACAACAGTGCTTCTAGCTCTTGTCTTTTTTTACTTACTCTGACTCTAAAAGTTGTTTCTTAGTGGTTCTCATCTCTGGTCACTTTCTGATGCTTTGGTCAAAGGCCCCTTGGGGATAGTTTTCCTCACTATGGGAGACCGACAGAGTGACTCACTACTTCCTCTAGTGGCCATATAAATCCCCCAAACACTCTAATGATAGTTTTAGGCCACATTTAAGTATTTTAAAGTAGAAATACTACATATAGCTCATTTATGTTAAAATGTGCTTCTTTCTTTTGTAACAAAAGCTGCATCCATGTTATGAATAAGACAATCCCAGTTTGCATACTGTTCATGCTGCTTAATGTTTACACTCATAGCTATATTTTAACATTATGTCAACCAGTTCCAATGTTGAAATTCAGACAAATCTTTAATGTATTCACACCAATAACGATAGCATTTGGCCTGTCGGTGGTGTCAAATCCCTCATATTAAGGTATCGTAAACATTTAACATCATTTGTGGGTATTTCAAAATAAAGTCCCTATCCAGATGGTGCATGGTGTGAATAAAACAGTAAGCTACTATATGGAGTTACCTCTTATTCTCTAATGGACCGAGTTCAGTCACACTGTGCATATGTTTTATGGTGGAAGTAGTGAATTTGAAATGACTGAGACAGAGAGAAAACACCTACTATGCATTTAATGTATGAACTTTATCCTGCCAGTAGTTATAAGACTTTCTCTGTGAAATGATCGGTGACCCATTTTTTACCCTTTAACCTTTGTGTTGTTTGTTCAAAAAACTGACCAGACGTGGATTCTGTTGTAAATGTCAGTTCAGAAAAAGATCAGAGGTTAATGAAAAGCTGCAGAATCCTTTTTTTTGGGAGTAAAACTGCAGACTGCGATATTGATTTAGCGTTTTTAAGCTTTGTTTGTTATAAATAATATTCTCCTTCTTCCAGGCTGTCAGTATTGGACTTTTTGCCACCTCGTGTCTGTCTCCTGTCCTTTAACTTCCTATCTCTCACTCTGCCCCCATCGCTCTTGCACCTCTCCCTTTCTCTTTGCCATAGGCGATAGAGAGAGAGCGTCCAGAGAAGTACCGAAAGCTCCAGGAGGCAACGCGCACTGCACAGACCCTGGTGGAGCAGGGTAACATGCACGCACCAAACACTCATTCACATGCATACACACACGCATGCACGCACACGCACACACGCACACCCTGTCTGTCCCCATGGCAACGCCTCCACCTGTCCCACCCTCTCTCCTTGTCTCCATAGAAACACTGATAGAGAGAGGAACAGACAAAACGCCCGTCGAGAGAGATGTGTCTTCTTGTCTGTCCTCTCCTCTGTCCTTGTGCAGTTGTCAGGGCTTTCAGAAAACACTCAGTTTATATGTTTCACTTTTATTTATATATTTTATTCTATGCTATTGGTCTAACCTTCAGCCAAGCAAAATATGCCAGAACATTTCTCAACTTATTGAAAAGGAGAGTGAGTGACTGAGTGAGTGAACCAAATAATTTGTGTTTGTGTCTTTGTGTGCTCACAAACGGGCAAATACTTGATGTGTTTTCAGCAGAATGGTAAGAATTTAAGTGGAGTAAGACTTTTCGAGTGAATTTAAAGCTTTTATATACAAGTAAAATAAAGTATTTTAAGACATCATCACCTACGTGTGCTTACAGTACATATGAGGGACTGGAGATAGAGTGTGCTTGACTGCTGATTTCAGTAGTTTTTAGATTTGGTGGTCTGTGCCTCAGAGGAATAAGCCTTGAATACACAGACAGTGCAAGCTTTCCATAGGATTTATAGGAAAAACAATACAAAATCAACAGCCTTTAATCTATTTTTTAATCATGCCCTTATCCACAGTTTTATAAAACTTACAGATCTTCTGGGAGAAGTACTTTTTATTTACAGCTTTTTTACCTTTAAACTTTCTCTACTTAAGCTTATGCTACTGTATTTAAAGTAACTTCTGCTCAAAAAAGGCATCAGCCAAATGCTTGACATGTAACATAAATGGAACACAAAGGGGGTGTGATTAAAGGAGGCAAATGCAATCGTAAGGTGGTGTGTGTGCTTGGATCCCAGATGAGATATGTGAGCCAGGATGCTACTTTTTCCAGGTCCAATTATCATCCAGCAATGGGTTTCAATTTGCCCTTTTACAGGCAGGAGCATGAATCTATCTTTGTACAACTTTAACATTGATTTTTCCCTCCTGGAACCTCTTGGAGGTTTTCATTTTCCAGGCACTGGAGTTTTACATGCACTTTAAATTGGCCATTTACATGAAAAAAATGTCGGTTACCGGTGAGGGGGAATGAAAAGTGAGGCATACCTGTGTGTGTGTGTGTGTGTTGAGAGAGATAAACAGGTTTTAGACCTCACAATTTGTGCAGAATATCGATGGGTTGCCTCGTCTCTCCTACAGATGACATTCACCAGATCCTGTGTGCATGAAGTGTGTGTGTATTTATGTCTGTCCCCTACAGAGAGATGAGTCTAGCCCGTGTGAACTGTGAAGCATGTATCACTGTGTCTGTGCGTGTGTGTGTGCGTGTGTGTGTGTGTGTGTGTGTGTGTGCTCGCGTTTGTGTGTATGCATGTGTGTGACAGCCCCTCTCTCTTTCTGTCTGCCCCCCCAGAGGGGAGTCGTGCTGATGACATTGCCCAGGCAGCGGAGCAGCTGAACCAGCGCTGGGTGGGTTTCTGTGCCCTGTTGGCAGACAGACTGGCATGGCTGGCTTACCAGACAAAGGTACACACACATGCATGTCCACTATGCAACATTCACACACTTTATACTTCACTAGAGATTCAGTCGAGACCTTTTAGTTTGCTTGTTTTAGCTCTGTCTGCATCAACAGTTGCAAAGTTCAACAACAGCGCACAGCTATATAAGGAAAATACACATTTTCTTTGTACGGCGTTAGAAACTCTTTATAGAAAAGGTAAAATGTAACAGTTTTTCCTCCCTTTTTAGATTCAAAGGTTTAAGTTCTAATTGCATGCAGAACAAACACAGTTGAACTATGTGCTTCATTTTTCGACCTCGTCACATTATTCACATTGTTTTGGAAATTTTTGGAGATGTCATCATATGTAACTTCACATGAAGTTTTTGGAAAATAACCACTTTGATTAAAGTAATCTCAGCTGAAATGCTGTTGTCTCTCAGCTTTTCAAGCTTTTTAATTAAATAGAGATCAGCAAATCTGAGAAGTGTTTTTCAGCAGGTTGTTATTGCACATCCATAAAACTAAAGCACTCACTAGAATGTATCCTTGCAGTAAACTCCTGACTTTTTGTCCCTGGTATGGGACAAATCTCTTAAATATGCATCACACAATAAAATCTAATTTAATAGCATCTCATTCTGTGTGTTTCCATTTACATCCACTTTGTGTGTAAAAACCACATACAAAGTTGCAAATTCATAAAAGTCTCAAAATGTCACAAAAAAATTGTAGTTGATGGGGGTGGAAAAGTTGTTATATTGATGAAAAGTAAATATTATGACTAAATGTGTGAGCTGCAGTGTGAGTGATCAGCAGATGTAATAGCTAAAGCTAGGCTCAGATTTTTGGAGAAAACAGACCAAATTTTTGGCCAGAGATGTCAATATGAATGAAGTCAACAGAAAGAAACAGCTATTTACACCTATGATGTTTGTCAGGTTAAAAGGCAATTTTACGAGTCAGAAAGTTCATTGTAAAAATAATAAAGTAACATCGTGTTTTGTGTGAAATGGCTCAGTGGACAGCATGTCTCTTCACACATGATACATGTCACCAACACAATTGTGAATTGCATATTTCAACCGGTTCTTTGAGAGTGATGTGAAACTGTATTAAAAGAGGTGAAAATGACTACAAGTCTGGTTATGCTGAAGCTGTAGCGACATCATCAGTAAACAGAACAGATCATGGAGGGATAGTTAGACACCTTCATGTCATTTGGGTGTGTTCTGTAAAATTATCTTTAAAACTGAGAACTTTGTACCCCAATCAGCCATAATGGTATGACCACTGACAGATGAAGTGGTAGTAATGTGGATAATTTTGTTACATAGGCACATATCAGTAGGTAGGATATTTAGGTAGCAAGTGAATATTTAGCCCATAAAGCTGATGTGTTGGATGTAGAAACATAAGGAACTGAGTGAAAGCTGCAAGTCTCCTCCTGGTCTGAAATGCCTAAAGCCTACCATAAGTGGTCTAAAAAAGGACATCTGGATCACAAACCAGTCAAACTTCAGCAGGATGTGCTGGACAAGCAATTCCATAGAGTCCCCATGTTACAACATCCAGGATTTAAAGGATCAGCTGCTAACATCTTGGTGCCAGATACCACAGCACACCTTCAGAGGTCTTGCGGGGTCTAGGCCTCAGGTCAGAGCTGTTTTTGGTCAACAAAAAAGGGATCTGCACGGTATTAGGAGGGTGGTAATAGTGCTATGTTCAGACAGATGCTTGTCTGGGTTGAGATCTGCTTATCTTTACTTAGACCATATTTGGTAGAATGTACCCATTCCATACCACCAGGAGACCTTCAGTTGTGGAGATCCTCTGACCCAGTCATCACCATTACAATGTGGCCCTAGTCAAAATCACTCAGACCCTTATGCTCCTCATTTCACTGCTTCCAACACATCAGCTTTGACCACTAAATGTTCACTTGTTTCCTAATATATCCCACCCCCTGAAAGGTGCCATTATAACACAATGATCCACATTATTACCTCTTCACCTGTCAGTCATAGCTACTGACATTAAAGACTACACACACCTTTTTTTTCTCCAAAGTTTTTTTTTAGTTGAATTTGTATATTGTAACAATCATAACTGTGCAATTTAATGAACATAACATATTGCAACATAGTTGTCTAACCCCACTCTAACAGAGTCCCAACCCTAGTGCACCTCATACTCCAGCCAAAATATATAAACTCACACATCCAAAATAAATACATGAATAAATAAATAAAATTCAAAGAAAAAAAAAGAAAATATCTTTAGACAGGCTGCCACAGTGCATAGAATTTGGCTGCATCGCCTCTTGTGACATATCTTATTTTCCCTGATGTCAGACAGTTCATAAGGTCTTTAATCCAGAGGTTGAATGTCGGGGGATTTCTATCTTTCCATTTAAGTAGAATGAACCGCCGAGCTATTAAAGTTGTGAAGGCAGTGATGTTCTTAAAATTCTAGTTGAGGTGTGTATTCTGTGGAATCACTCCAAATATCACCGTGAGTACATGACATTCTGTTGGAGTTTCAAAGATCTCTGAAAAGAAATTAAATATTGATTGCTAGAAATTGCTCAGTCTGGTGCAGAGACAAAATGTGTGACAGATTTCCTGGCTTCTGGTTACATCTGTCACATTTGGAGTCAGCTTTACTTTGGCTAATTTTACTTTAGACCAGTGCAGTCTGTGTAAACTTTGAACTTTATTACTGAGTGTTTAGACAGATTGATAATGAGTGAATTTTGCCTAAGGATACAGATATTTCTATACCTAATTCCTCTTTTCGCTGCTTTTCTGGATATTGAGAGTTCTTTATATGGTGGTTAAGCAAAGAATATACTCTTCCAATGAGACTCTACACACTTTTGTACTCATTTTTATTTCCACTTTTACAAGTTTGTTTTTACTTTATAATATTGATCATAAGGTACTAAATGGTTTTAGTAATTGTGATAAAATCATAGATCTCTCGATTACTGGGTAAAGGTCATGTTTGGTTGATTTTTCAACATAGTTCCCTTTGAATCTCTTTCATGTAGAAGCTTTCATGTTGAAGGGTGCAACACTTGAAGTAAAACTTCTTTTCAGAAATTAGTTTTTGAAGCAGTAGCATCTTGCCCTAATGTGGAAACCTTATCAGTATAAGCCCCCACCACAGTTTAAAGTTGTCCATTAACCACTAAATACAGCCTCACCAAGAAGCAAAGGATATCCAAAAGGTTGAAATAAATGTCTGATCTAGAATGAAGCTTTATCCGGTCTCTTCACACAGCCCACAGACTTTAAACAACAAACCGCTACGGATTCACTGACTTAGGATTTTAATATGCTATGGCTCACCCTCACGTTGTCACAGTTGTAGAGTTTGGTTATTTTGCCTTCTGACGCAGTTCAACTGCAAACCAGGAAAGTGTCTCAAACAAGACAGATGTTGTGTGGGTGTTTGGTCTCGCCTTTTGAGATTTCTTCCAACCATTATTCAGAATGCTCAGTGTATATGTGTATGTGTGTGTGTGTGTGTGTGTGTGTGTGCCCTGCAGGTCCTGGCCTTCTACAGCTTGTTTGAACAATGTGAGCAGGCCGTGGACAGCAGTGAAAACTGGCTCAAAGTGCAGGCGCCTCCAGCCTCCGAACCAGAGCCGCTCAAAGTCCAACTGGACCGATGCCGGGTAAGTGAAGCAATGTGTGTTCAGACGTTCTCCTCCGTGATCCATCATTATTCCTTAAGGCCCTTTCTTTTACTCTCACCCCCTCCCATGTCTCTGTCAATATTTGATGTGTTTTACTATTATATCTTCCTGTTTTATATATATATACTGCATATATCTTTTTTGTATACCTATATATATCTTTGTTTGTTTGACTTCTCTTTCCATGCATCTGTTTGTCACAGCATGTTTATGTAAGTATTTTTTTGTTATTCCATCATTCATTACAATCCCCACTAAATGCTCTTTGAACACAGTGACACCAACAAAAAAACAAACAACACAAAAATGTTTTTTATTGTAACATTGGAGGGACTAGAGAGATCCATTATGCAAATATTTATAGAGCAGCATTGCGGTTCCTCCATAAGTACTTTTTCTTTTGGACATTTGATCATTTGGGTTGTGAAACAGCCAGCAGTGCTTCCTTTTATGCTGTGTGTGTAACTAGCAACATCACATCTTGGAATAAAAGCTGTAGCTCCTGGACAGTGCAGTCCTTGAGAAGCACAAAGAGTATAGATAAACCTACAAAGCTGGATTTAAAGAGTGAGAGTGACTCAAAAAGATCAGCCCAGGTGAGTTGGGGGATGTAGATGGTAGGAGGGTTAATATGTACTGAATCATCCTGAAGTGAAGACTTTGAAATATAGTTCTCTGTTATCCCCAGTAACACATGTGAAGTTAACTCTCTACCCTAAAGCTGAGATACACTTCTTATTTATGAATAATGTTAAAAAACACAAGCATTTATTACCTCCACAGAATATATTTTCATAAGCTGACAGTTGGTGCCTTGATTTGCCGCTGGGAAGGTTGTTTTAAAAGTTTCTGTAAATATTTTATTTTCTCTCAAGTCTTTCCTGTTTAATATAGAAACTCAAGTGAAAATGCGTGGGTGAACTTGTGAGGCAAACCTTGTTTGTATGTATTTGCAGAGGTTTCCACGGTATCTACGGAGCCTCTGAACATCCAAATGGGTCATAGCTGATGACCATGAAAAGATGACAAACTGTATTTTGCACCAATATTTTACATGTTTTGATAGGATTAGTGGATCAACAGTTATTAAACAGTTTAGATCAGTAGATGTTTTTTTTGGTCACTGGTGAATGTTTGGGTCTTTATGGGTTAATCTAAGTTCCAGTGTTTCTTGTTAATTTTGGTTTTAGAGAGTATTGTCAGGTAGCAAATACGCCTCAAAGTTCATTAAACCTTCAGTAATCTGAAATCAGTTTGATGTATCTCAGCCAAGTTCAGACCTGAGTTTTATGACCACATGGGAAAAGATGGATCAGTTTTACAGCATTATATTGAGTATGTTTTTTCTTAGTTTCTTAGTTTTTTTTCCACCTACTATCTCTTAATCAGATTAGTGAAATCCTTGATCAATAGTGTTTTCTCTATTTATAGGTTGTTTGGGGATGATGTTACAATGCAAACTAGAGATGATGGGGAGATGAGTAATTTTCTCCCCAGAAAACAGTGTCAAATACCTCTGGTTTGACTTGTTTAGGATCACTCTAGTCAGTAATATCCCAAAACCCCTGGAAGGTTTTTATGAAGTAACAATAGTTGCATTATTGAGGGAGAAAATTCAAGAAATAGAACCTAAGAACAATGACTTGGGAGCCTTTCTTTTATCTTTATTTTGTACATTTCAATTGTGTATACAATTGTAGTTTAACACTCAGATTTATTAGTGATAACCATAATTTACTTTAATTGCTGTAGTGGTGGGTTTTAGAGGTCATTCGATTCATTGTTATATTGCTACATGCATGTAGTTTTTAAGAGTATATTCACAAAATCTCCAACTTGGAATTAAAAATGGGGCATTCTTTGCAACTCAAATTTACAGCCCGATTGTCAACTTAGCAGACTTATGAATAAATAATGTTCTCTTTAGCAGTTCTGTAACCCTTGAATTATTATAATAATAATTATTATTGTTGTTGTTGTTGTTGTTGTTGCTGCTGTTATTATTATTATTATTAGTAGTAGTAGTAGTAGTAGTAGTAGTAGTAGTTACTTTAGTGCCTCATTAGCAGGAAAACTTTCAGTTTGAGAAACAGCTCCTCTTCACCACATAAGAGTCATATGGAACATATGATGTGATGGTGGTAGTTTCCTCTGTGAGATTGTCTAAACCAGTGTTTGTCAAACTGTGGGATGGGCCTCCCATGGAAGGCGTGAAGGGTTGCCGGGGGGGACATGGGATCTCTCCTGGGTGTTTTTTTTTTCTTCAGGTTAGAACATGTAGCAGGTGGAACTAATATTTTAGCGTTGGAGCACCTTGGACTCATTTTAGGTTCAGAGAATGGACAAGGATTGGACTCTTAAAGAAAAATGTGCAATGCTTCTGTTTTTGCATAGGTTGTACAGTTTGCACTTTAATGTTCTGAGATGTGTAATGTAAACAGGCTCATTGCAGCCACTGATATTGTTAAAATGTTCATCTTTGATACCAAAATTTGTTTGTTGTTCTAAAAAAAGTAACTTTATTGTTGTAGTTGTAAGATAATAAGAGATTGCGCATTTCTTATTTTTATTTGAAAAAAATACTGTCTCAGGGAGCAGTCTTGTTGAGTTTATTTGTATTGTTCAAGCAAAAATCTAAGTGATTTTTAATTTGCACAACAAATTATTCAAGGAAAAGCTAAAAGTATTGTTATGATATTGATGTTTCTTTCAGTAGAAGTTATAATTGCACCACTGTTGCAATGTTGTTGGTGTTGAGGGGGGGCTGGAGATTTTTCATCCTCCAAAGGGGGGTCCCGAGAGAAAAAGATTGAGATCCACTGGTCTAAACTGACATAGTCCACACTGTCCTCTATCTTATTCATTCTGCTGCTTACGTCTTGCACTCCACCTGAATTTTGCACATCACCAGAATCACGTTGCTGCAAACAGCCTATTAGACTTGCCACCAACTCCTCTTGAAAAGATGGAGAATTTTTTGACCCTCCCATTTTTCATGTTTTTTGCTGTTTCATCAACTCTAGAAATGCAACTGTAGCAAGAACTTCCCTATCACTGTCCTCATTCATATTTTAAGATGCTGCAAATTATCGCCAGCTACAAAAAACCCATGTAGTTGGAAAGGAAGTAGAGAGCTGGCGGTGAAAACAGGTCATCTAGTCTTTATGAACTGGTACCGTATGACAGAGCAGCACATTGCACGTAGTTTTCAGCCTGTCCTCTTTGAACAGGGTTTAAGGGTCTGGATGTAAGTAAATTATATTCAGCTATGCAACTCATTATTTTAATCACAATCACCCACCTTTTCAGGCTATTACTGCTCATACTTTATCTACAGTTGAGCTCCTACTAACATTTAATTTTGTCCTCAACTTTAGAGAATAGAATAGACTAGACTAGACTAGAATAGACTAGAATAGAATAGAATAGAATAGAATAGAATAGAATAGAATAGAATAGAATATTGTTTTATTGTCATTGTGCTACTCCAGTCAACACAACAATATTAACAGAACACCAGTACTACAGAAATAACAATAGAGCAAATATAAAAATACAAAAACTAAACATAAGATAAGATAAGAAAATAGAATGTAGAATTTTACAATTTTAACATAAGAATAGAGTGAAGTAGAATAAAAGTGTATGTATGTAGTATGAAAATGTGTAAATAATGTAAACATACATGTGCCAAACATGAGTCACATGTTCCATAATTGGTTATTGCGCATTACAGTGAGGTATGGTGTGTGTTTACAGTCCGCAGGGCCCAGGGAAAGAAGCATTTGTGGTTAGGTGAGCTGGCTTTAAGGCTAGGTGTGTGTGTGTGTGTGTGTGTGTGTGTGTGTGTGTGTGTGTGTGTGTGTGTGTGTGTGTGTGTGTGTGTGTGCGTGTGTGTGTGTGTGTGGATTAAGACACTTTCCGTAACACACACTGACTTTTTGAGTGAAGATAAAACTACTGGATTTCTTTTAAATGCTCCTGGTATGGTTAGCCAATTCTATGCATAAAATAATATTGTTCAAGCAAACTTAAAGTCATGTGAATAAATCTCTAATAGTTAGACTAATATTAGACTTGTAATGGAATCTACTGCATTAACACTGTGTAGTTAAAACTTTCTTGTATGACCACATGTTATGTAAGTGGAGCAAAAAGACCTCAGTCTCATAACTTTATGCGGCTGATCTCTCAGATTGTTCTTGCTCTCTCTCTGTTCATTTTGATGTTCTAGAGGAATAATGGCACAGCTATATCTTGCTTTTTGCTGAGCTGGTCCAATTTCTTGCTTGGCTTCCTATTCATTAACAGTATGAACTGTATTTAAACATTTCTGTAAAATATAACTGATTAAGCACATGACAAATGGAGTGGAACTTTGAAAATGAAAACACAATACTTTTCAACAGTTTTTATCATACTATCCATATGGGACACATTGTTATTCATTTATTTATTTTATCGAAACCTCCTCTGCAGCAGATGCATTGTGGTTGACTGACAACAGGATACTCCAAGCCTCTTTACCTAGATCATTTGACTCCCTTTTCCCCTCTTGATGCTGACAGGAGGAAGTGGCTCGCCTGGCTTCCCTGCAGCCCCAGGTGGACCTGCTGGAGAAGAGGCTGAAGGAGCTGAAGGAGGGGAAAGAGGCGGAGGAGGACCCGTCCTTCCTGGACGCTGACATCAACGCTTTCAAAGAGCATTATGAGCAAGTCCTGGAGGATCTGAGGGCCAGAGAGAGGCAGTTACAGCTCGGTGAGACCAGAGGGATGCTGAATCACAGCAAAATCACAAACACTTTAATCCTAATCCAAGCCACTCATTTAGTGCAGAACACCTTGTGAGACGTGGTGTTATTTTTGTGCCTAAAACATGTGTCTGGATGTCACAGATTGGTGGTAGGTGCTCATAACCTCTTTATCTTCAAGTAAAATACATGACATTTATAGCTGCATGTATCAAATATGTACTGTGGTATCTCACTTTATAGATGGGAGTGATGAAGTTGACATGATGCTGGATAATTTGGCTCATTTTTAACTTCCTCCGTAATCTATTTATTTTCGTCTGTTTTGTTTTTTGAGGATTACATTGCACGACTTCCTATAATTGCTCCGAAAGTGTGAACCATGCAAAAATAATGTTCATGTTCAGCGTGACCCTAACCAAGTACATCTCTTTACCTTGGACCAAAGTCCAGCTGTGTAGCGCAGAAAATGTTATCAAATAGAACGAGTGGTGCCAGGCACAACATACCCTGCCTCTTGAATATATTTTGCCCATTATAAGTAAATGGGAAGATTTTAGAAATTCAGAAAAAAATGTGAACTTTGACCTACTGTTCCCATAATGTAATGAGATCTATTCTGGGTCACTGGCAATCTATAAACCAAATTTAGTGTGAATTCAACCAATAGTGTTGCTGCTAGAGAGTTAACAAACAAGCAAACCGAACCCAAAGCTATACCCCTTGCCTTCCCTTCAGGGGGTGGCGAAAAAATCTGTATGTCTGGTCCAAATGAAGGTGTGTAGGTGTCCAAAGTCTTCTATCCACCACAGAAAAACATATATGAAGGGAATTTTGTAGGCAGTTAACCAGATCTTTGGATCTTTGAATGGTAAATGACAGCAAATTTATAAATCTAACAGATGTGGAAAAAAATAAGTTGTAGTCATGACTTATTAAAAGTTCCCTGGATAATCTCTAAAAGCATTTTATCACCCAAGAGTCTCTTGTACACTGTCATGCAGCCACATTCCAGTGTAATTTCATCCCCACTTGGAGCCTAACTAAACCCACTGCAATGTTTGGAGGAGTGCTAAAAAGTTGACAAGGGACTGAGAGGGGGAGACGTGGGAGTGTGAGACAGGAGTTATTCATTGATATCCCCAGGGCAGAGAAAAATTGAGAGCGACACAGAATCACAAGACACTGATGCCAAGATATATGAGGGACAGAAAGGCTTGGTTTTCCTTCATGTACTGACTAAAATGCTTATTAACTGCCTACAAAAACTGATATACCTGATTATTACTATCACAATATTTTACACTGACATGCTTTTATAAATCCACGATTTTACCTTACTGTACAGGTATTACTTAAGAGCCTTAACATGTGTCTTGAGATCAAACTGACAAAACCAAATAGGATGATCAAGCCAGCGACTCTGGGCCGAATCTATTAAAGGTTTGCGTGTATTAAAATGTATGCAAACTCATTGCACACACAAAGAAATGTACAAACTGATTTACTAACAGTGCACACTAAGGGTTGCATCTTTCAAAGGTGCAAAATAGTGCATCTGCATCCAGTTAGTACATTTGTGACAATGAATATGCAATATGGGGCGTTTACACGCAATTGTACATGTGCTGGGAGGAGAAAATGTTAAAATATTAATTTAGCACACTCAAAGTGATTTATGAAACCCGAAAGCACTTTTGCTCACAGAAACTGCGTCTATATTTAACAAATCTCAAAGGGAGGTGCAAACGGTTTGTATGTGTAATTGTGCACACACATGGCTACGGTTATTGTTGCAAGAAGGAAACATCGAAATGAAACGAGATACAGAGAATGCATTTTTCACCCTCGTGTGAACATTTTTGGAATGAGTGAAGAAAAAATTATTGAGACATATGCACCACACACACACACACACACACACACACACACACACACACACACACACACTTTACATGACTCTTTTCCACTTGATCTGACAATTGTGATTAAAAATACACACCAACATTAGGCTACAGTGTGACAAAATTATGTGCGTCTGACAGTCCATTCAACAACCCCCACAGCCCCCCCACCTCTAAAATGAAAAATAAGGGAATGAATGAATCATGCAATACCTTCTATGACAAAACTCCTCCAACATTACATTTTCTGGCATCTGGATCATTTCAGCGCACTGTTAAGATTAGTGCTGGTGTATCCCAGAGCAGTTTTTCCAGCATATTGTCTCTAGTAGCACACACAAAATCCTCACTTAAATAGGGCGGTCTCCAAGACTTTGCACCTGTTCAGTCTTTGTAAATCACCTGCAAATCGCGGTTCAACCCCACACGCAAAATTCTAGATTGTGCACGCAAATTAGTACATGCAAATTGGGACCTCAGTAGATCCGGCCCTCTGTGAGGTAAAATTTTAATTTTTCTCAGAGGAATGTGGTGACTTGAAGAAAGCGATATCACTTCTTCAGAAACCTCTGAAGGAAAGTGAGTATGTTTTATATTTAAGTCTGAAGAGGAGGCACAGAGGCAAAGGTTCAGGATGATTCATAAAAGGAAGTGGTGTATTAAGACTTTTAGTAAACATTAACACCAGCATTGATGGATGTAATCACAATAGAGTCATAATATTTTAGTATGAAATACATCTTTACAATTGTCTCATAATTAATTGACTTAGAGAAACAAATAAGGGAACTCCAGAGAAATAAGAGAACTCCAGATGCAGCAAACATTCTAATTCTTCCAAATCTGCTCTTACCCAGGTGTGATAAAATAAATGATGAATCCATTTATCATAAATTGGAGATGCATGGCTGATTGTTTATTAGCATAGGTAACGCCCTGTGAACACAATATAAGAGCAGGTGTGCAAATACTTTGGCTCGTGCCCAAGAATTGGAAAGATGCCACCAAAAAAGGCTGAAATTAAAAGAAAATGTTGTGACGTGAAAACAGAAGAAACAACCACCAAGCCAAGCGTTCAAGTGGAGGTGTCATAAGGAGATGGATTTGTTTATTTATTAACCTTTATTTAACCAGGAAAAATCCCACTGAGATTGAGAACCTGTTTTACAATGGAGTCCTGGCTAAGATAGGCAGCAGCAAATACAGCACACAGTTACAAGATTATAGAGTTAAAACACATAGAACAGACACATTTGACAATAAATAGTCAGTAAAAATAACATTTCTAAGCAGATTAAGAAAAAGAAGTGCAAGTTATGGAATCTGCCTCAAGAACTCTCAGTTTGGACTTAAAAGCATTCAAAGAAATGAACTCACTCTCCAGTCTTTCTGCAGCTGATTCCATGTATAAGGTGCAGAGTAAATAAAGCCCTTTGACCCAGTTCTGTACGGGCAAATGTAACAGAAAGCAATGGATGATCATTTATACGGAGAGAATAAATATAAGAATTTCTATTCACACTTAGAAGATCTACTGCGTCAATATTTCCCACGTCTCAAAAGGAGGTGCAAATGGGTTGGATGCATAATTGCGCACACATGGAAGTGGTTAGGAGACATCAAAATGATGAAACGAGATGAAGAGAACGCATTTTTCACCCTCGTGTGAACATTTTTGGAGTGATGGAAGAAAAAATAATTGAGACGTATGAGTCCCCCCCCCGTGCACACACACACTCACACATTCATCACCTGATGATTGTGGTTAAAAATACACACTGACATACAGTGTAACAAAATTGTAATTTGCGCAAGCAATCTTTATAAATCACCTGCAAACCGCGGTTCAGCCCCACACGCAAAATTCTAGATTGCGCTAGCAAATTAGCACACGCAAAGTGGGATCTTGGTAGATCCGGCCCTTAATGTACAAATGTAGACAGGCAAGAGGCCTGTAGTATTGCCTTATATATAAACGTGTACCAATGGCTGATCCTTCTGGTGACCAGACCAGGACATCCAACCCAAGAGCACAACTCACTGTGGTGAGTCAGTGCTTTACAGTTGGTAATAAACCTCAGAGAAGCATCATGGTAAACTGTCAACCATAAGAAGACATTGAGCAAAAGCATTCATGTATAAAACGTCTCCATAATCCAACACAGAAAAAAAAAAAAAGTTGCAGTAACAAGACGCTTTTTTTGCATTAAAAGAAAAACTTGTTTCGAAAATTTAAAAAAAACTTAGCTTTAGCCTCAGGTTCTTCACAAGGTTTTCCACATGTGGCTTGAAAGTGATTATAGGGCAGCTGTGGCTCAGTTGGTAGAGCAGGTCGTCCAATGACCAAAGGGTCGGTGGTTCGAATCCTGGCTCTGACTGTCCACGTGTCGAAGTGTCCTTGGGCAAGACACTGAACTCTAAATTGCTCACAGTAGGGTCAGGCAGCACCCAGCCACCTGCAGGTGTATGAGTGTGTATATGAGGAATTGTGAAGCGCTTTGGGCACCACAAAGGTGTAGCAAATGCGCTATATAAGTTCAGTCCGTTTATTATTATTATAACTCTAAAACATGTAAACATCTTATACAATATTAATGTTTTTCTTATTCATTAACAATTTAAAGATAAAATGTTTATTTTGTTTGAACAAAAATGAGTGGAAATCTGTGTGTATTTCTCTGTCTATTTGAGGGAGTATTGGTTCCATTTTTTATGTGTTTCGTCACTGAATACTGAACTGTCCCAGTTTCTCAAAACCTTAGATATGAGTTTGGTTTTTTTTGTTTTTTTTGCAAACTTACCCAGGCCTGTGCAGGATTTTGGTTTTAGCTCTTTGGAGAATATCAGTGCTCAGTTTCTCACTGTTAAAAGTCAGCCGTGACAGCCTGCTATAGCCCACACACTGTATCAGACAGATTTGGAGTGACAAATGTCTCACCCACAACAACCATCAGGATATGCAGTGCATATACAGTTTTGGTTATTTAAAAAGCAAAACGAATGCCTTGAGATCATGTAAACACATCGGTAACCGACAGCAAAGTGTGGGTTAGACACAGGGATGAATAACTCCACTGTTTCCATATGATGTGCTGCCAGATTACCACCACAAAGATTTTGTTTATTTTATACAATACAGCTCGGTGTGTGTGTGTGTGTGTGTGTGTGTGTGTGTGTGTGTGTGTGTGTGTGTGTGTGTGTAATAAGGGGTGGTTTGTTAAGTCAGTTTGCCTGGAAATATCCTGGTACTATACTGTGCTATCATTATTATTTCATTTCACTGGCTGAAAAACAAGTCAAAGTTGAAGAAAACACCATTAATTATTAGACATGCACTGAGTATGACCAGGTCTTTTCAGAATTACACAAAAGCAGTGATTGCATGGTGGGTGCACAGTGTGACTGCCATTGAACTGGATGGACCAACTTTAGTAAACTGAACACCTTGTTTACATGGCTTTGAGTCTGTTTGCAAAGGTTTCTGTTTGGATTGAATTTTATCCTTATAAAATACATATATTACACAAAATTGGCTTTGGGACTTCAGCTTATTGATGCCAGTGTCACTATTGGTTCTTATCCGTTTAATCATTTATGGAGTTCACAGTGTGGGGAAAAAGCAAGCCAACACAGTTTTTCATTGTCAATTCAACTGTTTTACCTTTTTTTTTTTTACAATAGAATAGAATAGAATAGAATAGAATAGTCTTTATTGTCATTGTGCTACTCCAGTCAATGCAGCAATATTAACACAACACCAGTACTACAGAAATAAGAACAGAGCAAATATAAAAATACAAAAACTAAAAATAAGATTAGATAAGAAAATAGAATGTAGATTTTTACAATTTTAACATAAGAATAGAGCTAAGTAGAATAAAAGATAAAAAAAATGGACAAAATATGAGTGGACACAAATTTACAGTATTCACAGTATGTGACGGTGTGTATATCAATGAATGATATTAACAATATTTACAGTATGTATTGTCCATGAACACAGTTATGTATATCTATGAACCAAGTCTTTATAAAAATAGTCAAAGTCAAGAAGTCAAAGTCAGCTTTATTGTCAGTTTTTGCTAAATGTGCATTGCATACAGAAAACTGAAATGACAAGACTCCAAGGCCCAACGGTGCAAAGTGAACATGGTAGAAAAAAAATAAAAATTAAAAAATGTGCATTTATATTTTGATAAATGTTGAATAAATATTGCAGTTATTACAGAACAGAAGATTATTGCACAACTTATTGCACATGTTATGGTCTGAGTAAGCATATAGAGAAGAAATAAAGTCAAAAAAATAAAAAATAAAGGCCTGTCTCTGGCTACAGTAAATAAGAGGAATTGGTAAACTCACATGGTTCTGATGGACTAGACCATTTGGAATCAGGTTTTCATGCCCATCCTGTTGTAATCCATCTGAGATTTTAACTTATCCCTTAACATGAACATTAATTTAATTAAAGCCTTTAATTAGAATATAACTTTTCTGAAAGGTACCAAGTGGTTTTACTTACAAAGATAGTTCTAGTCTGTCAGAAATATAACAGGAAAAGTTTTGTTTGAGCAGCTTGTTGTTTGGACTCTTTGGTCATCAACTATCGACGCGTTCAATAATCCTTATATGTTTTAAGGTCTTCAACAAAAAAAGAAAGAAACAACAGACTTCTTCTAGTGATATGTTTGGATTAGGAGTTTTCACAGTTGTTGAAGTGTAACTCTACCCCACATTTTTTGTTGAACTCTATGATGCATGTCTCTGTAAACAGGTGATCAGTTTCTGAAAGTCCAGTGTGGATGTAAGACAGGTGTAGTTCAGGGACATCTGGGTGAAGAAGGTGGCTCTGAAAGGGTTAACTTAAGTTTTTGTTTTGGTTTTATCACATGAGAAACACCCGCATTGAGAGAAAAAAACAAAAAAAACAAAAACAATATATTTTAGAATATTTTCTCCAATTTCTGTCTTATCCTACAGTTTTTGTGTGTGTGTGTTTTGTTTGTTTTTTTCTCACAGGGAGCAGAAACCCTGAAGTCTCTTAAACTGAACAGTGGCCTTACAAAAAGAGCAGTTCTGCATTCTGCGTTGTGTGTAGATTTGGACAAACAAACAACAAATACAAATAAATTAACCAAATGAGGCAAAATCCATACCACCATATGAGTCTGGTGGTTCCGATTAGAGCAGTAAACAAACATCTTAGTCCTCATAAGGGTCGCAGGGAAGCCTAAGTCTAATCTGGCTACCAATGGGTGAGGGTGGGGTACATCCTGTGCCAGTTCATCACAGCCAAATAAAGGCCTCCATAAAAGTTGACATGGCCTTAAAGCTTTTGGAGTTCATCAACAAAAAGTGCAATTAGCAGCCTGTGGTGTTATGCAATTGTGGGTTTTAAAATATTATTCCAGACACAAACCAACAAACAGTTAACTAATTGAAGCAGTGGTTTTAAGGGGCAAAATCTTCCTGAATAGAGTGATATAAAGCTGCACTGAGACTGGTGAAAAAAATAGGGAGGTTTGTCAGAATCTGACTTAAAGACATCTAGACTAAACATTGTTGATTAGATGAGGTAACAGAATTTTTTTTTTATTTTGTTTTTTTTTTACTAATTTCATGATCTAGAGTTGTACAAGAACATGGAGAAAAGAAGGCCCAAACAGGTTATTTTAACAGAAAATGGCAAATTGGGCTGTTTTCATCTACAAAATGCAGATTTTTACATATTTCTTTGTATTTGTGTTCATTATCACCAGCATTGGTGCATTTCATTGAGTTAGATGACTCTGTTTACAGCTCAAAAACATGTATAAAATAATAAAAAACATGTATATTCTTACAGAATAGTAATTATGAAAGGTTTACACTAACCCTCTTAACCTGATTGTAAATTCCTCTGTTATTGGATGCCTTTTTTCATTGTGATATGACTATTATTGCAATTATTTGTCAAAGGAAACACAGCTATTGGCTCCTAACTCCGAGAGCAATGGATAAAAAAAAATACCAAAGAAATTTGTCACACAAATTGCGTCATTCAAAGCTGTTAATTTTTTTCTTCATATCTGTGACTGACACTGTCAGAGCCAATTTTAGGGCTGGTTTACAAGTTGAGTGACTCAGATTCATGTGTGAATGCACTGTCAACTCTCACAGATGTGGTGACACCCTTTCACCTGTCTCATGTGTGAACTAGTGAGTCATTTAGTCCAATTTGTAGCGCTAGTCTCATTGCAAGTGTGTTTTAAAATGCATGTGCTCTCAGGGATTTTTGGGAGAAACGCTAGCAATGAGACTTAATGAGATAGAAGGAAGCTGAAAGCTGTTCCCATCAAGGAGAGAAAAACTAAATCAGACAGACACACTGACACAACACGAGAGGATAGTTATTTATACCGATGAGGGACAGAATGATGGGAAGAAATGAGAAAATAATGCTGGTGGTGAATAGGCAGTGAAAGGGGTAGAGGCAGGGAGTGGGAAGAAAAGAAGAGATGGAGAGGCAGCTGGAGAGAGAAGAAAAGATGGAAAAGAACGAGAAAGATGCTGACAGCCACGCAGACAAACTACACTTCCTTACTCACTGAGACAGCTTCTTCTCTCGTGCCACACACTGCGCTTTTCTCACCCACACTGAGGTGAAGTTTCGACACACACTCTACAAACCACACAACTCACACATCGATGGTTGTGGCTGTGTGCACAGACACACACACACGCGCACACACACACACACACAGATTACTCTGCTGAATTCCCAAGGGCTGCATTGGTTGAGAAGCATATAGAAAAGAATTTCACTGAAGGGAAGGCACTGTTTATTTAAATTATGAGGGTTTTTTTTTCGCCTTTTGTGGCTTTTTTCTTCCTCTGTTTCTGAATTCAGTTCAGCTGAGGCCTTCTTCTATATAATAATGGACCCCTGATTAGCATGAATTGTAGAGAAGTAGTAATGCAAAGTGAAGCCAAACCTATTTCCATTGCACATTTCAACAAACATGTTGAACTAAATGGTGTATAGACATGAAACAGAAAATATAAGTGTCTAAAGAACTAATAATAGATGGATTCTCAAATTTTAGGCTGATAGCTGATGCAGATTCCAATGTTTTTTTTTTCAGCTTGTTTTATTTCCCTTTTTGTGCTAGGGAAACACATATTTCATATATAAAACTGGGGTTTTTCAACATCTTAAGTTTAACAGTTTGTAAGATGAGCCACTGCCATCAGTGAAATGTCATTCTCTTACTGTCAGTGTTTGTCTCATATGTGTTCATCCCAGTTAATAACAGTACAGATCATCTTGAACAGTGATTCTCAACTGGTGGGTCGTGACCCAAAAGTGGGTTGTTAACCCATTTTCAGTGGGTCGTAGGCCTTTGTCTGGGCAAAAACTATTGTTTAGAAACATACAAGCATAAAAGAAGACCCAAAAGTTTCTATTCAAATCATGGGGAAACTCAGGTATGATAGCAACTACATCAGATATGACTTTACCTATATGGAGGACAAAAACTTCAGTGTGTTTAATTCTTGAATAAGTGACTGAATTCACCTTAAATTTTTTACTGAGTGCACTTTTTACTTCGTTAAAATGTATGTCATTTAGTGTTAAAGAACTGATATTTTGCTTTTTTAAATGGAATTATGCATTTTAAAACATTTTCCTGTGGTCTACATAAATTGTAAATGCTCTGCTTGGGTCTGAATTCTTCATTAATTCAACTCCACAGGTCCATCTTCAACCCTATTTCTGACTAATGACACGAAAAAGGTAATTTTGAACGCTGGCCCTTTAAATCCAAATGAGCCACTTAATGCCCCACCCCCTCCAGGTTGTTGACCATGCTTTCTGTCCCATTCAGCCACAAGTGTTTGTTAATACAACCAACAACTGAACATTTTAGGTAATCTGACATATTTTCAGTTTTTACTACAACCGCTGCTGCTGATAAACAGTTATGGCGTACTTGGAGAAATGTTCGTCAGAGGTCTTGACCCTATATGTGCAAATGTCGTGGCGTAACTAGTTATAAAACGTAACAAATTAAGCAGGAATTGAAACGGGTTGTAGAAATCCACTCGATTTTTGCCAAAATGAATATAAAGATAGCTTTGCAGCACCTGAAGGGTTCAAATTCAAACTTTTTGAACTGTTAGTGTCCAAATACACAAATAAAGGTACCAAACACTAATAAAAGTGGGTTCAGCAAAATGTGACCCCTTTTAAGGGAATATTTCCATATTTAGTATCACCACCTGCTGGTAATTTTGATTTATTATTCAACTTGTCTTCTGTGTTGGCATACTGTGATATTCTGTTTTATCTCAGGCTCAAAACAAACCATCTTTTCATTACATAAATTTGAGAATTTTAACTTTTATCACTTCGGGTAGCGGCTTGTCATTGAAGGGTGATAGCGAGTCCTGAAGCCAGACAAATTGAGACCACTGATCTAGAACATCAAACACAAGATGCAAATATACAAGGAGCAGATTAAAAAAATACAAACACATATCAGAAAGTGATTAAAGTGACCAAAGAATGCACTCTATTAAACATGTGACCATTTTACATGTTGGCACAAAATTAATGTTTCCCTTGTAATAAATGCCAGCCTTAGAGGTTGACAGGCATTTCATGTGTAACAACAACAAACATCTACTAGTTCCAAAAGATGGCTTGAACAGTCTTTTCTTTTTTTTTTTCTTTCACATCACTTAAAAAGTAAATCATCATCTTGGTTATGTGTGAACATATTTTGAGACTTTAGAGAAAAAAATCCTAGTTTATCTTGGATTAATACCTGAAGACTAAACTGAAAGGAACATCTACCTCTTTAAAATATTACTTGTGGTTGAAATGTGACACTCTGAGACTAAAACACTAGCTGGACGCTGTAGAGGAAAAGCATTCTATGGGAAAATTAACATTTCCTTGGCAGATAACAGCAGAAACAAAGCTGGAAGACATGGATTTTATTTGTGGGCAGTGTCCCTTTTTTTTTTTTTAGTTTTATATATTTATTTTTTATGATGTTTGCAGTTACTGCTCGAAAAACTGAAAAAAGACAACCATTCATAGCATGAATTGGATGGAAACTGGATTTAAAATGAGGCTTTTGTTTCTTAATGTGCTCTTTTACACCATGCTTCCTCACACAAGTGGTGAATGATTTTATTATATACCGTGAACGCTACTCCGAGCACATGCATGAACATTCAACACAAGTGTTAAGGTTGTCACTCGGTGCAGGTGACGACGTAACAAAGCTCAGGTCACATTGCACCCTGGAATGAGTTTTGTCATCGCTGTCATCCAACTCATGCTGCCTTTCTGTCTTCCTGTCTCTAGTGTTGGAGAGCTTACCCCCAGCTCGATATAAGGAAACCATCTCAACACTGTTGGCATGGTTACAACAGTGTGAGGCCAAGCTGGCCGTACCGTCCACAGCTGTAACTGAGTATCCTATTATGGAGCAGAGAATGAAGGACATCCAGGTATACACATAAACTCACACTCACAAACACTCAGCTGCACATGACTGATATATTCCTGGTTTAATGTCCTTTCTGAAATGTATGTTGTAAAAGTTATGTGCTTTCAGAGTGTTATAAGACATTTATCTTGAGGCAGTGAAGGTGTTGAAGTAGTGAAATAATCTGGTGTTACAGTCACATGCTTTTAAAACACACCGTTTACTGTGCATTATCTACATGTTTATTTTATACGTTTATTCGGCTGAAGAAGGGGAGGTTGCATTGAACTCCTTATGTTCTGTCAGAAAGTTATGGCACTCACTAGAATCAGATGCTGTAAATGAAGAAAAAAACATTGTTTCTAAATCTAAAACAGAGTCAAGTGGACTGCGTGACTGCAGTTTTATGGATGTTTATTCCATGAATCTGTCATCAACACTTTCACCTTAGAGAGTTTAGACTCATCGAATAATAACTCATAAGCCATTCATTCAAGTACAGTATGCATTAAGTAAAGTCATTAAACTGAAACTAGCGCGCTGACCCATGGGGATTCATGGGTTCTAGATGTGGTAGTTTTTATACTGTTGTGTATTTGTGCATGCTGTACCGCATTTGTCCAGCAGTCACCGCCAAAGCATTTTGGATATAGCGATGTGATTGTAAGGCTATTGTATTCCAAAATTAATATCTCCCAAAATATTGGTCCCGTCAACTTGCCGTTTTCGCTAGTCTGCTCCTTGACCAAAAATACATAAGTATGCCAAACTGCAGCAGTCAGCGCTTTCTGGATTTTGTGTGAATCTCGAGACACACACACATGCATGTATGTGCACAGGCACACAGAGGCCACTTGGCTTTTATAATATTGATACCAAATTTCCTGTCATACTATTTTCAGGTACGATTATTTGCAATTATTAGTTACAGTTATTTGATACAAAAAACCCAGAAACTTTAACTTTTCAGGGTCTCAGTAGAATATACTGTCCATTCCAGGAAGCAAAATGTACACTTGAACTGCTTTAATGTAATACTTTCAACAGAATAATCAGCTTTTTTTCAGCATTTGGCCATGGATTGTACTGTAGATATATGTACATGAAGCCAAACCATGATACATACTGTAGTAAAAAACTGGTCTGGTTGGCTTAGTGGCCTCTGTTGGAGTAAGGGTGAGCATTTCTGTCTGTTACAGGTCCCACTCGCATCATGAGCTGCAAATACCCCTTAAAAATAACATGTTCAGACAAAGACACGTGTGTTTTTATGTGCTGTTATATTTTGTTCCATCTTTGTTGCAATTCTAGTATTGTGACATGCTTCCTCCTGGACACATTTTCCACAAAGTAACTTTTTTCCTCACACCATTTTGACAAATGAGAATTGCAGCGCAATCAGAGAACTGGCCAAACAACCCAGAAACATACTGGAACATAACGAGTGCCAGTAACACAAATACCTTAAAATAAAATCATTTTAACAAATGAGAGATTTTTGTATTTGTACATAGCCACTGCATTAGTCAGCACCTTAATGACATCATTTTATATTTTTAATCTTATTTTATTGGCCTGTATTTAACCAGGTGTAGACCCTTGGAGATGATCTCATATGTAAGGATACAAAAGGAACAAAACCGTTTTTTAGCTTATTAGCTTACTGGCCAACAGACCGTAAGCTATTGTCATCATGCGGTGTCCGGCAGCAGCGTCTGTCATCGTCATCGTCGTCTGTCGTCCATTGCAAAAATTTCAATCGTCTTCTTCTCCGAAACTACAATTCTGATTGACTTCAAACTTGGTATACAGCTTCTTTATGATGATGTCAACAAAAGTTAGTGAAATTATTTGGATCCGGATCTGATTCTGGATTTGGTGTGACTTTGAAAAATTTCCCCATTATAAGAGATAGGAAGTGGATCGATGCAATAACTCAGTAAATATAAATGATATCCAGTGTAAATTTCTACACTACACCCTGATGGGAAGATGACCAAAACATAACGTCCACATGCTGATCAGGATCTTCTTCTGGATCTGGGAACTTATGGAAAATTTAACATGGGCGCTTATGGGGAAAATTTTTCAATCGTCTTCTTCTCCAAAACTACAGTTCTGATTGACTTCAAACTTGGTATACAGCTTCTGTATGATGATGTCAACACAAGGTATTGAAATTATTTTGATCCGGATCTGATTCTGGATTTGGTGCGACTTTGAAAAATGTTCCCATTATAAGAGATAGGAAGTGGATTGATCCAATAAATCAGTAAGTATCAATGATATCAAGTTGGAATTTGAATTTTTTACAGATCTGATTGGAATATGACCAAAACATGGGCTATTTCTGTAATATAATAAATACACATAACTGGGTGATAATAAATGGCATCTGGATACATTTCCCAAAGCTTTTTATTTGGCCGGTAAGATACAGGGACATTGGTGCTATTTTTTCTTAGTACCATAGACGATTAACCAGAATATAAAAGCAGCTCATTAACATCATTTGCAAAAAATAAATGTCACAGCGCTTTTTATCTGCCATTTACTTTTATGTGTTTTTTCTATTAATGAGGAGTCCAATAAGGTGGCAACTAAAGCGGAGCTTAATCGACCAGTGCTTTATCTAGGTATCTATATCTTTTGTAGGCATCAAACTATAATAGATTGAATTCTACTTATCAGATAGAGGAAATAGTAGAATAATATACAGGGTGGGGAAGCAAAATTTACAATGAACATTTAGTTGTTTTTTCTCAGCAGGCACTACGTCAGTTGTTTTGAAACCAAACATATATTGATGTCATAATCATACCTAACACTATTATCCATACCTTTTCAGAAACTTTTGCCCATATGAGTAATCAGGAAAGCAAACGTCAAAGAGTGTGTGATTTGCTGAATGCACTCGTCACACCAAAGGAGATTTCAAAAATAGTTGGAGTGTCCATAAAAACTGTTTATAATGTAAAGAAGAGAATGACTATGAGCAAAACTATTACGAGAAAGTCTGGAAGATACTATTAAAGAAGAATGGGAGAAGTTGTCACCCGGATATTTGAGGAACACTTGCGCAAGTTTCAGGAAGCATGTGAAGGGAGTTATTGAGAAAGAAGAAGGACACATAGAATAAAAACATTTTCTATTATGTAAATTTTCTTGTGGCAAATAAATTCTCATGACTTTCAATAAACTAATTGGTCATACACTGTCTTTCAATCCCTGCCTCAAGATATTGTAAATTTTGCTTCCCCATCCTGTAATTCAGAATAGTTTATTATCCCAGGGGGAAATAATTGGATGTTACATTCGCTCCATTCAAGTATAATAAAAAAATAGGACCAATGGCCCTGTAGTTTACCGGCCAAATTAAAAGTTTTGGGAAATGTATCCAGATGCCATTTATTATCACCCAGTTCTGTGTATTTATTATATTACAGAAATAGCCCATGTTTTGGTCATATTCCAATCAGATCTGTAAAAAATTCAATCCACTTCCTATCTCTTATAATGGGAACATTTTTCAAAGTCGCACCAAATCCAGAATCAGACCTGGATCGAAATAATTTCAATACCTTGTGTTGACATCATCATACAGAAGCTGTATACCAAGTTTGAAGTCAATCAGAACTGTAGTTTTGGAGAAAAAGACAATTGAATTTTTTTCCCCATAAGAGCCCATGTTAAATTTTCTGTAAGTTCCCGGATCCAGAAGAAGATCCTGATCAGCATGTGGCCATTATGTTTTGGTCATCTCCCCATCAGGGTGTAGTGTAGAAATTTACACTGGATATCATTTATATTTACTGAGTTATTGCATTGATCCACTTCCTATCTCTTATAATGGGGACATTTTTCAAAGTCGCACCAAATCCAGAATCAGATCCAGATCCAAATAATTTCACTAACTTTTGTTGACATCATCATAAAGAAGCTGTATACCAAGTTTGAAGTCAATCGGAATTGTAGTTTCGGAGAAGAAGACGATTGAAGTTTTTGTAACGGATGATAGACGACGACAGATGACGACGACAGATGACGACGACAGACGACGATGCCGGATGCCGCATGACGACAATAGCTTACAGCTAAGCTAATAAAAATAGCAGGAAAGAAATGATCAATACAACAGAAGAATAAAACTACAGACATATAAAAGCTGTAAATATACAAACATATATATATAGCTCTGAATATATAAAGACACAAAATTAGAACAGCAATTTATACAATATGTACTAGACAATATATTATCAATATGATAATTAAAGACATGTACATAATATGTGTAAATAATAAATACAGTCATAAATAATAAATTCCTGTCTTTAATACTCCGGCTTCAGTACAGTCTTATCATCTTACATAGTTGAGGTAAATAAATGCCCTTGTTACTATTTGTGGGAATACACTGTAAATAATATGTAGATGTATTGAGTTATCAGCAGCGTTTATCCTCAGTCTGTACTGAAATATCTACTCCTCTCTCTTGTTTGGTGCGTTAGGTATGTGTTACAGATATTGTAGGTGACTATGACTGTAACTCACTTTGAGTATAAATCACAGGTAATTATAGTGTTAGGTGGATAAACTATAACCCACCTTCCACAAGGAGTCAACAGTGATTCAGCTGATAGGTGGGTTTGCTTTGTGTTACAGTGAAACCACTGATGCTCAAATCTATTTACAAATTCCCATAAAGTGCTAAAATGGGACCAGGTTTATAATCCTGTGGGGCTGTATAACGCTGTAATCAGTTTTTACTACAAGTAGTAAAGTTATATGGCCACAGGCAATGCCAAAGTGCCAAAGCAGCACTCTGTTAAAGGATGCTTTTGCGCTGCTCCATCAGGTAGCAGGCAGAGGATAGAAGAAAGGAGAAAAAAGAGATGGAATGCCCCATTAACCGAAAGTCTGATTCATACCCACAGCCCACTGAGTAAATTGCGTGCATCTGATACACCAGGACTTCCCCAAATCACTGTCGTAAACATAAAATCACAGTAGAAGAAGCCATTAAGACAGCCGGGGTGCGCTCTTAAAAGAAGGGTCATTTTCAGCTAAGTTTGCTTTGGACATAATAAGCACTTTACAGGATATGTTACTGCAAATCCTGTTCCTGTTTGCGTACAACTTTAACTAGAAAAGCAGTCGGAGAGTGCAGACCTCTGCCAAGGCAGATCTCATGATAAAAACCTTCATATCAGACTATAGTGCAGTGTTTTTCAACCTTGGAGTCGGGAACCCACGTGGGGTCTCTTGGAATTCAAATGGGGTTGCCTGAAATTTCTAGTAATTGATTAAAATAAAAATAAAAAACTTACTAATAAAAACTATATGGTGAGTTGAGAGAGACAATCACTATACATAAAAGACATGATAAACTCTGAAGCTGAAACTGATGCACTGTGGTACTGTTTATCTTTCAAATGTTCATTGTGGCTGGTTTAAGATGCTGCAGCTCTTTCATAATTCATAGTTTGACTTATTGTTTGTTCAGTATTAACTGGTAGCCTTGTAAATACAAGCTGGACTGACTGTACATATCCTGACTAAGGAAAACAAAATTCTCACTTTGTGCAGTAATCTCAACCTAGCTTTTCTGCCTCTGTCCATAATATTTTACATTATGTAGCCTAAATATCATCTAAAATTAACATACATTACATAATCAAAAACAAATTCATTTTAGACCAAAAAAAAAAGTCTCAGTTTTGAATGTCTGGGGTCACCAGAAATTTGTGATGTTAAAATGGGGTTACAAACCAAAAAAGGTTGAGAACCACTGCTTTAGTGGTTGGAATATAAGGGCTTTTTGAGTCTGAGTAGAAGTTGTTTGTTATGTTAACTATCTATTTATGGTCAGAACATGACAAACACTTGCTGAGGAGTTCAGTTATCACAATAAAATGTTTGTTCACTATCCTAATATTCACCAGATAATTGCAACAAATTATCAATGTTTTAGTTTAAGCAAAATTCTCCCTAAGGACATAAGCTCATCACTATCATTACCACCCAGTCCAAATTTTGCTGCGTCATTAACTGTGCACCTTGAAAATGTTTTGTCAAAATGTCCATAGAGACAAAACTCAAGTAGAAAACTGGTCATTCATATCGTATTTATTATTATTATTACTATTGTTATACAGTTTTTTTGTACTTAGCCATGAAATCCTTACCTCTGCTTCAGTCTGTACAGTTTTAATAGTTTCATTTAACATTTAACACAACTGTATTGTGTATTATTTTATTTTACAATGTAAGTTATGTCACACACAGGTTTTGGTTACAGAAGTGTCTCTTCAATTATTACATCAATTTTGTAACATATATAAAATTCATACAAGTCAGATTAAATAAAAGCTTCTTGTATTTGGCATAAATCCATTTTGCTTCTCAGTTAAGGTGTTACATATAACACTGATATTCCAAACTCTCACCAGCAGGGGGAAGTTACGTACCAGAACACTCTTACCATAACCACCAATGAATCAACGCTATGTATCCACAGACTATGTCGTTCACTGAATAAAGTATAAAACTCAGTGCTTACATGCATCTGTATCTTGGTGTCATCAAGTTTCCTTCTTCAGACTAAAACTCATAGTTTATTTACTTTATTTGATTTAGTTTATTTACTTTACATAGTTTACACTTATTTTGACAGTTCGTCAAAATAACACTATGTCTTATAATCTTCATGTCAGCTGATAGTTTACATTGTTGCTGTGTTAGCTTAGCTCTGTGTTAAGACAGAAAACAGCCACAGTAAAACCACAAATCTCCTCTGTTTACTGTACAGTTTGTGTTGTCAGTAGCTGCACTTAAGATCTGTTTGGAATCTAACAAACAAGGTCAGAATTGTCACAGTTTAGTCTGAATCGTGGATCACCCAACAGCCAACTTAACAACGATAATAACATCCTATAATAGCTTTATGCCTGTATAACCCGTGGAGAAGAAATGCTGCTATTTCAGCATCAAACTCCATTTTCTTTATTTAGAGATGTGTCCAGTGGTGAAAACATCACTTTGTCACTTTCTTTGACTCCAAAAGGGGTTTCTTTGTGGATCTCATCTCATCTGGTCACTTTCTGATGCTTTGATTAAAGGCCACATGATGTTAGTTTCTCTCACCATGGGAGACCGACAGAGTGACTCACTACTCCCTCTAGTGGTCACATAAATCCCCTGGCCCGTTAGTGAAAATAAATTCATTCATTTCTACAATACACACAATACATAAAGTAAGGACAACAATGAAAAGTATGTGCATAACAAGCTGTGGGGTGACTTTATGGAACAGTCTGGAGCAAGACATAAAGCAAGGTACAAGCATAAACATATTTAAAAGGAGGTATGAAAATTATTTCTAAATAGGTATATGGAAGATGAGGGGTACAAATAGTATTGCCCCAAATACCGTTTGTGATTTCTTGGAATTAAGAGAGAGTATTTAGAATTTCAGAGATCTTTATATTTATGAATGGACTAAAGTGAGGATAAATGTGAAGTCTAGATGGATTGGGGTTGTGGGTGTGAAATTATGGAATGGACCTGATGATAAATTTAAGTTATTCACTCCTTTGGTAAAGTTTAAAAAAAAAAATGCCATAAGTTTAAAATAATTTAGGAATAATAAATTGAGATGGTAGATATGTTTTTGTTGTTGCTGATTTTTTTCTGTTTATGGTATGAATGCTAGGTGCTGTCCACATTTAAATAATGTAAGCAGTGAATCAGGTGAAAAGGATAGGCAAAAAAAATAAGCTTTTGCTTCTAGCCTATTCCTTTTTTGGTTTTTATGTTTATTGTAATTATTGAATTAAGGGCAATGATTAATGTACAAACCAAACCAAAAACAAATTTGTTCATTCATTCATTCATTCATACACTGGCATCTTTATCAGAACTTCAGAGCTCTTTATTCTAAACACTAATGATATTTTTAGGTCATTTTTTGACATTTTAAAGTAGAAATACTACATAAAGTAGAAATACTACATACTCTTTAACTGAACAGGGACTATTAAATTGCAGACAACAACTAAAGCATAAGTGTACATTAATCACAGTTGAAATACATATTGAACATTTTATTCATTGAATTATGACCTCAAGTTAAATCAGCAAGACCTTAAAGAAAAGGAGAAAGTCTCCATTTCAGTGAAAAGAGCAATTTTGTCAAGTCAGACTTAGATCTGCTTAACATGCAGTGTGCGGGCTAGAGCTGGGCTGCTGTCGTATATGTGTTTGTGTGTTTGTCTGCAACTCTACCGTTATGAGAGTCGGGTGAAGAAAATCCCACTGGAGCAAATCAGTGTCTCTGTTTATTACAAATCTACCTCCTGATACACACTCAAAAGAGGCACACACAGACTCACAAACAGCAGCACTGTGTGTGTGTGTGTGTGTGTGTGTGTGTGTGTGTCAGTGCGTGCACAGTACAAGGCTAAATACCTACTCTACACACACACAGCCGTGTGGTGTCAGTTCATCTGTGTTTCCATTTTTTGCAAAAAACAAGCCTTTTTTATCACTTTGTTGTTGTTTTTGAATGTCGATTTTTATCTGCAACTTAACTCAAGGTCACACACAGACAAAAGTGTGTGCCTTTGTGAGTGTTTGCATGTTTGTGTGTGTGTTCGAATCTCTTTTAACTTGATAATGGTCTGGTAGCATAGGAGGAACATCAAACCTTGTAGCCTGAGATTAATTAAAGCTGATTGTAGATAATAATTAGAGATCCATTCTGCATACCGATAAGCCATCATTAATTTTCAGCACGACTGTTTCCCTTCTCATCGCTCAAAGGGACCGGACTTTCTGGCGAGTGCATGTGTGGTCTGAAACCTTTCCTCCACACTGATGACAGAATCGCCTCATAGTCTATTTACCTTTTTCATTAAAATAAATGAGCACTCCTGTGATGTGGGAACAGAAACCTGACCTACCGTTAAACAAACAAATTTACAGCAAATATTATTAAAAACATCCTATATTGGTTGAAGTAACGGACAAAGCTGGTTATTAATATCATCCTCAGCCACAAATCAAAGTTATGAAAGACCTGAATGCAGTGTCCAATCACTATCCTTAATTATGATGTTATTACATCTGGTGATTGACTGGTAATTTAACAGGAGAGAAACATGGAAAGAGGGAATTATGGTCTGGATAAAGGAGTTTTTAATTGGAAAATCAAGTAAAAATATTGTTTGACAAAATATCTAAACAAGAATTTCTGATGTTGGCAACTAACCATAATGACCTTTGACCTGTGGACAGTAGTTAAAAACACATCCAGACTGTTTACCATTACATATTTTCAGTACTACTTACTTTTCCAGCCTTGACCTCTTCCCAACTTTCTGTACATGTTGCTATTACAGTCAGCTTAACATCTGTTTTACATGCTCTGTTGTGAATTAAATATGGGTTTATGAGATTTGTAAATCATTGCATTCTGTTCTGATTTACATTTTACACATCGCCCTAAATTTTTGGAATCATGGTTGTAAAAGTAATAGCCATATGAGAGGTTTAGAGCTACAACCACTATTTGGTACAGCTGTTCATAGCCCATACACACCTGAAATCCAAGTTTTCCATGTAAATAAATTAGGGATGCCCCAATGCCGACACCAGTATCGAGTATATCGGCCCAATACTGAGCATGTGCACTTCTACTCGTACTTGTAAAAGTGCTCTGATACAAACACACTGATACCACTTTATGGCAGCGTGGTGTTCATGGTTAAGTGCAGCAGGTATGAGATGGAGGAGTAATGTCAGCAGTGTGGAGATTTTTTCAAAATAAACGGCGGTGACAAAAGTAAGGCTGACCGTAAGTGACATTAAAGACAGACGGATACGAATGGAGCGTATTGTTCGTCCCCTGCCTACATTCTGTACGTAATTCTGTCCGTTTTCTGGGTGCTCACGGATGCGTACCCAGATGGAGAATTCGGAGCAGTACCACCGGGAACCATGGAGGTAGCAGATCTTTTCAAAGAACAACTGTTTGAGTTAGTAAAAAACTGACATATTTATGCCAACTACCCTCATCAATATCAACATTAGCATCCACATTAGTATTACCTCCTCTGTTGCACCATGTTTGTTATTGTTGACTTTCTTCTTCTTCATCTCAAAAAACGTTACTCTTCTTCGTGATATTTGGCAAGTATGGTTAATTATGAGAGGCACCCTCTGGTGGATTGATTTAGAAACGCTCATTCCAGTGCATTAAATGTCAGTAGCCGCACGTTGTTACAGTCAGACTAATGACAATGACTATAAAGCACATTCTCAAAAGTAACTAAGAGATGTAATGGTATTATTAAGGACTCATATCCCTACTCGGTATTGGCAAGTAATCAAATGTAAGTACTTGTACTTTTACTCGGTCTGGAAAAAAGTGGTATCGGTGCATTCTTAAAATAAATACTTAAGAGATTTTTTTTTTCTCAAAGCATATTATTGGGATTAAAAAGAGGCCAGGATAAAATTGAGTAAAATTGCAGTTGAGACTGAACAATCTCAAGTATTACAGCATTCACATTAGCTTTAGCAGCAAGTTGTAATCCCTCTGACATTATTAATATTGAATCATTGGTGTTGTGACAACATATTACTGTTTCTTATGAAGGTAGAACTTAAGGTTAAGAAATTAACCCCAGTTCTCTGAAACATGTGTGAGGTATCTCCCCAGACCACCCTCCATGTGAAGAAGGGTTGTACTTAGACTGAGGCGCTTGTGTTACATCAGACTCTTACGATGAGGCCCCTCCTTCAGGAGCAGACGTCCCATCTGTTATCAGTCAAGGCTGGCATAGGGTGGCTGCGGCTCAGGTGGTAGAGCGGGTCGTCCAATAACCGAAGGGTTGGCGGTTTTAATCCCACTCTGTCCTAGTCAGTCCGTTGTGTCCTTGGGCAAGACACTTCACCCTCCCTGCCTCCAGTGCCACCCACACTGGTGTATGAATGTTTGGTGGTGGTCGGAGGGGCCGTAGGCGCAAATTGGCAGCCACACTTCTGTCAGTCTGTCCCAGGGCAGCTGTGGCTACAAATGTAGTTTGCCACCACCAGAGTGTGAATGTGAGAGCAAATCAATAATGGGTCAATAATGTAAAGCGCTTTGGGTGTCTAGAAAAGCGCTATATAAATCCAATCCATTATGATTATTATTATTATTATTATTATTATTATTATTATTATTATTATTATTAATAAGAAAAGCACTCAGAGAGCGCAGACCTCCGCCAAGGCAGATCAGTGGGCCCCCATGCCCCCCCTACCCCTGATCACCACCAAAATTTAATCATTTCTTCCTTGTGCCAGTATCAACATTTCCTGAAAATTTCATGAAAATCCATCCATAACTTTTTGAGTTATGTTGCTAACAAACAAACAAACAAACAAACATGCACGCACGCACACACGCAAACACACAAAGCAAAGCAATCACAATACCTCCTGGCAGAGGTAATAAGGCTTCTGGGAACAGCGCAGGGGGTGTGTCCATAGTGAGATACCGAAACAAATGTTGAAAGAGACACACCCTGGCAAAAAAAACACACAATTTTATAAACTAAATAATGTTGTGAATGTAGACCTAACTGAATCAGCCCCAGATCATAACTTTACCCCAACAGGTTTGTACCGGAGGCACTAGGCATGATGGGTAATCACAGGGTCAGTCTGGACTTATCAGATCACATGACCTTTTTCCATTGAAACACAAGTTAAAGAACTTGTTTTTAGATTAAACATATTAATCACTGGAAGGATCTTGCCTATTTGTGTAGTTAAATCCAGTTAAATCCAGGGACTACTTTCTTTTTCCCAGGCTGTGTAGATTCAACTTCTTAACATACAGTTTCATAAACAGAAACACTAGATGAATTTGAACAAACATCACACGATTAATGGGATAAGAAAGTAGAAGCAAAGTCCTGACACTTTAATCTGTGTCTGTAACCGTTATTTCTAACCCCTGATTTGTGGTGATATATTGAATGATTTCACCATTTACCTAAGTGAAACAATGTTTTTCAGGAAAAATTACACTGCAAACCTGTTAACATCTCAGCATCTAAAATGTGAGCTTCTTATCTCATTATCTGTTATGTAAAATCATTACCCTAAACAAAAATAGTATTTAAAACTGCCAGGCAAATGTCATGGAGTAAAAAGTGTAAAATTTCCTTCTGAGTGGAAGTATAACACAAAACAGAAGTACACAGATAAGTTTAAAGTGCCTTTGGAGGGCAGTGGAAAATGATGTCTTTATTTTCTGGTTGCTTTAAAGCAGCGACTTAAGACTTGATGGATGGAAATGTTCTCCCATTATCCCTTGTTATCATATCACAGACTTTAATGAGCAAAAGTTGGAGGTCATGGGTTTAAACATCATTTTACATCGTGCAGTTTGATGTCACCTCTTCACACCGCAAAAATCAAAATCTTAATTCAAGATTTTTTTTGCTTAATTCAAGCAAAAAAATCTGCCAATGGAGCAAGTGAAAATGATCTTGGTAAGATTTCTGAAAATAAGATTTTCAAGATCTGTTGTCTTAAAATAAGTTCTTATATCTCACTTACAAGTTACTCTTTAGGTGATTATGTCTTATTTTGAGTGTGATGAGATATTTGACTAGAAATGAGAAAAATACTCTTGGTAGGATTTTGATTTTTGCAGTGCACCTGTCACTACAGCTACTCAGTTCTCTCCAGTTCTCTCAAAGGGAGTCATATAAAAAGTAATCTATTCCTTGCACTTGCCACGAGACCTGGAAGAAAACTGAAGTAAATGGAGTTTTATTTTTTCAGTGAGATAGATCTTTTCTAACTATTGTAATATTTTGGCACTATTGTTACAGTAGGTCTGTGTTGTCCTCAAGAGTTACTCAAGAGTTAAAAAAGAAATTGTGAAGGATTTTTCTCTTTGTGCTTTGTTTTCATCTACACAAAAAAAAACACTAAAGAGGAGGAGGAAAGGGAAAAAAGTTTCAGCAAAAATAGTGGCAACATATATAAATAAATAATAGCTTTCTGCTTGGGATTCAGTGTTGCAGCAGACGGATTGAGGGTAAGCCATGGTAACTGACGGATGTCCTGTCCAGGGGCTGTGCTTGAACTAAGCTAAACTAAGCTTTTGAGCCACCTTGCTGTGAACGAGGCTTTCTTTGCCAAAATCTTGCACTGCAGCCTAACTCAGGTTCACCAGGAATTCCCTCACCAATTCAGTTGTAATTCTTCCTGCACAGCAGAGTAAGCAAAATCAAATACTGTGAAAAAGCTTTCATTACAAAACCTTAACGGTGGCAGCCAGTGTCATGGCTGCTCATAACCTCTCTTCCCATCATCCTTCACTTTCCAGTCTCTAGCCTTCAATGTAATGTAACAGACATGCTGGAAGAATGGCTTTTTGCCCAGAGCATTTTCATTAGACACACATGATGGATGGTTATCCACAAAATCATGTCATGATATGACTTGATGTGTGTTTTTTCCTGCTGGGCCCAAAATGGCAGCATGATATATAAATCACCTAACGTGAACATATATCGTACAAATGCAGGTATTGATATGTGCACTTTGCTGTTATAATAGAAAACATAATTGTACTCAGTTTGCAGGATATAGTGCGTATTTACATTTTTTTCAAATGCAGACTTTTTTCTTATAATTTGGTAATTTTAGTACTTTTCCATAAGTAAATGTTCTGAATGCTTCCTCCACCACTGGCTATTTCTAGTTGTAAGATGGAGGTTTTCAATATCTGTCTGCATCTCAGTCTATTTATATGTCTGCCCTCAGGCCCTCCAAGTGGCTCTGGCTGAACACCAGGGAGAGGTGGACTACCTGACCTCGACCGTGGAGCAGGTCTTCCAGAAGGCTCCACCAGAAATCAGCCAAAAGTAAGACTTGGAAAATAACACAATATGTCATGCACTGGTAAGAATAAATACCTTGGTTTGACATTTAAAGAGCCGTTGTCGCACTGGGATCTGGATTCAGCTAAGATAAACAATGACATAGGATTCTACGCTAATTCATTACCCTGTAATTCATGTGTGTGTCTAACAAGGGTTCTAGTCATTTGGGGTTTCTGTGAACGCACAGCGCCTTTAAATTTACTTTGGTTTTGAACATTAATGGAGATGTGGATGTTTGGGCTGTGGAATAGACTTTACTATACAACAGTTCTTGGTAAATCCACTCCTTCACACCATGTGTATGAGCAACCACAATGTAATTATGTAAATATTATTTAACTTCAATTCTAATTCTATTCTATAGATATTCATATAAACACCAAATTTCTTATTTTTCTCCTTATATTTCATTTTTCACTTGTTTGTGGTTTTTCTACCTGTCTTTTTCTCTGCATTTGAAATTTCCCCACAGTGGGATAAATAAAGTTATATCTTACCTTATTTTACCTTATCTTATCTTCCCTTCCCTTATCTTATCTTACTTTATCTTAGACTTATGACAATGTCAAAAGACTCTGAAAAGAGCTTTAATTGGGACGCTACACTACATTCCTGAGCTAATGATCTGAAACGCTTAGTTTATTTGAATGATTTGTCATTTATGTCCCATAGCAGGTAACCTTGTGATTTTCAGGAGATTAGGAGTAAACTCTTCCTTATGTATAGAGAGAATCTTGTCTCATGAAGAAATCTAGAAGTAAACATTTAATACAACTGCAGAAGAAAATGAGCTTCACTTTTCATTTTCCTGTCCCATCTACTCCGTTTATGTTGATATCTGTTAGATTATGCCAAGGTTGAATTGTGCTTCAGCAAAGGAATCATTTTTGTGGCTCGTTTTATTTCCAAACCTTGAGAGACTGCAGAATATTTTCTTTAAGACCACACCGTAAAATAACTAGTAGTCATGTCATAAAGTGAGATGTAATGAAATGCTTGACCACTGCAGCTGTCCTTGCTGGTTTCTTGTAAAAGGACAGTTGGACTTCCTGCACTTTACACAAATATATAAGACCCAGGAATCATGAATATAGATGCCAGTAGAGATCATCTTGAATGCGGTTATGAACAGGAGACCTGGAGGACAGACGCATTCATAAAGTATATATTAGGCCTGGGTGGTATATTGAATTTTTAAGGTATATTGATGCATTTTAAGATGAGATATAGGATAGAACATTGTTGTTTACATCAATATAGTTTAATATCATGCTTCATAACAAGTTTCTTCCACAAAAATTGCACTAGTCTTGTGTCCTCTCTCACTGCAATGCAGTTTCATAAGGAACCAAAACACATTTTACACATCTCATAGCAACATAAAAGATCTGTAACACTGTGTTTTGTTCTGTTGCATCAGTGTAAAACCAGGATTACTGCGCCGTCGTACATCTGTTTGGATCTGAACTCATTGAACTAACTCCTGCAGGTTTATAATGCAGATGGAGTCGCCACAGCAGTATTCGTGATAAAACCGTACTGTATTTATGTGCAGCTGAGGGAGGATTGTTGTTTGTTGTGGGATTGTAATAAAATTACCACATTAATGTAGCTATTCTGCTCACACCAGAATCAGGCATATGGAGAAATTCACATAACCTCAGTAATGTATCATAGAAGATTAAAAAAATCTCTCTATGTGTTGCCATGAAGAAAGTAATATAAAAAAAAAAACAGGAAAATCGTGGAAGCAACAGACACAATTAATTTGTAAAATGTACCATTTAGCAAAATAAAGAGTCAGAATATGTGCTAAAACAATATATGAGACTAGAATTAAAACATGTTTTTGAGGTTTAACAGAATCACATGACTCAAGTGGGATGAAAAACATTGATGCTGGTGATAATGAACATAAAAGATGGCAAATATGAAAGCGGCTCAGTTTGCCACATTCTTGATGATGAAGCAGAGTTAGACACTTATTACTACTCTGCATCATGAAATTTGTATAAAAAATCCATGTTGCTACCTCTAATCATAGGTGTTTACAGTTCACCTCGCCTCACCATCAGTTAAATTCTAACAAACCTCATTCATTTTGTGCTCAAACCGACTCATACAGGGATAGGTGTTTTGCCTCATTTGGATAATGATGTATGAAAACACCACAGTAGCACAACAACACATGCTGCAGAATTACTTTTTGTCAGGAAACTCTGGTAGGTTTAAGAGGCTTCCGGGCTTCAGTTTCATGTGAGAAAAAAAAAAACTGCAGGACAACAACAACAAAAAAAATATTCTAAAAAATATTCTAAATATACACTGAACAAAAATATAAACGCACCACTTTTGTTTTTGCTCCCATTTTTTATGAGCTGAACTCAAAGATCTAAAACTTTTTCTATGTACACAAAAGGCCTATTTCTCTCAAATATTGTTCATAAATTTGTCTAAATCTGTGTTAGTGAGCACTTCTCCTTTGTCCTTTGCTGAGATAATCCATCCACCTCACAGGTGTGGCATATCAAGATGCTGATTAGACAGCAGGATTATTGCACATGTGTGACTTAGGCTGGCCACAATAAAAGGCCACTCTAAAATGTGCACTTTTACTGTATTGGGTGGTCCAGGGGGGTCAGAAAACCAGTCAGTATTTGGTGTGACCACCATTTTCCTCGCACAGTCTTCTTCATGAGTTCTCTGAAACAGCTTTGGAGATGGCTTATGGTAGAGAAATGAACATTCAATTCACAGGCAAAAGCTCTGGTGGAGATTCCTGAAGTCAGCATGACCATTGCATATTCCCTCAAAACTTGTGACATCTGTGGTATTGTGCTGTGTGATAAAACTGCACATTTTGGAGTGGCCTTTTATTGTGGCCAGCCTAAGGCACACCTGTGCAAAAATCACGCTGTCTAATCAGCATCTTGATCTGCCACAGCTGTGAGGTGGATGGATTATCTCAGCAAAGAAGAAGTGTTCACTAACACAAATTTAGACAGATTTGTGAACAATATTTGAGAGAAATAAACCTTGTGTGTACACAGAAAAAGTTTTAGATCTTTGAGTTCAGCTCATGAAAAATGGGAGAAAAACAAAAGTGGTGCGTTTATATTTTTGTTCAGTGTATGACACAATTAAATGAATGTTGATTTTATGATGAGGCCTTTAAGTGATAAAACCAGAACACAAACACACAGTAACTCTTTCAAAGCCTCATATGGTTCTGCATAAGGGAGTTGTGATTCTTTTTGTTGAGGATGAACTTGAACTACTCATGTCTCACATCCACATCTGGACATTCAGACCCTGATCACCTCCACTATAGCCTCTGTCCTACTTTGTGACACTTTGTAGAACTCTGCAGTGAGGGAAGTTTAACTCAGAACACAGATAAAGTTGCACTTAAAGTTTTACTAAATAAGAAAGTATAGAATGGGAAAGTTTAGACAGCTCTGTTTTCATTAATTTCTTCCATTTTCATGTGTTACAGTTGTACACAGAATGATACTTTGTCTTTGCTTCTTGTTTTAATAAATATTTGTCTGTTTTATTGAAGAGGATGACAGCTCACTGATTTAACACAAGTGAAACCAAGCAAGTAAATATTAAGGACGAAGTGGATTTCAAAACTTAAACATTTATTGTCATTGTCCATGACAATTAAAATGAATAACAAGAAAGTAGTGTAATTATTAAATAGAAAGTATCAACATCCACCATAACTACCTTAACTAAATGTCATGTTTTTAACAATACACATGACATTGTTCTTCAAATGTTTAAAGAAGCGATTCACAAGTACACAACAGCTTCATGTGACATCAAATAAGAAATATCAATTTAACAAAACTATTAACCCTTTGAAAAGAGTTATAATTAAGTTCTGATCTGACTAAAATAGTAATGATTCCTAAACCCATAAAGGCCCAAACATCCACTGGCAACCAGAAGTATCTACCTATCTTAAATGTTTAATACCTGTTGATCCACTAATCCTATCAATACAGGTAAATAATTGGTGTAAAATGCAGTTTCCCATCTTTTCATGGTCATCAGATATGACCCATTTGGACGTTCAGAGGCTCCGCAGTGAACGCGGAAACACCGCCACCTTCTACAATACTGATTCACCAGTAAAACCCATGGAGTTGGATCAATGACAGTAGATGAAGACGCTTGGTTTATGTTCAGTTAATGATATATTTTGCTGAAGAAGTTACTTTTTCTTCAGTTTTCTGTGATGTTGATATAATAACCCTTAACTTTAATCTGAGTTTTAATGAACATCTGCATGATCAGTAAATGAAACATAGGAAAATACAAGATTTTTACTGAAACAATGCAAAACACAGAGGATAATATTACAATAAATGGTGATAAATCCCTTCAGAAAGGTTAAACTTAGAGGAAAAATTCATATGGGAACTGCCACAAAAGTAGCACTGGGTCTGTATGGGTTAAGAACAACATACATACATTTATACATTGTCTTGCTGGTGAACTTTGTCACAATATGTCATATGTCACAGTACAAACCTGTCAACAACATGTGCGATTTTCCGTAGATACCGCACAGAGATGGATGCCATCATGGCACGCTGGAGACGACTCGGCACCACGCTGACTGATAACGCACAGAGGATCCAGGAGCTCATGGCCAAACTGATGCAGTTCGAGGTGAGAGGAATTAGGCGGATTCCTAAATGATTCCTCATTGTCAAGTTTAATGACCTAGTAGTACAGGAATTTGACTTGATCAGCTGGCGGACATGAATGAAATACTACATTCATTAAAAATGTGTCAATGGATTCTTATTTTTCAGAATGATGTAAAGACACTAAAGAAGTGGATGGCAGATGTGGACGTCTTTCTGAATGAGGAATGGCCGGCTTTAGGCGACTCTGAAGCACTGGAGAAACAGTTAGAGCAGTGCACTGTAAGGAAACCTCACATCACAGCCTGTTTTTAGACAAAGCAACAGTTTCTTAAGCTACAAAAAGGCTCTGTGTGACTTGGAATGCACTCTGTCCCCAACAGATAATATCTCTCCTGGAAATAAATGAAAGGTTATCATTATAGTTGAAAAATTCTCTAAATGCTAAAAGCACAGCCCGAGTGATAAAAGGTTTGGAAAGGTTTAACTGAGTACATGAAAATAGAATGGCTTGGGATATAAAAAAAAGCCCAGAGAAATCATAAAATAACCCTCAGAGTTCATAAAATACCCAAGAGACTATAAAATATCCCTCAAGGAAATAGACAGGAAATTGAAAATGAGTATGTTGTCAGATAAATGCTTTCTCATGAACACTTGTACAGAAATCGTTCCATAAATGTCAAAAAACTGCCAAGTAAAGATTTCTCATCAAGGCTAAAATGGTCCAGCCTAAAATACATGCAGGTACTGTCCTTTCTGTGCAGACTGTAAAATCTTTTCTACATATGTGTTTGGCCAGGCTCTGGTGAACGATATTCACACCATCCAGCCCAGCGTCAACGGCATCAACGAAGTGGGCTTGTACCTTAAAAAGGAAGCAGAGCCGCCGTTTGCCATCCACATCCAGAAGGAGCTGGACGAGCTCAATGCTCAGTGGGAGAATGTATGCAAACAGGTGTGTGTCTCCACATCCAAAAACACCTGAGTCAGAATGTTTTTCTCATTTATATGTGTGTGTAAAAAGTTGAGCATCATGTTGATGCCCCCCCTCAACCCCCGTCTAGGCCTATGCTAAGAAGTCTGCTCTGAAAGGAGGCTTAGATAAAACCATGGCCCTGAGGAAGGAGATGCAGGAGATGCAGGAGTGGATCAACCAGGCTGAGGAAGACTACCTGGAGAGAGACTTCACATACAAAACTCCAGAAGAGCTTCGCAAGGCTGTTGAAGAGCTCAAGGTATGTGCAGAAAGGGTCTGTGGGAGAAAGATAGTGAAAGCAAAGGAGGGAAAGTGACACACTGTGAATGAAAGAAGCTGCAGAGATCTGTTTGTTTCCAGTGATGTATCAGCAGTGTCCTCTATATGACAATCCAACAGCATTTATACATCCATAGAGCCATCCTAGTTTAGTCAGCTGTACATTGTATTTTACCATAATTCTGAATCAGTTTTTTATTTTTCATTTAATAATTTAATACTGACAATAGTCTCTTTTCCATTGGATATATGCACAAAACTTTACCGATATTTACTAAATGTCGACAAAACAGAAGGGCGTAATGTTGGTTTTTCCATTAAATCACAAATGCAATGATCTGCCTATTTATTATTGCAAGATGACTCAAGAAGTCATGCCATATACATGGCGACAAATGTAAATATGGTGTTGATTTACAGATATATTTATTATTATTATGTAGTTCCCCTTTATCCCGTCCTATTTAATAAAAAATAATGTAAAAATGATTTGGTTTCCTTGTGCGACCACACATACCACGCCTCTTCTTTTTCGCTTGTAGTAACGTCCGTCAACATTTGTTTTTTAAATTCACGTGACTCTAGTTGCGGAAAATGTCTTTCCATTGGAGTTTTGCCTAATATACCATTTGTGATACACTCAAAAAAGTACCTCTTGCCAGCGCAAAAACTTTTAATCAAAAAACAAGAGTTTTGGCGAATTTTTTATTTTTTTTTTTCCATTAGGCAAATTTCTATGTGCAAGTTATATTCATGCAATGTGAGGGTCAATGGAAAAGCGATTAATGATTGCTTGTCTTAATTATCAGTACTTGAAGAATGCTTACTTTTAATTACCAAATTCCCATTTAAGAAAAAATAAATGCAACACATCGTTATCCTCATAGCATAATTGCCTAAGTCATACTCTATATGGACAAAAGTATGAGGACACATTGAATTCAGGTGTTTCTTTTCTAACAGGGGTCTGGGATACAAAACCATAATGACAAATGTCCTAGTATAGTTTTATATTGGGATAAATATCATATTGATTATTAATATTGATGTTTATATCTCTAATCAATATAAACAGGACATCTTAAAGCTGTAGCCATGATATGTCCCAATATTTTTGTCAGTATAGTTTATACACATCAATATTTTCCTTTTAAATGTGCTGGAGACTTTCATGACCAATTTTTCATCAAATCTGTCAAATCTCAGTCATAGCCTAAGTATCTCGAATTTGTAAGTCTTTCTGTGATTACTCACCTGAATCTCTTGCATTACGGTGAACAATTTCGAAGTGCCGTCCACCATAAACAAACCATGTGTTTACAAACAGAGTCGGGAGGTAACTCGGGCATCTTCGGAATTTTGTCACAATGTGCATTGTGGGAAGCGAAGGCTAGCGCCACTGCCTGACAGCGGCAGTGGCAGCGTGACCATATGATATTATATGGATGAAACAAACACGATGCGGAAACAGCTGAAACACAGAAACAGCTGGAGGAATATGCATAGAGGGAAGGGAGCTCCTGCCGTTTTCACATCGTGTCTTTAGCACAGTGGTTCTTAACCTGGGTTCGATCGAACCCTAGGGGTTCGGTGAGTCAGTCTCAGGGGTTCGGTGGAGGTCAAGACACACACTCGACAACAGCAGAAGTCACACTGATTTGCAGTAAATACTCATTATTATTGTAGTCTGATGGAAATTAGGTGATGGGTGTGTGTTAAAATGTTAAAAATGATGAATAGCAAAAATACAATAAGTTCATTATTGGAATACATAAGGTTAAAAATTAAAACCATTTCAGTGTGGTAGTATTAAAAAAGGTCATGTCTTTGTGAAAAGGTATGTAATTTGTTGTGAGTTCATGCACTGTATTGGTTCTGTTCTTTGAACACAGTGATGTTAATGCACGGTTCATTTTGTGCACCAGTAAAACATATACCTGTGTCTTGAATTTGAAAAAAATCATATTTTATTTTCTAATAAAGAAGGGTTCGGTGAATGTGCATATGAAACTGGTGGGGTTCAGTACCTCCAACAAGGTTAAGAACCACTGCTTTAGCAGCTGCCGCTGCCAGACAGTGGCGCAAACCGGCATTTCCCACAATGCATGTCGTGACAAAATTCTGAAGACACCCGCGTTACCTCCCGGCTCTGTTTGTAAACAAAGGGTTTGTTTATGGTGGATGGCACTGCAAAATTGTTCACTGTAATGCAAGAGATTCAGGTGAGTAATCACAGAAAGACTAACGGATTCGTGATACTTAGGCTATGACTGAGGTTTTACAGATTTGATTAAATATTGGTCACGAAAGTCTCCCGCACCTTTAAGTTTAATGGAAGATTTTTCTTCCTAAGTGAGATGTGAAGAAATTAGATGGTTAGTTGTAATAGAAAATTATAAATATATATATATATATATATATATATATATATATATATATATATATATATATATATATATATATATATATATATGTATATGTATACAGTCAGAGCACAAAAAATATGTTCGAAATTTAGCGGTACAACATTTAAAAGACAAATTTTTTATCGATATAGTGTATGACTTATGCAATTATGCTATGAGGCTAATGGATAATGGCGCAAATTTAGTTTAATTTTTCAGCTCATATGTATTTTGATTCACCAGTTTTACGCAATATAAATAATAAAAATGTGTGGTATCTAAGCAATTTGCTCAATACCATAAGTTTGGCACACACTGATGAAGTAACACATAATTTAGATTTTACAAATAGGTAAACACCCACTTTTAAAGGTAAATTTCCTGTTTCTTCAGGCTGATATTTTGTCTGTTTTTCTCTGTGTGGTTGAGTTTTGTTTAGGTGTTGTACCAGGTCTGAGTCCGGATCTCCTGTTGTCTCACCATTTGCTGTGTTTATGTGATTAATACATTGACGTAACTGCATTTATACAACAATATTCTATCATACTGGCACTTAACATTGCACTTAATGCACTTAACACTGCTCTTCACACATATGCTTGCACACCTGTGGAGTAAGGCCTGGTTCATTATGGTCTGTTTCATTGTGGTCTGATTCATTATGTTGCCCAAAGGCAGGGATCGAACCACCACAATGAAGCTCATAAAGTACAGCGTCTATCCCCTGAGCCTCACCTGTTCACCCTCCAAACAACCAAAGCACAATCTCAGTATAATACTGACAAAATTTTTACATGACGTGAGTCAGATAAAATACTAAACTGACTATATGGCACAGCTCTTGGCTGGATCACTTTTGAATTCTAAATTTCCAGTGAGTTGTGTTCATGTGCTTTTATTGTTGTAGTGAAATGAAAAATAGCAATTTATTGTGATCTGCTACTTAGGTAAAACAGTTTTGGACGTGTTAATTCATCTGCTACAGCATTTTTTTTTTTTTTTTAATTTATTCATTCATCTTCTGAACTTTTTCCTCCAGAGGGTCACAGAGACATATAAACACTGACACACACACATATTTGTGTGTGTGTGTGTGTGTGTGTGTGTGTATATATATATATATATATATATATATATATATATATATATATATATATATATATATATATATATATATATGTATGTATGTATGTATGTATGTATGTATATATATAGATGCTGAAAATGTGACCATGAAGTCTCGTTTAGGTAACACTGACTGCGATTTTTCAGATTTCCTCACTCTTGAAGGATGTTCAAATTAAAATATGGAGAAGAGTTAATACATTTTCACTTCCCTACAGCCATTTGAGAGGGCCTACATGAGTTTACTAAAGAGATTCTCAGTATTGTAACAAGTCAAAAATAATTTTCATTGCTGTGATAGTGGAAATTTTCTGTTTTACATGCAATTGATATTTCAATGTTGATGTTCAGAGTCATTTCTTAAGTAAATTAGGCAGCAAATGTCTGGAAGAAATGTAAAGTTTAGGGATATTTCACTATATTTCATTCTTTCTGTTTTCAGTCTCAAACTGAAAACCATTTGCAAACCCCTGATTTACTGACTCAGTGGTGAATATTTAATGCTGATAACACAGGGACCTTTTATATACCTTATGATAAGATAAAACACAGGAAATTACACAAAAAAATGCTGAACTTAAAGTTTATTTAATACCATTATATCTATTCTGCACTTTCTGTGGGGAGCTTGTAGGAGCTAAATGAATGGTTTATAGATCATCAAAAAGCTAAACTTTGTGAAAAAACAAGAAAACAGAATTATAATTAAAGTTTTTGTGCATTTAAAAGCAGCAATTATCATACAGATAGCAGCATGTCCTTGTTCCAGAAAGAGAATAAAAATTTGCATAAATGTCTGCATTTATTTTTGGCTTCATTTCTGATACTGATTATCTCAAAGTGATATTTAATCAACCTAATTAATCATTATTTAATTTGGTTAATGTTTATAAGTACTTCATGTAATTAATGTGTTTTTTTTTTTTTTATCATCTGACAGCGTTCAGGTTAAGTTTTCAGTAGCTCTATCTGTTTGAGGTCTTTCTCTTTCCCTTTGGCTGTGATTTGGTCAGCAGAGATCATGTGGGGACTGAGAAGCAGCGGCACCGGACTGACCTTTGTCCATCATCTCAGCTGCAGGGCTTTTTTCTGATGCTAATTAGAAGCAGAAATCAGTTCATTGTACAGTAGTATCTTGACTTTACAAGTTTCATTCCATGGCTGAGTTCGTAACTCAGTTTGCTTGTATGTCATATCAAATTTCCCATTGAAATTAATTGAAATACCATTAATCTGTTCAAGCAACCAAAAACCACCCCCATTTCACACCTAACTTATAGATAACTTATACCAAATACTGATGGGTTCCTCCTGTCAACCTCATCTATATTATAGAAGCCAAGTGGCCTCTGTGTGCAGGAATCACACAAAATCCTGAAAGAGCTGACTGCTGCAGTTTGGCGTACTTATGTATTTTTGGTCAAGGAAGACAGTAGTGAAAATGGCAAGTTGATAGGACCAATATTTTGGGAAATATTAGTAATTTTGGAATACAATAGCCTTCCAATCACCTTGCTATGGCCAGAACACTTTTGCTGTGACTGCTGGACAACTGTAAAGCATGCACAAATACACAACAATGTAAAAACTACCACATCTAGAACCCGTGGATCCCCATGGGTCAACATGCTAGTTTTTATATAGCCTATATAACCAAGTGGCTCTTTCATACCTCTGCTGTGGCTCCCTGTGGCTTCGGAAAATTAGTAACGGGTATTTAATTCAAATTTATTTTATTTTAGTTCATTAGTTTTTTTAATGTAATTCTAAATTTGAAGATTTGAAAATTTGAAGATTCATGATGTTAGGTAATACAGGTATTATCTCCTGATGCACAACAAAGTCTGGTCGCTGTCCAGAGGGGAGGTGCTGAAACGCTTTGTCTGGAAGGAGTGAAAAGAGGTCAGATCTGTGGAATTATGGGTCTGGAAGAGGTGAAAAGAGGTCAGGCCAATGGTTAGGAAAACAAATTTGGCAACATAACTGCACAAAAAGCACAAAATGGGAGCACAACAGAGGTAACTGTGTGGAGTGAACAAGTGAGACTTGAGATGCAGGATTTTGGCTCGCAACTCAAGCAATAAATTCAGAAAAAGTTGAGGCACAAGGTACCACTGGATTTGTTTTGTTTGTGTCAAAGCATCACAGTATATTGAAATTAGTTAAGTTCACCCTCTGCTTTAGAAATAGTTCCTCAGTTGTCATGGAGATAATATTGCTTTTTGTCACATGAAATATTGTATTTTTTTTTTGCCATGTCTCTGTGTTCATTAAGTCTCTTATTCAGTATTTGACTGTGACCACTCTGAATGTCACAAACTACTGGGGTTTGCTCTTCAGCTGAAAACCGCTGATTGTAGATGTTACTTTCTCTTGTTAATAGGTTTTTGTATGTTTGTTGTCTGCAGAACCCTGTGAAAATATGCTATCATGGCTTTATTGTGCAAAACTATGAGGCTTTGTAGTCTCTGAGTGTAGCCAAGGTCTGACTGAATTAGTACAGATGATGCAGCTGTTCTGTCTCTTTTCTCTGTCACTCCATCTTGATCCTGGTTAATTCCAGGTCAATAACGCCCCCGTCTGCCTCAGTTTCTTTTCATTCAAGTCAAAGAACAGCTTTCTTTCTCTCTTTGTCTTCTTCCTGTAACTTCACCCAGGGCTTTGTGCCTTTTTTAAACTCCCTTCACTCTCACTCTTTTCTGATTTTTCAATTTTCGATTCTCCCATTCATTGCTGTCCCTTTTTGCTTTCATATCTATAATGCTGCGTATTTGTGATGTAAATTTATTGCACTATTTACTTTGGCAGAAGCAGTCCCTTTTCATTCACCCTGCCGCTCGAGAAAGTTTACTTTAAAGTGAGGTTGAAAATTAAAAATTGATTTGAGTCTCTTGCTAATCTCCTCCTCCTCATCCCTTCATGTCCTTTTCCTCTCCTTTAGTTTCACAGGGGTTTTCTTTTTCTCCTGTCTTTCTTTTTTCTTCTGTTTCTCCCTTTATGCTCTTAGCTGAAAGGAAACTCCATTCACGAATCTGTTCATTCGTTTATTCTCCTAATCCCCTCTCCTCCTGCTCCATCCCCCTCTTGCTTGGCAAAGCATTAGCTACACTCCTTCATCCATTGATTTGTTTGCTTGCTGTTCGGTGCTTCTCTCTCCATCTCTTCACACTCGGTGGCTTTGTCAACTGAAGATACATTGATTCATTAGTTCTCGCATCCATCCCTCCATCCATTAAGCCAGTCTTCTTCTTTCTTGTTTTGCTCTTTATTTCTTGCCATCTGTTTTCTAATGTCTTTCACTTGTAAGAGCTTTATGGATATGACAAGACTTGTTGATGCCAGGACATCAACAAGTCTTGATCAGCTGAACATTAAGCTCTAGTTTATGCTGAAAAGCAAAGGTTTCATGTAAAACCTGTGTCATGAGAAGTTGCTTCTTCTTTAATGATTAGATACTTTTATTGTATTTATTCCAGCTTATAGACACATTTACAGAAAAAATACAATTAGCACATGTTAGTTAGTTAGTTAGTTAGTTTTATTTTTGGTTGTGAAACAACAGTCAGTACAGCACAGGGTTCATCGATGTAACACCAATGCGATAGCAAAACAGAAGAAAAAATAATACCCCCCCCCCAAAAAAAAAAAAAAAAAGAACATTGATCCTGGTGTTGCTACCAAAAAAGGAATAGGCTGAAGCTAAAAGCTTCTTTGGCATGAAAGGGTCTATAAAGCAGGTTTCTTGCACATCTACCTGATACTAATGCCATTCTTAAATGCCGCTTTGTTTTGTCTTAATTGCCTAGTTAATTTTTTTTTTTTTTTAATTTTATTGTGCTTTTATACATCTTTAATTCTCTTGGTATTCAGTGTGGATGACAAAGTAAGATTTTCATTGTACAAGGGAACCTGTTTCTTTCACTGTACACATGACAATAATACGATTTAAATGAGTTACTGTCTTACAAACATAGCAGAGATAACTCTTTGTCCAAAGGATTTCAGAAGCGGTCATGACAGACATGACATTCTTAAATTTGCATTTTGTTATTTTGTCCCCTCTCAGCAGCAACATAGTCCAGTAGTAAAAGACTCGACTGGTTTACTGGTATGAATCATCCATCTTTTTTTCCCCAATACTTTTATTTTTTCAGGTTTTCGCGTTTGTAAAATAAACAAACGAACATAGAATTAGAGGTCAGAGAGAGATGAGTAATGGTACAGTTCATTAGCCAGAAATTTTGGGATGGTTGGTGGCTTAGGAAACAGAACAGTACAATAAGAAAAGGACAAGGTGAATAAAACACTGTTCAGTGTCCATTTCCCATGAGTAGTAGTCCCATCTCCCCCAGTGTTTTCCCTCTTTTCCGTCTTTAGCTGGAGCATATAAGTCATGTTGTCCATGAGACGTATATAATTGATGATGCCAATAAAACAGTCTACAGTAGGGACAGGGGTTCTTTTAAGGCAGCGACAGTAAAATCTGTAGAAGATACATCTCACCTGCACATAAACCATCAGGAATGACACAGAGAAACAGAGAGGGGAGTCACATGTTTAGTTTGTAGGCCAAAATTGTACCAAAATTGACCAGGAATGTCAAACTCATTTTAGTTCAGGGGCCACATACAGCCAAATTTAATCTCAAGTGGGCTGGACCAGTAAATAATAGCATAATAAGCTATGAATAAAAACTCTAGTAATAAAATTTTTTGTCTTTGTTTTAAAAAGTAAAAGTACAGTTTTACCAATATTATGCCTCAGCTTCTCATATACACGTGTATTACAACTTATAGACCCCAGTATGTTATTTTTTATTACCAATCGACTTAACATTTAATTGGTCTGAATATGGAACCTGAACTAAAATAATTTTGACGTCCTTGGCTGTTAGTATCTTCAGTATAATTTTTGCAGTTCACAAATTCATCCCATGGGCCAGATTGGACCCTTTGGCGAGACCGTTTTGGCCCCCAGACCACATGCTTGACACCCCAGATTTAGACAGAAGGTTTGGATACGTGGGCATAACCAAAATATGTGGGTGTGCTCCATCTGCATTGATCCACACCCTCTTCAGCCAGGTTGTGAAGCCTTAAGTAATATGGATTTCTGCTTTGGTGTTACAAAGAACCAGATGAAACTCTTCCAAAAGTCCCTCCATGCCAGCGAGTTAGTAGCGGGACATTGAGTCTCCCAGGCCTGTAGCCAGGCTTAGTCTGGTATCACTACTTTGATATCTTTTTTCCCAGTGCTGTCTTACATAATGTGAATCGTCTTTCTTGAACATCGATGTGGAAAAACAAAGGAGATGTACATTGATTGTAGGCAGGACTGTGCGATTAATGGATTTTAAATTGAAATTGGATTTTTTAATTAGGACGCTTTTTAAAAAAGGGAAATCGTCAAATGGATTTCATCTCTCTGGTGCCTCTGGGCCGCGCACCTGCCCTGGGGGCTACCGTAGGCTCCACCTCCTATCTGTGAGAGCGGTCTTTCTCAGAAGTCCATAATGACCACAAACGTTAAATCTGTGATTGGCCCGCAGTAGTGATACCAGTGTAAGCCGTGGTTTCACGCACGGATCTCCCAATTCGAATACAACTGTATGTGGATCACTCATCGTACATGGTCCCCCACCAATCCGTACCGTACCGTCTTCTTCCGATCCAGGTCTGGGTCGCAGGGGCAGCAGGGGCAGCAGGGGCAGCAGGGGCAGCAGAGTAGCCCAAAATCGAGTTTTTAGAGGAAAAAAAATTTTTTTTTTTTTTTGGCAAAAATCATGTAGACTCTAATTGTAGGAGAAACCACTCAGCCATCTCCCCTGTTATGATAAACAGTCAGACCATTGAACTGGTGGACAAGTATCTGGGTTCTGTGATCAACAACAAACTGTGCTTTTTTCATTGAATCTGTTCTTACCTTTTATTTTATTTGCTGACATGAGTCACTTCCTGTTAACCATAAACCATTATAAGGCATTGTGAAGGTGTGCAGCAAAATTGCTGCCACATCTCATACCAGTCTTCATGATCCTGTACAATAATTAGGGATGGGAATCGAGAACCAGTTCTTTTGGAGAACCGGTTCCCAGTAGCTCGATTCCTCGGAATCGGGCCATGCGTCATCTGTTATTATTATTTGTACATGCTTTATATGGTATATTTTCTGTGTAGATGATGGAAATATAAAAGACAGTTAATGCAAACACACCCGTTTGTACTCTTTTATTCCCTCACCCAATGGGAATCGATAAGAGAATCGATAAGGAATCGGATCGATAAGCAAAATCGATTATGGAATCGGAATCGTTAAATTCTTAACGATTCCCATCCCTAACAGTAATGATGGCAAAGGTTTTTTATTTATTTATTTATTTATTTATTTATTTATTTGACAGGGACAATGCAGTCAAACATAGTTGCAGCTGATGAGATGCATATAGAGTTTATAACTAGTGCTAATTCTCAACCCCAGTCTCCGGTTCGGCTCTTTCACAACTTTGCAGTACAATATAAAAAATACATCATTTAAAACAATCATACCATACAATTCAATAATCCAGTGCTGTATTTTTATGATATGAGGCATTCATGCACTCACTCACTCTTCCACACAACATATACAAGTGTGAAGCTTTTTGAAGCAATTAACCTTTTCATCCCAATCGTATTGAAAAAGGTTCACTACTCAAAGCCTATTTCAATCACATGACCCATGACGTCCGAAGCTTCATTTGACACGTACGCCACATGACTGGTTTGAACGCTGATTCAATGGTAGCGGTTCACACTTCACTACTGATAAATCTGTATGGGTGATTTGATGAGAACATGAACAATACAAATAAATGAAGAAAATAATGTATAATTTATCCACATCACTGAAACCAAGTGAAGTAAACAGATATGAAATGGATATGAACGTGTGTAAATAACTTGTTCGTATTGTAGCGTCCAAACCAATTATGTGGTGTATGTGTCAACTGAAGCTCCAAATGTCAAGGGTCACGTGATCAACAAAAAACTAATCAAGCTCCAATACAAGCTCCACTGAAAATTGGTTTGTGTTTTTTTAAATATGCTTCAAACCTTTGGTGTTACAGGTAGCATCACTGTTGTACAGGATGTAGGTCTTAACCCTGAAAGACCAAGTCCTATATTAGTGGTGAGCTCCAAATTTTTTTCTTTCTACATTTGACCTTTCCTTGGTAACTTATCACCATTTATTCTAATATTAGCCTCTGCATTTTGTATCTTTCAGTGTAAATCAAGTATTTCGCTACATTTAATTCACAGATCATGTAGACATTCAGAAAAGTTTATTGTGTCAAAATAGAGAAGATTTAAAATAGTGAAGTTTTTTTCAGCTACATATTTTATTAACTGAACATAAAAACAAGAATCTACAACTACTTTTATTTCACTGCAAAAAAATGCACTGCTAGAAATAAGCCTAATATTCCTAAATCTGGTCAAATTATCTTATATTGAGCAAAAAATCTGCCAATGGGGTAAGAAAAAAAATTCTTGGCTAGAATTCTTGAAACAAGAAAAAAAGTCTATCAACTAAAAAACTATAATGTGTCTTAAAACTAGACAAAAATCCTAGAAATTTAGCAAACATTGCTTAGTAATAAAAATAAAATCATAGTCATTTAAGAAAAAAATACTTTAAATGAGGAATTTTAGTCTCTGACTGAACTGGATATAAGAATGTAAGTCTGAAAATAAGAGTTACAGTAGAAAAAAAATCTTAAAATAAGCATTTGATTCTGTTGATTGAGCTCAAAAAGAGAGATTCAACTGGGAATCAATCCCAAATCTGCTGCATTGGAGTCCAATGCAGAGCTAAACAGCCACTATGCTGTGAAATGACCAATTTGCAAAGCACCTCTCAAACAAACTGCTATTAAACCATAACCGTACATCCTATCTCAAAAATTCTTGCAGGTGAGAGTTGTGGTGAGTCTTGTAAACATATTGCTGTATAATATGTAAAAGAACAAAAAAGTCAGAACTGAATAAGCAGTGATTGTGGGAACATGGAGTTTGTCAAACATGTTAGTGACAGTAATTTAACATGGGAGTGAATGAAAAAATGAATGAAAGTAATTCAGCTTCCGTTTCATGTCTACGACATTCCTACTGGCCGTGGGAGCTTGTTAAATCTGGTCAAATCTGGCTTGATATTAGCTGGAAAATCTTATTAAGAATAATAATAAGAAAAATATTTTTCTTATGTAACAATTTCTTAGAAAGCTTATTTTCCTTTTTAGATGAAAAATAAAACAAATGTTCTAGGCTTTTTTTCCACTTTTTTTAGAAATAATTTTTTGCTGTGTTGTTAAACTACATGCGGTTTTACTGGTGAATCAATGATCAGTTTTTCCGCGTTCACTACAGAGCCTCTGAAAGTCCAAATGGGTCATATCTGATGACCATGAAAAGCTGAAAAACTACATTTTACCTCAATTATTTCCATGTATTGATAGGATTAGTAATTAAAAAGTTATTAAACATACCGCTACACCTTTTTAGACTCTGTTTCTAAGTTAATATTAGCTAGTGTTGCACAACTTTGCCACTGCAGAGGAAAAAAGGTGCTCAGACACACAGCAATAATCCCCAAAGATCATGTGGTGAACCTGCAGCAGACAGCAAACAAAATCTGCAATCTGTATTTGTGGTGTAAATTTATTTAGGTTCCTTACTTTCTGCCTGAAATATTCTTAGCCAAAACACACATAATACAGTAAATAGCAAACAGAAACTGTACACTTAGCATTATGGTTTGCACATGTGTGAAGTGTGTGACTATCATGTCTTGTCTTTGTCATAGTGCAGAAATAAAATGTAAAAAAAGTTGAAATCCAACCAGTGTTACCTGTCTTTTCTCATCAGATGTAGATTTTTTTTTCTACACAGCCAATTACTGTATATAAACAGTAATGACAAAAGTCAGGAGTTAGACAAAGGCAAAATTCAGATCAGGTATCGACAAGGACAAGGCAGTGGTCGTTCACAAAAATCACAAGGACACTAAGAAAATGGCTGAAGTAACTGGAGCACTTAGAGAATGGGAACAGTGAGACATATTAGGGGTGGGGCAGACAGTCACAGTGGCAAGAAACACACAGTATGCAGGAAGTGAAACTGAAACAAAAGGAGAGGTTAGACATAACAAAATAAAACAGGAAACACAAGAATATTGTGGGGATTATAGTGGGTCTTAACAAGTAACTGGTAGAGCAGACAAAGCCTGAGTTCCTCGGTTAATTTGATTTATGGATCATTGACTTTGAGTCTGAGGTTCAGTGATCAGTGATCCAGATTAATTCATGTAATACTTTGAGTTAGCTCAATAGTTTTCCAGTTTATAATAAAGTCTGATCATTTCTGACAGTTTTGAATGGTTTTTCTGGGGCTGATATTGGCTGATATTGGCTTATTAACTGGCTTTCTGCTATGCTTCCGGCTCTGACGTTATTATATCAGCTTTTAAAGATCAGTGTTGAGCTAGTTACTTCTGAACTGTAATATATTACAGATTACTTGTTACTGTTATTTAAAAGTAATTCCTTATCTTACAATACTACTGTCTCAGAATTGTAATGCATTACATGACTCCTGTATTACTTTTGAGTTACATACAGACTCTTGTCATAAATGGCACATGTGCAGCAGAATTTTATCATAGAAACATTAGATTACCATGTCATTGCTGATTACAGGGATCATGCTAACTAGCATCTGTAAAGCAGGGTTAGGCGTAGTAATGAGCATACGTCCATGCAGCCAAGTGTACTGTCTTCGGCCATCTTCACCCATTGGCTGAACACCAACAGGAAGTAGAAATTTCCTGCTGCATTTTTGATTCCTTAACCCTATAACACCAAACTTATCATATTTGATACATGACTTTTGAAGCCCTATACATGATCAGTGTGATATTTTTTGTTCTTGAAAAATCTGATGTATACAATTAGATACATGCAATCAATGGATAATCCACCGGGGGTGGGTGTGTGTGTGTGGGGGGGGTTGTTCACCTGACGCCTTTCCAGTGACACTACAAAGTTTTCAAGTGACAGAACTTTACCAATTTTGAAAAGGAATTACCAGTTTGTTACATGTTTTATTATGTTTTTGTTTGTTCAAAAATAATATTTTATCATTGAGACCCGATGTATCAAATATGATACAAAATTGAAACTCGTACATGGAAATTGATATTTAAGAAAAAAACTTTTTGGGTGGTTCAGAAGGACCAATAAAGGCTCCAGTTTCAAAGAAGTGGAATTTTCTGTCAGTGATTTAATGGTTCAGGCTTTACAGGGTTAAGGTCTTGCAAGGTCAGTCTTGCTGGTTTTTTGTGTGTTTTTTTTTTTTCTTCATTTGAGCAATTCAATTATGGCCAAAAAGTGTGTTGTAATGCAAACGCTACTGAACATGTACCGAGTAAAATATTACTGAAAATTAATTAGTAATGCCTTACATTACTGCATGACAGCAAAAAGTATTCGTTATTGTAATGCATTTTTTACTTTTGTAATGCGTTACTCCCAACACTGTTTAAGATCCACTTCAATCTACACTTATGGATGTATGCTGTGATCGGTTCACAAATTTTGGGGGGAAAAATTAGGCACTTAGCACATTATCTATATGAAACAGATCTTGACTTTCCTAAATATGTTTCCTGATGTTTTTTGCAGCATCATTCAGTGTTGTTATCCCTCTGAGGACGCTTGATGTTGCAACTGACCTCACAGCACCCGTCTAACTCTCCTGTCTCTGAAAAATAACAGCTTTTATTTCCTCTGCTTCTATCCCTCCATCAGAGAGCCCAGGAAGAGGTCCATTCTAAGGAGCTAAAGGTCAAACTCCTGACCGACAGTGTGAACAGCTTTATCGCCAAAGCTCCGCCAACGGCCCACGATGCCTTGCGCTCTGAGCTGGATGTGCTAACAGCAAACTACCAGCGTCTGTGCAGCCGCCTGGATGGGAAATGTAAAACTCTGGAGGTAAGAACTCATACTCCCTGGTTATGACGATGAATGGGACAGGAAATTACAGGTACAAATTGGACACACTCGCTCTGCATGTATTCATGTAACATTTAGGATGTTTGTTAAAGTGTTAATCCATACAGACCCAGTGCTACGTTTGTGTCAGTTCCCACATGAGATGTTCTTTCTTTTCTATATCTAACCTTTCTTAAGTGATTTATCAGCATTTATTATAATATTATCCTCTGAATTTTGCATTTTATCAGTAGAAATCAGATATTTTCCTGTATTTAATTTACTGATCATGTAGATGTTCATAAAAGCTCAGATGATGATGATGATGATGATGATGATTATTATTATTATTATTATTATTTACTATTTTGCCACTTGTTTCTACTAGTACTTTCCAATGTGCAATTGCAATTTTTCACTACTTTTATGTATATACATATACACACACACACACACACACACACACACACATATATATATATATATATATATATATATATAGTTATTGTATTGCTTTTCTTGTGGCGTTTCTCATGTGTATATTCGGTGTTTGTGCTGCGTTTGGAACCTCAATTTCCTGATGGCTCTGCCCAGAGGATGAATAAAATTCTGTATAATCTAATCTAAAGTTGAGGGTTATTTTATCAAAAACAGAGAAAACTGCAGAAAAAAGTGACTTTTTCAGTAAAATATATCATTAACTGAACATAAACCCAGTGTCTCCATCCACTGTCATTGATCCAACTCCATGGGTTTTACTGGTGAATCAATGTTGTCGAAGATGATGCTGTTTCCACATTCACTGCGGTGCCTCTGAACATCCAAATGGGTCATATCTGATGACCATGAAAAGATGACAAACTACATTTTACACCAATTATTTACATGTATTGATAGGATTAGTGGATCAACAGGTATTAAACAGTTTAGACCAGTAGACACTTTTGGTCGGTGATGGATGTTTGGGTCTTTATGAGTCAATAAGCCAACCTTGGTGCATTATGCAAAAACCTAAGTCAGTATTAAAGAGCCTGTAATGAAAGAGGAGCTGTGTGTTTATGTGCATGTGACAACCCAGAATGTTCAAGGTAATCACACCCAAGCATGTTGAGTCGAGGCCAAAGTGGTAGTTCTCATATATATCAGTGCCAGCTTCAGTTTGCGTGTGTGTTATCAGAGGGTGTATACAGTTCATCATAGATGAGCTGAGGGGAAGTGGGTTAGCCAAACACCATAATTTCTATCTTACATTTATGTTACCTTGGAACTGAAGGAAAAATAACACATTTTATAGATACCAAAGACTCAAGTTAGAAGTAGTTCAAATCTATAGACTGTAAACACTTTATAAATCAATACGTTATTCGAGTTCCATGAAGAAGCCAGACAAGAAAAGGTGAAACCCAATGCCAAACAAACATTTACATCATTATGTCTGTTCTCTTATTTTGTTTCATATCTGTTGACTTATTGTATTATATTTAATTTTAACCCACAAAGACCAAAACATCCACCTTCGACCAAAACCATCTACTTATGTAAAATGTGTAATACCTGTTGATCCATTAATCCTATCAATATGTGTAAATAATTGGTGTAAAATGCAGTTTTTATCTTTTCATGGTTATCAGTCATGGACCATTTGGATGTTCAGAGTCTCTGTAGTGAACATGGAAATACTGTTATCTTCTACAACACTGATCCACCAGTAAAACATTGGATTCCATCCCCTGTCATTGGATCAATGACAGTGGATGGACACACTTGTTTTTACGTTCAGCTGATATTTTTGCTGAAAAAGTAATTTTTTTTCAGTTTTCTCTTTTGGATGAAATAGCCCTAAGCTTTAAACTAAAATTTTATGAACATCTACATTATCAGTAAATTAAATATAGGAAAATGCCTGATTTTCACAGAAAAAAATGCTAAGTAACAATGATAATATAACAATAAATGGTGATAAATCACTTAAGATAGATTAAATATAGAGGAAAAAAACATTTGGGAACTACCACAAAAGTCTGGATCTTTATGGGTTAAGTCTTCTTTGACTTTCCACTATTTAATATCCATTACATATCAAATACTCATATGGAACTGTGATATTTTTAACTGTTGCACTTTTCAGAACAGGTGGAAAATTTTTTAGAGTGAGGTGTAATGATGCTGAAGCTGCAAAGACATCCTCGGTGGCTCTGATCAGATTGCATAGAGACAAACATATGAATGTAGTCTTTGTAATTACATATTTTTCTTATGCTTGATTTTATTGGTTAAAAGTGATATAATGAACAGTCAAGAATTATGCCAAAAATACTGCTGTTGGTGATCCATATTTTTAGTCATGTGTCCTAACATTTGTATAAGACCATCTATATAATGTCCTTGATGCAAAACTGGTGGTATCAAATGCACGATTCACAAAAATGAAGATTTAACAAAAGTATTTTAATAGTCCAAATGTAATGAAACAAAAGGCGCTCCCAAGGAGGATACGAAGTACAACTTAAAAGAATCACTACGAGAAACAAAATCCTTACAGAATACCTGAATTAAACCTAATGAACATGAAAAAGATGGGTTAGATGCTTGACAAGACCACGCAGACTGAACAAGACAAACTGGGACCAGACAAAGGGAGACAGGGACTATTTCTACATGAGGTAGGGGAACATAGGCGAAACCAATTAGGGTGGGGCTAACAATCACACTGATGGGAAAATCACACAAAGGGAGGAAGTCAAGATCTGAAACAAGAGGGAAGAGATGCATACAAAATAAAACAGAAGTGCGTGACAGGACCAAATGTGAATGACTCTAACTTAACATAATGTGACTAATCATGAAACAAGGACAAAACACTGGAATACCTAAGACAAGACCTGAAACACTACACGTTAACATGACTAAATTTAACACGCTTGAGGAGACATGACAGTCTGTCCTTTACTCAGATTCTGACAAACCTCATGTATTTTTTGGGGGTCAACTAAAGTCCTTATATCACACTCACAAGCAGACAGTTTGCCTCTTAAACACCACAGTGACACATTACAGAAAAAAAACTGGGGGGGGTTTGAGAGGACATCAAGGATTCACTGCCATGTGGAATGATGGCAAGAAAAAGTTGCAAAAATATTCTATGTAACAGTGGCGGCTGCTCGTCTTTCAGACAGGGGAAGCTCATTGTCAGCTTACATAAAAAAATTTTAAAAATTTAAAAAATTGTCAAGTTATTTGAACATACATTCGGCCCTCTGTTCCTTTTAAAGAAAATGCTCAGTGACCTTATCGTACCAAGTAGGCCTCTTTTCCAGGGACTGGACCAGTGTCCTCTCTGCTTAGATTGCCTTGGCCCAGTGTGTTGTGGGTGGAAGACTTCAGCCTTTTTAAACCAGAGATGCTCCTTTCACTCCAACCTAGGCGACAGTTTGATTGATTTAACTATCTACAGAACGATATTAAACTCGAACAAGAAATGATTAAATTATGTAACTGAAACAAGAAAACGCTGAAATTATGTTAAATTGAAACAAGGAAGTACAATGAGTGTTTTATTTACAGTGCAAGAAATGAACGAGTAATTTCATAGTGGTTTCTCTCTTGATTTCACAGCAGAATGTGCGACGGTATTTAACTAAACTCTGTCAGTGAAGGAGTAGATCTCAAAATAGCTGTCAATCAAACGGGGTTCAGCCTTTCGACTGATCCTCCAATCAGCACGTGGGATTCTGGCGTCCCACCCGGCCGAGCTCCGCCCACAGCTCCATTTACCCCCAGAGACGTCCGGCGTCCGGGGGCGGGACAACATCGTGGCATTTATCCAATTACCGTCCAGTTTTCTGGCAATGAAAAAAAATGTTCCATTCAGTCCCATTGAAGCCCAGAGACGCCCGGCGTCTACGGACAAATGCACTGAGCAGAGATCATATGAGAAAACAGTGCAACGGGAATGTATGAGAAGTGAACAACATCGTGTCCGTTGATTTGTGATAAAGCTGATTCTGAACGAACTCGTCTGTGAGATGAACGTGTTCTAACACATTTCTGGTCAATGAAATGTCAACACAACCGAACATACTTAACCATTTAATTTACGTAATTTTAGGGGAAGCCGGCCTTCCCTTGCAGTCTGAGAAATCGCCACTGCTATGTAAAGAATTTGCCTCTCTATGGTGTTCTTGTCTTTGCTTCCTCTTACTGATTATACAGATGTTTTCATATGTATTCAGGCTCATTATTTGGTGTTAATAAGCATCAAAATATGGTGCTTTACGGTGTAGATAACTACCTCATACCATATGTCATATTAACTCCTTTTGTCTAATATATTATAACAACTTTTTACTAATTTACTAATGTAGTAATTTATGTCTTTTATGTGGGTAGTGTTTTTGTAAAGTGTTTCTGTGTTGATGCATAATCTCATAAGACACTGTAATATTTTATGATTAGTGGGTTCACTGAGAACATGTTATTTGATGAATGAATTACAGTCAGATCACTTCGTTTGCTTGTCAACTTCCTTGCATCTTCTTGTGGATCATATTATTTCAGATTTTTTATTTTTTTTACTTAAAGGAGACAGTTCTATCATTTCATCCAGACAGAGGCAATCGAAGCTAATTTTCAGATGGAAACAAACTCATTAAACATTCTGATGCTGAGCAGATGTTCGTATGATGGAGTAATGAAGACATGAATTTAACAAAAAGTATTTTCACAAGAAAGTTGAGCTAGCATCCATAATGGTCCCAAGAACTTGTAATAAATGTAGCTATAAATAAAGTTATATTATTATTTAACTATCCTTGTTGAATGTTTTATTCAGAGCTTCACCTCATGCATGTTCAAGAGTCATTATTAAACCCTGAGGGAAACTATATGTTGCTTCATTTCTGACTTCACCTCTCCTCTTTCCTGTCTTCTACCCTTTCTGCATTTTAAAATATCTGCATCCTCTTAGTCCTTCAACTTTCTGCCATTTTTCCTCTAATTTTTTATGTAATGTAAAAATTGTTGCAGCTGTGTCACATTTTCTCTATTTTCTTTCAACATCATGTTCTGTGGCCCCTGATGATTATATGCGTGGATATGTGTTTTACAGGAAGTATGGGCCTGTTGGTGTGAGTTGCTCTCCTATCTGGAGCAGGAAAACGCATTCCTGGACCAGCTGGAGCAGAAACTAGATGAGACAGAAAACCTCCAAGGAGGAACAGAGGAGCTGCAGGAGGCGCTCGATGTGAGTATAAAAAGGAAAACTTCACTGGAATAAGTAGATTATCAGGAAGGGAAGAAGTCTCTGTCATCTCCAGGAAATGGGTTTTATTTTACTGTAAAGCCAAGGGGGAATAAAATCTTATTAAGCAAATTTTTCATCAGAAGTTGTGTCTTTTTTGAGAAAACATAACGTTAGCCTCATAGCATAATTGCGCAAGTCATACACTATATGGACTAAAGAATTGGGACATGTTAAATTCAGGTGTTTCTTTTCTAACAGGGGTCTGGGCTACAAAACAATAATGACAAATGTTGTAATATAGTTTTATATTGTGATAAATATAATAAATATTGATGTTTATATCTCAAATCAGCTTGAACAGGACATCTTACTGTCTATTGCTGCAGACATGATGTGTCCCAATATTTTTGTCCGTATAGTTTATGAACATCAGTATTTCCTTCAAGTTTAATAGGAGATTTTTCTTCCTAAATGAGATGTGAGGAAAATAGATGGTTAGTTGTGGTAGAAAATTATTATTTACAGTCAGAGCATTAAACCCTGTGAGGCAACCTTGTTGTGATATAGGGCTCTACAAATAAAATTGAATTAATTTGAAAACTGTTTTAGAAATTTAGAGGTAGAACATTTAAAATCATAGTCATGAATTTTTTTTTTTAAAAAGTCAGTTTTGAGAGAAATGAAGTAAAAACCATCTCTGAGGCATTTTGGAAGCAAAGATAATTTAAACCAAACCAGTGCATTGATATTTATCACAATATAAAACTATATTGTGACATTTGTCGTTATTGTTTTGTATCCCAGACCCCTGTTAGAGAAGAAACACCTGAATTCAACATCTCCCAATACTTTTATCCACGACTTAAGCAATTATGTTATGAGGGTAACAATATCTATTATTATCTCGATATGATTCTCAAGTAGGGCTGCATGATATTGGAAAAAACTGGCACTGGGATTTTTTTTAACCCTGTGATATATATTGCAATCTGAAAAAATACTCAGGAGGATATACTAGCTGTGTGGGATCAGTGTAAATGGTCAAACAAAGTAGTTGTGTTACCTCACATTGTGGCAACAGGTGCAAGGCACTATCGACACAGAACACATGTTTCAGTATCATCCTTCTTTCTTTTTGGCACCAAGTCTTCGTTTTTGGTGATTTTCTCTTGTTCGTTGCTCATTTTTCAATTTTGTTACCAGCGACTCACTCCATGTGCAAGGGTGTGGTCTGCTTGTGGTGTGGTCTGATTAAGAACTATTGTGATTGGTGGATCGCTGTGCACAGTGTGTATCAGGTACGCAGGCTGAAGTTAAATGAGAACATGTTGAGTTCATTTGCCTCCTACATTGCAGGATCTGCGATGTGACTATTGCGCACACGTACATTATGATGACGATACTCAAACAATGTGTTGTGCAGCTCTATTCTCAAACTAATACTGAGCTGGATTTAACCAGTAAAACCAGAAAATAAAGAAGTTTTCCTTAATTTAAGTGTGCTCACTTGCAAAACTTGTCAGTTTAAGACTATACACAGCCTAGACAAAAACATCTCACACCCTAATATTTCGTTGAACTGCCATAAATTTTATTACAGTACATTTGGTGGTATCGCTTGAGTAAAGATGCGATGTCACAACATTTATTTCCATCCATAGTCGCTTAGAATTTTTGTCCAAGATCTTTTGAGGGTGAAGAGTCGAACCACTACGTATAGTCTCGTTCGGCATATTCCAAAGTCTCTCAAAGGGGTTAAGGCCTGGACTCTCGGTTTGAGAATTTTTGGGTTGTGCTGAAAAAGACTATTTTCTGAACCTAGACCTCACCAACTGAAGCAGCCCCAGACCATAGCACTGCCCCCACAAGCTTGTACTGTAGGCACTAGGCATGATGGGTAATCAGTTAATCTGAACGGGGTCAAGTTGGACTCATTAGACTACATGACTACGAACCGTTTTTCTGATTATCCTCACTGATAAATGGTTTTCTTAAGGCAGTTTCATCCCTATCTTCTCATTGTACCTGTGGAAATCTTCTTACTTTCACTATTTAACATAACCATGGAGTTAATGTCTTCCAATATTTATGTAACATTTGATCTTTGGTCATTTTAGATTTTTGTTTCTTCTGTGAAGATAATGTTTCCCCACTATCCTTCCAGGTTTTAATAACATGTTTGACAGTACAGTTCTAGTAATTTCAACATCTCCTTAGTTGTCTCTGAGCTTAATGCAGGCCAAAAATTTAACCTTAAGAATTAAAGCTCCTCCTCAACCACAGGGTATGTCCTCTGACATGCTTATGTAAGAAATGTGACGCTGCTCACCGCACCAGTTCATGTTAAATAACTTTATTCCAGATGACACACATTAACCACTGCAGCAATTATCTAATGGAAGGTTTGTAAACATTTGATTAGTTAAATCCAGGTTTTGTCAGGTTATGTATTAACATACAGCATGTATTATGAATAATACCTTAATGTGTAAATAGCTATGCTTGTGTTGCTTATAACCCACTCAGTTTGCCTTAATGTTACTGTCATTTATTCCCATTTTCAGGTTCATTGTAATGTCACTGGCTAAACTTTTTATCTACTTTTAAGAAATGGTGGTTATATTTAAGAATATTTTACTTCTTTAAAGTGGAGTTATTTTTCAGTGTTTAACATACCAAACATTTGCTTGATTTTTTTTTTTTTTTTTTTTTTTTTTTTTTCAGTTCTCTTTTTATTGGTATTTCCCATGGTTCACATATTTATTCACATAGCAATTCACCATTCTCATCCATTCATCTGAAAATTACAATTGAATCTCACAGCGATACTTCCGTATCTCCACCAACAATACAAATAAGGATGATGGGTCCTCGCTCACTGATACCAAAGATGTAATTTTTACTATACAAAATTAAGAACTAAACTCCCTAGAACAGGAATGATGGGGTGCACATTTTTGATGTTAGAAAAAAATAAGAAAATAAAATAGAAAACATCAATACATCTTTTCACAAACAGACCTTGTTGTAGTCTTATTGCAAAAGTAATTCTTTCTATCTTAAAAGTGTCATAAATGATATCAATCCACTCCTCCACTGTAGGTTTTTCTAGCATTTGCTTGATTTTTCAAGTAAAAAGCTATTGATAGAAGAAAAATGAAAGACATGGAAATTATGCCAAAGTAGAAAGAAAAAGAAGTAAGTGATTTTTTTTTCCCTGGACACTCAAGGAGCCAACTGGAGGAATGGTATAAATCACAGGGAATACTTAATGAGAAGGAGTGTTTTATTTCACAGGTGAAAATGCAAAAAGATAATGTTTGGAGACAGTAAGAGGAAATATAAATAGAGATACAGATTTCTGATGTTATGTTTGACATTGTTTCACATTTAAATTTACATTGCATCTTAGCCTTGCAATTAGAGAATTTAGGCACATCGGAGAAAGTGAAGCTAAAGGCTTAAGTATTAACCCAAACTCGTTAATTTGCTTAAACTCTGCTTTTGCCGATCGTTTCAGATGTTATATCCAGGGATTTGGTGAGATTAACAAAGCAAAAAGCTTAAAAGGAAGCATTCTTCCATCAAAGTTTGCATAGAGCAGCAAAAATGCAAATAAGCGCCCACTCAGCTGCATTTTTATTGCAAAGTGTCCTATTGACATCAACCAGACAGACCTTTTTCGGGAATTTAGAAGATGTGAAAAGCTGTTAAACACCCAGGCCAGAGGAACAAGGGCTAATTGAACTCTTTTCGCTGTACATGTCATCATGTAGCACACTTCATTATGCAATATTTTCAATAATCTCCACCTGCCTCATCACTATTCCTCTGAAATTCAACTGAAACCAAAACAGCATATTAGAGTTTGGGTGTAAAAGCAGCCTCAGAACCACCAGACTATTATGAAATCAAAGCCTGATTCAAGTAGACAAGTCTCATAAGACTGAGCTTTACTTGTCTACGTGTAAACTGAGCGGAGGACGAGACAACCGTGTGATCCATGTTTTTGTGTTTGCCCAGAGCCTGGAAGTTCTTCTGCGCCACCCAGAGGACAACAGGAACCAGATCCGAGAGCTGGCTCAGACTCTGATGGATGGAGGCGTTCTGGACGAATTAATACAACAAAAACTGGACGCTTTCAACACACGATGGGACGAACTCATGGCAAGGGTAAGACCTTACAGTCCCACAGAGGAACTCTAAAGGGAGATGTTCTGTTTGTGGTTTAATATGCTTGAAATTATTTTTGCTCATATTTCACTGCACTGATTTTGTATGATTTTTGTCCAGAGTCCAGTTTGTGTGTTTTTATCCAAAAGTGTAAGTTAGGTGCTCATCAACCAGGAAACCTAAGAAGGATTATTATTATGAAACAGTGCTGGATTTAGGTACAAGCTAATTAACCTACAGTTTAGGTCCGCAAAAAAACTCCCAAATTTTTTTTTACTCAGTGTGTTGTCTTAAAATGTAACTTTTACAAATTAATCATCTATAGTTGCATTGGCTAGATAGCTGAATTATAGGTGATATAATATGTAATATTTAGTATCAGTGTTCCTTGTGTCAGTAGCCTATAGATTATTCATGGAATTGTAGTGGATATAATTGTGTTTAACCTCACGCAGCAGAATTATCCTGGAAAAGAACAAATTCAACACAGATCTGTATCAAATCATCTTTGAAGACAAGATTAATTTAGTTTTCTCTAATGTGGAAGCAATTTTACGGTTATTTCTATGTCTGATGGCAACAAATTGTTCAGGAGAAAGATATTTTTCACAGCTAAAGAGAATGAAAAATGAACTTAGAGCAACAATGTCTCAAGAAAAATTGTTTGTGCTTAATATCATGAGCATAAAACGTGTTAAGTTGTGTAACATATCTTTTGATGACATTAGCCATGATTTTGTGAAATCAAGAAAGAAAATGTTTTAAGTTGTAACTTAAAGAATACTCTAATATAACTTTTGTAATTTTACAACACAATCTTTATTATTGAATATTATTAATAAAAAAGGCAATATATTTTCAATTTTTCATATAATTAAAAGGCATATATATTATTAAAGCTTTCTGAGACCTGCTAGTGTCATTTAAAAGGGGCGGGGGCCTCATGGCTTTACATACCTAAAGCCTCACCAAGTCTAAATCCGGCCCTGGTTATAACTAATTGACAACAGCAAGCAAGAAGACACTAACAATATACAACAGTACACATAGACATAGCTGAATGTAAGAGCTTATGAGCATGCTGTGGACACAACACACAATATCCAGAGTATGGGGTAATCTTTTTTTTTTTTTTACAGCTGCCTGTTTACCCACTAAATCTATGGGGAATAAATGTAGATTTTCTGATAGTAATAAGCAGTTAAAGACAGAGAGGCTGTACCTGGATCCTGTTCCAGAAAGTGAGTCTAGTGCAAACTCTGAGTTTGTTTATATTTTCTTCGACAAATCCTCAGTGTCTGTGAGTCTCCTCGCTCCAGTTGTATGAAGGAGCTCCGTGATTGGCCGCCTCATTTCCTCATTCATACAGACAATATGACAGCACATATCCAAAGCAGGAGCATAACCACGATCCATAAACTCATTGGAGTTTAACAAAGGTAGATGACCTTCACTTTCACCAGCACAGTCAAAAAGTAGGTAATAATCACTCCCAGATGCTCATTTCCTAGTGCTCGTCTTTCTTCTAGATTCAGATTCACACCCAACACTGAATAAAACCTATTCATTTTCATCTGTTTTAGTGAGCAGTTAAACTTTCAGAAGGTACTCTGTAATTAATACAAGTAAAGAATACTATTTCTGTCTACTCTGGACGTATGATCAATTATAATGCTCAGAGTCACACTGAAGGAAAATTAATCATTAAAATAATCATTAGCCTCATTACATAATTGCCTAAGTCATACACTATATGGACAAAAGTATGTGGACATGTTGAATTCAGGGGTTTCTTTTCTAAAACTATATTATGACATTTGTCATTACTGTTTTGTATCCCAGACCCCTGTTAGAAAAGAAACACCGGAATTCAAAGTGTCTCAATATTTTTGTCTATATAGTGTATGGCTTAGGCAATGCAGTGAGGCTAATGAATAATGGCACAGATTTAGTTTAATATTTCAGCTCATGCATTTTATTCACTTTAACCAGTTTTACACAATATCACTTATACAAATGTGTGGTATCTAAGCAATTTGCTCAATACTGTAAGTTCTGCACCCACTGATGACACAATTTAGATTTGACAAATAGGCAAAACACCCACTTTTAAAGGTGTATTTCCTGTCTTTTCAGGCTGATATTATGTCTGTTTTTTTCTGTGTGGTTGAGTTTTGTTTAGGTCGCTTATAAAACCCTGAGTCTGAATCTCCTGTTGTCTCACTATTTTTGCTGTGTTTATGTGATTAGTACATTCAAGTAACTGCATTTATACAGTAATATTCCATCATACTGGCACTTTGCATTGCACTTAATGCACTTAACATTGATCTTCGCACATATGCTCGCACACCAGTGGAGCAATGTCTGGTTCATTATGGTCTGGTTCATTATGGTCTGGTTCATTATGGTCTGATTCATTGTGGTCTGGTTCAAAGGCAGGGACCAAACCACCACATAGAACAATTAAAATCATAGTCATCGATAAAGAAACAAAATTAGTTATGAGAGAAATTATGTAAAAAACATCTCTGAGACATTTTTGGAAGCAAAGATAACAATTTAAACCAAACTAACCAATGCAATGAGATTTATCTCAATATAAAACTACATTATGACATTTGCAATTATTGTTTAGTATACCAGACCCCTGTTAGAAAAGAAACACCGGAATTCAACATGTCCCAATTCTTTTGTGCATATAGTATATGACTTAGGCAATTTATGCTATGAGGCTAACAGTATGTGTTTCAATTCGTTATGTGTTTCAATACAATATTTCAATTAGTATTTACAACCCATTACAACCCTGCAAAACAATGAAGCTGAAGGCTGCCTAAGACTTTTGCACAGTACTCTGTATAAAGCCAAAGGAAAATTCAGTGCACAAATCCTGATTCAGGCCTTTGGGGGTTAAAGTGCTCAATGTGTGGGTCCTAAACATATCTCATTTTAGAAGAAGATGTTCTATCTAATTGTTCAGCAGCCTCAGTACTCATTCATCTCAATGTTCCAGTGTAATATTTTTTAGCGCCTTATTCCCAAAGGCAGAAGTCTAATTAATTTGCAGTATAATCCAAAAACACAACTGTAGCTTCAAAAACACACAGGTCACACTGTTATATGTCATGGATCACCATGCACATATCAGTACAAGGAAAAGTAAAGAACATGTAATAGTTAATCTAGATAAATTCAGTGTTATCTTGACTTACAAGTTTAATTTGTTCCATGACTGAACTCCTAACTCAATTTGCTCATATATCAAATCAATTTTCCCCATTGAAATGAACTGAAATACAGTTATTCCATTCCAGCCCCCAAAAAACCACCACAATTTCACACCTAACGTATAGATCAACTTATACCAACGAAAGCTCAGCGTTTTGTCCATGTTGTTGCCAATGGAAAGAAAAATATTGGAGGACAGCTCGTAGGCATTCTGGTGGTGGATCCTCCATCTCTCTGCTCACCATGGTGTCTTGAGGAGTACTGACGGGTTCCTCCTGTCAACACCGTTTTTATATATCCTACTGGGTGGCTCTGGAAACACATGTGGTTCTTTCATCCCTCTTCTGCGGCTCCCTGTGAATTTGGAAAAATTAATAACGAGTATTTCATTTAAATTGATTTTATTTTTAGTTCTTTTTTTTTTTTAAATGTAATTCTAAATTATGAAGATTATGGTGATATTAGGTTTTACAGGTATTGTCTCCTGATGCGCAACAAAGGTCGGGCACTGTCCAGAGGGGAGGTGCTGAAAGGCTTTGCAGGAAGAGGTGAAAAGAGGTCGTCCAGAACACATCAAATATGTCTACATACATATGCAGTGGAAATAAGTTCAATATAAGTTCCACATAGGTTCAAAGAACATTACTCATAGGTTAGAAGTACATTTTGGATACGCTAGACATTATCTTGATGTATTTTGACTAATGGGGATGGAACGGATTAATGGCATTTCAATTCATTTCAATGGGGAAAATTGATTTGATCTACGAGCAAACTGAATTACGAGCTTGGCCGTGGAACGTATTAAACTTGTAAGTCAAGGTAGCACTGTATAATAGTTCATCTAAATAAATAAGTGTAATAAAAAAGCCTAAGGCAGGGTGAGAAAAATCAGTGCTCTCCCCACAGCAGAAGCACTGAAGGACTCACAGCAGTGATTGTTCTGCTGAGGGGTGTGTTAAACCTGTAGCCTGAGGGTGTGACATTGAATTCAATGGACAGAACCTGATCAGAACCCATTTGACTCTAGTTGTCTATGAGCAAACCCGACTGCACCATTTTCTAATCATAAACAGCTTTCGCTAAATGACTGATAAAAGCTGCATCTGCCTCTTCCTCCTCCTCATCTTCCTCCTCTCTTCCCTTCAAACCATCATCAGCCGTCATCAGTGGCAGCAATGCAGTCTTAGCCCCTTGTAGTGATCCACAGTGAGAGATTAACACACACACATGCACACACACTCATAAAGACACACACTCATTGCCTGCTGGGTTGATCCTCCTTCACAATGGAACCAGATTAATGTTCTCCTTGCAGCCTGATAAGCCTCTTTTGTTTGTCTAGCCATCAGAGACAGTGTGTGTATGAATGTGTGTCACATCTTTTTATTTCAGACTTTTTGTGCCGTTTTATTCTTTCCTGTTTTGAGGAGCTGTTATTGCACGTGTTGTCTGTGCACAAGTGTGCTGGGAAGTCTTTCAGGAGCTGGTGTCCTTTGTTTCAGTGTGTATGCCGGCATGTACGCACATGAGGTGAAAGCAGGCGGCTCAGCACCGTGTTTGTTTGTCATCTGTAAAGGGGACAAAGAGCACAGAGACGAGACTCGGGTGTTTGTGAGTATCTCTAGAAAGACAGATGGAGAAACAAAAGCACAGAGTGACTGAAATACTACTTTCTTTTCGGACCTGAGGGGATGAAGTTGAAGGAATACTTTTCTGTTAGTTAAATTTTCTTGTGCTAAAGTTATCTGCAAATCTCAGGACAGCTTTGTGATCACTTCACAGTTTTCCTTACAAAAATTTATCATCAAAAAAAAAAACAGTTCACCAAACAAAAGGTGAATGTTTTGTCTGGTAGGTATTCAAAGCAATGAAAAAGTAATTAAATGCTGATGAAATTCTGCCAGATGACACAAATACCTCTCTTTTTTAATGCCAGAAATACTGGATTTTCTTTGGAACTAATAACATTAATTAAGAGAGGGTGCAACAGTGAGTGGTGAAACTGGCACACGTAAATGAGTTTTTAATGTGAAACGTAAGAAATGCCTGCTATAACAAAGGCATAAAGAATGGATCCGTATTTTAAAGTGCCTGAATTTCTGCACCACTGCCAAAATAAATGTCAAAAACTAAAACAGCTATGCAGGAATTTCTCAAATAAAATAGTCCTAACTGGCTGAATTTGGGTTTAACACATAAACTCAAAGGTCTACAACCAATGCGCCGCTCTATGTTTGTGTTTTCCTGGAAATACCCAAGGTCAAGTCAAATCAAAGTTAGGCATTAAAAAACAGAATTGATTTATTATGTATTGCCTTAAAGCCAGCTTCTTATCTTGAGTAAAATATTGAAAGTGCAGCAGTCAAACGGTTTAATGTCAACCCTTCTCCGGCTTCAGAAGGAGCCAAGTTCTGAGGAGAGCAAGGGTCCAAGTAAATGCCAAGACAGTAGAATAAGTCTATAATCGCACTGTATCAATGCCACGCTTTAAAACTCATGGAAATAAATCCAGCCTGCGCGTGCAAAAATAAATAAATAAAAAAATAAGTACATATCTGCAATTCTTCAGATCAAAGACACGTTTGCCATTTTAATTCTAGCTTCTTGTAACATCTGAAAACCAATAAGATGCGAAAAACGCTGCTCCCGCTTTGCCAACGGCGTTTCCAACACAAGGCAGTTAAGCAAACAGTGATCCTCTATCTCTCTTTTTCACAATCACTGCATTTGTGACTGTGTGGCTCAGTGTGTGCGCGAATGTGCGAGAAATAAGTAATAAGGGAAAACCGAGTGTTTAATGAGAATATGTATTCATGAGCCGACAATTGCCGGGGAAATGGAGTACATTGCCACAGGGAAGGTTGTTATCAATGTTTGTCTAAATATTTAATCTCACTCAAGTTCTCATTTCATACATTATAAACTAAGACATGGGAGCGAAAAAGGCACAATGATGCCTTCTGGTGCATCTCTGGGAAACATTAGGAAGGCAATGTGTGTGACACCAGGGTGAGACAGGCTCAGGGCTAAACTTAGAGTCATTATCCCACTGTACAGGATTAACATGTTCACCTGTAACCATATATATACTCTCACGCTCCGTCCTGTGTGCACACATGATGCCAGACAGGTTTATGATGTAATTAGTACATTTGTCTGACAGCCCGCCCAGTTTACTCGTTAATCTTGACTGTAATCGCCACAGAAGAGAAAGGAAACACTTGAGTAGTTGCCAGGTGCCTGTTGCTTCCCTGACAACAGCCGTTACAAGAATTAGTGGTCACCGGTGGCAACGGTATTGATGTGGCGGGTCACACCGAGACGAAATGAGACAAAAACCACAGAGATCGTCCTTCAAGAGGGTACACGCAGTAGGAGTGTGTAGATTTTTGTGCACATGCAGTTTTGTCTTGTGTTGCTGTAGTGTGTGTGTTGACCTGTAGAGTCTAGAAAACAGTTATTACCTCCGCCGAGCAGGTTATGTGATCGCTCTCGTCTGTCTGTCAGCAGGATTACAGGAAGGTACTTGGATGAAAAGTGGTGGAAGTAGAGGGTATAAGTCAAGGACGAACACCTTATGTTTGGAGCAAATCCATGTAAAAGAGTGTTTTTCTTTTTAACACACTGAATTGGAAATTTTAGAAAGAAAAGCTAGTGCTTTTTCGACAGCAGTTTTTAGTCCAATATGGCAGATACGTTGCTCTTTTGCTTCTTTGACAATAGCAAAGATACACATTGCAAGAAAAATTAAATTGAAAATTTCTCAAAATCATTCTCTCTCCAAATAGAGAAAAAATACCTTAGTTGCTGCACAATTGCAATAGAATAAAAACACCTGAATTTCTGTTTTTGTCATTACAAGTTTTTTGTTGAAATGTAGAACTGTTAACTTAATAAAGGAGAGGGAGAAAACAGACTGAAACTGATGCTTTCTTTGTGTTTTAAAAATGTGGAACAAGAAAAAGACTGGACTTCTGGCTTTGTGCACTTCTGCACTCTCTGAATGCCCTTCGTGTTAATTGTTGAGGGCTTTCCAAAAAAGTAGAGCACATTAATTATACACATAATCATACAACTATTCCAGAACTGTTAGTGGCCTTGAAGACATTATTTTACTTTCACAGCTATGGAGAGTTAGTAGGATCTAAATTTGCTTCACTGGGCGAAATCCTTTGTCTTCTGTGGAGAAAATGACCTCTTAACAAGAGGGATAATATTGCTTTCAGCTTGTTTTATTACAAGCTTTTTAACAAATGAGTAAAACTTAATAGCATTGCTCTCTAAAGTGTGTGAGCCTGTGTCCAAAGTGAATTTTACAGCATCACCAGTTTAAAAAAAAAAAGCTTGTGACACTTGTTGTATATGTTACAGTTAATCTAATTTTAGCTCATCTACTGGCCTAATTTCTGCCACTGATCTGATGCAAGGCAGGATGTGAGTTCTTTCGCAGGGTCGGATGCTGTTCGGCTTTTTATAAATCACCAGGAAAGAGGGGTGAAAAAGATAATGGCTTTAAATATGTGAATAAAAATAAAATCTTCCAAGCCCTCCCTAAGGATTCTTTAAAGATCCGTCTCATCTGAATCTCACTGGAGCAGTATTCAGATTTCCACAGCGCTTTTCCAAATATTGTTTATATGAAGTGTTTTTTATATACATGAGTTTGAAATGAATAATTGAATGCTTTCTTCAATTCTAGAGAGGTGAAGGCACAAACATATACAGATACACATCCATGAGCTGTGTCCTGTATTTATAGTCGTCTGTGAGCTTTTTGATGAGGTGTGATGTGTTTCCTTTCTCCTCAGGCGGCGCTCAGGCAGAAGGAGCTGGAAAAGAGCGTCCAGTGGGCCCAAGAGAACGACAAGGCGCTCCGGCACATCCAGGACGCACTGGCTAACACTGACCGTCACCTGACCACCTACCTGGCTGACCACATCGATGCCCAGCAGATTCCTCAGGAGGCTCAGGTTAGTGTATCAACTGTAGACTCTTCAGTTTGGATGTCTTGGATTATTTGATGACATTTAACACTGAAATCAATCAATTTAAGGAAAAGAATAATACCTTTTTGTGACTAATTAGGCCAAAAGTTTGTTTCTTCTTACAACGGAAACGTAAGAATAGATATTGATGTTTAAAATCAGGGAGTTATGTAGACTTGACACACCTGAACTTTTATTTAACTTCTAACACATGATAGTAGGCTAAGAAGCTAATAGGCTGACCATGATGTCACTGTTTTCATTCAGTCATTCATTTTTTATTGATTATTTTCTAAGTGTTTCTAAGTGGGATGTTCCGTTCAGTATTGAAATAGCTTGTTTTTTACTGGTTTAAATACCTAAAGATGAAAGTCGAAAAGCTGATAATCTTTATCCCTGAAAATCAAATTCGAGGGATATAATGGTTTTACCCCGAACGCCACTAGGACAGATTTGGTTGCATTTCTTATCCCTTGATAACCAACATAGGGGACCCCTAGTGGAAGAACCTTATCAATTCCAGCCTCTCTATGAATATTATAAGTCATCCAAGTGGGGGCGCTTTAGTTGAAAATCAGTTTGTTGTACATAAATCAAGCAATAAAAGGCCGATTGAGAAAAAAATTGTTTCATATTAATCATCTTACAAATGTCCATTTTCGTGCTACCATCCAGAGTTCATTTTCATTCAATAGGTGGAGTTTTGTGAGGAAAAATTGGTTTTTATCTGAAAGTAAGTTCTTATATCTCACAAGTTACTCTTTAGGTAATTATGTGTTATTTTAAGTGTGATGAGATATTTTGACTAGAAATGAGAAAAATACACTTGGTAAGATTTTGATTTTTGCAGTGCTGACCATTATTCGGCCACTATCAGGTCAATGTAGCTCAAATTGAGTTCTTATCGATTGTCTAACAATTATTGTGGATAGGTGAATATATAACAGAGGATTGGGGGGATTTCGGGGATATACCTTTGCCGTCAGCCCTCAACAGCTTAAACTTTGTAAATGATTGAAGTGGTAATTTATATGGCTATTGGCTAAAATAAGTGCATGCCTTCCATCTGACTCACCTGGATGAAAAATGTGCAGATCCGACTTTACTTCACCCAGTGACAATCTAGATTCAGCTCATTAAGACTTTTTTTTTTTTTTTACCAAAACGCAAAATGACCTGAGAAGACCTTTTTCAGCTGAATTAATTGCTCCACATTGAGCCAAATCAGACCTGGCTAGATGCATCGTGAACTCAAGAAATGGACCAAGCTTCATCTAAATAAACTGGACTTTGCTGGAATTAATTAAACTCTAAAAGGTGCATCTGTGTCTAATTATGACGGGCTGAGACTTTACCAGCTTTGAGTCCAATTTGACAGGGGGAAGAAAGACAGGAAAAACACATCTTACATGTTCGTGTGTGTTTGTGTGTCCGTGCAGAGCAGCCCAAGAGAGAATGGAAAATGCTGATGTCGTCCTCTCTGTGGTCCTAATTAAGCCTGAAGCTACTTTGGACACAACAGCAGAAGCACGCACAGACGCACAGTCTCCCCATTTTTTTGTTTTGTTTTGTTTTTTTTGTTTTGTTTTTTGTGTTACTGCCTTTCACCTCAGTCTGCTATGTACATTTATCAGTTTATTTCAGTCCGTATTAACACTTTTCCAGAATAAATGTACATATAAATAAATGCTTAACACTACTTTTACCTCCACACAAATTCACTGATCACTGTTAGGTCATAACATAAAAGCCATATATGTTACAAACGTGACAAAGAGGCTGTGTGACTGTGTGTAGTGAAGGGTTTGAGAGATTATTTCCACGTGCTCTGCAGACCACCAAAGGATGACATTTCTCCCTGTCACACAAGCGCAGGCGGTTAGGAGAATGATTGGATTAGAGTGGTGTGGATGAGCATCTGTGATTACAGGGCCCTTGGTATTTAACAAGAGACAGAGGTGAAAGAGACCAAGTGAGTGTGTGTGTGTGTGTGTGTGTGTGTGCATCTGTGTGTTTGTGTGATAGAGGATACAACTTGTCTATTCTCTTCTTAATGCCTACTCCCCCCTTGTGGTCAGTAGCAGAAGGTACATTTTTAGCTGATTTGTTTAATTTTTATGCTTTCTGTACTTTCAGTCTGACTCTTTTATCCTGCTTTTGGTTTTATTTCATTCCTGATTGGCCCTTTACTTTGTGTGTAACAGAAAATCCAGACAGAACTCAGTGGCCATGAAGCAACACTGGACGACATGAAGAAGAAGAACCAGGAGAGAGAGAGTCCCCAGAGGATCATGGAACAGATTGACCTCACCCAGGTAAGCACTCGAGCACATATAAGGCTTATCTGATTCAGTAAATTCTACTCTTATGGACTACGAACTATAATATTTTTCAGTCAACTATTTTAGCTGTTAAATCATACATTTAGCTGAGTATTGAAACACTTTAAACCAGGGATTAAGTTCAGGTGCTACATACAGCCCGATCTGATCTCAAGTGGGCCTGTTTTGGCCTGTGAGCTACATGTTTGACACCCCGATATTTAACCGTTGTAAGCATATGTCACTTAAAATGCCTTTAGAAACTATTTAAACATCTCTCCTTGCCAAAAAGATTTTTTGTACTATCAACTGCATTAAAGGTTTCCATGTGGAGAACAGCTAACTGGTTATAGTACATTCCCTAAATATCACCATTTGTTATCGCATTTGGCTGTGTTTTCTGTCTTAAGACCCAGTGCCAGTACTTCTGTGGCAGTTTCCAAATTAATTGCCTCTCTATTTAAACTTTCTTATGTGATTTACCACCATTTATTATTAAATTATTGTCTGTATTTTTTTTCCCAGCAAAAATCAGGTATTTTCCTATATTTAATTCACTGATTATGTAGATATTCATAAATGCTCAGATTAAAGTTGAGGGTTGTTGTATCAGAAACAAAGAAAACTGAGGAAAGAGTGGCTTTTTCAGCAATGAAATGAATAACAGAACATAAAATCAAGTGTCTTCATCCACTGTCATCAATCAGACTCCATGGGTTTTACCGGTGAATCAATGTTGTAGAAGATGACGGTGTTTTCACATTCACTACGGAGCCTCTGAACGTCCACATGGTTCATATGTGATGACCATGAACAGATTTTACACCAGTTATTTACATGTATTGATAGGATTAGAGGATCGACAGGTAGTAAACATTTTAGAGTAGATTATTTTGGTCTCCAGTCGCTGTTTAGGTCTTTATGGGTTAATAAATACATTTCAATGTATATGAGATTTCTATTAAATCTTTGTAATTATTCCATATCAATTAAACAAAAATCTCCTTGGATTCCTTTACCACTGTTTTGAAGTCGATGATTTTGAACACATATCAAGTCTAAATATCTTTCTGGCTTGTGAATGTCTCTGTGAACCTTCTCGATGTTGAATATTCACAGAAAATGTTGGCAGATGTCTGGACAAAGTTCAGGCTTTTCCAGAAGCCAGCCAACTTTGACGCTCGGCTGGCCGAGTGTGAGCGTGCGCTGGCCGGGGTCAAAAGTCAGGTCGGGGTGCTGGACATCCGCAGTGTGGAGCAGGATGTAGTGCAGGCACAGCTGGAGCAGTGCATGGTGGGTAATCTCTTCACTTGTTTTTATTTATTTTGGTTCCATGAAAAAAACACAGGGTGAAAATTAAACTACGTCCAATTAGATTATTAATTCACAGGTGCTGAAAGTTGTAAAATGTTTTCTTTTCTAATCTGTCTAAAATATGTGGCCTGTGTTTTAAAGTTGAATATCTGCTAGCACTTCAACAAATTCAATTGAACTCAAATGAACTGAACTAAGTCTGCCAAGTAGAGAAGTCGAAAATTCAACCAAAATGCTACAGCTTGTTCAAGACTACTAGTGAAAGTGCAACTTTTTAAGGCACTTGTAACTTCATATTATATGCATTGTGTGGATGATTTTGACCCTATGTTGGACTCAAAATAGATAAAAATTTGTGTACCTAATGTAGAACAATTCAAAGAGATTAAATACCACTGAGTGTATATTAACTTCCAACCACAACTATAAATTAACAAATGGATGTAAAGGTCTGATCTTACAGCCCTATTGTCTGTATGTCTTGCAGAAGTTGTACAAGGTGTTGAGTGAAGTGAAAGGTGAGGTGGAGACTGTGATAAAAACAGGCCGACAGATCGTCCAGAAGCAGCAGACTGAGCAGCCCAAAGAGCTGGACGACCGTGTGACTGCCCTGAAGCTGCTCTACAACCAGCTGGGATCACAGGTTAAAGCAGACACACACAGCCGCACACACTGGTAACGTTCCACCATGTTTTGGAATTGCCTTTACACTTTTTCATTTGTGTACAGGTAACAGAAAGTAAACTAGAGCTGGAGAAGAGTCTGAAACTGTCGAGGAAGCTGCGTAAAGAGCTGAACGGACTGACTGAGTGGCTCGCTGCCACGGACGCCGAACTGACCCGGCGCTCTGCTGTTGATGGCATGCCCAGTGACCTAGAGGCGGAAGTGGAGTGGGCACAGGTATGACACAGATAAAACCACACATAACACAACACTATTTTAATACATGGCTTCATTCTCTTTGTTTTTCTGATGATTTAATTGTAAGTGAGTAAGCAAAGTTTAGTTACAAAGAAAATAAAACAATACAAAATGCTAAAGCCTGAATAATTGATAAATGATCTGGAGGCAACATAAAAGTCAAAAACAAACACTGAAGACCTGGTGCTTATAGAGCTGGCTCCAACGTGTTTTTATTAGAATTAGAATAAATCTTTATTGTCACTGTCGCAGGAACAATGAAAACACGCAAAGAAGACTGTATAAAAATATCACACAAAATACTGAAAAATGTAGGCAATGTGTTAATCTACTGGATAAAATATTTAATATACATATGCTACTAAAGCAGTCTGAAAATTTCCTGAAATATACAAAAAGCTAACTTTATACAGATGAGACCAATAGATTTGCTTCAGAAACACCTCAGAAATAGCTTTTTCAATGTCAACTTTCTGTCTTAACAGAAAGAAAACATTATGCTTGATACTATAAATCTTTAGTTTCATTCTTGAGTTCATCTGCATTTTATACACTTATAACACTTCACTCATTCATTCATTCATTCATTCATTCATTCATTCCAGTGTTTTATTTTATTTCATGTCTGTTTCATGTTTATGTCTATTTCAAGCCTTTAGTTTTATGTTTCAGCACCCTGGCATTTTACCACTAAAACCTGTTTTACAGTATGAAAAATAAAACAATATGGCACAGCTTGAGGTTGTTTGTTGTCCATATACCCACAGACTCTCCATCACTACTGGGTTTTAGGTGGTGAGACAGACAGTAATATATGAGACTGAGCTGGAGGTGAGAGTGGTGTAGGTGAACGGTTAAAAAAAGGAGGCTGTCGGTGAAGCGCTCTGTAAATAAGTGTGAGAATGTTAACTGTCAACCCACGTCGTTGTAGTCCATCCATGGGGAGACGGAGCGGCGTCAGCCTCAGCTGCAGGCTGTGGTGGACCTCGCTGAGGCCCTGAAGGCTGTGCTGAAGGGCCACGGGGGCCTGGTAGATGACAAAGTCAGCCTGCTGCGCTGCAACTGGATTGCAGTCACATCCAGAGCAGAAGAGTGGCTCAACCTACTGCTGGTAAGAAAAAGGGAGTCATGATGTCCCTTTGTCTTTTTTTAAGCTTTTTTGTCAGAGATAAAATTAGACCCAATTCCCTAAAATAGCTCATTAGAGGCATCGGCATCAGAGTGCTGAGTATAAATGCTTGGTCCTCTCTGTGTATCAGGACTATCAGCGACAGATGCAGAAGCTGGATGGACAGATAGAGGAAGTGAACGGATGGATTGATGGAGCAGAGAAAAAGATGGATGAGATTGACAGCCAAGGACCCAACGACGCTGTGCTAAAGGTTATCATATTTATATTTCTATGTGTCATATAGAATCTCAGTTCCTTATTTATCCCAGTGATTTTCTTTTTCATATTTTCTGAGTCTATTGTAGATGAGATAAGAGGGTTCCATTGCAGTCTAATTTGAGAAGAAATACAGTACGGAGAATTATTTATTATTAGCTGTGGGACAGAGTGATTAATCATTAACATACTTATCTTTTGTTAATGCCTGGCGTTCTCTCTATAGTATTGTTAAATATGGCTTTGATCCCCTTCAGTGATATGAAAGCAAAGTATTAACTTTCTCTAAACATAGTTTTACCCAATTTTGCAAATGAGTTCAGACAATTCTCTCTCTACACTGTATGGCTGTGTTTGTGAACCGTGTGTGTGTGTGTGTGTGTGTGTGTGTGTGTGTGTGTGTGTGTTGTGTAGGTTTTGCGTGCTGAGTTGGAGATGACGAAGGATAAGATGGAGGAAGTGAGGACTCTGGCCCAGGAGCTCATGTCCACCAGGGGGGAGAACTGCCAAGCCCAGGTGGGACCCAAAGTGGAGCAGCTCAACCAGCGCTTTGACACCATCTCACAACGCATCGCCTCTGGACTGGTATGGATGGGAAGAAAAAAGGGAACATAGAGAGAGAGACAGACAGGATTCTGCATAATATTACTTAAAAACAGACTTTTTATTTGTTTTAATTTGTTACTGGTTATTTAGCTGTAAAATTCCATTTTATTTATTTCTGTTCCTGTCTAACATAATCTAAAACATTCTCCATATATTCACCTAATAGACTCCAAACTCACTAAATCCGCATCAGACTCTCCCTAAATAGACTCAAATCTTTGCCTAAATTTACTTTAAAGTCTCCCTAACCAGACTTCAAACTCTCTTTCTTGAAACACTGGCTTAACACACTTCAAACTCTCATACCACATTTACTTCAAACTCTCTCTAAATCTTCTCCAAAGTCTTCTCTAAATTTACTTTCTCCTGGACACTAATGATCTTCTGTTCTTTCTGTGCCTGTGCATCTTTGCCGTGGGCATGTGCGTGCACGTGCATGCGTGACAGACGGCAGCATCAGCCAAGGAGCTGGAGCAGTACCACAGCGAAGCACAAATCTGGTTGGAGCTCCTGGAGGAGGAAGTCAAACAGGGGGAAAATCTGAAGGAGGAGGACTTCCAGGAGGACAAGGTTATAAAATAATAATATGAACCCAGTGGTGGCAGAAGTAGTCACATCCTTTATAAAAGTAGAGGAAAAAAAAAAGAAATCTGTAAGGAGTAAAATGTAATTAGATTATTGAAGTAATAGTTTTGGTTTGGCTCCTGTTGTATGTTATATCTGATATGATTAGATTCTGCTAGTTTGATGGATTTTGCTGTTTTCTATATTTGTTTGTACTTGTCCCATATAAAATGTCTATTTATGGTCATCAAATAACAGCACTAAAGTTAGTTGTCATGATTTATTTTTTATTTAATTAATTGACTCAAAACAGGACACAGTGTAGTAGATGCAAAGCAACTATAACTTATTGTGTCCAGAAAAAAAAAAAAGTGTATATGTTTAAGTCTTTTTTTAATTTCAAGATTTATTATCCTGGTGTAACGTTACTCACCCTGGGCAATTGGGCATTTCTTATTGTTGGGTCCTGCAGAGGCACCAGATAAATCTGAGGACTCATCAGATGATTAATGGGAGAAAAATGAGCAAAAAAAAAAAAAAGCCCTGTTACTGAAGGTTTCACTTATTTGACTTTTTGTCTAATCTTTCGTTTTTGGAGACATATTAGATCGTTTGAAGGAAGGAGAAATCCGCCTTTGTTGGAGTTATTAACAACTCAGAGATATCGGAAATGTGAGCAGACTACACATTAAGGATGCTGGAAACTGCTGAATTCATTTTTAATAATGTGCTGTCATACTGTCAATTGTGTAAATTCTTCATCATAAAATTCCTTAAGCACAGGAGAAATTACAAAAAGTACAATAAACAACATGAGATGTAATAGTTGAAAATGGAAAATACCCTTAAATCTGTACACAATTAATTAATTGAGTTATTTTCCATCAGTGTCTGCATTTGATTATTCCATTGTGTGATGTTTGCACTGATGATTTCTATGTGCACATTTGTGTAGGATTGTGAAGAAGGTGCAGTGAAGGAGTTATTGTTGAAAGGAGAGAATCTACAGAAGAGAGCCCCAGATCAGGAGAAAAGAGAGCAAGTCAGACTGAAACACAACCAGCTCAACAGCAAATACAACACTGTGAAGGTAACACACAAACACTTGGTACTTCCTCTATTTCAGTGATTCTCAACTTGGGTCGTGTTCATTTGTCTGGGCAAAAAATAATGTTAAGAAACCAATCCTGTGTTTTATTTTTTATGGAGCTGACGCCGCACATTCACACTCCTCAACAGTAGGTGGCGGTAATGCACTGTAATGCTAATTTATGCCATAAAGCATAAAAGAAGACCCAAAAGTTTCTATTTATATCATGGCGAAACTCAGGTATGACAAGGATCAGATATAGTTTTACTTCTACTTTAATTCTTGAATAAGTGACTGAATGGGCTTTTAATTTTTAACTGAGTACACATTTTTGGTTTTGGTTAAAATTTGCCCAATTTAGTTTTAAAGGGAGTATTTCCTTATTTAGCATCGCCACCTGCTGGTCAGTTTGGTTTATCATTAAACTTGTCTTCTGTGTTGACATACTGTGATATTCTGTCTTATCTCAGGTTTAAAACACACCACGTTGAGGTGTAATAGTAGGTCCTGAAGCCAGACTAGTTTAGAACCACTGCTCTATTTCATCCCTATTTTTATTCAGTGTTACGTCAACCCTGGCCCCACGAAACCACAGAACCCTAATGAAGCTTGTATTTGTGACGTGTTTTTTGTGTCTCCATCTGTTTTCAGGATCTGCGCTTGCTGAGGAACAGGAAGGCTTTGGCCATCGCTCCCCAGTGGTACCAGTACAGGAGGAAGTCACATGATCTACTGGCCTGGCTGGACGATATCCAACGCAGCGTCGACCAACTGCCCGACCCCCCTGAAGGGGAGAGGGTCAAGGTGACGACACACGGACATGAACACACACACACACATACATACATGTACAGGCATGATAACCAATTTATGACTCTCCACAACAGCCTCTCATGTTTGTCCATCGTCCTCTCTTTGTTTCTTCTCTCATTTCCCTTACTGTTTAATAAAATGCTAAGGCTAATGTCATCTGAACCCATAATCCAATAACAGAACAGTTGGGACATTTATTCATGTTGTAGGAAAAACACACATCTTTTTTTCCTGTGTTTCTTATTTCTGCTTTCCTCCAAGGGTTCGTGTCAAAGCTTTTCCAAGGAAATTTTCCCCAAATCTTTATAGAAAAAATAGAAATAATAGCAAATCAATTTTTTGTCCCCAGCAAAAGATTGCAGTTTTTGTCTGGGGGTCTTTCTCTACTGCTGTGCGTTCTAGGTTAATTGAACTGTGTTGTGTGTAGCATTTTAAGATCAATAACCCATTACCAAATTAGTTTTGAAACAGTAGAGTAATTGCATTATTATTCCTCATTACAGCTGCTGCTTATTGACCTGTACAAATTGTTTCAGTGTATGTACCACTGGTTCGCATTGTAATCACTTCACTCTGAAAAAACAGCTTTTTCCTACAGCTAGAGCCGTCCATTATAGCAAGATGGAAAAAACAGGCTCTAAAACTAATCTCCAGCAGTATTTTTAAGGCAACACTTACAAAAGGGAGGCCCTCACCTTTTATAATCTCTTGATTTTAATACACACATTTGGAGCAGTTTTAAAGTTCTAAAAGTTTTGACTAAAAACCCTCGAATCCTGCACTTGTTTTTTTTTTTTTTATTTGTCTCCCCTTTTGACTGTATTTGTGTCTTTCATTTTCAGATGATCACTATGACATTTCGTTAAGCGGACGTCTCACGCGCTTGCCTCAGACTCACCTTTGGCGCAGCTGAGATTTATCACTGTCTGTCCGTCTGCCTATTCATCTGTCTATCTGTCTCCTCATGCTTCTTTTCACTCCCACTCAGCCCACTCCCACACACAGCGCTTACTCCTCTGTATTTTCTCTTATTGAAAAGGACGGTGACTGTATCCCCTGATGATGTAAATAAAGTTTGAAGGCAGTGTGCACCTCGTAATTATAGCACCGTTTCTCATTTTGTTTCAATGGAGATATTTAATATACAGTAAGGATTCCTGACAAACATGAAAAATTGTCTTTTTTATTAATGCCTTTGTTTGAGTGTGTGTTGTGTTTATGAGTAAATGAACATGTTTCTTTACTTTTATTATGTATTCCTAGTCCCTCTGTGTGTGAGTGTGTGTGTGTGTATGTGCGTATTCGAGTACATCCACATGCTTCTCTGTGCTTTCCTCCCCTGGGCCCGGCCAATAGCAAGTGACGTCCTGGTTGATTTTTATCCAATAGGAAATTGGCTCAGAGTTCGACAAGAAGAAGGAGGAGCTTAAGGAGGTGCAGGGCTTAGCCAATCAGCTCTCAGAAGCTGGAGCCGCCAATCTAGTGGAGCCCCGCCAACTCCAGCTCAACACGCGCTGGGTTGAGGTGGAGGGCAAGTTCATACCCTTCAAAAGACAATGTGTGAGTTTCAGTAGGCCTGACTTTTACATCTTCTAACAGGAAATAAGATACTAACAGAGTTAATTTGTCTAACAATCAAAAGACTGTGTGAGTCTTTTGAAGCAGTTATTTTACTAACTCTTAACATGGTACTTCATAGTATTGGTGAACCAAATCCCTTTCAGACATCAGCTTTAAATATTCTCAAGTAATTACAATGGAATTAGGAAAAGTAATGAACTCACTATATTTTCATGCAACTAAAAAAACCTTTATTTCAATTTAACTTTCATTGCTTGAGCTTAAAGGCAAAGTACGTAACATAGATGACAGTGAATAATGGTGGATTTACCTGTCGAGACCCTGCTTTCTGCCTGGATTTTTTCTTTTCTTCTTGTTTTGTTGTGTTCAGGATGTTTTTTTATGGCATCAACCCCAACATAGTGAGCTTGTATCTTCAACCAATAACAGCATCAAACAATGTGCATGAGCAGAATGATGTAAAAATGAAGCATTTAGCAGCTCTCTCTTCTTTCGGCCTTCCGTACTTATATTGCACCGTTCTGCCTATGAGACAAAACTCTGGGCAAAGCACACATCAAAAACGATGCACAACGGAAACATTTCCATATAGTTTTATGAATATGTAGAGGTACTTACTTGTGTTTTTAGAATATAACTGCTTTGACAGAATCAGGAAATAACTTTTTATTTTTCTATATCTGCTTTTTTTCTTGTAGTCTACCAAAACTCTTGCTCTGTTAGTTAAAGTTTGACCACTTCTTTCACAAATATAAGCAATAAATGTTACATACTTTGCCTTTAATGTGGTATTTTAATGGTTTTAGCTTCAAAATAGGGTATAGTGGTAAACAAAACAAGTGAAGGAAAAGAATTTAGACATTTTCACAATTAGAATTTGCCCTCAAAATATAATTGTAGTTGCTTTTTTTGTTTTTCTTTGCCGCATTCTCATTTATATGTCTTGAGTTACATGTGCAGCACGCTCACATGTTGAAATCTCATTGGTTGCCCTGTCTGGCTCTGTGTCTCTGCATGCCCCTCTCTGTACCAACCAATCACATTACACCCTCACAGTTTCCGGATCAGCCTGTAACTGAAGATGTATGTATCCTGTAAACATTCACAGTCGCATTGCACATACAGAATGCAGCAGCAGAGGATCAAATACACATCTATCTATCTGTCAGATTTCACGGGTGCCGAGGGGCGTCATAAGCACATAATTGGTTTCATTTCCATCTTTATTTACCAGGAGAGCAAAGGCTGAACATGCGTAATGTCCTTCAGCTCTGGTTTCCTTCAGTGTTTTAACTTGAACCTGGATGAAGCCCAAGGTGCAGAGCTGTTCAGGCACTTCAGTGCATTACTCAAGGACTCTTGTGTCGTAACAATTAAGGCAGAGTTGGAGACCTCATTTTCCATACTCTTCAAGCTGGTGTGGGTATTCTGTGATAAGTGCATTAGATAGCATCAGATTACAGCAACAAAACTCTTGTGCATTTAAAGTCCCCATGGAACCACTAATGGAGTATGTTTTCACTTTTATCATATTTTTGTGCTGGCTGTAAAAACAGTTTAGGGCATGTTCTTTCACCATAAAAATTTGACTTTGCTCTAGTTAAGTGATTCTCAACTGGTGGGTTGCAACCCAAAAGTGGATGACAAACCTGTTTTCAGTGGGCAAAAAATAACGTTAACCCTGTAAAGCCTGAGCCATTAAATCATTGACATAAAATTCCAGTTTTTTGAAAATGGAGCCTTTATTGGTCCTTCTGAACAACCAAAACTTTTTTTTTTTTTTCCAAATTTCAATTTCCATGTATGAGTTTCTTTCAATTTTGTGTCATATTTGATACATTGGGTCTCAATGTTCAAATATTATTATTTTTTAACATTCAAAAACATGTCTAACAAATTGGTAATTCCTTTTCAAACTTGGCAAAGTTCTGCCTCCTTCCTCATTAATGACAATCTTGTAGTGTCACTGGAGAGGCCTTTGGTGAATAAATTCCTCCCGCCTGGTGGATTATGTATGTATTGCATGTAACTAATTGTATACATCAGGTTTTTCAAGAAAAACATATCACTGATCATGTAGAGGGCTTCAAAGCTCATGTATCAAATATGATATGTTTGGCGTTATAGGGTTAAGAAACCAATCCTGTGGTTTATATTTTTATGGAGCTGAATGCCGCCCATTTACACTCATTAACATTAGGTGGCAGTAATGCACTCTAATGCTAATTAACAACATACATGTCAGAGCATAAAAGAAGATCTAAAGTTTCTATTCATATCATGGTGAAATTTGGGTATGACAGCAACTACATCAGATATGGTTTTACCTACATTGAGCACAAAATCCTCGGTGTGTTTAGTGCTTCAACATAAGTGACTGAATACACTTTTAATTTTTAATTAAGTGCAGATTTTTGGTTTTGGTTAAAATGTACCCAATTTAGTGTTAAATGGAATATTTCCATATTTAGCATCACCACCTGCTGGTCGGTTTGATTTATCCTTAAACCTGTCTTCTGAGTTTTCATACTGTGATATTCTGTATTATATCAGGTTCAAAACACATATTTTTATTAAATACATTGGAGAAGTTTAACTGCTATAAATTTGGGTCACGGCTTGTCATTGAGGTGTGATAGTGGGTCCTGAAGACAGACCAGTTGAGAACCACTGCTCTAATTGGTCAGTTCCAGTTTTAGTTGCTTATCATTTGCCCGAATCCCTAAAATGACTCATGACTCAGTGATCTGTGCATCCATTTGTTTGGATCAGCTGAGTCCTTCTACAAACAGCGTCTTCCACAAACTTCTTGCAATTTTTGCAAAGTAATAACACGCATACTCCTATGTAAAAGCTGCCGAAAGTCACATAAATTACAGTAAGGTGTTGATTTGTAGGGAAGAAAGGAAGTGACTGAGCCAAATCTGAGCCCAACAGTCAGAGCGAGAGAGAGAGATGGTCCAGTGAAACCCTACTCAGAACTGTTACCTGAGACCCACTTCACAGACATAGAATCCACTGCAGTGTGAGTCCTCTGGTTCATATTTATCCTTATAGATGTGAGCAGTCCATTCTGGCTCAAATGACTCAAACAATCCGGACCATGAATTCCTATGACTCCATTAATTTCCCATCACTAATATGTGGTGATCACATTTGATTTCTTTATTTCTTTATTTATTTTACATTGAGAAGACAGTTTTACAATCCATTAAAATTACATTTATTCATGACAGTAAAATAGCGTTAGTTTTGTGTGAAACAACTGTATCTCTCAACACTTTCCACCTTCTCTTGGTCATGTTAAAGCTGCAGGGATAATGTTACCACACTGCAAAAATCAAAATCTTACAAAGTGTATTTTTCTCATTTCTAGTCAAAATATCTCATCACACTTAAAATAAGACATAATCATCTAAAGAGTAACTTGTAAGTGAGATATCAGAATTTATTTTTAGGCAGTAGATCTTGAAAATCTTATTTCAAGAAATCTTACCAAGATAATTTTCACTTGTTACATTGGCAGATGTGTTTTGATAAAATTAAGCAAGAAAAATCTTGAATTAAGCAAAAAAAATCTGCCAATGGAACAAGTGAAATTTATCTTGGGAATATTTATTGAAATAACATTTTCAAGATCGATTGTCTAAAAATTTGTTCTTATATCTCACTTATAAGTTACTCTTTAGGTGATTATGTCTTATTTTAAGTGTGATTAAATATTTTGACTAGAAATGAGAAAAATGCACTTGGTAAGATTTTGATTTCTGCAGTGCACTTAACACAACTTTTAGGTAGTAATTTTTTTGGATTTTATGATAAACTGTGACTTTCTTGAGTTGCAATAATTCTCACATCACGTGTGTCACGATGAACATTTTCTCTCACCATAGACAACCATATGTATTTTTTTGTAGATTCCCACGTTGGTCTGGTGGAAGGAGCCATAATGACCCAGAACTAGGGTGACAAGTCCCAACAAAGTAAACATGGGCTTAACAGTTTGTGTTGGACATGTGATGGACACTACAGACTCTAACAACCATATCACAGATTAAATCCAACATTAACAAAACAGGTTGAACCTCCAGCATCTGAATGATGTAACATTTTTTTATTGTTTCACAATTCCATCACAAGTAAACACGATAAGCATTACACAGAACTAAAGATTCACAGATCTGTCTAATGGCCTGCTTGTATTCCCTTTAAAAGCGGTCAAAATGCAGGACATAATATGTGGGTCAGTAAGTAGCAGAATATCTACTCATGGGGGAGTGACGAAACATTTTCGAAAGTGTTTCACTGGACGTAAAATTAGCATATGACCCCGAGAGCAGGATGAGGCATCAAGATGTTTATGTTGTTTTCCAGGAAATGAGAAACTCTAAAATAACAGTAAGAATCCCTACATCATAGTTAGGTCAGATACTGGAGCAGAGATGACACATCAAGCGGCACATGATGTACTGTATCTTATTTCATGGGGACTTTAATTTCTTATCCCGCGTTTTGTGCACATTATAGTAGTGTATTTGGTGTCAGCTTGTATGTTTTGTAGGCTGCACTTTGAGAACATGCCGTCACAAACCAGCAAATCATTCCCAACTAAGGGGTGTTATTTAGTCTAAAGGGAAGCTACTTAAAAGCTCTGAGTGCCTGAGCAGCAGTGAATCATAGCGGCATAGGCTGTGTAAAAACTTGACTATACATTGAATGCAGCAGTTGTATATATTCAGAAGTACAGATGTGTATTTTGTCCAAATAGTCTAGAAGAAAGATCAGATGATGAGAGTGGAGGAGAAGCTGTTTTAAGTGTCTTATTCTTTCCTGCCTGTTTGATTTGCAGTTGTTTCAGGCACCAAATCAGATGTTAAATCCCTAAAAACAAGCCTTTCCTTGTAAGAGTGGTGACATCCACTCCCTGCCTTTGTTATAATAAATCCTACTTTACTGGCAGGAGCTTGAGAATAATGGGTCTAGGCAAAGATATAAATACTTGTTGAATCTTTGTTCTGTTAAAGCAAGAATCAACATTATCACTGACCCACTGATCCAAGAACTACATTTCATTTCCACTCTATGATAGGCTGTGCACTAAACTGGCTGTAATTGTTTTGATTGCCAGCTCTTGTTAATTAGAGGATGTCTTGCGTGAGACAAACCATATGTTACTTTAAGTCTGGACTCTCCCTCTCATCATCTAGATCTGCTCTGTTTCCCCATATAAGTACTCAGTAAAAACACAGTGCTCAGTGAATCACAAACACATGCACATAACGTCCAGAAGCACAATAAAATAAAATGGAAAATGAAATGTACGTGTACAGTGAAATGGGCCTTTATTATGAATGGAAGTTAACTAATAGGAGATGTATGGCTCTCTTATACTGGGTTGTATAAGCACTTTAACTCTCACAGCACTCCCAGGGTAACACTCATGCCTAAAAATAACGATTATATGCAGACAGTTTGCATTAAGAATGTACTTATAGCGACTGTAATCAGGGTCAGTGCATGACTATAATCGTTGCCTTATGTAAAACTGTCCTTAAGCAGCTGGCACCACAGAAAGCCACCAAGTGAGAAAAAATTATCAAGATATATCTAAGCAGTTGAAAATGTAAACTATGATTCTTTAGTACAGATTCTTAAAATGTAATTAGTTCTTTGATTTGAAAAATAAATAAAGTCTTAATTGTATTAAAATATCTTTGATAAATTTTTGACATGGGAAGCAAGATTGGATAAATAGTCTTTTTAATTACATTTATTAATTCATCTTTAGAACGTCATAGGGTCACAGGGGTGCTGGAGCCTATCCCAGCTACTTATGGGTGAAGGCGGCGTACACCTTGGACACCCCGTTCATCGCAGGGCTGACATATAGAGACAAATAACCAATCACTCTCACATTCACACCTATGGGTAATTTAGCTTAACCAATTAACCTAATAGGTTTTTAATTACATTTTACTTCAATTTATTGATAATTTTTTACATACTTTACTGAATGCATCTTACATTAACATCGTACGGATCAGGACAGTAGAACTGGCTGCACTCATATGAACAAAAACATGTTTAATATTTAATCAACATAAAGTAAAAAAATATATGTATTGTTTTAGTCTTCAGTTTAGGTTAAGTCTCACACTGAGTTGCACTCAAAAGTCTTACACGATTTTAAATCTAGCTTATTTTATGCTCAGCTTCTCAACTGGTGGGTCGTGGCCCAAATGAGGTCTGAAAACTTGCTCCAAGTGGGCCGTGAAGTATGTGGTTTTAAAACTGTTTTTATTATTTTATTATACACTGTTGCCCATAAAGTTGGAATGATTTTTTCAGACACATTCCTCTTTTTAGTCCTATTTATACGCATCAGTAATCACCTATGACCAGGTACAATGATTACATACTGAGCCCCAGTTACACTTTATTTATCAAGAATAAACACATTTTCAATCATTTCATGAGAAGAGGTAAAAATATTTAATTCTAACATTATGGGCAACAGCGTATTGTTAATTTAAAAGAGACAGTGCAGAGTACGTGTATTGTGAGTTAATTTTCATCCATAGTCCCAAGAGGGTGGTCACGTGATATGCAGGTTATAGAAAAATCTGTAAATGTTCTAAACAATCTAATGTCAGATTTTTATTTTGAAAAACATGTCAAAGTCATACAATAAGAGATGGTCACCATTGTAAAGTAAGCATTTGATGGACAGATGTTTATAGGTGACATAAGGTGAATTTGACCATAAGTGTCTTAATATGGTCTCTGGTTTAATATGGTCTTAATACTGTGACAGTGAAAAGTGTGTGACCTGTCAGAACTAAAATAAAAACCTGAAATGTCATTTAGAACTGAAGCACGCTGCCACTCTAAGTCATGACATTCACTCAGTTTATTTTTACTCAGGTGTGAATACGTATGTTTGAGCCTATTCTTCAGAAGTTTGTTTCGTTACAACCCTTAGTGACCCCTCAAGCCATGTTTGGATGTTTTTGCCATTTTTCTTTTCTGATTTCAGGATAATTATGGCTGTGTTACAGCTTATAGTAAGAATTTTGGCAAGAATATTTCTTTTTACAAATATTTTCTGAATCTAATATTCATACACAAAAATGTACATGTTATATGTACTGCTGGAAAATGATCATATATCAATTTTTCAGCTTTTTTCTGCATCAATCTCTTAAATCACTTAGGCTCCACTCAAAACTGTGTTTAAAAAGTGTTCAATAATTTTCAGGATTTTAACCATTTAACTGCCAGTTTAAATATCTGATGCCACTTGTTTTATTAAAGAAAAAACAACACAAAATGTGAGATAAATTTATTATAATACGTGGTGGAGGGATGTGGCATTTAATAATTAATAGTATTAACCTTCAAATATTAGCAATAACACTTTCAGTGTCAGTCAGCTAGTCAGTTTTTGCCATGAGCGTCCAACACGGAACAAAAACTACTAATGTACTGAAATCAGTGTTATTGCTAATCAGACATGTCCAAGACTCTAATATGTAACAATACCACATCCCTCCTCATTGTATTAAAATGTCTCATATTTTGTGTTGTTTTTCTATTAAAACAAGTGGCACCACATACTCAAGCTTGTATACAAAGTGTTAAAATCATGAAAATGAGTCAGGTTTTGTGCAGAGAAGAGTAAATGAAAGGGATCCACAAGGCTTGATAAAAGTGGATCAACCAGGGGAAAATGTGGGTCCCAAGGCCACACCAGTTGAGAACTACTACTCTAAGCCATAGAACTGCTGCTTTAAATTCCAGAAAAGCACAATGTGATGATACACATTAGATGAAAATAAGTAGTATTTGTCGGGACAATGATCGCCGTCTGAGATTATGTAGAGATCTGTACACATGCCACGATCTGTGGAAATAAAAAAGGGCTCCCTCCCCAATGGAAACCCAGTATGACAGGGCTATTTATTTTGGGTTAATTAAAAAGTGTCATTTAACGGGAGAAGCGACTGCCCTCGTTATGTGTGAGGCGATACAAGCATAACAATGAGGTGAAATTAACAGGCCCGAGTGTTAATATCCCGGTATCTGCGCTCTGTGGAAAGGAGCTTCAGTGGTCGAGGCAGCTTCATTTACCAAGATGAGTTCCAATACATTATTGTGCATCATAGTCAGGGGAAATGTAAAGTTAATTTGCATTCTCCATTGGAAAAAGTTTACCTATAACCAAAGTCTGGATCTGCTTGAATAAATTAAAAGTCATTTGCCCTGAATATGGTCATGATATTCAATAGGAACAATTAAAAAATATAGTTGAATGGGAATTTTTCCTCAGGAAACTGTATGATATCTGATCTTTTCTGCCTAAACAACCTTGAAATGATACGGGGCTTCATTTATCAAAGTGTGAAAATAAATCTGCAGTTTATGTAACGCAGCAAAAATACTCACTGCATGATCATTGAAATATGAGCTGTCTTTTGGATTCAGTTACAGCTCTGGAAAACATAACAGATCACTGTTTTCACTATTCATAGTTTGAGGAAAGTTTCTGTTGATTCTTGTAACAAATCAGATGATGTTTCTCACAAATTCCAAATAAAAGTATTGAGAGTATTTGCAAAAGAATGACAGAAACTAGAGAGACTAAGCAAGTTCATATCCATTTTTCAACAAGGAAGTGATAATGCAACTCTGATTTTCAGCCACAGCTTTCATGCATCTTAACTTCCTCCATCAGTCTTTAACATTGTTTTTTTATTCAGCTCGTGATGCAGCAAAGCTGCATCTCAGCTTTGTTTGACAGATTATGATCCTCCATCTTCCTCTTCATCATAACACAGAGGTTTTCACGTCTGGAAAAATGTGGAGTGATCTTGTAGTTTTTTCAGAGCTGCATTTGTGATTAGAAATTGCAATAAGAATGTGAATATATAGAATAAGTGAAGTCCCAGTTCACTTAGTTAGAAAGCAGATCGTTTTTCATTTCATTCCTGTCGGTGTGTGTTGGTACCTATGCCTCCTTGTGTGTATGTGGATATACTTCCTCCACTTGTTGTGTTTTGTGTGTTTTAATATGTGTGTGTATGTGGGTGTACAGGAGTACCTAACAGAGCTGCAGGCGTTGCTGCGTTCAGTGTCAGAGACGGACTTCAAGCTGAACTCTCCTGAATACTGGCCTGCAGCTTATTATAACCTGCCTCAGCAAGAACACTGCCTTAAGGTCAGAACCGCCTCAGAGTGGCTGTATACGTTTTCTAAGGAGACAAAACCTATAGAATTTGTAATCACACTGTGTTTTTTACGGCTAAAGTTCCTTCAGTAAACACTAAACCTTCACATCGAATAGCTGAAATATTGAAATTGTATACTGACCAACGTTTGTCTCAACCTCCACACAAGCAGGAGGTGAAAGGGAGTATCGACAAGCTGCGAGGCCCAGTCGAGGGGGCATTGGCCAGGAGAGAGGAGATGGCTTTGGGGGCGCGGCCTCTGGAGGGTCAGAGGATCCAGGAAACCGCCGGTCTTCTTAGTACAAACTGGGAGAAACTTAACAAGCTCTACCAGGACAGAATGAAGTAAGAAAGAGTACTATTTATATCTAGTTTATTTCTTATTATCATGACCATTCAATCTATGTAGCTTTATTAATATTTTACTACTTATTAGGCCTGAAAATACAATTCATTTCCAGTAGGTCAGATTAGATTAGATTAAATAGAACTTTTTTGATCCCTTGGGAAGAGCCCTCGGGAAATTCAGTTTTCAATAGCAGTACAATATCGAAAGTGCAGTATAAGAAATATCATAAGAAAACAGTAATGCAACAACTATAAAAAACTATTAAAAAAAAAAAAGACAGTAGTAAAAACACAGGCAATAAGCTTTATGCACAGCTCCACTACTTCCTGAACTTAAAGCAGCTCCTTTATTTCCTGTCTTTCATTATTGGACATTATTAGTCAAGCACACCTGGATTAATCAGTGTGTCCAATTATGAAAGACAGGAAATAAAGGGATTGGTTTAAGTTCAGGAAGTAGTGGGGCTATGCATAAAGCTCATTGCACATTGGAAAGTACGAGTAATAACAAATAACAAACCAAACGCAGTCTGTTTGTTTGTTCATTTATTTCTTTATTTCGAATTAGCATCAAAACCAAACAACAAAAGGATTATATAAAAGAAAGTCCAACATTTGAAAAGGAGTGGGATGAAGTTTAACTTATACAGGATGGGGAAGCAAAATTTACAATGAACATTTAGTTGTTTTTTCTCAGCAGACACTACGTCAATTGTTTTGAAACCAAACATATGCTGATGTCATAATCATACCTAACACTATTATCCATACCTTTTCAGAAACTTCTGCCCATATGAGTAATCAGGAAAGCAAACGTCAGAGTGTGTGATTTGCTGAATGCACTCGTCACACCAAAGGAGATTTCAAAAATAGTTGGAGTGTCCATAAAGACTGTTTATAATGGAAAGAAGAGAATGACTATGAGCAAAACTATTACGAGAAAGTCTGAAAGATACTATTAAAGAAGAATGGGAGAAGTTGTCACCCGAATATTTGAGGAACACTTGCGCAAGTTTCAGGAAGCGTGTGAAGGCAGTTATTGAGAAAGAAGGAGGACACATAGGATAAAAACATTTTCTATTATGTCAATTTTCTTGTGGCAAATAAAGTCTCATGACTTTCAATAAACTAATTGGTCATACACTGTCTTTCAATCCCTGCCTCAAAATATTGTAAATTTTGCTTCCCCACCCTGTAGTCTCCCGCCCCCTTACCCCATCCTTCAACCAACCCTAAATTCCTATGTCAGATCCCATAGGTAACTCAAAAATCCTATACATATCACACTAAATCTGAGCCCAGCAGCTACTGTTTGGTTTCAGTTTGTACAGTTTTGCTTGTGTTCCAGTGTCTGATGAATCATGATGTCTTATTTTCAATCAGTCAAAGTTTATTTAAATAGCACTTGACAACAACATAAAGAAGATCAAAGTGCTTAACATATAAAAGCATAATTAAATTATAAGATAGCAACAGTTTAATCAAATACTATAAAAATGCTTAAAACAATAAGATACAACACACAGTGATTAAAAAAAGACCATAGATTTAAAACCTAAGAGTGTCTCAGTGCTAAGGGTTATTTTCTCTTAAGAAATTTCACACAGATAAAACTTCAGCTTCATGCATTTAATGATGTTTTTTTGCATACAGCCCCAATTCAGAAAAAATTGTGACGTAAAATGTAAATAAACCTATTATTCCAAAATTGTTCCATAAACTGGTGAACCTCTGCCCATCTTTACTTATCAGAGAACTAAGATGTTCTTTTTATATCCAGTCATGTCACCTTTTGCCAGTTAACATAATTATTTACAAAATGTTTCTCCATTTTTTTTTTTTTTTGGATCACTTAGATTTATAGTCTTTCGTTGCCCCCACCCCAACTTTTTGAAGACTGACATCAGTCTCAAAATTTCTTAAAGTTTTCTACGTTCTTTTGAGGAAAAAGAATGTTTGTATGAGATTTCAAATCACTGCATTCTGCATTTATATTATACACAGTGTCCCAACTTTTTGGGACGTGGGGTTTTAATAACATGATATAATTGTTTACCTTCAGCATTTTCCGAAAATTAAAATGAATCGGTGTTTCCCAAAGGCTGAAATTATTTTCTTAAATGCCTGGTTTGAACCAGAATCCACAAATATATTCAATTTACTGAAAGAAAGCAGAAAATATTCAGTTTTAAGCAGCCGACTTTTTGGCCTTTCAGTATTTTGTTTTGTTGTTGCTTCCGTTATCTCTTACTTGTAGAGCACCTTTAATTGTCTGAAAGGTTTTAAATAAATAATAATTACTTAATTTTTGATACATAAGAACAGTGTGAGATCAGGATCATAGGTTAGGGATGGATACTCAATGGAAGTCAAAAATGGAAGAGTACTGTTTTGTTACAGCACTGACTTGAGTTTGTATAAATAGTCATTACCAACACCAGGATGTATTGTGATCACTTTGCTTTGTGTGCGTGTGTGCATGTGTGTTTGTTCGTCAGCAGCATAACTCCAAAAGTTTTTCATGAAATTTTTAGGAAATGTTGATACTGGCACAAGGAAGAAATTATTAAATTTTGGTGGTGATCGGGGGGGGGCAGATCTATCTTGGCGGAGGTCTGCACTCTCTGAGTGCTTTTCTTGTTCATTTCATGTACATCTTTGAGTAAACATCTGTGTGTGGGTGTTTGTGTGTTTGTGTGCATATCAAGGCGCTGGCAGGACTGCAACTCCAAGTGGCACAAGTTTGTTTCGGACCAGAAGGCGCTTGAGGAGTGGCTGAATGAAGTGGAAAGTACTCTGAAACTGGCCGAGACTGACCCCACAGCACACAAACAGCACCTCAGGGTAACTCACACAAACACAGTCCACAGCGACACATGAGCAGACACACAACCATTTCCGGTCATATGCTATACGATGCAGTAAAGGAAATAATAACTGTCACATTGGGTAGCTAAAATTTAAAATGATACAGTTCAACCCACAAATGTGGCTGCTTCGGTGTATTCCAGTTACCAATGACTCATGCTTCATCTCTGCAGTCCACTAATGCTGCTCAAGTGCCCTTAAGCAAAGCACAAACGTAAAAACAGCCTCAGAACTGCCTTTGTCAGCAATTTGATCTGTCTTTTTTTCTGTATTTCTTTTTTTGTGATACTTAAAAAAGCCAAACTGATTATAATTTTACTCGACAGACAGAAGTAAAAATGGGAGGAAAGGAAAGGAATATAGTGGAGTTAAATAAGATAGAATTGAAGAAATCAAATGATGTGGAATTATGTGGGCTGGAAAAAAGAATGGGATGAAATTATATGCAATGGAAAATAATCATGGAATTGAATGGAACTGGCAGGGATTAATTATATTGAATTCTATGGGAAGGACATGTAATGGAATGGTGTGGAATGGAATAAACTGTATGGAATGCAATGGAAAAGAAGTAGAAGTGAGTAAAATGGAATTCTTTGGAACAGAATAAAACATGGAAGTGATTCATTGTATGGAATTTAACTGAAAAAAGAGGGAAAAGAATTGAACAGAATGGAATGGGATGAAAAGGAAGTGACTGGGATGGAACAGAAAATAATGTAATAGAATTGAAGAAGCCCCTGTCTGGGCTTCCTTGCTGTGGCTACTGCCCCCACAACTTGGACACGGATAAGTGGATGAAGACGGTACGGTAATAGAATTGAATAGAATCACTTAAAATCAATGGAAATAATTGTATGGAATTGAATGGATGGAATAGAATTGGAAGTGAAATGGGAACATATTCATGGAATTTAATGAAACTGAAAGGAAGGAGAATAGAATAGAATAGAATAGAATAGAATTACAAGATAGAACATCATCTTATATAAATATTACATTATTCAGAAAAGGATGTCATAATATAACACACTGCAATCTGACACATGAGTCATGACACGGCCTACCATCGAATTCTGCGTAATACAACACTGGATAAAATTACATCTCCTGCAAAGACACACATGCCTTCACAGAGCGTGGTATTACAGTGTGACGTGAGCTTTGTGTGTGGTTACTAGTGGTAGGTGTCCATCCCAAGTCAGCAGCACACACACGCTGACACACAGATGGCAGTTGTCAAGAGGAAAAAGCAGTGAGTGTCTGACAGTGCAGTCAGCCTCGATACAAACACAACACTTTCCTTTTTTAGGCCTTATGTAACAATATTATGTCATCAAATTTGACATTTCAATGTTACATCAACCCAAAAATGTGAAATTAAAGGATTACAAAAAAGCAATGTAGAACAATGAGTTCCACATCACAAAGATGCGGATTAAATTTGCAAGAGGCATTATTTCCACAGAGGAAGGGGTGTTTTCCTATGTGATGCCTGCGGAAGTTGACTTGTAGCTTCAGTTGCCGCAGTTAACTGATGCTCCTCATCTTGCATATGAATCGTTGTGAACGTGCGTATGTGTGTGTTTGCATCATCAGACATGCCCAGGCCACTTTGGGCTGCTGTGATCAGCTCTCTGTGTCCACCTGCACCACCACGGATGTAGTGTCCAAGTGCCACTCATGTGCCAACCTGTGTGTTTATGTGTGTGTGAAAGAGACACAGAAAGAGGGACTGTTTGTGTAGAGACAGAAGACCATCTGGTACCTCAAATAACAAGCTGCTACCTGAACCGCACCCACTCATAATCCCCCAGTGAACACACACACACACTCACACACACACACACTCAGACATGCAGTATTTGATGTTAGGGCTGTGTGTTGGCACAACACTGGGAATGTGACACATGTCAGAAGACTGGGGTTACAATTCAACATACTGTGAAAAACTAAGCAACACACTTCTATATGCATAAAATTAAAGAGTGAACAATTTTTATGAAGAACAGTTGGACCACATTTGCATTCATGTGTGTAACATCCAGTGTCATATCTTTTGGTGCAATCTAACCAAAAGAATTAACAAATGCACATGTTGGTGAAACTTAAACTGATGATGCATGGATGAATCAAGAGGTCATACGTGACATTTCTGCATTAAAATATAAAGAAACCACTAGGCCAGTGTTATACATTTTATTGGCTTGTGTATTTACAGTATAAGTATTCCATTATGTACATACAGGTGACTATTTTATTTGGTTGCTTGTCCAATAATGTCACATCCCATTTACATCAGGTTTTACATTAATTGTGGCTGTTTTATTGGGATGAGATGACATAATGTGAATATATGTCACTAAATATCATATAAATAAAATGTATCCCCACTGTAAACATGACCTGTGCTTGAGTCATATTACATAGATTTTCATCATCAATGTCCTCCTGAGGCCCAGCAAAGCATTTTTGTAGGGGATAAGATTTTCACAGCTTTACTTTAAAAAAAAAAATGAATAAATAAGTCCCCTGCAAAGGATGTTCCATAAATAAATAAATAAATAAATAATGTGGAAAAATGATTGCATCATGCTTTAATGCAAAAAAGCACAACCTTTCACTTTCCTGGGTCTCATGAGGATAGAAGTGAAAAAACAATTCCCATGTTTCCACATGACCTCACAATGAGCCTGTTTGTGTACACACCAATACTCCGATCATTATCTGATTACTGGAGTTGTTAGATTATTCAAGTGACCATGTAAACAGAATAATCTGATCTATTTTAGCAGATAACAGCAGTAATCTGATTCTGAGAAATCAGACTAGCACACTTGATTTCTCCCCAGTTCTTTGATGTCCTCCTGCATGTGTACAGGTATATCTGATTGATTTTGTTCTTTTATGTCTGCACATGTGTAAACACAATTAAATCGTAGAGAATGGAAGTTACATAATCAAACATGACAGAAGACAACAGGAAGTTTGATTCTATCATCCCTACATATGTGCATATTCCAAAGGAAATTCAGTGATGGACTGGAGCATCTAAACCAGGGTTTTTTGATTTTTGCATTTCTTAAGTGCATGCAAATGCATCAGATCTGATTATTGCAATTAGCCAATTACTCCCTGTTATTTAACTTGTATGGTCATGTAGGCCCATAACCATCTATTACTATGAGACCTGAAGAGTCTTTAGACAAAAGCCAACCTTAGTGTCAGAAAGTATAATATCACAATATTCAATGGTATCGATATTTCCTTACATTTCAATTTTCATGCACTGTTGTTGAGAAATAAACACAAATTAGTTCATTATAACCAAGAGGACACATAACAGAAACTCAGTGCCTATTATAATAGGTTAAGGTTTGAGGGCTTTGGATAACAGGGTGGTTCCAAAATGTGAAAAAATATCATGTAAGATTACAACCAAAGCACTGAAAAAGTTACTCCACTACTTTATGATTTACAGGACTTGACGGAGGCGATACCAGTCCAGGAAGTAGTGCTGGGCAGAGTGAACTCTGCAGGAGAGGACATCAGCCAGTTGAGCACACCAGACGATGCCTCGCAGCTCAGAACACAGCTTAAATTACACAACACTCGCTGGGCTAACGTCTGCCAGCAGCTCAATGAGCGCAAGAGGAGGTGTGTATGTGTTTGGCCGCGAGCTCTTACACATGTGCTAATGTGCCCATAATGTGAGGATTCTTCAATCATATATGTTTAGGGGGGTTGATTTATCATAGGAGTATACATTGGAAGCCTTTTCTAGTAGTAAAAGAATTGTCAAGATGCTTTATATTCATTAAAATGCTACTGATAACAAAAGTAAAAACTTTTATAACACTCCTCAAGTCAAAGTATGTAGGTTTTATCTGTAAAATATACCCACAAAGCTTCACTATGATGATGGTTTGTATTCATTTTACTTCTGCATTCATGTATATGTTGCATTGTAGACTGATTAACTGATTGATGGATTATTTTTTCGACCATAAATGAGTAGGAAAAACAGGACAACAGCAAGTGGTGCCAGGCACAACAAACCCCGCCCCTCACACATATTGTAACTTATTTTGGCATCGATCCAGCTGATGTCAACATGTCTATGAGCGTGGTGATGTCAGCATATCAGTTACCTCCATATATGTGCAGAGTTTGAAGTAAATTGAATAAAAAAGGGATGTTTTCTAGACATGTGAAATTTCACCCATTGTACATAAAAATAAATACATTAAAAAATACATAAAAAAAGATTTTAAAAAATTCTTAACAAATTTGAACTTTGACCTACTTTCTATAGCTTAACTATACATATATATTTACATATGTACTAAATCATCACTGCTATTTATCATAGTCCTTACAATAACATTACAATATTGTTGTTAGTATATCAATAATATTACCTGTTTATTAATCATTTACAGTTTTAATAATAATAATACAACATGTATTATAATTTATATTCATATTTATAATATAATAAGTTATTTACTGTCATTATTATCACCATCAAATCAATAATAATGGCAATAAAAATAATAGGAATAACAGCAATAATAGCACCAGATGTTTAAGGTTGGGGTAAGGTTAGTCTACATCAATGCATCATAAACTGTAAGATCACACTTCTTTATCATTATTTTCATTTTTCATGAGCACAAAACAGGCCTTGTTTTAGTTTTGTGAATGCATTATCCAGTTTAAAGTTAATGATGACATTTAGAAAAACCTGGTTTTCATTGAACAGGAAAAAGTAAACTACAATATTTACTTCTGATGTGATCATTCCACCACTGTCTTTTTTCTGACTGTTGTTCCACGAATGATAAATGAAAGCAAAGGGCATTCCTGTCTCCTGAATACATCTGACTCCTTGTGCAGGTCTGCAGAGGCGAGGACAGCAGCGGCAGAGCTGCAGGAGGACATGGGCTCGATGGTGGGCTGGCTAAACAAAGCGGAGGGCGTCCTGGCCATCCCTCTGCAGCCCGCCGAGCCACAACACATCAGAGACACTCTGGGCAAAGTGCAGGTACTGTCAAACCACAGCATACATATTTACAACATGTCACTGCAATGAGTAGTTCCTTCCTCACTGTGTATTCATGTACCTTTGTGGGTGTGTGTTGATCTATGTAATTGAATTAAGCTGGTATCAAAGTGAAAATGAGATGTGCTTGTGTGGGTTCATGTGCATGTGTGTGTGTTGGTTTGTTTAATTTGATCTGGTGGATATAATGGTTTCAAATGAGATGATGTAATGTTTTGCTCTGAAATCCAACCTTGAAATGTGTGTGTATGTGTGAATTTATTTAATTTGGTGCAAAGAGCTTGTGTCGTACTTCAAGAGGCAGGAATGATTTCTTATTAGATTCACCCTTTATGACTGTTTTGTGTGTGTGTGCGTGCGTGTGTGTGTGTGTGTGTGTATGTGTCAGGCACGTGTGGAGGAACTTCCAGCTAAGAAGGCAGCGATGGAAGACTTGAACCTGAGACACAGACAGATAACGCTTCCTGCTGACAAACAAAAAGACATCAGGATCATCAACAGTCGCTGGGCACAGGTCAGGCACTATCACAGTGAGAACTACTGCTATCAGCATCTGTGTGTTTGTACACAAACAACCCTTTTCATCCATGATCATCATCTTCATTTCTGTTCCATCAGACCTTGTAATAATTTCCCAAAACTCAAACATTTTCAGTGTTGTATTTTTAGCTTCGAAATTGACGATGTGATGATGTAGCCTCTTACACCCAGCTGTGTTGCCATGGTAATTCTATGCAATCTAGACACATGCCATACATCCATTTAACCAAAAGAACAATCTAATCATACTGCTGGGCAAATATCATATTCATAAGGCTAAGTTCTCCAGATCTCTCCCTAACATCAACATCTTCATTAAAGAATTAAAAATGTATAATAAAACATTAGCTTTAGCAAAAAATGGCAAATGTGAACGTACCCTCAAACTACTGGATAATTTATTTTTTGTTAATACTTGATAACTTTTGTTTATTGTTTTGCACTTTCTTGTATTGTCATGCTTACCTGCTCATTGTTTCTATCAATACTTGAATTTATATGTGATGCTTGTTTTTGTTAAATGTTGCATCTTTCTACTTGTTATCGATAAGGGTTTATTATTATTTATGTATTTATTTTTATTTAACCAAAAGAACATCAACTAAAACCAGCTGTCAAAAAACAGAACACATTCCAAACAAAAAGCACTTAAATGGACAAATATGGAGAACAAGCTACCAGTCTGAGACCAGCATATGTCATGAATAATGTCACAAAACAAAAGACCAATGTGGCAAACTTTGCAGCGCTAAGCTACCACTAAGATCCAACTATTATTTCTCTATCGCCAAAACTCACTGAACGAGACACCGAATAAAAACAAAGGTGGCATTATGGAGCAATGGTAGCAAATTTTAGCTTTATTCTGATCATAATTCGGTTTTATATGAATGAAGCTTCTGCTATCAGCTAATCCATTCTTTTGTGTTAACGCTGAAATAATCCTGACTGGAAACAAATGGACCAAAACATGTATTTATGCTTTTTACAAACTACAAAAAGTCATTGGAAAATCCTCACTTGTCTACTTGCCTAATATGTTTTACTCCAAACATTCTAAGGTTCTTTTGCCGGCGTTAGCACTCAATTGCACAGTGAAATATCCCACATAAACAAATGACTTGACAAACAGACCACCTCTCTGTCTTAGATTGTTTCATATATCTTCATTGTTAAGACCTGTTACCCCTGTGATCATTTGGCTCTTAAATCAAAGTTAAAAATCTCACTGATCTCAGAGACCTGATACCATTGGCTCACACTGAGACATGTGACCAACAATTATGCTAATTAGATGCAGGTTAGCCATTATTTTCCAACAGTAGAGAAAAGGTCAAACTGGAAAATTTTGTCTTTAATTACCATACCTTTGTTAGTCTATTTTTCTTGCATGGAGAGGGTTTATATTATATTATTCTAATATTGCAGTAATCACATCTTATTATATTATTGGGTTTTTATAACATTCTTTCATATTTTCCAAGTGCTAATACAGGTATCACAGTTCCTAACAGCCTCACATCCTGTGTCCCGATAGAATTCCTCAAAACACCACTCTGTTTTCTTGATTGTAACATTTTTGCAGTCAAGTGTCAGTAGTATGGCTGAAAGTGAAATTGTTTTGTTTAGGTGTCCAAGGCTTTGCCTGAACGTCAGCTGGAGCTCGAGGGTTTGCTAAAGGAGCTGGAGAAGCTTCAGGGTCAGATGGACGACCTGTCAGCCTGGGCGTCCAGTACCAGAGCGAAGCTGGAGCACAGCCCAGAGGAGCCCCCTCCCAGAGTAAACACCCCCCCATCTGTTACTCATTCACATACACACCGGCAGAACTGTTACAGGATGCAGCCCCATTTCTAAATTTATAACTTTAAGATGGATATTCAGCTTGTTTCAGAATCTCTTTTGACTAATCAGTTAACTTTTCTTGATTGATTAGTTGTTTAGAAGCTTGTCCAAATGTTTGATCCATAACCTAAAAATAGTCAGTTTACTGTTATAGAAAAGAAAAGATGCCATAAAACATTCAAGTTTATGCCCCTGGAATTAGAACATTTTGACCTCTTTCTTAGTCAGATTGATTGATCAATTATGTAAATAGTTTTTAGTGGCTATAATACTTGATGAATCGAGTAATTGTTGCGTCTCTTGTGATGTTTCTCCGTTTTTGTCGACCATCCGTTTGCTTCTCCAGCTCATTGAAGAAATTCAAGTCAAACAGCCAGAGGTGGAGTTCGTGTTGGAGCGAGCTGATCAACTGTACAAGGATGTTCCTCCAAGCCAACCAGACAAGGTGACGACTTAAACTAATCTTTTTTTGTTACCTCATGGAACGACGTCCCTCTTTGCTTTGTTTACATGCCGTTTTTTTGTGAGAACAAGGAGTTTCATTCACCATGTGTTTTTACACATGGAATCAAATAATATCATTTTCTCTGCTTCTTAAACATTGACTTTTTGATGCTGGTATGAAGACGCAGAATGCAAAGACATTTTCTGGTGTTAAATGGGTTCACATTCTGTATTTCTCTGGGAAAATAAAATAAACATAACTCTTTTTTCCTTTCATCTCACCACTGCTTCAAACATTTCATCTAATCCATATTATGTACTTCATTAATGTATGTCAGAGAACAACACATCGTTCTGAAGATGAAAGGCGCAGAAAATATTAAACTTTTAAAGTTATTTTTGAGCCGTGATTTTTCTGAACCTGTTCTGTTGAAATAAAAGTATTTTGACTGCATTTTCCCAACTGGTGTAATCATGGACTTTGTTGGAACCAAATCTTTCTTTGTGTTTGTGCAACAGGTGAAACATGACAAACTAAGAGAAGACTGGATGGTGATCCTGGAGCTGGTACGGCAGCATAAAGAGAGAATGGCTGCCCTGCTAGTAGCTAAAAAAGCCAGTAAGACCTCATTTTCTGCAGTAGTTTTGTCAGATGATGTGTATGTCGAGTGTATCAGTGTGGGCGTATGCCAGCTTTATATAATACATGCACAGCTTCTGAACAATATTGTTTTTATTAATTTTATTTATTTATAGTAAGATAATAATAACTATTTAATCACACTTTCTAAACTAGTTAATAAGACTAAATACAATCATAGCCAATAATAAAAAATAATTTAAAAATAGTTAAAGTTACATCAGAAACTACTAAACAACCTACTAAACTATAACTTGTTTATAAAATACAGCATTGCAAGAAATGATTTAACAATTAAAATTGGTACAGATCAGCAGACATAAAGCTGTGTTTTTAGATTATCTAAAACTTGTAAAGGAGCCTGATTTAAGTAAAATGAAAGTTACAGACAACGTTTCTCCCAAATTCTGAATAAAAAGATAGTCATATTGTTAGCCTCATAGCATAATTGCCTACGTCATACACTATATGGACAAAAGTATTGGGATATGTTGAATTCAGGTGTTTCTTTTCTAAAAGGGGTCTGGGATACGAAACAATAATGAAAAATGTAATAATATAGGTTATATTGGGATAAATATCATATTGATTATTAATATTGATGTTTGTATGTCAAATCAACATAAACAGGACATCTTACAGCTGTAGACATGATGTGTCCCAGTATTTTTGTCCATGTAGTTTATAAACGTCAATATTTCCTTCAAGTTTAATGGAAGATTTTTCTTCCCAAGTGAGATGTGAAGAAAATAGATGGTTATTTGTGTAGAAAATTATTATTTACAGTCAGAGCACAAAAAACATTTTTAGAAATTTAGAGGCACAGCATTTAAAATCAGAGTCATGGATTTAAAAAAAAAAAAAAGTGTTGAGAGAAATTAAGTAAAAACCATCTCTGGGACATTTCGGAAGCAAATATAACAATTTAAACCAAACTAACCAATGCAATGATATTTATCACAATATAAAACTGTGTTATATTTTTCATTATTGTTTTGTATCCCAGACCCCTGTTAGAAAAGAAACACCCAAATTCAATGTGTCCACATACTTTTGTCCATACTGTGTTTGACTTGGGCAATTATGCTATGAGGCTAACGATTTAGAACGTTTACTAGCAGAAAATGATAAAATAACAAAGTGCAGTGTTTCCAGAACTCAGATTATTAAAAGAATAGAGGTTCATTGTTCTCTACTGAATATACTGTGTTAGAAGTGTTTTACTTGGGATCAGTGTCTGGTGGAATAAAACACATTTTCGTGTTCTCTTTCAGTCTTTGCATTAACGGTATGTTACTATTGGTGCAAAAATACATTAACAATCAATCACATTCCAGAGGTTTGTAGTGGGCTGGTCTCCACCGTTTTGGTCCAGACAATTTCAGTTTCATTTACGAGTGTATTTGTCTCAGATGAAAATCTAACAGGAAGCTCCCAGCCTGAATCGGCGGCTCTGGCTCAGTTTAACAAATCCTGGGCTGAGCTCACGGATTGGCTGACCATGCTGGATAACATGGTGCAGAACAAACGCGTGGTGGTGGCAGATCTGGACGACATCAACGACAATATCGGCAAACTTAAGGTGAGTCTTGCAACGTGAAGTTTATTTTTTGCAAGGATTTGATTTCTCTTCAACTTAATTCAAGTAATATGATGAGTTGTTTATTTTAATTATCAATAATTCTACTATTTTATATGGGGACGTTAGAATTTTATGTATGTGAATTATTTTGCATTGGCGCACTGTTCTGAGGTGGATTCTGGTGACCCTTTGCTGTTCTCCAAATGTATCATAAGTACCACATAAAACCACTGTTAAGTAAAAACAATGATGTCATATTATTAATAGAACTAATTTTAGCATGCTACATTAACAGTAGTAAAAATTATACCTTAAATGAATTAACACTGCAGTCAACGTTTTAAATGAATTAACTTCTATTCCAGTCACGTGCATAAAAAGTATGTTCATTTCTTTTAAATATAAAATACCTTAATTAAAGTGTTAATGAGCCAAGATGTCACTACTATTAATTATGCATTTTCAGGTGTCTCTGCAGGAACTGGACCAGCGGCGCCCCCTATTGGAGAGACAGGTCACAGCAGCCCAGAACCTGAAAAACAAAACCAGCAACCAGGACACCCGCAACGCTATCACGGAGCGCAGTACGTCCCATCCGCCCAGACACATGGATTACATCACATAATCTGATAAATCTGCTCAGAAACCAACAATAACTCTTCAAATGTGAATTCAAGACCCAACATGTGATTTATGTCTAAAAACACCTACATACATGGTTTGAGGTACCTGTCAAAAACAACAATGCACACATGACCCACATCTGCATATCGTTTACATATGACTAATTAATGCAAGATAGTGCTCCTGGCCTACTAACAGAAAGATTTAGAGTGGTAAAATATGCATAACCTACATCCTACTCCTTGCTCTAATTGCAAGCTTTTGTGAGCAGAGTTGTAAAACCCTTAGTCTTTTCAACATCTGTTTCTACGAGGATTCATTTCATTTATTTATTTATTTCAAACATGCAAAGAAAAAAATAAAACAAAGCCAATTAAGACAAAATCAAAATTATATTTAAATGGACAGATCTATCTTCAAGCACATACAAGTCTGAATATTACATGGTCAAAAAGGAGTCGGAAGAAGTATGAACTTATTTAATCCTACCCCTGAGTGCTGTTACACCTTTATCAGTAACTTAGTACAACAGTCAAACAATACTATTTTCCTAATTTTAGCATCGAACCACAACAATCCATAATGCAGTAACTGAATTATTCACAACAAAATGTTCATGGCAGTGCTGTTATACAAACAGACTCAACAATTCAACCATTTTCTTCAATAATTACAGCAGATTTATCAGTACAACATCAACCATAAACAAACAGGCCTCATTGTCATTTTTAAATACTGTACCTCTCAAAAATCAATTCTTTATATCTTTTTTTAAACTGAATTATGTTTGATATTTGTTTGATCTCCACACACAATTTGTTCCATAATTTTACTCCGCAGATGGTGATACAGAAACTTTTTAATGTAGTGCGTACTTTATGAATCTTTAAATTAAATTTTCCCCGTAGATTATAGCCTCCCTCTCTTTCACAAAACATTTCTTGAATATTGCCCGGTAGTAAGTCTTTGCTTTATACATTATTTGAATAGTTTTGAATTCCACAAGGTCAATGAGTTTTAAAGTTTTGGATTGTAAAAATAATGGATTTGTGTGTTCCCGAAAACCAACATTGTGAACAATTCTTACTGCTCTTTTTTGCAGCATGAAAAGTCTATGTAATGAACTTGTATGTGTATTTCCCCATACCTCCAAACAGTAACTTAAATAGGGTAAGATCAATGAATTATACAGAATCTGAAGTGATTTCTGATCTAAGATCCCCTTTGCTCTGGCCAGGACTGAGATGCTTCTGGATAGTTTGTTTTGTACATGTTTTATGTGAGGTTTCCAGCAAATTTTATCATCAATTATCACTCCAAGAAACTTGTTTTGATTCACCCTTTCTATATCTGCACCCTCTATTTGTACCTTTACCTCATTACTTGTTTTACTTTTGCCAAAAATCATGAATTTTGTTTTACACAGATTTATTGACAACTTAATTTTGTCAAACCATAATTTAGTTTTATTTAGCTCAGAAGTGATTATGTCCAAAAGTTGCTGTAAATCCTCCTAGAATATTTGTGTCATCAGCATATAATATAAATTTCATTTGTTCAGACACTTTACATATATCATTAATATACATTAGAAACAGTTTAGGTCCCAACACTGACCCCTGGGGGACACCACACACAATTACCCAAACACTCAGAACGACAGTCTCCCATCATCACAAACTTTTTCCTGTTCTACTAGACATTCTTAACATTCCTATCATTCCAGTTTGGGTAGTTCCCAAATGACATTTTCTCTCTATTTAACCTTTCTTAAGTGATTTATCACCATTTATTAAAATATTATCCTCTGTATTTCGCATTTTTTCAGTGAAAATCATGCATTTTCCTATATTTATTTCATTGATTGTGTAGATGTTGATAAAAGCTAAAATTAAAGGTTATTATATCAAAAACAGAGAAAATTGAGAAAAAGGGACTTTTCAACAAAATCTATCATTAACTGAACAAAAACCAAGTGTCTCCCTCTACTGTCATTGATCCATCTCCATGGGTTTTAGTGGTGAATCAGTGTTATAGAAGATGACGGTGTTTCCATATTCAATACAGAGCCCGATGAATGTCCAAATGGTTCATAAATAATTAAATAATTCTTTTATTTACTTAATACGATATCCAGTAAAATGAATACACCTACCACTGTCTGGTTACGCAGCCTGAGAATGGGGTACTTATTGTTTCTAATCCTTCCAGTTAAATACGATAATAAATAGTGTTAAAATAATATTGAATAGTTTTCAATTTAATTTATTTATGATCCCTGCTAGTTATTAGAGAAAGAAACTAGAAACTATTAAGAATACTACTAAGAATAGTAGAAACTATTCTTCTTGGGGTCCACACAAAAACACACAAGACATTCAAACATTATTGACAACAACTGACAATATTTAATCCATACAACAATTAATATCACAAAAACAGCCAAAACAAGACATTCAAACATTGCATTTTTGACAATAATCAATAATAGCTACGAGGGCTGCTCAATAAGTTCATGGCCTCACCCAGAAATACTGGTTGTTATAATACAGGATGTTACATTCTTTCGTGATGGGATAGTGATGCTTGAACATCGATGGACCAAGTGCATTGCTGTAAATGGAGATTATGTTGAAAAATAAAATATAAATTATCAGTCTGTGTTGTTCTGTTCTGGGTGAGGCCATGAACTTATTGAACGGCCCTCGTATACTAACATGAGAGTGGACTGTATTCTTGATACACAATTTAGTATCACAAACAAAATAATTGATACTTGATTGGGGTTAATTTAAAAAAAAATCACTTTTCCATCATGATCATATGTGCCTAAACTGATTTCTTTCTGAATATTTGCTGTTCTTCATGTCTCTTTGTGGCTTCGCTCACTAATGATGTGCAGTAAATATGGTTGTAGTTTGTTCCAGGTTAGCACAGCTCTATGTACTACAGTTTTCTTTATAGCGTTAATTTTTGATAAAGGTAATATAAAATGCATATTAACTGAGAATATAAGTATAGTTTTTTCTTAAAACACAAATTTTTCTCCAGACTAAATACCAGTCTCTCCTCTACTTCCATCATGTCTCACATTAGTTCATTTGATTTATCCAATGGGAATATAAACATAACACCTTCCCTTTCTGTCGTGGACTTCGATTGCAGTCGACAGGCTTCAGGCTCACTGGGAGGACACACAAACTAAAGTCTCTGATAGGATGAAGCAACTCCACAACATGGTGCAGGACTCCACCAACTGGCTGGATGCCAAGAAAGGTGCAGATCATCTTGTCAAACAGGCAAGCGAGAGGCTGGAGTCCTGGCAGGAGATCACGTACACCGTGGAGGCTCTAAAGAAACAAAACAGTGAACTAAAGGTGGGCTGCCTCTCCTTCTGCTTGGCATCTACATTAGTATTCTAACTGTTTGTACCTGAGATGATTACCATGCAGGGCTTTCTTAACAGCATTATGGGCCCCAGGCAAACCAGTTTACTGCGGCCCCTACTCACAGGAATTATTATTGACTTGAAGTCCGTGGTCTTCAGGATGCCATTTTCCATGCACATAAGGTGAAAGCCATTTCAAATTATGCTGTCCCATTGTGCTACAAAGCTGATTTTTTTTAAATCAGTTTTGGTCATGAAAATGTGCAATTTCATCATTCAGGAATACAGATTTCAAATTGTTGGAAATTTTTTTCTGTACAAATTCTAGTACAAAATATAAAAATCTGTAAAACCAAAAAAAAAAAAAAAAACAAGATTTAAAAATTTTCATTCAAAATAAAAAGATCTGTAAAAAAAAAAGATTGAAATTTTTTTGCAAAAAATAAACAAAAAAATCTGTAATTTTTTTTTATTTCATTGCAAAATAATAAAATCTTTATAAAATGATTGAAATGATTATATGAATGTAATATGATTACATACATGCATATACAGTATATGTATGCAGTATATATATATTAAAGCTGTGCAATATATCGTTTGAGCATCGCCATCGCAATGTACATGTGTGCAATACTCACATCGCAGGTCCTGTGATGTAGGAGGCAAATTAACTCAGTGTTCTCATCTGATTTCAACCTGGGTACCTGACACACACTGGGCGCAGCCATCCACCAATCACGATTGTTCTTAATCGGTTTGCCGAAGCAGACCACGCCCCTGCACATGGAGTGAGTCACTGGTAACAACATTGAAAAATGAGCCACGAACAAGAGAAAAATCACCGAAAACAAAGACTTGGTGCCAAGAAAAGAAACTTAAGTTATCTGGAATTATTTCAGCTACAAGAAGGATATTGAAACATGTTCTGTGTCGACAGTGCCTTCCACCTGTTGGGAAACACAACTAATTTGTTTGATTATTAATTACGGCACCACACAGCTATTATATTCTCCTTAGTATTTGTCACTATCGCAATATATATTGCAGAGTTACAAAACATTGCAATGTCAGTTTTTTCCAAGTTTATATAATTGAAAAAAGCAAAAAAAAGAACTTAAATTAGCAATTAGTGAAGTAACTATACACCTTTGGTGGATATGTATCATATATGATACAAGGTGCATTGAAGGGTTCACATACACAGATTAGCATTGGGCCCCTGTGTTCGTGGGGCCCACAGCCAAGTGCTCATCAGGCCCATGCATAAAGACGGCCCTGTTACCATTTAGTCTACAAAACTTCAGACTGACTGATAGATCATTGTGATTTGTAGTAGTTTCAGTTTGTCTTGTTTTCTTCCTTTTTTCTGTTCTCCAGAGTTTTGTGAAGGAGCTGCAGCAGTGGCAGGGTCAGGTGGATGAAACCAACGCACTGGCCAACAAGCTGCTGACACTATACGCCAATGACGACACACACAAGGTCCACCAGGTCAACGACAACATGATGGCCACCTGGAACCATGTCAACAAACGGTAAAGAGACACAGATGCACCTAAAATAAACACTTAAAACAATGATAGTTGAGGTCTTTGTTTTTATGGCTTTTACTGTTTGTGTCTGTCCAGAGTTTCTGATAGAGAGGCTGCACTGGAAGGTGCACTGAAGCTACTGCAACACTTCTACCTCGACCTGGAGAAGTTCCTCAATTGGCTAACGGAGGCTGAAACAACCTGCAACGTTTTAATCAACGCCACCAACAAGGAGAGACTGCAGGAGCAGCCTGAGGCAGCTAGAAACCTGTTAGCGCAGTGGAAGGTAGGACATATGAACAAACACCTCATCTGTAATGTGCTTTTATTAGTTTAACTTCAGACTGTGCAAGCATGGCTCCACTAAGACATTATAAGGTTAAACATATTAATGGAACGGAATGGTTTGGACACTTGTTGCTCTTACAAGACTGGTTTTCATTGCAGCACTGATTTATAAGCAAGATCTCCAGGGTAAGAAATGACAGCTTACAAAATACAAAAAACAAGGCCAAGCAGCTTTTCATGTAGCTGATGTGCTGATGTATAATCAACCCGTAAACAGAGATAGAATCTAGTCAATGCAACAGCTATATTGTGACGCAATGGTAATGCAGTCTCTCATGGGAATTATTGACCCTCTAATGCATGTAGTGAAGAAATATGATCACAGTATGGTCACTGATAAACTTCACATTCAGTAAAACAAGTCGTATTTCACCATGAGAGGCTCTTCACTGCAGAAAAGTGGCTTGGACTTTTCTGGAAGCCTCGTAGTGATGCCTGTTTATGAAATAATTTTCTCTTTTCAATCTTTTTAGCATGACATAGGTTCTCCATGGTTTTCTGATCAATTGACTGATTCCTTTATTTTAGTGCCATGCACCAAAAAGTGCCTAACTCTCAAAAACAAAAAAAGGTACAACTGCAGTGGTCAAATATTTCATTACATTTCATTTCAGTGCAAGATTATTTTAGGGTTCATTTGTCGATCAAAATATTCAGCATCTCTCCCAGGTTTGGCAAATAAATCCTTTTACAAAAATGATTTCATTTCCATTATCAACCAGAACCAGAGAAATCACCATAAATTAAAGATGTTTTACCAGAAAGTGCATCCCTTATGTCCTTGCAGGAAAGACAGTAAAATACAAAATGGACCTCATTTTCAAGTTCACCTCGCTCACACAAAAACAAAGTCTGTCCTCTGAAGAGGTGTTAAAACTGCTGGTCTGGCTAATGGTAATGTTCCTGAATGTGAGTGTGTACTTCACATAGTCATTCTTCATGAGACAGCAGGTTTGTTATTTTTCATTAAACCACATTAAACAGATGTCTTTTTTTATGTTTATACATCCAAGTGTCCTGTTCTGGAAAATGAGGCCAAACATATTTAGATGTAACTGAATGACTTTTTTGTTTATTTTGCTCTTGAACCATCGATGGCAAATAGTTTCTATTAATTATCCCAGGGTTGACCATGCAAAATGTCCCAGTGAATGTCTCCTAGGTGATTCTGCATACATAGATAGATAGATAGATAGATAGATAGATAGATAGATAGATAGATAGATAGATAGATAGATAGATAGATAGATAGATAGATAGATAGATAGATAGATAGATAGATAGATAGATAGATAGATACTTTATTGATCCTTTACAGGAAATTATTTAGTCACGACAGCATGATGTGTGGACATTCACTTTACAGTTGCAATGGTTACTGTAATTTTTCAATCTAAACCCATAAAGACCCAGTGCTACTTTTGTGGCAGTTCTCAAATGAATTTTCCTCTCTATTTAACCTTTCTTAAGTGTTTCTTAAGTTCAGCACCATTTATTATAGTATTATCCTCTGTATTTTTTTTTTTTTTTATTATTGTAATTCATGTATTTTCCTATATTTAATTTCCTACGTTTATAATGTAGATGTAATGTAGACTCAGAGTAAATTCAAAGGTTATTATACCAAAACAGAGAAAACTGAAGAAAAAGTCACATTTTCAGCAAAGATATCAATAATTGAACTAAAACCAAATGTCTCCATCCACTGTCATCAATCTTATGGGTTTTACTGCTGAATCAATGTTGTAGAAGATGACAGTGTTTTCACGTTCACTACAGAGCCTCTGATGGCCATGAAAAGATGACAAACTGCATTTTACACCAGTTATTTAAATGTATTGATAAAATTAACAGATCAACAGGTATCAGACACTTCACATCAGTAGATGGTTTTGGTCACCAGTGGATATTTGGGTTTTCATGGGTTAATTTTGCAACTGTATGCTGTTTTATCAATCAGAGAATTACCTGAGAAACCCAATGTTATGCAGGTGTTAAGAAGAGTCCAGTGATGGCTGGTTCTGGCAGCAGAAAAGATGTTTGTTATACCAAGAAGAAAACAAGATGGTTTAGTAGGTGAAAAGAACCCCACCTACATGTCAAACATCACCTATAAACTGCCACCTACGCAGTTTTAATGACAGGTGATGCAGTGAAGAAACACTACAGCTGTGAATATACAGCATCACAGCTAAAATCAAGAGACTGAACTCTAACTAGACTTTAAGACACTTTGCTTTATGCAACGTGCCACCTCAGCTGGTATGACAGGAATGCTGACATGGCAGCATCGAGACGTTTCATTGGTCAGTTGCTGCCTGGCAGACAAATGCAAAATCCCCCGCTGCATTGTGGGTGTTGAAGGGACGGCTCTGTTGAGTTAGAGAACATATTTTGACCCTGGGCCTTCACCCTGCACCCACACACACAGACTGTAAAGGAAAGACACAAACACATATGCAGTGTGTACAAATGAATTTTCAGATGCACACTGTTGTAAATCCATGCAAGTGCACACTTCCTCTAGCGCACACACAGTGCTCACAGTACAACAGCAGCACTGTATGCAGCACTGAGATAGTCTTCTGTGTCCAATTACAATGGCAGATGGCAATACAGCGTAGCATCCAGAAAGCACACACACTCTCGGGCTACAATACTGCATGCAGATAACGTTTAATTGGAAAATGAGCGCACTCATCATTTTATGCACCCTTTTAAGTTCTCTCTGCCATTTTCCTCCTCCTCTTCTTTTTTTCTCTCTTTCTCACCCCCACTGTCTTTCTAAGTTGCTCTGACTCACACTCTCCAAATCTATGTAACCCTCTTTATGTGGAACTCCCTCCCTCGCCATCATCTCCAAATCTCTCCCTTTGTCACTCACACAGTTAAACAGAGGGCATTCATACACAGATTGGAGGCTAATCCTGAGGGACTAGACGAAGCAGAAGATGGCTTATCTTGTTTTTGACGTTTAGTTTGAGGATTTCACAGTAAAGTTTTGAAGATGCTGCGAAGGAAGGTCTACCATGTTCAGGTTGGGAAAGAAACTAAAACCAGATGTGTCGTAGTTTATGACTTGGAGAAGATGTTATTTACTATTAAAAGCAACTAAAACTGCACCTATTTAAACTAGACAAAATCTGGGTATGATTTTAATTTTTGGTGCATGTCACATCAGACATTAAAAGTAGCCAAAAACTAACCTAGATAATAAAATCAGAGGAATTATAAAGTTTTAGTGCTATTTACTTGAGATTAGTTTTAAATTGTGCATCTGAGCTCTGGTTTTAAACGTGTTAAAACTAGTTTTGATTGAAATTAAACTCTGATTGGAATTGATCTTGGGTTAAATTCATTTATTTTGCCGCAACTGAGTCTTAACATAAAAGTTAAGATTATTATTGAGTTTCAGACAGTTGCTGTCATTTACCTACATCATGGATAGTTAATGGAACTTTTCCTCGAACATGATGCTCCAGTTGAAGTAGCACGGCAAAAATAATACTGGTTGGTGCTTCATTTTCTTCAGTGCTTTCTATTTGTTCTATTCTTGTATCCTTCTTTGGTGCAATGACCCATTTTCACTCCAGGTATCATTAAAATTTCATGTCATCTAATTTATCTTAGACCTTCCAAAGAGTCTTTTATAGGATGTTTTTCTCTTTATGGGCTTTTTTGAATTTACATTTATATTTTCATAATCTAGTCGTTCCTTTTAGATGCAGAATAAAGGGGGCAGACATACAGCAGATTGTGTATCAGCTATCACTGAAGTTTACAAAGTGTTATTTGAATGTAAGGTACAGAAGCAGCTGATGTGGGTTGTTTCCTAAATTAAATCTGTTTATGGTCAAATCTGTTTCAGTGTTTCCTCTGAGCTTCCCAAAAATTAAGAGATGAATCGCAAGTGACAGAGCCTGTCAATCCTAACTTTGTTGACTGAAAAACAACAGTGGATTTGGCACTTGTGCTCATGTTGTTTAGGGTTCATGTCCTTTTATTTTTAGGAAATAAAACTCCAAGGGTTCAGGGAGCAGGAAAAATTTAAGTTTTCTTCAAAATGTCATATTAACCCTTTAACCCCTGACGTGTCTGTGGTGAGCATTCTGAATATATGATACATTTAAATATTCATAAAAATTAAACCATTTGCTCAGTAGGAAACATTTCAAAACATGCTGATAGGATAGATCTTGTTCTTTTCAAAGACATCTGAGCATGGTCAGTGCACCCCCTTCCACCTGTGTAATGGGGTCAAAACACAGCAGTGAATGAGACTGACTTGCTATAAAAATTTATGGTTTGGGCTTTTTTTCTCTTTACACTGCTTTCCTTTTCATTTTTTTGTTTTTATTGTTTGCAGTGTTGTGGTGATTTGCCATTATTTTTTGACTGTGTTTTTTTAAGTTTTGACTGTGGTTTGAAGTTCAACCAGGTGTCAAAAAGCAGCTGGACTAATTTACAAAAAAAGAGCCTAAAACAAAAACGACTTGGCCAAAATTCAAACACCTGTTGTTGTTCAGTGTGTTCCAGTTCACAGTTCATGTTCAACATCTAAAATCTCTAATTGATGTACATTCTCAGTGCCTTGTTTAGTAAAAACCTTTCAAACTTCAATTCCTCTCTTTGTCTTTTTCTATTATTCCACCGTGTTTTGAACCTAAAAGGCACAGTAAAGTAAAACCACTGAAGAAAAGGAACACAAGCACATACTCACAGCAGCTTTATTGACACTGAAACAGATGACAATGCACAGCAGAACCTTTACCTGGAATCATGTCTCAGGGGTTAAAGGGTTAATGACTGGTTAAAGATGTGTGTGTGTGTGTGTGTGTGTGTGTGTGTGTGTGTGTGTGTGTGTGTGTGTGTGTGTGTGTGTGTGTGTGTATTAAAATTATTACAGGATGTGACAGTTATTTCAGTTAAACTCATTTAAAAATCATATAAAAGTGTCTTTCTGTTTTAAAGACAGTAACATTTGATTTTATGATACATGTAACACTTTTCACCATCATACGACTTAATTTCTGAACTTGTTAACTAAAAATTGTTTCCTGTAATCACACTTCCTTTTCACTTTACAAAGAGTGCTTTGCTGAATGCTGCGCTCCCTCCTACCTCCTTTAAGAGGTTCACTAATGGATTGTCTGCAGGAAAAACTGCCCAGTTTGGACCAACACTGTCGGAGTTACCGCTACATTCCAGGTTGAATAACACATTTTGACATTTCAGTATGACAAAGGGTTTCGTCGGTGATCCATTAAGCTCTGCATTATGGCTCAGTCCTGGTGATTGCTGCTTTTAGAGAGTAAATCACTCGCTCAGATCCTGGTCCCATAACTGAGCACTCCAAGCAAGCGGTGAATTCCAAATGATGGCCACTATTACCAAACTGAGATTGATTGACTAAATTATTGCTTTTTCTTATTTTACAAGTAACTCATGCTGTGTGTGTCTTTGTTTTTCCAGGATCTTGAGGCAGAGATTGACAGCCACACTGAGCTGTACCACTCACTGGATGAGAATGGCCAGAGGATCCTAAACTCACTGGGCGAGACAGAGGATGCAGCAATGCTACGGAGACGCCTGGACAACATGAGCCAGCGCTGGAACGACCTCCGCAACAAGACACTAAGCATGAGGTGAGGGGAGAATCCACCCTGCAGGTACTCACATTGGTCAAGCAGAAGTACTGGTACTTGAGCTTAAAAAATGTGACTTCTTAAAGCAGACCATAAAAATGCACATGCTCTGTAACATACTCAAAGTATAAAAGTAAAGGTCAGGTTACGGAGAAACAGCTGTTGAGGAGGTACCACGCCAGTGAAAGCCTTCAGTAAAAAGAGTTATGCAATTTCAGCAGTTTCAGAGTTCAACCAGCAGTAAAACTATTATTCAGTCAGTCAATCCATCAATCAATCAATCAAATTTTATTTATATGGCACCAAGTCATAACAAAAGTTATCTCATGACACTTTACATATAGAGCTGGTTGAAACCAGACTCCAAGCCAATTTACAGAAACCCAACAGAATCTTCCAAGCAAATGCTTGTGACTAGTGACAGTAGCGAGGAAAAACTTCCTTTAAACAGTCAGAAACCTCGAGCAGACCCAGACTCCTGGAGGATGGTCATCTGCCTTGACCAGTTGGGGTTAAAGAAAGAGGGTAAAGGAAGAGAGAGACAGCGGGAGAGGGAGGAAAGTAGGGGGAAACACATGGATGCACAGCAAACTGAATTTGAGCTGTTAAAACCTAGAACAGCTGGTGCTATCAATAACAGGAACAAATGTTCATAACTGTTAATACTACTACTACAAGTACAAGAATTAACAGTTGATATACTACTACTGCAACTGTTAGTACAAATAATAGAAACCTCTACCATCTATGTAACTATATAATAAACACAGCCACAACAATATGGATAAGTGAATGATGACGATGAAGGCAGAAGAGAAGAGAGACCACAGCAGCAGGTCCAGGGATGATCCAGGGAAAACCGGTGAGGCGATAAAGCACAGAGACTCCAGGGATGAAGTCAAGTCAGTAGCATGTATTTGCTAGGGTGTGAATAGAGGAGAAGATTAGGAGAGAGAAGGTCAGAGAAGAGGAGGAGCAGAGAGGAGGTCAGAGAGGAGGAGGAGCAGAGAAGAGCTCAGTATTGTTATGGTTATTGTAATTGTTGTCATGAATACACATTATATATGTTCTTTCTAGAGGCTGTGTGCAAAGTGAAAACTTCACATAGTATTAATATAGTTTGAAGACTATAACCACATCATTATAATTACACACAACTATATTTGGACACTTATTATGTATATTTCTTTAATTATCATATTGATAATATATTGTCTAGTGCATATTGTGCAAATTACAGTTCTAATTTTGTGTCTTAATAGAGTGTTTTAATATCCATCAGAGCTATATATATGTTTGTATGTTTAGAGCTTTATATGTGTATATATTTATTTATTTATTTTTTGTTGTATTGATAATTTCTCTCCTACTACTTTTTATTATACTTGAAAGGAGTGATTCTAACACTCAATCATTTTCCCCTGGGATTAATAAAGCTTTTTGATTCTGATTCTGATTACACTAAGATTGTTTAACTTAGAAATATAGTTATATTTTTGATTGGTTAAAGATGTGCCGAAAATAATGAGCATTTAACAGTATGTTAACAGTAGAACTTGAAACACGATGCCTGTTTTCTGTGCTCCAATGTCATGTATCTTGTGTGTAACATTTGTCATGTTACATTGGTATGTTTTATGCACCAACTGATACATTAAGTGTCTTATTATGCCTTTTGTCCATTTTGTTGAAGCCAGTTAATGTTATGAAGGACACCCAACATTCAAGTAATCAGCGATTTCCCTCAATGCATTATAAGTTTTCGCGCATGTTAATCAAACACATCCCATATTCTTCTCTTGTAATCTGTTTGTGCTGTTCTTTCAATTCTATGCAACCTACAATTAGTGACAGACTTTTTAGTTTAGTCTCATTCACTTGTTTAAAGCTGCAGGAGTTGAAAAATCAGGGGGTAAATACCAGAACTTCATTTCCTGTTGTGGGAAAGAGAAGTCGCTTATTTTCAAGCAGAGTGGAGGGTTACGAGTGGAGCAATAGAATCAAGCTCAGGTCATGTCTTGTTGAATCTGATCAGCGATCACTATTTACATCTGTCAGTTACGTATTCAACATAACTACCTGTCTGAAAACTTCTGGGTTTTCATGGTTGTAATGGGGTAGACTTTCCACAGCTTGAAACCAGGTAATAGATGCAGAAGCCTGGTGTCCTCACACTTGATTTACAATATCTTTAGCCTCATAGCATAATAGTCATACACTATATGGACAAAAGTATTGGGACACAAGACACGGTGGTGCAGTGGATAGCACTTGTGCCTCACAGCAAGAAGGTCCTGGGTCCGATTCCAACACCAGTTGACGTGGGGTGGGACCTTTCTGTGTGGAGTTTGCATGTTCTCCCCGTGTCTGCGCGGGTTCTCTCTGGGTACTCCAGCTTCCTCCCACCACCCAAAGACATGCACTGATAGGTTAATTGGTTAATCTAAATTGCCCATAGGTGTGAATGTGAGAGTGTTTGTCTCTATATGTTCAGCCCTGCGATGAACTGGCAAAATATCCAGGGTGTACTCCGCCTTCACCCGTAAGTAGCTGGGATAGGCTCCAAGTGACCCCTGTGACCCTAGTGAGGATAAAGCAGGTTCAGATAATGCATGAATATTGGGACACATTGAATTCAGGTGTTTCTTTTCCAACAGGGGTCTGGGATACAAAACAATAATGACAAATGTCATACCAGAAAAGCACTTGGAGAGCGCAGACCTCCACCAAGGCAGATCAGTTTCCCCCCACCCCATCACCACCAAAATTTAATCATTTGTTCCTTGTGCCAGTATCAACATTTCCTGAATTTTTTATCCAAAAACATAACCCCCTTGGCGGAGGTAAATATAGTTTTATACTGGAATAAATATATATTGCATTGCATTGATTAGTTTGGTTTCAGTCGTTATCTTTGTGTCCAAAATGCCTTAAAGATTGTTTTTGGTTTTCTCAACATTTTTTTGGTTTTTTTTGTTTGTTTGTCTGTTTGTTTTTTTATCCATGACTATGACTTTAAATGTTCTACCTCTGCATTTCTAAAATATTTTTGTGCTCTGTCAGAATATTCTACCACTGCTAACCATCTACTTTCTTCACATCTCAAATCTTGGATTAAATGCATTTTCCAAATCTCCCATTAAACTGAAATATTGATATTTATAAACTATTGGACAAAAGTAGTGGGACACATTATGTCTACAGCTGTAAGATGTCCTGTTCATGCTGATTTGAGATTTAAAAAAAAAAAAATCAATATGATATTTATCACAATATAAAACTATATTATGACATTTGTCATTATTGTTTTGTATTCCAGACCCCTGTTGGAAAAGAAACACTTGAATTCAACGTGTCTCAGTACTTTTGTCCATTTAGTGTATGACTTAGGCAATTATGTTATGAGGCTAACAATATGTAAAAACTATTGCTGCTGTAGATATCTCTTGGATTGTGGTCACTAAAATCTAATCATTTCATCCGTGAGTGAATATTTTCATCAAATTTGGAGTAGGGGTTCTGAGATAGCCATAATGTCAACATCTAAGAATAGAAATTTTTTTTAAAAATTACAGTTAGGAAGCAAAATTAATAATGTCAGTGTCTTTTTTTAAGGGCCCACTTGGACTCGGAGATGGCCCCGTGGAAGAGACTGCACATGTCACTCCAGGAGCTCCTGAACTGGCTGAGAATGAAAAGTCAACAATTGGAGCAGGAACCGCCTGTAGGAGGTGACGTTCCTGCTGTGCAGGCACAGCTGGACACACACAGGGTAGGAAGACACACACATTGTCAGTCTCTGCATCATTACTGATCAAAAATGACATATTCTGTAGACACTGGAAATGTTTATCAGGAGCAATAATTGACAATATTGAACAATATTCTACTGGCCCTCTAAAAAAGTTACAATATAGGAAAAACACTAATATAAACCTTCAGCACTCAATAAAATCAGTCAGTTTGATACTTGTGGTTTCATTCAAAAAGGACCCAGACTTGGTGTCACTCTGAACATTATGCAAATCATTGGGTCTGAATAAATGGAAAAAGTTCAGGTTAAATAAAAGAACCCATTTGATGCACTGTTTTATGCAGGAAAAAACTGAGATCATTGTCTTGCCTAATTTGGTCATTTCATGTATAAAAACTGCCATGATTCGCTGCAATTATGAGGTCTCGCAAACATGCATTAGGGAAAGGCTTTTAGTCGAAGCCTTTCACAGTGCATGCAGACTTGTTTTAATATGAGGGGCTTTACTTGTTATTCTACCCGAAGTACATGTAAAATTACCACAAACACTAACCTTTTCAAAGGTATGTGTTTTTATTTTTTTCTGGCCAGATAAAAAGATTTGTCTACAATTTTCCCTGAGGTTTATTTCCTCCTGAAACTGTTGTATATAATTAGTGTTTATGCTTGTGCAGGGTTTCAGGAGGGACTTGAGAGCCAAGGAGCCAGTTGTGACCAAAGCACTGGACGATGTTGGAATCTTTTTGTCTGAACTACCCAGAGAAACACCATCGCCTGAGCAGAGAGGTAACCCCTGTTATACAAAAAAATGTCAGACGTTGTAGACAATTTATTCACTTTTCTTTTATATGTTCAGATCAGCCCCTTCAGCACAGAGAAAATGACTAGCTTTGATGTTTTTCATGCTGGTTGGATTAAGGTTGTGAGCATTGTCAGCCGCATAAACTCTTGTTAATGTTTTTTATATAAATATATATTTCTACCTCACCTTGTACCTGCCATTTAAATGCAGAAACTGGAATGTAAATACAGGAAATACCTCATTAATTAGTGACATTTTCTGCCAGAGAAGCCCTGTGATCAGCCCTAATGCTTGCAGTCATACTTAAAAGGGAAAATATGAAGTCAATTTTACAGGCCTGTCTTCTGCCCAGACTTAAAGCTCCTTTTTCATCTAATCTCTGAGTCACACTGTGAACTTTGGACCCTAGTTACAGCCTGGTAACAACCACACATGGAGGTGAACACACACATGCACATATGCAGACTTGCCTGCAGCAGGTTTCGCACCATGGCAGCCGCCAAGTTACCATGCCTCTAGTAAACAGCTTCACTTTATCTGTGGCCAGTTAAACCCGCTGAACTGTTGGCTTCAACACACTGAAAATACAGAGAGAGAGAGAATAAGAAAAGGTAAACTCCAGCTGTGAATGACTGTGCACAAAGAGAAAGGAGTACTTCTTCCTTAGCCACCCGGTTTTGATGATTGACCTGAGAATTGCAAGTGCTTAAGGAGGTCCAAAGGCAGGATGGTGAAATGACATTTTGCGTGTTTTGTATTCAGCTGGTTTTCCAAAGAAGAAACCCACAAACAGCCCAAGTGGTCTGACATATGACTAAGAATCTGTTAAGAGCAAGGTTTCAGTATCACAGGAGCTGTTGATCGCACTTTCATCTGCTCACACATTCACTGTATAACAAGTGGTGGTGTAACTGAACAGGATCCTCTGTTATGGTGACCTGCAAATCATCAAAGACCCTCATTAGAACCAGTGTTTCATTTCTTCATTCTGGGGTTTTTGGGTAGAGGAATATTAACTCCAGTCCATGCAGACTGTTGAGAGTCACTCCGAGCTCTGTAGATACAAATGCATCATTCATAATGAACAAAATCTCTTTATTTTCAGAAGAGTGTAACCAGAAACGGATATCGTTAGCTTCATAGCATAATCATAGCCATACACTATATAGATAAAAGTATGTGGACATGTTAAATTCGGGTGTTCTTTTCTAACAGGGGTCTGGGATACAAAACAATAATGACAAATGTCATAATATAGTTGTTTATTGGGATAAATATCATTGCTTTGCATAGGTTAGTTTGTTCTACATCTAAATTTTTAAAATATTGTTCATTCTCCGACTGTCAATAATATTTTTCTACCATAACTAATCTACTTTATTCACATGTCACTTAGGAAAAAAAATCTCCCATTAAACTTAAAGAAATATAAGGTAAGATAAGATAAGATAAGATAAGATATACCTTATTGATTCCCCAAGGGGGAAATTCAAATGCACAGCAGCACAAGACAATAAACATCAAATACAGCAGAAAAATAAAATTAAAAGGGAGAAAAATATACAAAATTTTCTTCAGTGGCTAAATGACATAAATAGTAATAATAATGTTAAATAAAGTCACGAGTGTGCAGTAACTGGTATTGAAAAATGTACAAATGCGTGACATCAACAGGTGCAAAAGTAAGTCTGTGCAGAGCAGGATAATAATAATAATAATAATGATAATAAAATAATAATAATATCAAAATGGCTATTGACACAGTACTGTGGCACAAAATATCAGTTTGTCTATTACCACAGAGCCAATCAGCACCCTCGTTATATCATGTGTAAGACTGGTCACTTGTCACATTCCAAAATGTTACATCCTGAAAAGTATCAAGGCAATCACATAGCAAATAGGTCAGACCTAAAGTCTGTGGAGATTTAGCTTCATAGAAAATGCTTCAAACTACAATACAGAAGACTTAGGTTCAATTCCCAGTCAAACCAGCAATTTTTTTTTTCTGCAGATTTTCAAACTGGGGGGCACGATGCCAAGGGCGCCAGTAGGTAAAACCAACATTGATATACAGTAAATCAGCCACTGGGACAGCGTTCAGAGTGCAGAATTCAGAGCATAGCACTGAATACACTGAACTGACACAGAACTGACACAGAACTGAGAAGTAACACGACACACTGCCGCATCTAACATGTACCTCTGCCCACCTTCTCCAGCCTCATCTCCATAAAACAACAACATATAGAGCATTTAGAACAATAATTCCTATTCTATACTATATACTATCACTAATTTGTCATTTCTTCCATCAATTGCCGCAGTACTGTGGTAGCAAAATGCACAAAAGAATGCCTTAAAGCATGCACCATATATCACCACAGTACTGTGGCAACAAGAGGCTAATGAGTTTATGTAACAGTATCCATGACTGGCTCTTGTACAAATGCTGACATTTGATTGGCTCTGTGGCAATAGACAAACTGATATTTTGTGCCACAGTACTGTGGCAGTAGCCATTACCTAAAAATGTATGTTATGTTGTCAGTGTTCTGCTGTGCTTCTTGAAAGATCAGCTCCTCAGCTGAAACTTCACACTGAAAATGGCAAGTTTGGACAAAAGTCTTTTTACATGTTGCATTTTCTTTGGCTTTAGTCTTGTTAAATATCACAAATCAATGGGACACTTGCAAATTTTCCAAGGATATGGCTGCTGCATGTTGTATTTAGCACTGACCAAGACAAGCATAATCAGATTAAATAAATATAAACTAGGCAAACTTTTCCAGTATAAGAGTAGATGCTAGTGAAGTGTGGAGATAGATGTAACTGTGTGAGACAATACTTAAACCCTTTAACCCCTGAGCCATGATTCCAGGTTAATGTTGCTTCTGTGAATCGTCATCTGTTTCAGTGTCATAAAAGCTGCTGTGAGTACGTGCTCGTGTTCCTTTTCTTCAGTGGTTTTGTTTTACTGTGTTTTAGGGTCAAAACAGGGTGGAATAACAGAAAAAGACAAAGAGAGGAATTGAAGTTTGACAGTTTTTTACTAAATAAGGCACTCAGAATGTACATTATCAAGAGATTAAGGATGTTGAACATGAACTGTGAACTGGAACACATGAAACAACAAGTATTTGAATTTTGGCCCAGTACAGTTACATGGTCAAAACTCAGTAAAAACCACTGCAAACAGTAGTAAAAACAAAAAACGACAGACAATGGTGTTAAAAAAAAAAAAAGCCTAAACCCTCTATTATTATACCGAGTCAGTGTGACTCACTGCTTTGCGTTTTACCCCCCATTCCACAGGCAGCGGGGGGTGTACTGAGTATGCTCAGATGTCTATGGAAAGCGCAACGTTTATTCAGTCAGCACATTTTGAATTTTTTCTAATGAGAAAATGGTTGAATTTTTATGAATATTTAAAATAATTCATATATTCAGAATGCTTACCACAGACACATCAGGGGCTAAAGGTTTAAAATGGTCAGTCTATAACAAAAATGTTAATTATGAGAATAACCACTGCTGTGCACTGGTAAAAACATTCAGAGAGGGTTAATCCTGTATGTTCACTATGCAAGTGGTGTAGGACCCCATAGATTATGCAAAGCCAAAGGGGATGTCAATAACTATTTCCCTTAGATTAGAGGATGAAGCAGAACTGTCCTTCTGACCATGAAAAGGAACAAAAAATTATCACAAGAGTGAAATGGAGGAACATTGATCAGGTAAACTTGTGTCACTTCCCTTGAAGTCTGATGATGTGAGATGATGTGTTACAATATAATGTGTACATTACACATCCTGCTCTGGTAACCAGATCAAAATGAATTATGTTAACTAGCCAGTACTGAATAGAAATACTTCACAACTAATCCACCTAGAGTAGACCTTCTTCTGTGCTTTGCATTTAAATTAGAAATCAATAGTAGTTGTTCTCTCAAATGAACAGTTTCATCAGTTCCTGCTGCCTCTGTCAAAGCTGGCATCACGTTCATGCATGTGCCCAAAGTAATGGGAAATAAATACATTTTGATGCAAGCACAGACAGATAAGAGAAAAACTAGAATAAGTTCCAAAAGGTGACATAGATTTGGTTCATTGGGGCCCCTAAAGGCTTTTTCCTCTGGCTGTTTCTATGCAAAGCAAACTGAGTTTGTGTCATATTAATACAATGCAAAGTCTATTAAACCTTTGTAGCTTCATGTAAAAATAATATACTGGAAATACTTGAGCGGGCTTCTCTTGACAAATCAATATCATGAACCAGAATAAAAATATCATGATGCCTTTTCTCCCAATTTGTTATGTTAGAGTTTGGCAATATATCTAAATAATTCAACTAATGAAACAACTTATGAAAATCATGAAAAATGCCTAAATCCCAAAACCGAGATTATTCCCCTGAAGACCTTTTTGAGCATGCAAAAAAATATATATATATACAATTGCTATTATACAAAAAATATAATACAGTGTATTTATCACATTCATAAATGTCTTTCTCCAGCTGGATACAGTATAAAGTTTCAGTAAGGAAAGAAAAAACAAAGATTAAAATTGTGTACTAATTTTCATTGTATGTTTGTTATGCAAAGGGATATGTTTACGATATATATATATATTTTTAATGTTTAGGTTGAAAATACATTGATGGAAAATAAAAAAGATCAATGATTAGATATAGTGTTAAAAGTAAACTAACAGCTCTTTTTTGAGAATGTGAGTAGACAGAACAGATATTTGAATTAAAATGTAGGGAGTAAAAGTAAAGGCTTATTATTATTATTATTATTATTATTATTATTATTATTATTATTATTATCACTAGCAGCATTGTACCTGTGGTGCCATTGTGCGATAGCATGAGAGGCTAAAATTGCCCAGCATACCTCACAACATTTGAATACGGACATAAAATTGTGCATAGTAGATTGTCAGGTAATGTTTTTATTCATTTGGTGAGTTTGGTGGTGATCGGGCGTGTGAAGGTCTGTGGTGAGCTGGGACCCGTTCCGAAGTTAGCTGGGACCCAGTCTGGGGTGAGCTGGGACCCTGTTAAAATCGCCCAACATACCTCACAACATTTAAAAACGGACATAAAACTGTGCCTAGTAGATAGTCAGGTAATGTTTCTATTCATTTGGCGAGTTTGGCAGCGATCAGGCCTGTGAAGGCTGAGGAAAACCAGTACAAACACCCTCCTGTGCTGCAACATCAATCGGACACGGATGGGACTGACACAGAATGTGCATTATAGTAGGATTATCATCTTGATTTGATTTACATTGCAGCGATGTTTGTGAACTAGAATTTGGAAAACATAACCACATTGACTGTGAACATACTCTTATTCCTGTGAACACCCTCTGTGTGTGGTGCTGCTCATAGACACGTATTTTGCAACAACATAATAGTCACTTCTACACAGAGATCCCAGAAAAAAAAGTGACATGGTGATCCGACCTTTTTGCCACCATTGATTGAGTTACACATCAGACCTGCATTCCGGAATCAAAGGAGTGCTGACAGCGCAGTGCATAGTGTGATGTATAACTTACATGTCAGAAATACCCCGAGCATTGCGGTGTTGGCTCTCAAAACAACAACTGAAGATGCTAAGGTTCTAGCAGTGCAGACTTTAAGTTTAATTCAAACTCAAACCAAGCTGTTTGTTTACTGTACACAGCCCACGCTCATTTTTAAATCCCCCACAGGGGTCGCACACACAATACGTCTTCAAAATGTTGGTTGGTTGTGGAACAAGAGATGTTCATTTTACATAGCGTTCTGGAATCATGATTCCACCTTTATCACTGCTCTGTTATTACCTCCAGAGGTGTTACAGAACTGTGACAGAGGTGGGACCAAATGATCCCACCATTTTGTTTACACAGATGTTGTTCCAGAATAAAGGTGAAATATTCCCGGAACACAAGTGCAATGTAAAAGGGGCTAATGATTATCTAGTCTCTGAGTCAAGGTTCAGTCACAACTCTGGACAAATACAAGATGGGAAGGCGTGGACTGACCCTGACTAAATATTGAATTTAAAACCTTGGTTAGTTTGACTTCCAGGACAAAGTGGATGGTAATTTCCAAGAAAAACAAACCATCAAGTATTCAGCCATTCCAACTGGAGAACGTAAAGTGTCTGATGAAAAAAAGCTTTTAAATGGATTTTTATTGCTTTCAAATACAATCAGATGTCAGATTTTCAGTCGCTGAAGGTTACCAGGTAAAATAAGCATTTGATTGAAAGATGTTCATACGCAAAATGACCACAAATATGACCATAAGTGTGTTAATGTGGATTTACATGCACTGACAGTAAAAAGGGATTTATAGCCAAGTATGTAACATCTAAAGTATAAAAAACTGGAACCTCACTCATTTCACGTCACATGTTCAAAACAACTGCCTTTTTGTAATTCTTTCATATTTGATGTACAAAATGAAATGTCTAGTTGTCACATTTACTCACTTTATTATTTCATTCATGTGAGTCATGTGACTTTAGTTTGCAAACACTGAACATGTGTTTTCTGGCCTGATTTTCAGAAATATATTTTGTTGCTTTGAATTCTATCATAATTTAATAATCATGGAAATAAGTGTATTCCCAAAGCCAGACCAGTTGAGAACTGGTATCTGGGTACTTTGGGGATCCAGGTTGAATGTGTCTGAGGCAGATGGTCACATTAGTAATGATACTGTTTTTTAGAGTATTATTCATAGTAGTAGTAGTAGTAGTTCCAGTAGTAGTCATCTGTTTGTCTAAAATCCAGTGTTAACTAATAAAAGGAAGGTCATGAAGTGTGCTTGTTATGTTGTTTTACCCCCACAGCCATCACATATGGATGATGTAGTCATATTTGCTGCATCTATTTGAAGAATTATATTTTCAGGATTTCTTTTGTCCATAATTCCCAGATATCAGCCCGGAGGAGCGTGCACAAAATGTGGGGCGAATCCTGCGCAAGGAAGCTGATGACGTAATAACCAAGTGGGACCGGCTCAATGCCGACGCGGCCGACTGGCAGCGGAGGCTGGAGTTGGCTTTGGACCGACTGATGGAGCTGCAGGAGGCGGAGGACCTGCTGGATGGACAGCTGAGGCAGGCGGAGATGGTGAAGGAGGCATGGGAACCCGTGGGAGATCTGCTGATCGACTCACTACCGGAGCACATTGATAGGGTCAAGGTCAGATTGAGTTCTACTTCAAAATGGAGCAGCATTTACATTTTTTAATGCAACTACTTGGTTCAATCACTGGTGGTTCATACATTCATTACACAAGCAGAAGTGCAAAAAAAGATTCTGGTAAAAGTAGAAGTACCTATTCAACTTCTTTAGTGCTGTAAAAGTGAAGAAGTACAAGTGCGGAAAATGTATAGAAATAAAAACTAGCATTTAAAGGACTTTTCCTCTGGGTATATCTGTGCAAAGCGAACTGAACTATAACGCAAAGTCTATTAATCCTTTCTAGCTTCATATAAAAAACAACATGATGAGCATTAACATCACTTCAGCTAATCACTTTTGAATCATATCACCAACAGTAATAAAAACAGTACGATGCCTTTTCTCTGGGGTTCAATGTTTGTTTTTGTGTCTGTTTCACTTTGTTATGTTAGAGTTTGGCACCATATCTAGTTCATTCTCTTAATCAAGTCTTTTCCTTATGAAAATCATAAATAATTCCTAAAACACAGAACTGAGATCCTTCCTCAGGATATTTTGTGGCAGCGAAAAATCTAAATGTGTATTTGACAGTATCATTGTGGATATTGTGTTGTTGTTAACTTGTTATATAGTACATAGGTTTTGGTAAATAAAACATACCACATTTGACTTTATGTTGACAAAGAAAAACTTTTTTAAACTTGTGAACTGTCTATGAAGGGGGAACATTTTGTGACCATTTCATCTAGTCCTTCACACATATTTTACCTAACAAGATGAAAATCTCATTATGTTTATTATGAAATGTAATGATGGCTACAGAGAGGGACATTCTTTATGTAATTGTGTTGTTATATTTAGCTTTAAATTGGTCTGATGTAAAGAAGCACAATGATGCAAAAATAACAATAATCAGTAAAATACTCTCTAACGTATTAAAACTAAAGTAACGAGCCTGTTTGGAAAATGTAAGGAGTGAAAATTATAGATATTTGTATTAAAATGTAGGGAGTATAGTTGAAAAATGACCTGAAAAAATAATCAAGGAAAGCACAGAAACCTGAAAAGTCTAATTCTGAGTTGATTAATTCACAAGTATGTTGTCAAATAAATCTGAAAAAACATAGAATGTGATTTTTGTATCTGCATGAGGGTGAAATAATAAATAAAGAAGCGCTACCTTATCCGTAATCTGGTGTGTTAGCTGATCGGAAGGTTTATAAACCCACCAAGCATCTATCAAGCATTAGTGTTCCTGTTCCAACCAGCGTGGAGGCATCTCACATTGCATTTATCCTACTTAAGCCTGTCAGTGTTTTTCATACATCAGCAAGCATTAAACAAGTAGAAAAAGTGGGGTTTACATGATGGATGCATCTGTTTCTTGCTGTTAGAACAGTTGAGGTGAGAAACAAGACCAAGGACCATCTGTCCTCTCATCAGTGTAAATAATGCAGCAAAACACAAATGACCTGACTTTATTGTGTGTGTATGTGGGTGTACTTCTGTGTGTTGCAGGAGTTCCAGGAAGAAATTGCTCCTATTCAAGATGATGTAACACATATGAACCAGTTGACGTCCACTTTCGGTCCGCCTGACATCCAGCTGTCTCCTAGCAACCTGGAGCGCATTGAAGACCTGAACACACGCTGGAGACTGCTCCAGGTATGCATGCAGTCATGCACACGAACACACACTTGAAATGTAGTCATGCAAACACCACTAATGCATGTTATAATGGAGTGTATATATATATGAGGTAGGACTGCATCTCATGGTAACTTTTATTGCAGATTGTATTTCTTTATTAACTGATTAATTATCTGATGTTGTGCATTGATGCAAAATTAAAAAATAATCAATAATTCCCCTGTAACATATTAAAACTGAAATGCCTAATTTTATTTCTTTATTAATTGATGAATTGTCTGACGTTGTAAAGAAACACAATGATGCAAAATAAAAGTAATCGATAATTGCCCTCTAGCTTATTAAAACTGAAGTAATAAACAAGCCTGATTTTATTTCTTTATTAATTGATGAATTGTGTGGTCTGTAAGGTGTCAGAAAACAGTGAAAAATGTTCCTTGGATGTCTTGTTTGGTCAACAACTTAAAGATATTCAGTTTACTGTGATAGAGTATTGTTATAAGTTTGGTGAGAGCTGGACCCACGATGCAGACAAACAGACTAGAGATGAACTTGTACAAATGACAGAAATCTTTAATGATTGTTCAAAAACATGCTTGAGCTGGAACAGGATGAAGGTGGCTGTCGAGTCCGGGGAGGTAGCAGGCAAAGGCAGGAACTGGGAAAAAGAGCGCAATCAGATTAACTAAAACAGGAAAGTAGCAAAGCAAAAAACTACAGAGCCAAAGTTCATGTACTACCATTTGAGGTTAGCTGACAATCTAGCAATGTGTAGTACTGGAGACCGGGCTTAAATACAGAGGAGAGAAGTAGTTGATTGAAGGCAGGTGACTTGATTGCAGATGGAAGGCAGGTATGTGGGAGAGCGGTGACCTCCGGCTCTGCCCAGCTCCACACAACACACACACAGACAAGACAGGGAAAAGACAAACAAGACACACACCCACAAAAGGGAGGGGGAACACAAGAAAACACTAGGATCCTGACAAGTATGAACTGAATCTCATCATTTTGTCTTTTTTTTTCTAATTTAGCTGATTAATCAGTCATTAAAATATCAAATAACTTTTATAGTTAACAGCTAACTGATTAATTAAATTATTTTTGCAGCACTGATATAAAGTCTTGTATTTTTTATATTTTTTCATGCTATATTTTGTACAGTAATTCCACTTTACTTACTTTATTATTTATTTAAAGGGACAGTGCATATTAATGAACATGTAAATACAAATGGGTGCTTCTATGAAACTGGGTACATTTTGGCACCTGGCACTTTGGCAGCTTTTTAGACCCAATAATAAAAGAGAAATTTAGATGTACTAGCGGCATTGTACCTGTGGTGCCATTGTACAATAGCATGATAAGTAGAACCTGTCTGCCACCACTATCCATTTGTAAACTACCATTTAATCATGCATTATGCAGGTAATAATTTGAGCCAACATGTGAGGCATGAAGGGAAGAGCATGTATTTGTTTGGCCTATCAAGCATGATTAATTTCATACAGCGGTAGTGAACTGCAGCCTTCACATTGTAGCATCATCTGCTAGCAGTAGAAATTTCATGAACGGCAGCATAACCACTTCCCGAAAATGGAGTATGGTGGCAGGGATGAAGAATTCAAAGTAGAGAGAGGGTAAAATCACCCAGCATACCTCACAACATTTGAATACAGACATAAAATTGTGCATAGTAGATAGTCAGGTAATGTTTCTATTCATTTGGTGAGTTTGGCGGCGATCAGGCCTGTGAAGGCTGAGGAAAATCTGTACAAACGCCCTCCTGTGCTGCAACATCGACGGGACACAGAACATGTATTATATACAGGGGTTGGACAAAATAATGGAAACACCTTAAAAAATCAACAAAATATAATTTAATATGGTGTAGGTCCGCCTTTTGCGGCAATTACAGCCTCAATTCTCTGAGGTATTGATTCATACAACTTGTGAATTGTTTCCAAAGGAATTTTAAGCCATTCTTCAGTTAGAATACCCTCCAACTCTTTTAGAGACGATGGCGGTGGAAATCGACGTCTTACTTGAATCTCTAAAACTGACCATAAATGCTCAATAATGTTGAGGTCTGGGGACTGTGCCGGCCATACGAGATGCTCAACTTCATTGGAATGTTCCTCATGCCATTCTTTAACAATTCTAGCTGTATGGATTGGGGCATTATCATCTTGAGGTGAAGGTGTTTCCATTATTTTGTCCAACCCCTGTAGTAGGATGTCCACCCAGGATGTACCTAATGATGACCTCAGATAAATGCAAAAAAAGTGTACTCTGAGTATCCTCTGAGCCATCCCAAAATTAATGAATTTTTACTAAAATATTGGGACCAAAAATAGGACCAAAATTGGGACAGGAAAAACTACCTTGGTGTCAGTACATTTTATCTTGAAAACATTGCTTGAAATGGCCTTATATAGTGGTATGAATAAAGACAATGTTAAATTTGATGATCCTAGGGTTTTTTTAATCTAGACATGCAGGTTTTCCATGAATCCACAGTCTAAATCCAGGTTTTGTGTGTAACCTATGGTATCCACATACAGAACCTGCCCACTTAACCACATATAAATCACAAATGATTTTGCAACAGCGGCCATTTTTTTTAAATACTCTGCCTTGCATAATCAGTTCAATTCCCAAAATGTACCTGTGAGAGAATAAAGAGATATTAAAAAAAATAACTGTATGTAATTTTCATGCCCTTTTAACCATGTTACATGCAGAGTTTTATATTAAATATAATGTAAAAATGTATTTTATCTGAAAAATTGTTTCTCTTTTATCTCAGTAAGTATTTATTTTTAAAATAGACCCAAAGTGCTTCCAAACTTGCTTCATAACATTAGTCTACATCTGGTTTGAATTTTTGCCCCCATGTCCTGTTCTTAGGTACCAGTTTCATAGAAGCATCCAAATATGCCAGAATTACCCACAGGCTACTTTCCATCTGCAGTCCCACAAAGTTGTTTTTTTTTTTTAACTTTGCATGTAGTATTGTAGTAAATGTCATACAAGTTGATTATAATGATAATGATCTTGTACAGTATACTCCTGCTGTGTTTATCATACCTTATAAGCAACCTGTCAAGTGCAATCATTTCGGCTCAGCTTACACCTCCTGAAAAAGTGTCTGCCTATATGCACAGTACCTGTATGTGTGTGCGTGTGTGTGTGTGTGTGTGTGTGTGTGTGTGTGTGTGTGTGTGTTACTTAATGGAAAAGCTAAAATAAGAATGAGGAGCAAACACACACTGTGTTGGTGATCAGAGGCAACACAGGGTGCACCTCTATCAGTTTCAATAAACACAGTGGCAGCCATGCTGGAAGTTAGACAGTGATTGTTACCAGGGGTGACAGATACAGCCAATCAGCTGCCAGAGAGACCAACTAATGCCGCAGCGTCCTGGAAGGAGATGGGCGCCACGGTGACGGGACCAGACGGCTGGTCTCTCTGAAGTTAGCACCTGACCAGATGCTTCCACACACATACACACACTCCTACCTTTGTCTTATGGTGAAGGTGAGAACATCAGTGTCACTAGCGTACATAAATAGACAGTGAGATCGATGCTATTTATGTCTGTAGAAGAAACTTAAATTTTAAGGTGTTTCCTGGTCAGTTACAAGATTTATAATGTTCCTGAAATAGATCTGGTCTCTCTGTTAACATTTACATACATGGGGCTTTATGAATATTCCTTTAATGAGAGAATTAAATTACTCCTTTGGACAGAAAAGTGGATTTAACTGCCAGCATTTGAAAAGTCAGTTCCCAGTGCAGGTGGTGGATATGAAGCAGCATGCTTGCCTCGGAATTTTGGCATCACTTTTAATGGCAGGGTGGTGAATAGATGTGTGTGTGTGATTGTGTGTAAGGTCTGGGTATTTTTTATTATGAGAACATAAATCTGTTTGCAATTATTTTTGGTGACTTGGCTCTTGAATGCAGGCTCCAATGAAGTATGTTATTAGATAAGGTATATGTTTTAGGTTTATTTGCATATGCATATAGAGTTAAAAAGTTGAATTTTGTATAGGAGAATATGGCTCATAAAGATAAAGATATAAATTTCAAGACTAAACCGAAATGTAGGATGTTAACAAGTTTAGATGCACCCATGAAATCTATAAGATAGATCTTCTGAGATGTTCTTGGGTGTAGGTTACATATATGTTAAAGGTTGTGATGATGGAGGTAGGTTGTTTCAGGGGTTTATGGTTAGGGTTAAGTCACAATAAAATTAAAATGATCATTAAGACATTTTGGCATCATTTTTCCACAGTAAATTTGACCTTTTCTTTTTTTTTTTTTTTTTTTTTTTTTTACTTTTTCTAATTTCATAGCAGATGATGTCCAGTATTAATGTCTCATTTATTATGTTTGAGAGTGGATCTATCTTAATCTGTACTTGATTGCTTGAATTACAATATGCCCATAGGTTTAATGTTGAGAGTAAAAAAATTCTTTAAAGGTAAGAGGTAAGATTAGAATCAGATTTACATTAGAGGATGTGATAGTTAAGGGCCTCAAGATTTAAGATTCGTGATTCTTTTTATTGTCATTGTGTAAACACATTATATAGGACAAAATTCTGATGTGCTTTATAGAGACAATACACAATGCAAGATATTTAAATAGTAAAAAAAAAAAAAAAAAAAGGTAAAACAAAAAACACACACACACCCCTCTCCCATTCAGTTAAGTCACACATTCACACATTCATACCTAGTTAAGTGCAGAATACAGTGAGAGGTAGGAAGGGATGGGTAAAGGGTAGGGAATGTGTATGAATTTCCTCACAAAGATAGAGACATGACTGTGTATGTGAGAGAGAAAGTACTACCTGCACGTTCAGGTCACTTTAATCCTTTCACAGTGTTCTTTTGTGCCTAAAAGGTCAAAGCTGATTGGTGAGCACGGAGGCACAGTGCACTCTGAGTAATTGCGATAAATTCCTCCTCAACAGTCCCACTCCTCTCATTTGTACACCTCTAATTAGGTTACCGTGGATACGACGAAAAACAACTCAGGCAGAAATGGAGTGGGTGAGGTGGACTCCAAGGTAATTTCATCATTTGGTTTCATGTCACATTGACACTCAAGTGTAAAAAAAAAGAAAAAAAAAGATAGATTGGTCATTACGTTCATGTCTTTGTCTTAATCTTCATCACTTCTTCATCTCATACCATGAATCACTCACACACTCCCCATACAATCTGTCAGCGGGAGCTTCTCATTGGGCTGTGGATGAAAGGCTGGGTAGTTAATCAGCCAATCTGTCCACTCAGACTGGATAATAACCTATCTTAGTCATCCAGCTTCAAGACTTCAAAGAAAGTTGAGATGCCTTTAAGCTTCCAGTGATTCACTTTTTTGCTTCCTGGAACAAAAATCTGTTGCTAATCAATGTCTGCCAAAGCTCCACATGCCAGGCGGAGGTTCATGTGTTGCCTGGGAACATTAGGTCATTGAACGATGCGTCAAAAAGCATCAGTGATTGTAGATACACGGCTTCCAGGGTGCAGCTATCTGGCAAGTGTTTGTACCAAAATCAAGTCATGTCTGCGAACACCAGCCGTCTTTTTTTGTGAATTATGCATCAGATTAGAAAGATTTAATCTAAGATTTTGAGACACATCCTCAGTACTGTAGAAAAAAATTAATTCTTGTTTAACCCTTTATAGGGCACTCAGAAATGCTGCAAAATTTCAACCTTAGTGTGTTATTGGAGGACATAAGACTTTATTACTTTAGTGAAATGTTGCAAAATTTTTTATTGTCATGTAGAAAATCAAGGTCTATGTATTTACCATATTTAGTTCCTTGCCCATATGTGGGGGGATCTAAGAAGTATATATAAAAATACAAGAAAAACCCATGTAATGTAAAAGGAACATGTATTTTAGAACATTAGAACTTCACTTTTACAACATTACAACAACATAAGTGCTGATCCAGACACCTGTCAACATCTACATGATCCCTTTGAACCTCATTCCTTACATTAGTACCATTAAATAAATATAGTTTTTTCTTTTGTTCAGACAAGGAATAGTTTTTAGTTTTTAGATGTTACCTGCTTGACAGTTTCGACTGTGACTCCAGTCTTCCTCAGAAGCGTCATCCGACGTGTTGCTGACGTGTCATTTATCAGCTGGTCGGCTCGACGCAACATTAGTACCATTACTTCATGGTACCTAAAAAAAAGCAGGTACACTCACTGTTCATGCAGAGGTCGATCTTACAGACCCTGTAGACCACATTGGACCTGAGATTGTTGACTCATTGTCCTCACTGGAACTGTTGCTGTCAATGTCTTATAATGTATGCAGAAATGACCAAAAGTAGTCACTTGCCCAATAAACTGTTAAGATGGAGAATTTTATTGAAATGTTGTGATGTATGACCCACTATCATGGACATTTACTGTCCTTTAAGTTGGGGAAAAGTATTTATTTTTTCTGTGATTTGTACCTTTGTTCAGTTTCATACAGACCTTTATTGTATGCCAGAAAGAGCTTCTATAATAGATACAGAAGATACAGAATCAGACAAAATGTTTATCATTATAGTTTAATGTGTTATTTAACCTATTTCTTTTGTAAAGCCATGCCAATGTGTCATGTCTGACCACCAACTGCAGCTTGACTCAGCTGAAAATATTTCTAATCTGCTCATAATACCACAAAAGAGCTCAAGGGTTGTGTTTTGTGGCAGAAAAGTACCTGTAAAACAGAGTTACTATAATTACACTCTGTTCAGCATGTTGAAAGCTTGGACAGCGCTTTAATTCATAGAGGACATTACAATATACAGGGTGGGGAAGCAAAATTTACAATGAACATTTAGTTGTTTTTTCTCAGCAGACACTACGTCAATTGTTTTGAAACCAAACATATATTAATGTCATAATCATACCTAACACTATTATCCATACCTTTTCAGAAACTTTTGCCCATTTGAGTAATCAGGAAAGCAAACGTCAAAGAGTGTGTGATTTGCTGAATGCACTCGTCACACCAAAGGAGATTTCAAAAATAGTTGGAGTGTCCATAAAGACTGTTTATAATGGAAAGAAGAGAATGACTATGAGCAAAACTATTACGAGAAAGTCTGGAAGATACTATTAAAGAAGAATGGGAGAAGTTGTCACCCCAATATTTGAGGAACACTTGCGCAAGTTTCAGGAAGCGTGTGAAGGCAGTTATTGAGAAAGAAGGAGGACACAGAATAAAAACATTTTCTATTATGTAAATTTTCTTGTGGCAAATAAATTCTCATGACTTTCAATAAACTAATTGGTCATACACTGTCTTTTAATCCCTGCCTCAAAATATTGTAAATTTTGCTTCCCCACCCTGTAAGATCATCATACCTACCTACCTATCTACAGTAGGCCTGCTCATGGTTATTAAAGCTACACATTTTGGAGTTTCATACTGTCAAAGAAAGGAAAAAACCTTGTCTTTATATTATATGTTGATTATTGTCTGTGTAAATGAAACTGCTTGTGACATTCCACATGTAGCCTTGATTTATACAGCAAACACAGATAGGATTTTTGTCGACAGCGCCCAACCTTACTACTGATTGTTTCTGGGTGAGGAGCAACAAAATGGTAGAAAAGCCTTTACATCTTATATCTGTACTGGTTTACATTATCTTCTAAAATGAGGAAAAACCGAATTATTTTCTGCTTCATTGGTGTATTTGAGGTCAGTCCATCAGACTTATTTAACTCTTTAAAACCTGACGCTTCATCGCTGACACACCCTGCGCATATGCAGTTTGGATGGCTGTAACTCTTTCAGTGTTTCTGCAATAGGAAAAATTCCAACAGTTTCTGAAACCTGAGATGTTGCGCTTTATAGGCTTTATAGGTCATTATGGTAACTTCACTCATGTCTGTACTATAAGCTGGAGAATAAGCGGTTTTAGTAGTATTATAACATTCAGTAGATTGTAAATGATTGCTAGATTTTGAAAGATTTGGGGTAAAAAAAAAAAAAAGAAGTACTCCAGACAAACAAGCAAATGGACTCACTCACAGCATATTTTCTAACCTTTTTATAGTCAAAATTAAAAAAAAAAAAAAAAAAAAAAAGTCCAGGCGACCATCTTAGACTTAGGGTTTAAAGGGTTAAATCATCAAAGTTTAGGTCATTGTTTTTACATTTCAGCAGTACAGAGCCATCTATATTGGCATAGCTGATCTGTAAACTGTGTACCAACAAAAACCGCCTGCAGAATAGATGTTTAGATTTGGATCAATGACAAGCTAAGTGTTTGCTGTTTAGATGGGAATCTGTGAGCCAAGAGACAAGTGTGTGTGTACCCCACTGGGCTTAGCCCCGCCTCTCTGTGTGTACCTACAGCACCGTGCTGATTTGGCACAATTATCTCAACTCCATCTAGATAGACAGCTCATTCAGAGCTGAAGGAGACTCACAGGAGACTGCATCCTCTCTAATTCCTGCACTACAAATTCAATTATCTGTTCCATGCTTGTCTTTGTGTCTCTTCCCCTCCCTCTCTCCCTCTGCCTCCATTTACCCATCCTTGTAATTTTTATCTTTCTTTTCCATGTGCCACAGTTCACAGTGATGCAAGCACAAAAAACACCCCCCCCCCCCCCCCCAAGTGTATTCACCTCATCACATTATAAAGCAGTTTATTACTTTGAGGAAGCATTAGTGTTGAAAGTTTTCTCGTGGCTTTAAAATTATTGCTTTCTGAGAATATATTTCTGTTGCTTGATTTTAAAACACAGAACTTTCAATGAATAATAGAGAGGGCAGTATATTCTATCTATCGATCCATCTATCCAGGGTTTTCCCTATCATTATAAGACTTAAGTGTTTTTGCACAGCCTGTAAGCTGGAGAAACAGAAACACTCTGGAGAGAGAAGATACCATATTTGCTGTAGAATTGGGTTATTAAAGATGAGTAACATCATGAAAACACCATTACAGCACCTAAGTCTTCTATAAAATGATGGAAAACCTATCTATCTATCTATCTATCTATCTATCTATCTATCTATCTATCTATCTATCTATCTATCTATCTATCTATCTATCTATCTATCTATCTATCTATCTATCTATCTATCTATCTATCTATCTATCTATCCTTCTTGCTTTAATGCTTTTCTCTGTGTTTTCTTCCTCAGGTGTCCATCAAAGAACATCTGAAGCAGCTGACAGATGCTCACAGGGACTTCGGCCTTACGCACGGTGAGTAAAATCCACACTTAAATGCACAAACACTCGCATTTACATGTACAAGTTCCATCAGGCCTGGTGACAGTTGACAAGATACTCTGGAGGTGAGCAGATAAGGCAAAATGTGGAAGGCACAGACATCCTCCAGCTTTTCTTTTCGCTCACTTGGTGGCACTCAATAAGTGACGTGTTGGCGAGATAAATAGAGTGACACACAGCACGCCGCTGTCAACAGGTCACTAACTGACTGAATAAGAGATAAGCATGAGAGAGTGTGTTAAGACTCTGACTCATTTGACTGATCGATCTGTTTATGCAGCTTGTGTTTTTTGTTGTTGTTTTTAGTTTTATGGCTGATTTCCAATAACTCTTCAACAAAAGTGACCACATCTCTCATCCATATCACAGGCTGAAAGGATGAAAGAATATGGATTTTAGCCTTTCACTGATTGTTGCATTGATTAAACACACTGGTCCGGGTTATTCTTTCCTCGCTGATGCACAGTAACCGTCGGAAAACATTTAACACTGCAGATTAATGAAGAGTCCAGGAATGACTACTCATTTAAGGATATCCACCTAGAGCCACTTTCTCATGTTGAGTTAGATTGCAGTTTAATTAAAGCCTATAGTTAAAAAAAGATCAAAACATCAAACATATGCCTGAAGTAGTGATTAAAAAATAAGAAGCACAGGGGAATGTAAGTCTTTCTTCAAATTGAAGAAAAGAAATAAATAAATCATGGAGCTGACACTTCTGGCACTAATGAAGTGGTTAAATAGCATGAGATGGTGCATGAAATGGTAGAATAAATACAGATATGTACATTAAATAACAAGACACAGTATCAGGGGAAATAATGTACAATTAAATAAACCTTGTGGGTAAAATGACATCTTTGTGGATGAGACACAGTGTTCACTTTGTCAAATTCATTCACACAGAAATGTTCCAGGGACTTGATAATGGACCCTTAATAGGTGCGGCAGGACAGATAGAGGTGCTGATGGGGTTATAATAACGGATGGTGATGGCGCTTCGGATGATGATGTTAGAGCAGTGAGGATGTACACGTTTTTCATATCTCACTGCTATGTTAATATAAACAGCATGTGTTCTGGCAGTTGTCCCATGATGCATCATTCTGTTTTTAACTGCAGCAAATTTCACCCGTGGGGCATAATAATGCTTATACAGCGGGTACTTTCAGCCAAGAGATCTGATTGGTCAAAGATGCATTCCAACTGTGCTGACAATTCCCAGAAAGCACAGTTTGCTTTAATGGTTGGTGTGCCAACTCTTGTGGGCATAATAAGTGAGATAATTAGCAATATTTCTTGTTTTTTTGCTGTTTTTCATTATCATGTATATTACTTTGAAGAAAACTTTTCACTACACATTGTTTTTGCAAGTGCTGTATGCACATTTTCTTGACAGTCATTGTATAAATGTGCTTTTGTTAGACCTATAGGATGTGGTTCCCGCTGTAAAATGTGTTTGCTAAAAGTTTAATAGCCTGCAGGCACTTTAAACAGTTGTTGTGACCCTTGTTTTTCTGTCTCAGCAGGATCTGTAGAGAGCCCCTTTGAGCAGGGTGTCTCCCCAAATAATGTGCCCTACTACATAAAGTAAGTACTGACCTACTGAGTCGCATCTCACCACCACTTCACTGCTCTTTGTACAATTATCCCACTGGATACCTCATGCATTCTGTCGACGAAAAATACTTTTCCTAGGTCAGAAAGGTGCACAAATTTGTAACTTTACAGCACTAACCTTTTGCATTGCCACTAAATGAAAAAGCTGAAACCATAAATGCCTTAACAAGTTTTAACAAATTTTTACCTGAAGAGCCTTGAAAAGTGCACAAATGTCTCAAAAGTGTGTTTTTATTGTTTATCCTAGTGATAACACTGAAACAGTAGTGGAAACAGCAGGTTCCTGAGTTATCCTCTTGCTGTTAAATCTTACAAATTTTACATTGGTTTAAGTATTTGTTTTGTGTTAACTCTTTAAAACCTGATGTGTCATCACTGACACCCTGCACATATGTAGTTTGGACGACTGTAACTCTTTCACTGTTTGTGCAATTGGAAAAATTCCAACAGTTTCTGAAACCTGAGACGTTGCGTTTTATAGGCCTTATTGGGTCATTACAGTAACTTAACTCATGCCTGTAGTACAAGCTGGAGAATAAGCTATTTTAGCAATATTATAACATGCAGTAAATTGATTGCTAGATTTTTAAAGATCTGGAAAAATCGGCAAACAGACTCACTCACAGCATATTTTCTAAACTTTTTATTGTCAAAATAAGGAAAAAAGTCCAGGCAGACCATTTTAGGCTTAGGGTTTAAAGGGTTAACATTCCCTCATATAATAGCAGCTATTTTTCACATGTTGTTGTTTAACACCTACAATACTTTTGTGGCATCCTGTTTCACTTGGATCGCCTCAAGAAACCAAGATGTCTTCAATCTGTTGTTTTGATCCTGACTTTTAATAATTTGAGCTTGATTAATAGTGTGTAGAGTGATTGCCTGCTAACTTTGCTGATGAGCTCAATTCAGTCTGTGGCTTTTGTTTGTCTTTTTTTTCCTAGTGTTCATCCACCTGTGTGTAATTCATGCACATTTATTGACATTTTACTTATCCATCTCATTCATCCATGCATCCATGAAATCGTTGAGCCGTCCATGAATACACAGGAATGCTAGGAAACAAAACAAAGCAGATTTTTCTAAAAAGTCTTATCAGTATTAAAGATTCCTGAAGATATTTAATCATTTTCTCAATTTTTTTTTTTTTCTGTTGTAAGCTGGAATATGTACTGCAGTATTTTTTTAATCATAGCTTTTTAAAATATGTAGAACCAGGACATTTTCACATTTAGAATAATTTCAGTCACACAGACTAGTTATACATAGAGTCAAATCCAGCATTTTGAGTTGCATTAATTATTCAGGAGAAAGTGGAGTAAGTTTCTAAAAGCACAGGAGGTTCAGCGGCTGCTTAAATCTCAACCTTTTCCACTCTGCTGATGCTTACAGATCATCTTCACAAGGCCTTTATTTCCTATCACTTTGTGCAGCATTTACCTTCTGTCTTCCTTCCATTTTCTCTAACAAGGCTCTGAAATGTTGAACGGCTGAGTGTCCAGTTATGGCTACAGCACTCTAGTGAAAGCTTAGAGTATGTTTACTACTCATCAGCTGATAGCAGACGTTTTGGAGGTGGGATGTGTTAGCACAGTAGTCCACTGTCTTACAGTTTCTGCCTCAACAGAAGAAGTTTAGATACAACAAAGGCCCTTACTGAATTGTAGATGACAGATAAAATTATAAATAATGGAGTGTTGGCCTCACATATTAATGTTTTGGAATTGTGGGCAGCAAACATTATTAATTAGTCGATATGAGAGCTAGTAAAAACACTTGGACTGCAAAAAGTAGAAAGAAGCCACATATTCTTAAATAAAACTGTTTAATTGTACATAATTGTATTAAGCAAAAATATCTACCAATGGGGTTGTGTTTGTTAGAATGCTGAAATTTAACCCATACAGACCCAGTGCTAGTTTTGTGAATTTTTCTCTACATTTTACCTTTCTTGAGTGATTTATCACCATTTCTGTATTTTGCATATTTTTCATTATGAATCATGTATTTTCCTATATTTCACCGGCTGATCATGTATATGTTCATTAAAGCTTAGATTGAAGTTGAGAGTTATTATATCAGAAACAGAGAAAACTGAAGAAAACGTGACTTTTTCAGTAAAATACATCATTAACTGAACATAAACCCAGTGTGTCCATCCACTGACATCGATCCAACTCCATGGGTTTTACTAGTGAATCAATGTTGTAGAAGATGATGGTGTGTCCACGTTCACTACAGAGTCTCTGAATGTCCAAATGGGTCATATCTGATGACCATGAAATGACAACAAACTGTATTTTACACCAATTATTTACACGTATTGACAGGATTTGTGGATCAACAGGTATTAAACAGTTACATCAGTAGATGGTTTTGGTCACCGGTGGCTATTTAGGTCTTTATGGGTTAAATGAAATAAACTATAAAGTATGTGCCAAGTAAAAGCAATAAATAGGATTTATTTAAGACTTTAATATTGATATTCCTAAATCCAAGTCTCCCCTTTGTACCTCTGGAACATCATGCAATCCATTTTTGTAGCTTGTTAATGTTTAAATCTAGCCCAGTATCAGCTGAAATATCTCATCAAGACCAGGTGTCCACAAAGTCTCTTTACAGTTTAAACAATTTATTACAAAAGCAAAGAGATGTTAATCAGATTTATTCTATGTACTCAAAGGTTATCAAGGTTTTTAATCTCATTGTGGGATCATGTGCAATAGAATCATTGGTCTATTTTTCTTCGAGACATCAATTACTGCAAATGTTTACTTTGAACTTTTGACTGAATATGTGTCACCACAACTGGATGATCTTCAACCAACCATCATTTTCCAGGTAGATGGTGCGCTACCACATTGGGGATTACATAATAATAATAATGGATTGGATTTATATAGTGCTTTTCTAGACACCCAAAGGGCTTTACATTATTGACCCATTATTCATTCACTCTCACATTCACACTCTGGTGGTGGTAAACTACATTTGTAGCCACAGCTGCCCGGGGCAGACTGACAGAAGCGTGGCTGCCAATTTGTGCCTACAGCCCCTCCCACCACCACCAAACATTCATACACCAGTGTGGGTGGCACTGGAGGCAGGGAGGGTGAAGTGTCTTGCCCAAGGACACAATGGACTGACTAGGACAGAGCTGGATTCGAACCACCAACCCTTCGGTTATTGGACGAACATGTTGGTGGGTTCTAAATCAAACTTTTACACACTGGTGGATTGGAAGGGATGGCCCAGTTCCCTCACCACCTCCTTCACCAGATATCACTCCCATGGATTTCTTTCTGTGGAGTTATGTTAAAGATATTGTTAATCGAACAAAGATACGTAACATCATTGACCTGAAGCCAAAGATCACTTGCCATTAATGAGGCGGTGCTACAGTGAACATGGCAAGAAATCCAGTACTGTCTGCATGTGCTTTGTGCAACTAATGGTGCCCATATAGAAGTGTGTGAAATGAAGCAAAAAAAACCCAAAAAGCTTTAATATCTACTTTCCATTTTGTAATAATTTTCAAAGATTTTTCTATTTGTTTGCTTTTGGAAAAAATGTGTTAAATTGTAAAAAAGACTTTATGGACACCCTGTATTTTCTTCCAGAACAAAAAAAACAAGCTTTACAAAATTATTGTTCTTTTTTTGGAGAAAAACAAGACTCGTTTAGCTAAAACACTCCTTTTTTTTTCTTTTTGAAATTCTTTTGTTGCAGTATAACCTTTTCAGCTCTCTATTATGTGGCAGTCATGCACTTGTGTTATATGACTAAGCATAGTTCACATTTTTTTCAGTGATCCCAGGAGATACTGAGTGTCAGGGGAAGCGTTGGGCTGAAATGCCTACCTAAGAGTCACATATGTGGGATTTTGGGGGGGGCGGGGGGTTGGTGAATTTTTCCTTTAATATGAGCTTAAAGAAACTCAGTGATTTTAGCCCTCCGTCTCACATTCCTTACTTACTGGTCGAATAACCCCTCGCTATGATTTGCCCACTTTGCTTCCTGCTTCTTGTTCAGTCACAGTGCACATACTACAGTAGATTCCAGTGGCTTCATAATGAGTAACTTGCAGCCTGGTCTGTATGCGTTAACACTGAATAACTGAGTGAGAGGGATTTCATGTAACTGGCACAACATGCTTGGTTGCTCTCGAGGGCTTTTAAGTAACACACAGTTTGACACGGAATTAACTGAAGAGAGAGACGCACATTCAGAAAAATGAAAAGTGTGAAGGAGTCATGAAGAGGGGTGGAGGGAGGGAAAGAGGAGTGACACATTGTTCTCTCCATATGCAGAGAGGAATCTGGACCGAGCCAGATGACCGAGACCCTGTGAGTCACAGTTTACTACACACACATCTGTGTACACATGTACACATTCATGTACTGGATTCAGATAACATGCACACACATCAAAGCAGACACATACAGTACATGGCCAAATGTATGTGGACACCCAGACATCACACCAGGGCTGTCAAACTCATGTCACTTAAGGGGCCACATTCAGCACCAATATGATCTGAAGTAAAATAATTACAATGAAAAAAATCACATTATGAAAATGTTTACATCCACAAAGCTTCCTTAAAAATATGAGTAACATAACCAACTTGAAACAGTTTATCATTTACACATGTGCATTACAACTTACAGATAGCAGTGGATCTACAAAATACACAAAACAGGCAGAATATTTGTTAAAATTACACTTAAGACATTTCAGGTTGTTCATATTTATTCGGGTTATTCAGATTTATTTGTGAAATAATAGTTTATTAATGGAAACATTTTCATGTAATTGTACTTTTTTTTTATACTACTACTACTATTATGATTTTACTGGTCCAACACATTTGACATCGAATTGGTCTGTGTGTGACCGCTGAAATGTGAAAATGATTTCAACATCCTTGATTGTTAATATCTCCCGTGTAATTTCGCATTTCACAAATTCATCCCACTTTGGCGGGTCGGTTTTGGCCCCCGGACCATATGTTTAACACCTGTGCATTACACCTGTATCTGGTTGTTGAAGAGTGGTATAAAGATGGTACAGCAAACATACATTTTATGTTTTCATAGTAAATCATTACGCTATATGTAAGAGGATCAGTCAAATATGTCCACTATATTTGCATCTTAATCTGTTCATATAGTACACTGAATTGACTAGAAACAAATGGCTCAGGGTCCATTTGTTTCTAGTTAGTCATTTCAATGTAACACAAAACAGTGGATTAGCCGAAAGCAGAAGCTTCTTTCATTTCAAACCAAGTTATGATTAAAAAACAGTAAAGGTGATACAGAATTCATAATCGTTGTTTCACAGTGTGACCTTTTTTTTTTTTTTTTTGCTCTTCTGTAGCTCATTCAGTGACTTTAAGCAATAGAGAAATAATACTTGTACTGTTGGATCTTAGTGTTAGCTTAGATATGCAAAGTTTGTTGCATTGGTGTGTTGTTTTATGAAATAATTCATGACGTACGCTGGTCTTATTAGCTTGTTAGCTTGTTTTTGATATTTGTCAGTTTAAGGTCTTTTTGTTTGGATTGTGTTCTGTTGTTTGACACTTGGTTACGTTGAGCGTTTTTTTTTTTTTTAGCTTTTTGATTACATGGGTGTATAGAATGTGTATAGAATGTGTATATTGCTACAAGCATTATGTCGCATGACTATGACAAGACTGAAGGAACTGCAGCCGTGTTTAAGAGGGTAATAGCAGTTTTATAGGTCACGACATTAACCCTTGACCTTTGGCCACCAACATCTGTTCAGTTAATCCTTGAGTCCAAATGCTCACACTAATATGACTGGACAGACATGACATCACAATGACCCTGACCCAAGACCTTCGGGCACCAAAATCTCAGTTCATTATTGTGACTAAGTGAACATTCGTGCCAAGTCATGGGATATTTTATGAAATCCCAGGAGTAAAACAGAAAGTATTCTAACATTCCTGTGTCTCATGGCTGCATCATGAGAAGATAAGACCATTATAACAAAGCAAATCTATTCCAAAGGCTAAAAATAAATGTGAATGTTACTATAGAAAATGTATTTTTTATGTGTCCAACTGCTCAGGACTGTGGTAGAAAACTAAGTACCAACTACAATTAGGAGACACAACTAAAAGTATCTAAAACTGTCACCACTGACATTACTCGTCATCAGAGAGGAGTGTATTTCTGTGATGTAAAAGTGATAAATAATGGCTCTATATATGAATCTTACTTCAATGTCAAATAGTATTTTGGGTTCCAATAAATAATAGAAGGATAAATGCTTTTTCAACAGATAGTGCTTTTCCTTTCAAACACACACATAATAGAACAGTGTAGTTCGTGTCTGTCATTGATCAGGTCCTGCCTCCAATTTCAGAGGTTCAGAAATGCAGATATTTGACATGGTTATTCATTGATGGAAGGGAAAACCCTGGAATGTAGATAATGATTACAGATGTACAGTGACAGCAACATTACAGCTCAGTATTTATTCACAAAGACAGTAATTATATATTTATGTTTGCGGCATTTTCACACGTAGGATTGTGGGTGCTTATAGACCACCACAGACCTCTGAAGACTCAGCCTTTGGTGAAATCTGATGATGGTTCTACAGCCAGTACAGATCCTTGTTATCCAAATGAAATAGATCATTCTATTGAATAAATAGCTGATTTCAGATATACTGTTGGCAACATCTGATATAATATACTCAAGTCAGTGTGTAAATGTTACAGATTATATATTTTAATGTGTTTTTTGGTTGTTGAACAGCAGTTAGTGGCACTGCTAATGTGCTGCTGAAAAATTATGGAACCTGCCTGCAGGGATTTTCTCCCCTTCTGCTGCAAGATCATTAATGAGGTCGAACACTGATACTTGCAGATAAGGCCCAGCTCACAGTCGGAGTTCCATTTATTCCCTAAGGTACAAACCAGTTAGGTCCCTCCACATCGAACTGGAAATAACAAGGACCTTCTCTAAACTGTTGCCACTAAGTTGGAAGCACTCTTGTCAAAATATCAGGTATAAACCAAAACTGTACAGCAGAATGTGCAAAGAGGTGTCCATATTTTTGGCCTCAGAGTCTACCTGCAGCAGCAAACACACAATACAACCACACACTCCACCACACAGTGTGTCTCCTGCATAGAGACACACTCAGGGCACAGAGTCACAACATATGGCCAACCAACTGTTTCTTCTGCTCGATCACTTGTCGCTTCTGGAGATGATTTCCTCCCTCAAACCTGCGACATCTACCTCACCCCACCTCCTCCTCTTGTAAAGTTGTGTTTCATTTGCTTCACCATGAGCTCCCCCATGGGCGGAGTCCCAAGTATTAAATCTACAACCTCCTACACAAACACACCAAGTGACATCTGAGGGCTTAGAATCAGCAAGACAGCTGTCAGAAAGTGTTTGACATGTTGAATCCACCCTTCGCCCTCCTCCTTCCTTGCGGCTTCATTGTGCCTGTGACAGACACACACCTACACACTCAGGTAAAAAGACACACTGTAGTGGGGGATGAAATAAAAGTTGAGACTTGCCTATAAATTACAGGCTGTTTCCTCTTTGCTGGTGCAACATAGCCTACATTTCTCAAGCCTTGAACACCGATTCCCAAAGCAAAGACACCCCCCCTTCTTCCTCCTGTTCCTCCTCCTCTCTTCCTGTCTCTCCTCTCTCCTGTGTAAAAGCAAAAAGGCCTTTTTCTCTCTCCTCTTCCCCCCTCCTTTCCCATTTTTGTCTCTTCCTTCCTTTTCTTGTCTTTCTTCCACCCTGTCCCTCTGTCTTTCTTTCACTCTCAGCGGCCTTGAATGTGGAAATCTGTGCTTTGAAAAGCAAAGAGCCTCCCTCTCTCTCTTTTCTCTGTTTCTCTCTCTCGTCAGGGAGGTGAAAAACCTCCTCGGATGGTGTCGAGGCTCCTTTGCTTTCAGACACAGCGGGATGGGGGGAAGGGAGGCTGAGGTAGGGAGCATGAGCTCCGCCTCGTCTTGCTCAGCATTGTAAAGTTCCACAGAGGTAACTATAACTTTCACGGAAACGGGAGTGTTGTGTTTTCAGAATAAAAGCATCAGCTGATAGTCGCGGCCTTCAAAAATTTTATGCCAAGAATAGTCTTTGTTTTTTTCCCCCTTTTCTTTGCTTCATGAATAAAGCTGCATATAGTGGTGTCAGAATAATGACATTTTTGTTGACTGAGGTTGTGTTTAGTTGTAATCAGTAGTTTGTCTTTTTCCATCATTATGACACCATTAGTATATAGATATTACATATAACTATAGTATATGTCATTTTAATAAAATTACCTATTTGTCCATATATATATATATGTGTGTGTGTGTGTATATATATATATATATATATATATATATATATATATATATATATATATTGTACATGCAGACATGTAGCACACACTGAAATGGACCCTCTGTGTTTAACCTGCTAGCTGAATATGCAGGAACACACCACACACTGCTGACTAGGAGCAGTGGGCTGTCATGTCAGGCCCTCAGGGAGTAAATGGGTTAAGTATCTTGCTCAAGGGCACATCAACTAACAATTTCAATGCCAAGCCAGACAATTGAACCAATGACCTTTTAGTCACAGGCCGACACTGTAATCTTTTAGGCCACCAATATTGTATATACATGATAAGACAAGATAAGATAAGACTATTTTTATCCCACGATGGGGAAATTTTACAGTTAACAGCAGCAATATACATCAAACAAGTGCAGAAAAAAAGATAGGTAGAACAAAATCACAAATGAGTGAAAAAATGAAATATAAAGAGAAAAATAACAAATTTGGTATTTATATAAATATTTATAGAATTATAATTAAAATTAAATGTTTTTTACATTGTGGTTGCACATACACATGGTTTGATGGGGGTGTTGGGGCGTTTACTGTGAACTGTTGTACAGTCCGATGACTGTGGGGACGAACCTGTGGTATCACTGCTTCTTGCACTGGGGATGATATAAGAGCTTTTTAGAGACAGTGTAGAAACATTGTAAACTATGCACAATGTTGAAAATTTACTTTAAAACATAATAGGTTGCAGATTATTAGTTGCCCTGTTACAAAATCCATAAGCATTGTAATAATCTTCAAGGAAAAGTCTTTGAAACCATTCAACAAAGCTGAAATCTTCTAAAACATGTATTTAAACAACACTTTTATAGACATATTAGAGCAAAATAGTGTTTTTATAGTACTCATAGATGTGCAACATGGTCACCTGTCTAGTCATGATCAGCTGTTATATTCTAAATATAAGTTTATCCAGAAGTTAACACTTTGTAATCACAAACATTTTGATCATTTACAAAATTTTTGAATTACATAATTTTACACTAACTTTTACTGATTACAGTACTATTTATTTAAGAATTTAACTGTGATTCTTAATTAGGATGCCTAACTTTGTTGCATTATGCAGAACTGAAGTGTGGAGTTTAACCATTTTCAGCATTGATGTCCCATGATACCATGCTGTAGTTTGTGTGATCAATAAAAAAATCAGCCCACACATTCCTTCCACAATCATTTACATAATGTGTTCCCCTCGGACATTAACGCTCCACAACCCTAACGATTGCAAATGAATACATATCTTAACCCATGAGACCTCAGTTGGCCCTTTGGGGGACCTCACTCCTGTCTGGTGAGTTGGGGACTCTCACCTCCCTGTCCCTTTTGATCCCATGTATTCAAGTCCAAACTCCCATCGGGAACGTACGACAAAGGGCACATAACGTTCTAATTAGGGGAAATTTTAATCTGAGCAAAATATAGACAAATAATAAGGTACTTGTCAAGTGTAAGCTGTGAAAATAGGAATAACCTGTTATTATAGAAGTGGCCTTGAAAATGAATCATTGTACTAAACATGCCTTAAACATTTTCTGTGACATGAAATTCAAAGAAATCTGCTGAAGTGAAAGATATTCAGAAACTATATTATAAAAGGGAAGTGGACTTTGTTTGTGTGCGATTGTGTGTGTGTCTCAGGCATCACACAAAATCTGGAAAGAGCTGACTGCTGCAGTTTGGCATGCTTATGTATTATTGGTCACAGAAGAGACTAGCAAAAATGACAAGTTGATAAGTCCAGTATTTTGGAAGATATTAGCAATTTTGGAATGCAATAGCCTTACAATGATGTTGCTATGGCCAGAACGCTTTGGCGGTGACTGCTGGACAAATGCAATACTGCATGCAGGAATACACAACAAATATCCATGCTGGGGGACTGGCACATTGCCCCTCAGGGTCAGGATATGGATTTTAAACCCCCCCCCCCCCCCTTTTTTTTTTTTTTTTACCACATCCCACCCTCGGTATTGACAATGATAAAGTCCAGAACCCGTGGTTCCCTACAGGTTCTGGATGGCATCACACAAAATCTGGAAAGAGCTGACTGCTGCAGTTTGGCATACTTATGTGTTTTTGGTGAAGGAAGAGACTAGCAAAAACGGCAAGTTGATAGGACCAATATTTTGGGAGATATTTGTAATTTTGGAGTACAGTAGCCTTACAGTCACATTGCTATGCCCATGACGGTTGACGGGAAGCGTAGTACCACGATGCATGATGCAAAATGAAGTTGAAAACAGGACTGACACATTTACTAACTTCAGTCCTATCAGTATTGATATATTAATTGTCGTTTAAATTTTAAAAAATGATTTGCATAACAATTTTTATGTCAGTACTTATAAAATATAGACTAACATCTTTTCCCAAAAGTCAACCTTCCCCAGCATAAAACTTACCACATCTAGAACCTGTTGTTCCCCACAGGTCAACACGCTAGTTGTTCTTGTATTATTTATGCAGAAAATACACAGTTTGGACATTTGTGGGTTGATTGTGTTTTTAAAGTGTGCATAGGATCCTGCACATGGACACTGAATTTATGTTAAACGGTAGGAACAGTTGCATCTTGGGGGTTTTATGTCCCATTCATGTTCTTTGAATGGACTTAAAGGTGAATGAATGGTTTTAGTATTTGCGTTGCATTTACCGGGGGCTTTATTTTGAAGAAACGGCCGGAAGTGGTCGTTGTTGCATTCCACTGAGATTCACACTCGTGTCTCGGTGGCCACTCAGCCTCTGCAACCCACTGCTGCTGCTTGCAGAGTGGAACACACACCGACACACAGATACACACACAGACACGGTTAATCTTCTCCCCGGTGGTAGAGGACGCTTGGTCGGACCGCGGAGGGTTCGGGATATCGCCTCGGTTCTTCCCGGGAATCGGTTCTTCTCCCCCGGACTCGGAGCGCTCTGATCGGCCGGCAATGCGGGAACAGCTTCGGAAGTGAGTGCGGGGCTGGGGATTGTTTATGGTGGTGATAAATAATGGTGATGGTAATTGTGCTGGTCGTAATGCAGTAAACCTGTTCACACATTGGCTGTGGGTTTTCAAGGCAGGCACAGAGGCGTTGATCCACGGACTTTGCAAAAAAAAAAAAAAAAATCCTCACAATTTTCATTAGTGGCAAAAGCAAATGAGCAGAAATGCACTGAGGAATGTTTCCAAGCTGCGCTTAGATACATGCACCTATTATGTTGGATTTAGGGACATAGGTTTTACTCTTCTTGTGTGCTGTAAACCCTGTTCTGCAAGACAACCCTGAACGCATCTCGAATTCATGTCATCGAGCAAGAAATAGATTTTTTAATATCAATCGTGCAGCACATTGGAGTTTGTGAATAACGAGGTAGTAACATGTAACACATGAAGCAGGAACCGGACCTCAATTTTTTCACTAAAAGAGAGGAACAGCATCCTGTTTGGAAGCCATTCCAGCCCTCCGGGTGCCCTTCCACACAGCGGCTCCTGGTCGGGTTGGATGCCGGGAACCAGGCGAGTTGTGCGGCCAGTAAACCCCCCCGGACCCCCTGGTTGTCCGGACCGTGCATTTCCTATTTCTGATCCTTTTCTCTCCACTGTTCTGCTGGTCAGTTGCTGCCATGTTGGAATAAAAAGAGGAGCTTTGAGTGCTTTAAAGCAAACAGGCTGCAAACGCCTCTGTCTGCCGCCTGCGTGTATTTGCTCCTATCTGTTTGGATTCAGCCGACAGGGATGCGTGTTTATTTATGCGTGTGTGCGCTCAGCTTTTCCACGAGAAACGGCTCCACCAAGCAGCAATGTATCACTGTGTTGCATTCCTTCACAGTCCCAAACGCGCACACGGAGGTGCAAACACGATCACCTCCGTGCCACTAAAGCAGCTCGTGTGTGGAACCTCCTCGTTGTGTGCGTGGACGTGTGCGCACCGTGCACGGCGATTTGGATCTGCTGCGTTGGTCTATTTTCGGCATGGAAATAACGCCAGGCCTCATTATTAGCGCAAACTGCTGGTCTTTAGGTTGATGTGTGCATGTTATCCGCATCCAATACTGATCAATTCCTCTCATCCATTTTAGTAGAAAAGTGGGACGTGGTCCTGCACACGCGTGTACTACATGGATCTCTATGCACTTAAGGAGTTGTTTGGAATGAGAGCAGAGGATGCGGGCTGGCCGGTGCAGATTTTTGGCACCAATGTGATTGCAGGTGTGGGTGTGTGTGTGTGTGTGTGTGTGTGTGTGTGTGTGTGTGTGTGTGTGTGTGTGTGTGTGTGTGTGTGTGTGAACTGACTAAATACAGCTGATGGATAAAAAGCCTTAACAAACAGAATCAGCTGGATAGTGGCACTGACGTGCTCAGGCATGAGTGTCATGGTTTGAGTGTGTGGTGTCTTTGTATTCAGCATAGATCATTATCAACCCAAAGCAACATTTCACACTAATATGTGGTTTTAAGAGGTGAGTTTCTGCATTCAGAGCTAGTGATGGAATACATTTTCCCACATTGTAAATGTTCTTTGTTCTGGCTCCCATTCGAGTTACTTCTACAACACTCAAACCTGTGTTGATTATTTCAGCTTAAAGACAGTGTCGAATTTCTCTGTTGGTGTGCTGGAAAAAACACAAGTAAAAGTGTGTTCTGCACTGAGTGAGTGAGGTCTTTTGCACCTTGTATGACCAGCAGCATTCAGATCAGGTTTACAATGAGATATCTATAGCCATAACCTCTGTGGGGCAATTAGCTCACTAAAGTCCTGAAGCTCACAGCAAAAATGATGAAATAAGATAAATGTCCGTAAGTGCAGGACAAGAGAAAAGCTGATTCGGTTTTCCCCTCAGCCAGACTTTCTTTAGGGAAATATCAGATGTGAGAGTGAGCCTGATTGAGTATTAAAGTAAAAAAAAAAAGTCAATCTAGCAAAGTCTTACATTGTGTATGAAAGTGGCTTATGTTTCTACGAAGACTAGTAATTAGTTAGTTTAAATCTACTTTATAAATAGATCCCAGGTTGTTCTTTCATCTGATTAAGTCAAACATTTGTTCTTGCTTTCTCTCGGTGTACAATCTGCCACATCGGATCCAATTGTGGTGCAGACAATAGTAATGAGAGATTAGATTCATCTTGTATTTAAAGGGTTGCTAAAATAGCAAACGAGCTGTTTCACGAGGGAACAGTTGTAGTTACTGTTATCTATAACCACTTGCATTTACCAGGGGGTTCAACTTTCTGAAGCCAAAAGCATCAAAAGGTTTTTTTTTTCCTCCTTTCATGCAATTTCACATTGATTATTACAGCAAGTAGAGTCTGCGAAAACAAAAACATTTGCCAAAGGTCACAAACTAAAATGTGTGAGAAATGAATTTGTTCCATTTGGGTTGAATCATCTCTCTGTTGCAGAAAGACTTGAACCACTGCAGTCCATGTTTGAGGACTCTATATGCTCTTCACTTTGCACATTACATAAGCTTTCTGTATGCAATGGGACAGGAATTTTCTATCTATGCATTGAGCTGAGAATAGGATAATGGTGACAAACCTGTCACTTACATTGTTATGTCTTTTGTCCGTGATAGAATTGAGCTGAACTTCTGCAGTACTCCTGGCTGTGAAATATAATGTATACCTTCATCTAATTCTTAATAATAAAGAACTATTTTATTGAAATGTGTGCTTTTGGCAATATCCGTCATGATGTTGAAATAAATTTCAAAAAGTACCATTAAGTTATCCTGTTTCCAAAATAGTAGCTTGTCATTATGATGAATTATAACAAGGGAAATAATTACAGTCGTCGTTTTCGCTCTGTGTGATCCCTCAGGTTTTGTCAGTGCTTTTAGATTCTCTTTCACAAACAGCTTCCCCTAATTTCCAGCTGATGAATATAGCTTTCATGCTTAATTTTTTTCGCCTGCTTTTTCTGTTGTTCAGATCACATCCCTGAAGGCCATTGTTTGAGCTCATTCAGATGCCTGGTGTGCAGGAAACATTCTGTCGGGGCTCATTCTCAATGATAGGCAGAGGAAGACATCGCCAAAGCCCATAAACCACCTTTAATCATTCATCCAACAGCCATAATTGACTGCAGCGAGAAGTGACACTCGTGTCTCTGTGCAGATCCATTATTTAAAACGCCTATCTGTCACCACCGCAATAAGCCATTCAGCTGCCTGTTAACTGCAATATGTAGCATTGTGTTTTTTATGCGTGTGTGTGTGTGTGTTTCTGTGCACTTGCACACGTGTTTGCACTATTGTCTGAACGAATGATTCCCGTTTGATTCAATATGAAGTTTTGCAGCGTAGTGGAATACCTCCTTTTCTGTAGAAAAAGACACCTTTAGAAGTAACTCCAAGTACAAAACAGTAACAGATCTTTACAGGATGTACCGCCTTAAATAAGACAACATGTGTGTGTGTAATATTTGTGCGATGTATATATATATATACTTTTTTTTTATGCCATTTGTTCACCGGTATAAGACTGGTTAAAATTGTTATTGTTTCTCCTGGTTTCATTGGGTAAATGTGGGTGGGGGGTATAAATGTTGAATGCTCTCCCCACCCTCGTCAGCTTCAATCAAATTGCCCTCGAGCAAGGCAGTGAATCCATGACTGCAACACCGAAGCTGCTCACTGTGCAGTAGTTTATCTTTTGACAGTTTACGATGCATTATCAACACTTTGGCTTGTCCTAAGGCCATGATCCATTTTCTAGGGAGACAGTGTCAGCTTTCAAAGAGTATAAAACTAGAGATGCTTGGTTCCTGCAGGCCACCATTGATATATTATTGTGCTGTTGTGTTTTTTGTTCATTAATCCCATTGGGGCATCGGGTTGGGTTTGAAGAAAAAAAATGTTCCGCTGTTGTAGGACTACAACAAGCTGAAGTTCTTGTGTTTTTCTGTGTGTATATAACATCAAAAAAATACAGATGCCTCCATACCAGTAGCAGGTTTTGGTGGTTTTGTGGTTGGTGGAGACTGATAAGGTGTAAGGACAGGTGGGTGGTGTTTCAAAGATAGGAGCAGGGAACTGGTGGTTTGAAGTTAATGCTGGAGTGAAATGTAATACGATACTTTATTCATCCCCTTAGGAAAAGTCTCTTTTTCCCTCCGCTGAGTGCATGGCCAGAGATGGAAAAACACCTCCGGAGCTGGTTGGGTTTCAGCATCTCGCTCAAGGGCATGAGTAGAGAACGGCTCAAACCAAGGGCATCGGTTCAAGAATAGTCTCGCTAATTACAGACGAATATAATTAGGCTTGAAAATGAACACTTTTTGCAAAGGTGATGAAACTACATTGGTTTTTAAAGCTTTCGGAAGAAGAAGAAAGAGGCTTATTGATGAAAGACTGTCTATTTAGTAAGATTTCCAGCTTAGGGTGTGTTTACTGTAAGCTTTAGCTGTTGCATGTAAATTCATGTCACGATCCATGGTTGTATCCCTTAGAGGAATATTACACACTGTCATTTCAGGCTGCAACTGCAATAATTATTTTCATTGTTGACTCTTCTGTTGACAGATGAATTCATTAGTTGATTTATCTCTAAAATGTCAGAAAATGATAAAACAAATGTTGATGACAAGCCCAAGATACTCAGATTACTGTCATGGGGGTGCTTTTCTTACGTATGACTAATCACAACATTTATCAAGTTTATCAGAATAGTTGCTGTTAGAGCTGCACAGTATATCGTTTGAATGTCGTCATCGTGATGTATTTGTGCGCAGTAGTCACATTGCAGGTCCTGCAATGTAGGAGGTAAATGAACTTAAAAGTGTTCTCATCTAATTTCAACCTGGTTATCTGACACACTGGGCGCAGTCATCCACCAATCACAGTCGTTCTTAATCAGTTTGACAAAACAGACCACGCTCTTGCGTATAGATTGAGTTGCTGGTAACAACATTGAAAAATGTGCAACGAACATGAGAAAATCCGACTTGGTTCGAAAAAGAAAAGCAAGGTCAGTTATCTGGAATTATTTCGGAAGGATGATATTGAAACACGCGTTCTGTGTCAATAGTGCCTTGCACGTGTTGCCATGAGAGGTAACACAACTAATTTGTTTGACCATTTACGTTGGCACCACACAGCTATTATATCCTCTTGAGTATTTTTTCGTATCACAATATATATCGCAGGGTTAAAAAAGTCACAATGTGAGTTTTTTCCAATATCGTGCAGTCCTAGTGGCTGGTAGTTGACAGTTAGTAATTGTTGTTGCTCTACTGTCATTTGAAGCCCTTTTGTGATTTAGGAAAATGGGTGGAAATTTCAGAATAACTCAAGTAATGACGTTATTGATATGATAATAATGGTGTACAGCAGTCCACATAATGTGTTACTAGACAATCATCAACATCATGAGAGTAAATCTGAGTAAATAAAGAGGAAAATTTACCCCTAAAAAGTTTTGTATTGTCATGTGCAAGGGGTTTTAATAAAAGTAAAGATATTTGGGTATCATGATATACCCCAATATTATAATTATTATTAATGAATATCTGTTTGAAGAATATTCATATGGTAAAACATGTCAGATGCGTTGGGTATTACGTAGCATCACGCTGCACTTCTTTTGCATGGTTGCATATGTATAATTTGCTGAAAAAAAATTCTAATTTCATTACTATTTCCAATTTTCTAACTTTTTGTTGAGATTTGATTGTTGCTGTTGTAATGAGGTCGTGTTGTTTCATCTTGAGATCCTCAACTCCCATTGGTACATGTTATTGTCAGCGTTCTGTGCCTGTATTTCAGTATTTCTTTGTATATTTAAATTACTCGTGTCTGTCCTGCACAGTTTTAATTTACAATTTTATTACATTTGATTTTTGTCATTTTTTTTTGTTGCAGCAGAATTAACTGGGAGAAGACATATCACCAATGGCAGTCATTTGTACAACTAAAATGTCATGATCATGACACTTTTACCTGGAGCAGAACTGTTGGTTTATTTTGTTTTAGCCTCATCCTCAGAGTCCCTTCGGTACCATTACATTAGAGGGTGATTTATCATGTAGTATGACATAAAAGTTTCCCAGTTTACATCTGGGAAAACAGAAACAAACTACTTCATGTATCTTGAAGACTAAATCTTGAGTTTATTGGAATTCACATCATTACAACCATATCATCCTGGTACAGTATCTATTGTTTTCCTGTCCACTGGGACACTGGACTCAATAAAACATCCTCTGCTTTAACAAGAAGATGTATTGTGCTGCGGCTCATCGATTGGCTCTCGACCCTTGGGTTAAGAATCAGGGACTGAGATCATTTCAGTTTTATGTAAGAGTAGGAAGCTTTTGTGCTCCTCGTTACTTCTGCTCGGCATCTGAGCAGCTAACTGTCTCGCTCAAGGACATCCTTTCACAAGTTCGGTAGTTTTCTCAGCTGATTTAGGGTGTTGAATCGTTAAACTTAAGAAGATCCCTGAGCCACTGCTGTGCTTCGGATAAAAGCAGCTGCGTGTTTGATGCATCGCGGTTATTATAAGCATTTGTCCGAGTTGCTTGGAGCACCACACCGATGACGAGCTGAGTGACTGAGCTACTGTTTGCACAGACTCTGAGCTTAGAGGATTTTTAAGTAGCTCTTCACCACGGGACCCTTCTCCTCATTATCTGGAGTGGGAGTGTGGGAGAGAGGCAAGAAACAGAAAAAACAAGGGCATGTGTGAAAAAAGGCAGCATATGGATTATTATTTGTACTTGCTTTTCAGACAAAGGTTGACTGCAGGTGCGTTTGTGTGTGACCAACTCGACATGTGTGCTTTTAACAAGCTGGGCAGGGTTGCATTTGTACATAGTGACACGCCTCAGGACAGAATTGTAAATCAGAAAACCGAGCTTTTACTGCAGAGGAACACTCAGCAGCACTGTATTTTAAGCAGTTTGGTATTTGTGCTGTTTTTGTTTCGGCTTTGTCCGAAGTGTATCAGTACTGTCTAGGTTTTCTTTCCCTGATCCACTACACCCACTGTGCTCTGTTGTCACCCACCTCGTGCCCCAACTGTTCTCATGTCTTTGAACCAGGTTATACACCACTGTGGAGGAAGCTAGGGTTTGGTTTTACAGATCAAAAAATGCCTTTACTATTTTAACTATGTCCACCTTCAGGTCTTGTTGCATTTTCACCTTCATGTCAGCCACAAACTGTGTGATGTATTTCATTGTACCCAGCATTTTACCATCCTATATTTAACATCTAGCATCACAGATACTGATTGACGCACAGAAAGTCTCCTATTTCTAGCATCCCAGTAAGTCAAATATCTGTTTATTAAGCATCTGAAATATAGAGAGGAAGCCACTCTTTCTTGAGATTGCACTGTTCTCTGTCTCCTGTGAAGGACTTTTCACATATTTGATGTGCTCTGAACAAAAAACCTAATTGCCTTCGTGCTAAGACATGTGCCTTCCATTAGCTTTATATAAACAGACAGCTGGCACATTACCATCACATTTACAGTAGCATCTGACACCACTTCACAGTCATATTGATTGTGCCAGAGAAGGTTTCTGACATTTATTTTTTGTCAAATGCATCCTGCATTTTGTTATTAATGCAGCATAAATAAACTGTCCAGATTTTCCTATCATGCTTGTACAATAATTATCACCACAGCAGCTAAGTGGAACTAATAGCCAGAAAAATCAGGTCTTTGCTTTACAGTAACATAATTAGTTTCTGGTGCTGTTTAATATAAGCACGGTTTTAATGTTTTCTAGATGCCATTTCAAATCAGAGTGGGTGTTAAAGATGCAGTGAAATGCAAATTAGAGCTCAGATCTTGGCACTTGACTGGGATTAAACAGGACATATTGGGAGGATGTATGGTGAATGCTGGCTTTTGTACAACTGCAGCAAACGCTGACGCCAAGCATGTTGTATTTAATGTTGGTATAGTTTCATTTAGTAAGGAGTTAATGCTGCAGTGGAATATACATCAGATGAACACTGGTGTTTGCTGATAGTGGTCCTGTTGAAGGCATGTTGCAATTTTTGCAGATATTTGCTCAAACATACAAACCTAAATTGGTATAAAAATGAAAAACATAAAAAAAGCAAAAGCATGTTTTATGCACTGCGTTGCTCTACTTAATGTCATTAAATCCAAAATATCACCAAACAACAGAGACTGTGTTTACTATTACATTTCTGCAAATAAATCTCCATAAACCCTCCTAAATCTGGATCTTTAAATTGCAATAAATTGCACTAGCTGATTTTTCAATTTTGATTGTGGTTTGATTAACCATGTATCCCTATATTAACCAAATTTAATTAAATAGCATCAAGACCACTGTCACTGACTCCACAGTATTATTGCACAACAGATCTGTTTCACCAAGTCTCAGCACTTGAAACACTGCACAAACATCATGGCCTAAACAAACACTGATCAGTCTTCTTTAATGATAGGGTTAATGAAAAAATAAGCATAATGCACACAAATTTTCACACATGCATTTAAAAAAAAAAAAAATTAACTGATATTGCGATTAGATTTACCGAAGTGTAAATTTATGTGATTTAACCCATAAAGACCAAAACATCCACTGGTGACCAAAATCATTTACTGATATAAAAAGTTAAATAACTGTTGATCCACGAATCCTATTAAGACTTTTAAATAATTGTTGTAAAATGCAGTTCGTCATCTTTTCATGGTCATCAGATATGACCTGTTTGGACGTTCAGAGGCTCCATAGTGAATGTGGAAACACCGTCATCTTCTACAACATTGATTCACCAGAAAAACCCACGGAGTTGGATCAATGACAGTGGATGGACACTCGGGGTTGATGTTCAGTTAATGATATATTTTATTGAAAAAGTCACATTTTCATCAGTTTTCTCTGTTTTGATACAATAACCTTTGAATTTACTCTGACATTTAATGAATAGCTACATGATCAATGAATTGAATACAGCGTAATGCATGATTTTCACTGAAAAAAATGTGAAATACAGAGGATAATATTATAATAAACAGTGACAAATTACTTAAGAAAGATTAAATGGAGAGAAAAATTCATTTGGGAACAGTCACAAAAGTAGCACTGGGTCTTTATGGGTTAATTGTGTTCTTTTGAAGATAGTATGATAAAGAAACCATTTCATCATAAGTAACAGCAGAAAACAATCTGTGCATCCATAGAATTTACGCTAAAAGGAATGCTTTTTTTTTAAAATGTGTCTTTTGATGCACTGAAATTGGATCATTAGACCACCAAATCTGGATCCCAGTAATCAACGCTTCCAGACACCTCCATGCTACTTGGTGTGAACTGGTTTATGTTACTTTAATTGAAAATATGTTAGAAAATATGCCACACTAATGCAGAATATAAGCTGATATCATATGGGCATTAAAGCTGGTGTTATTTTGTAAAATAAGATGGGTGGTGTTCCTGAGTACTGTCTGCATATGATAACAAACTGAATACCGCTGGGTTTTGGACTGCAAGTCTGACAAAAGAAGACATTTGAAGATGCAACTTGGAAAGCTGTCAAGGGAATTTTTTCAATAGAAACAGTGTACACAGTGCACATAGAGTAGGATGAAAGGGGGTTAATAGGGGCCCAGCTGCTCATTGTTGCCCCGGGGGCCCCAGAGCTGGTTAATCCAGCCATGCTCATGGTGCATGTGGAGATAAAGTGAACAGTATTTATTTATTTATTTATGTCTGTTCTGCCCTCATTATTTTATGTCCTTTAAAAAAAATGAAATAGCTTAGTATAGTCCAAGGTGCATTATTTCACCAAGCACAGCAGGTTAAAAGGAAGTGACCCGAGTTAATTACAGCCAACCCTTTAGAAGCCGGTCGCACAATGCAGGATTGACAGGCGATGAGCTTGACAGGAGTCAGTGTGAGGACAAATAAGAGCAGTAATGAAGGAAGTACGCCCCCCAAATATCATCATTACTATGAATATTGATGTAAATGAAAGAAATACCCCCTTGTTCACCCGGTGTGTTTGTCAAACAAAACACACAAACACAACCAGGTCTCTTGTGAGTGGCGAGCAGCAGTCACGAGGAGCGAATGTGTGAGGCGAGAATGACACAGCAACCATCTATCTCTCTTTCTCCCTCTGCCTTTTTTTTCTTCTTTCCTTCCTTTATTGCACTTATCCGCCACTGTGATGCAGGGAGGATGGGATTCTGTCAGACTTTGCGGTGCAGGAGTACTATAGAGGGGTGTTATTTTCTAAGATTATGAGATGGAGGCGAGAAACACACAAACAGCAGGATTAATGTCACAGTGTCGGATTTTGGGAGGCTGATCTAATTCATCAGCAACTGAGATTCATTTCAGTGTAGCGCAGAAGGACTTTCCATCTTGTTTGGGGTTTTTAGGAAGGCAGAATCACTGCTGAGAGGCATGTGTCTCAGTATTTACCTTTCTATTGCCCCTAAAATATATAAAGATGGATTTGCCTCTGAATCGCACAACACAGACACTCAGATCTTTTTCTCTGTCAAATTTATTCTTCTTGTTTCAGTTAATGTACTGTTTGGCTTTGGGTAAGCGTACAGCGGCAAGTAAATCCCCTCCCAGATCACCATTTTAAAATACAAGAAAAAACACTTTTGATTTTGATTTCCAGGCGTATTTGCACATTTGTATATTTTTCCTTTTTTAATACTACTTACATATTTTATATTTTCTTACCTTGTTATACAGTATATCTTTAATTTGCACATATCTCTGTCGCACACTATTTATATATAGATTCAAGATTCAAAGCATTTTATTGTCATGTGTACAGTAAAATAACAGGTTTCCCTGTACAATGAAAAATGTACTTTGCCATTCACCCTGAATGCCAAGAGAATTTAGGTTGTATAAAATATTGAAATAGAATAATGTAACTAGGAAATGAAAAACAAACAAAATAAAGTGGCATTTTAGAATGGCATGCAAAAGAAATGAGCATAAAAATCTAAAAAATATAAACTGCTATTGCTAAGAAAAAAAAAATATATATATAAAATCTTTTCTTCTTTTAATATATGTCTACATTTTATTGTGTTGTATTGTCACATTGTGCACTGTTGCTGGCAGAGACCACCTGTAATTTCATTGCACAACCTGTGTAATGGCAATAAAACCTATTTTATTCTGTTCTATTCTATTCTGTTCTGTTCTATTCCATACAAGCCACTATGATTTTTCCCAGCACTCCCTATGAATGACCCACTTCTTATCGTCACACTGTCATTTAATGCATTATTTTAGTATAATTAGCAGTTTTTACAGAGGCAGAGGTGAAAGCATCACCACCATCAGTCTAACCTGACCTGACAGTTCAAATCAACTCAGTGTTTAACCATTGTGTCATCCTGTGTGTGTGTGTTTTTTTCCCCTCTTTAGCCACCAGACCCAGACAACATGCTGGGACCATCCCAAGATGGCAGAGCTCTACCAGTCTCTGGGTAAGACACTGTTAAATGACTCACAAGATGATTTGAAGACTGTATGTTGTAGGGCTGCATGATATATTGTTTCAGCACCGTGTAATGTGCGATGCCTTCTACATTGTGCAGAATCAGGATGTTATGTTGCAACTTTATTAATGCTTGATACTAAAGGAAAAATGACACAGTTCTCATCACTAATACACAAAAATTCTGCTTGACACAACATGATTTACAACAGCTTAAGGGTTCTTGGATATACACTTTGTTCCAGAACTCTAAAGATTAATTTGTTCTAATTACTTAAAATATCCCTAAACACATGGATTGTCCTTAATTTGGCAGTATGAAGGTAGCTAAGTATGTAAAGAATAAATATATGGTATATTATAGCATATAGTAAACACAGAGAAACTATAGCAGAAACACTAAGAAAAACTCAACTATGTACAGTCGAATTGTGGCACCTTATTTTGGTATTAACTTGGATATAATTACAGATTTTCTGTGTAGAAATTCTTTTAAATACTTCAGTATTTCAACGTCAGTTATAGTTCAGGTTCATGCAAGTAGTGGAGGTTTTTTTGAAGTGTTTTAACTGTAGTTGTAGTAGTAAATAAAGGACTTGAAAAGGACAGATTACAAGAGCATCTGTCTATAATCAGGCCCGCTGCATGATGGGATAACTCAGCAGTCTGCAGCCACCAGCAGCTCACTGAGTCATATTGTAATGAGACAACATGAAGTCAAATCATCATCATAATTATCACACTTTTACACCTTTAGTGCTGATGAAATCTACAGAAGCACAATACATGGTGTAGCAGTATTAGTACTACAAAGAACCCATGATGCTTTTCTCAGTAAAACACGTAATTACACTGATTTTCAGTGTATTTAAAGTTAGTAAGTATGCAAAATGTTAACACCAGGTGTTTCAAATTTATGTTTGTACTTTGCCCAAGTTAAAGTTAGAGAAGAATAAAGTCAAGTGTCTGACACAAGTTTTTGTACATGGAAGTGTTTCAAAATGCGGCGTATTGATAAAATCTACATAATAAAGACTGGATTAAACAAAGAGGAATGCCTTGATGGAAAAAAAAAACAAAAGAACTGCCACTGTACATGAAGACCTGCAGAAAGAAATATTAGACAAAAGTCTGTTCGAACTATGGAAGAGACTGAAACGTATGATTTCCACCACTGGTTTTGTTCTAGAGGCTGACGCTAAAGCAGCTTCAGGTATTTGTCAGAATTCCTCTTATGTGTATCAACTCCTCAATCTACAGCTCAGGTAGATTGTAACTGTATGAAATAATAATGGTGGAAACTCAAGTTTAAGACAAGAAGACACATGAAGCTAGAGCAGGGGTGTCAAACTCAATTTAGTTCAGGGGCCACATTCAGCCTAAGATAATCTGAAGTGGGCCGAACCAGTAAAATAATAACAGTTAAAAATGTAAAATTACATTATGTAAACGTTTACATCCATGAAGTTTCCTTAAAAATGTGAATAACATGAACAACCTGAAATTTGTTAAGAAAAATGATTGCAGTTTCAAGAATATTATGCCTCAGTTTATCATTTACTGATGTGCATTACAATTTACAGATCACAGTGGATCTACAAATACACAAAACATTTAATAACAGGCAGAATATTGCTAAAATTACACTTACTTTTCTTAAGACTTTTCAAGTTGTTTCTATTTTTTCACGGTTTTTTGTGAAAGGATAGTTTGTAAATGTAAATATTTTCATGTAATTTTAACTTTTTTTGCACTAAAACAAAGATTGGAGTTGTCACTATTTATAGGTTATGTTATTACTTTACTGGTTCAACCCACTTTAGATCCTATTGGTATGTATGTGGAACATGGACTAAAATGATTTTAACATCCTTGATTGTTAATATGTTCAGTGTAATTTTTGCATGTAACAAATTCATCGCACAGGCCAGATTTGACCCCTTGGGCCATATGTTTGACACCTGTGAGCTAGAGTCAAAATAGCTACTCAATAAATTAAAAAAAAACAAAAACGGAAATGCAATAAAAAGGCAATGTCACAACATAATAAATTGAAACCAAAAACTAATAAAAACAATAAGAGCATAAAGCTGATAAAGGCAGTTGAAGCAGTAAAACAAAAAGATAAGAATCACTAAAACATGGCAACCTAAAGCAATAAAACTAGAGAATAAAAGCGTAAAATAAAGAAAAACTGTAATGTGTAGTGATTTTAAAGAGGCTTCAGAATCTGTGAGTGTCTGCTTGGGTTTGTCACTCCAAAACAAAGTCTCAGCAAAAGCTCGGGTTGGATCTGAGTCTCAAATCTGGAACAGCCAGAAGGATCCCACCTGAGGATCTAAGGTCACGGGTGGCCTCGTAGGGGATTAACGGTTCTGTTATGAGTGGCTCTTAAAATGCAGGAAGCTGAGCAAAGAAGCTTGGATTGGAGCGACGCAGTGTTAAACCAATGAGAACCTGCTGTATCTGAAGCAGGAGGATGATTTCTAGCTACATTAGTCTTTTAAACCACAACGATAGTTACAATAATAATGAAAAAAACGTTTAACCCGTTGACCCCTGAGACATTATTCCAGGTAATCATGCTGCTGTGAATTGTTGTCTGTTTCAGTGTCATAAAAGCTGCTGTGAGTATGTGCTTGTGTTCCTTTTCTTCAGTGGGTTTGTTTTACTGTGTCTTTTAGAGTCAAAACAGGTGGAATAACAGAAAAAAACAAAGAGAGGAATCAAAGTTTTACAGGTTTTGACTAAATAAGGCAGTCAGACTGTGCATCAATAAGAGGTTTAGGATGTTGAACATGAACTGTGAACTGGAACACACTGAATTTTGGCTCAGTAGTTTTTGTTTTGGGGTTCTATTTTTCTAAATCAGTCCAGCTGCTTTTTGGCACCTGGTTGAACTCCAAAAAGCAGTTACACGGTCAAAACCAAAAGCCCAAACCATCTGTTTTTTTAGTGAGTCGGTCTCACTCACTGCTCTGTGTTTTGCCCCCGATTACACATGTGGCGGGGGGGTATACTGAGCATGCTCAGATGTATGTGGAAAGAACAAGGTCTATTCTCTCAGCATGTTTTGAAATTTTTCCTATTGAGCAAACAATTGAATTTTTTATGAATATTTAAAATGAGTCATACATTCAGAACGCTCACCACAGACACGTCAGGGGTTAAAGTGTTAATATGGACACAACACTGGTGGATGGAAGTTTGTGCAAAATTTGGGATACACATGAGGGGAAAATTTACCACATTTTACAGTGTAAAAACCAGTTGTACAGCATTTAAGTTTAAGGAACATAGGCTTGTGCTCAATAAATGTCTTCAGAATAGGACGGGGTGATAAACCTGTACATGCTTTGAGTATACGTTATTAGAAAAGCGCTATATAAATGTAATCCATTATTAGTAGTAGTAGTAGTATTATTAAAATGATCATTAACATTAGCTTAATATTATTTTCATTATTGTGTTAGTTATGATGATGGTAATTTTCAAGCCTTATGTTCTACTTTGTTAATATTCTCACCTAATATAGAAAATACTGAAGTGTTTTGTTGTTTCATTGAATTTACATCATATCCTGGACATTTTAAGGTGGAATTAATATTTGGTCATAATAATAGTTGTGAATGTTGTACCTAGTGATTTCTGTGAAACATGCCGACCATAAAGAAGAGTTTAGAACCACTATTTTCATTAATGACAACTCAGATTGTTGTTGATTTTTACATTTTCGGTTTTTGTGATATAATGTGAAAGCTAGCATCCAACAAATGGGTCCTATCAAGCAAATGTGAACATGATTTATCAAATGGGCTCATTTTTTACCTAAAGATCCGTATGTTATGGAACTGTTATCCTTTTTAAAATACCATTTACACAGTACAGAAGTTCTGAACCTTCTTCTAGGCTGCATTAAATTTAAAAAAAAAAGACATGCAAAAGACTGTTTATTACTTTGAGAAATTAAAATTCTGAATGATGAAGTTTGGGAATTCATACTCTGGCCACATTTAAAAAGATTATCTGTGAACTGTTACAGAGAAATTACTTCTTATTTGTAATTTACCTATATCAGTATGGACCACCACAACTTGTAAATAACACTGTGTTTCTATTAAATACATTAAATAAAGCATTGTGATTATATCTGGCTTGTTGTTTTAAAAAAAATAAGTCAACATTTTGGGTGCTGCGTACAATGGTAAAGACTCGTCCACGTATTACTATGGCAACCTGTTCATGTGTTATCACATTCTCATGTCAATAAAACAGAGACTTTTCAATATTTTACTCCAAAATTTATTTTCAGCATAGTTGAACATAATATCTAAAAGGTTTTGTCCTACTTGAGATCAATTTCTGTCAAGAACCGCGTGTTTTGAATGTTTGCGTAAAGCTTAAAAAATGATTGTCCATTTCAAGTCCATGTTACCAAGCAGTAATTTGACATTTTTCACCTAAAAATGTTATATCCCCAAATTTTGTTGTACATAATATTGAAGTGCTTATAAATACCTACTCAAATATGTATAATACATGCATATAAATTACTCTGCTTACACGAAATGTGACCATGTATTACTGCTTGATTGGACGCAAATGCTTAACCTTAAATCTCAAAGTAAGAGACTACAACTGTGTTTTTTGTCTTGTTGCAACTTTTGCATTATTATTTTATTTTATCTTCCATGTAAATTATAATCTGGTTTGCGCATGGTAGGTTTTCAACCCATAAAGACCCAAACAACCACCAGCAACCAAAATCATTTGCTGATCTAAAATGTTTAGTAACTGATCCATTAATTGATCCACTAATCCTATCAATACATGTAAATTATTGGTGCAAAATGCAGTTTTTCATCTGTTCATGGTCACAAAATATGACCCGTTGGAACGTTCAGAGGCTCCATTACTGCGGAAACACCATCATCTTCTATAACATTGATTCACAAGTATGTGGCTTGACAAATTACAGTGGATGGAGACACTTATTTTTATATTCAGTTAATGATATATTTTGCAGAAAAAGATAATTTTCTTAGTTTCATAGTTTTCTCTGTTTTTGATACAATAACCCTCAATGTTAATCTGAGCTTTTATGAACAGCTACATGATCAGTAAATTAAATATAGGAAAATACCTGATATTTTCAGTCAAAAATGCAAGACTAAACGGTTGCAAATCACTTGAGAAAGGTTAGAAATGGTGAGAAATTCATTTTGGCATTTCCACAAAAGTAGCACTGGGTCTTAATGGGTTAAGGCAGAAAATCTCCACTTTGAGTTGAGGTGCTTGTAGAAGATATTCTTAATTTATTTCAAGGCCTTATTTGTGCATAGATAAGAGTTCACACAGGAAAACCAAGGACAGTGTGTGGAGGAGACATCTCTCTGGACCATTTAAAAGAAAGACATTTTTCTACCCAGCAGTTATGTCCAGCACTTACTGCATGCATTAAACACATGATAACGATAACAGTTCACTTCTCAAGACCAGGATATCATCTTCTTGATACAAAGAACAATCACAGTACAATAAATACAAAGACCATAACAGATTAGGACGTACGTCAGACTAATCTGGAATAAAAACACAACAGGGACACACAGTTATTTTTCTATCAGTCATCTTTCATCAAGACCGAAACCCAGTCTTTAAATAATAAAGAAATAATAATTTGGCATTTATCATGATACTTTTCAGCTGCTATTTTTTTTATCATTCCTAACAATATTGCCCAGCTCTACCTCAGATTAAGAACTTCTTAATTATTAAAATTTCGTTTAACCCTTTAACCCCTGACGAATCTGTGGTGAGCGTTCTGAATATATGATTTATTTTAAATATTCATAAAAATTCAACCGTTTGCTCAATAGGAAAAATTTCAAACATGCTGATAGAATAAACTTTGTGCTTTGCTCAGTAAACCCCCTGCCACCTGTGGAATGGGGTGCAAAACACAGAGCAATGAGTGAGACCAACTAGCTATAATTACAGATATAGATTTAGGTAGTTTTTTTTTTTTTTTTTTTTTAACTGTTTTCTTTGTCGTTTTTTGTTTTACTGTTTTTACTTCTTTATTTGTTTTTACTGTGTTTTACCAAGTTTTACCATGTAACTGCTTTGGACTGATTTAGAAAAAAAAAAGCTCCAAAACAGAAAGTATTGGGCCAAAATTCAAATCCCTGTTGTTACTCAGTGTGTTCCAGTTCACAGTTCATGTTCAACATCCTAAATCTCTTATTGATGTGCATTCTGAGTGCCTTATTTAGTAAAAACCCATCATACTTCAATTCCTGTCTTTGGCTTTTTCTGTTATTCCACCCGATTTTGACCCTAAAACCACTGAAGAAAAGGAACACAAGCACATACTCACAGCAGCTTTTATGACACTGAAACAGATGACAATTCACAGCAGCATGTTGACCTGGAAGAATGTCTCAGGGGTTAAAGGGTTAATATCTATTTTCTTTGCAGTTGCGCTGCTGTACAGAATGTAAAATCAGTCCCTCGTTTCTACATTATCTTAGAAAGTAAATCTGGTGAAACATCCTATATTTTTTTTATGGGATATGTAGCAGAAAAAATACATTGCAGTGTCAGTTTTTCCAGTATTATCCAGCTTTCACTAATGAAAACTGAGAATGTCCTCCACTATCTCTTGCCTCTTCTCATCTTCTTGCTTCTTTCCTCTAGCCGACCTCAACAACGTTCGATTCTCCGCCTACCGAACAGCCATGAAGCTCAGACGGCTGCAGAAGGCTCTCTGTCGTAAGTGCTCTATGTATAGTTAGGACGTATGCATGTGTCATATAAGGTTATCATCTTTTGGTTGAAGCACACTCCTCTCTCATCATGAGTGCTCCTCTCATTGTGTTCCAGCCCACCCACCACACTCCCACACTCCTCTTTTGTTCCTTCTTTTTTTGTATCATTCCATCTCTTTTTGATTCACCTCATTTGCTCATGTCATCCTTCATCTCCATTCTCTCCCCTTCCTTCCTTGAGTATTCTTCTCTTTGCTCGCCTCCTCCTCATTTTCTTCTCTCTTCACTTCTTCTCATCTTTGCCTCCCTGCTTTGTATGTACGTGTCTGTCCATATGTGTGTTTACTCATCCTTCTCGTCTCTCGCCAGTCGAGCTGCAGAGTGTGTGTGCCGCCTACAGCTGTTATGTGTGTGATATGGTTTAAGGCGTAAAGATAGCCGCAGCCGAACAGCGCACAAGCACTATTTATATTGTAGAGGCTTCTAAAAATGAAAAAGAACAGGTTTATGATTAACCCGGACTAAGTCAGAGCAGCTGGTGGAATATGGGTTTGATTTCTATTTTTCGAGTCTTTAACCCTTCGCTCATTTTATTCCCTACAGTAAATATTCCGTCTTTCTTTCATCACAATGCACCGCTTCTTCTTCTTGTCTATTTGTCTGTTTTCAGCCCCGTTTGCAGAGTGACTTGTGATGGTAGTTTCCACTTAAAGGCTCACTGTAATATTAGATCATCTTTATCTGTGTTCTAATAATAATAGTCCCAGAGTAGATGCGAACCCTACTTGGAGGAAAATTCACATAACTTATTATAGTAAAAACTGTTGTTTACATGCTGTTTTGTTATTTCTTTAGATAGGCCTAGATGTAACAACATTAAATTTCATGAAGATGGATGCAGCTGTTTGCAAGTGATGTAGATCACAAAAATATAAATATACAGAAAACATCCAGCTGGGTAATAAAAAGAAGTTGCAATTTAGCTCATGTACTGTATGTGTGCATTACTCATCTGTATTCACAGTGATCTATAGCTTAGTAACATAACAAAAGTTGCATCTTTTCTGCTGCCTCCCACTGTGGTGTTTGTGAGACAGCCTGTGTGCCAAAAAAGATTTTTGTCAGTGAGTCACAGAACTTAACAAGGTATCATTTGAGAGATTTCACCAACAAATTCTGGATGGCATAATCATAGTTTTTCTCATGAAAGTATCTTGAACTAAAATCAGAAATGCATCACATTATTGTCAGTTTTTATACTTTGAGGTGATGTATCAGCAGGCAATGAAAACCTTAAAGCAGCAGAAAAAGTCAAAACCAAGTTTGTTGAGAAATAGAGTGTTCCAGTGTCAAATAAAACACACCCCGCACAAGGAAAAAATACCCACTTCTTATAAACTAGATGCAGCAGAATCTATTCACTTGTATATATTCACTCATTCAGTATATACACCTAGTATCATGAAGATGAATGCATGTGTTGGTGAGTTACGCTGATTACACGCTGACAGAAACAAACCAAAACAATATCCCGCTTCACCGGCAGGCAAGGTAATAAAAGAGCAGTCGTAATTTAGCTCATGTATCGTGTGCGTGTATTACTCATCCGTATTTATAGTGATCTATAGCTCAGTCATGTTCAACAGATATAAAAAATGAACAGTGGCATTTCCCTTGCTGCCTCCCACTGTGATTGCGAGACAGCTAGTGTGCCAAAAAAAAAACATTTTTTTCGTGAGTCAGAAACCCAACAAGACAGCATTTGAGAGGTTTTCACCATTAGACAGTGGATGGTGTAATCAGGGCTTTTCTTGAAATAAAATTCTTAATGCACGATGCTGTTGTCACTTAGAGGAAGTATTCGTGCATTTCTTTTTCTGTTTTCAGCCCTGTTTGTGGAGTGAATTGTGATGGTATTTTCCACTTTAATATTAGATCATCTTTATCTGTGTTCTAATAAATCTAATAAGAATGGTTCCAGAGTAGATGCAAATCCTACATGGAGGAAAATTGACATCACTTACAATAGTAAACATAACATGCCCGCACTTGAAAACCCTCGGCCTTCAGTCCACACCAAAGTTTTTGCATGGACGGACAGACGGTCGAACAACTGATGACAATACCCTGGCCGAGGGTAAAAACTGTTGTTTACATGCTTTTTTGTTACTGCTTTAGATAGATGTAACAAAAACAAAGGAATTTCTGTATTTCTGGGACATGATTTGTATTTTTTTCCAAGAATTGTTTCTTGTCTTGAAGAAAAAATGTCTAAAGCTACAGCAATATTTTGCATAGTATTTAACTAAGGTACAAGTTTTTGTTAAGCCCAGTTTGCATGGAACTAGTCTGTGGATGATTTGGAAATTGAACCCCTGTTTTCACTTATATGAAGTATTTGTGCGCTCAGAAAGCAGGAGTTAACACTCCTCTGTCCTGTCACTCTGTCCTTTAGTGCAGTGGTTTTCAACTTGTCTGGCTTCAGGACTCACTATCACCCCTCAACAACATGCTGATAAAAATTAAACTTCTCAAATTCATTTAAATAAAAAAATGGTGTGTTTTGAACATGAGATAATACAGAATTTCACAGTACGCCAGGTGGTGATGCTTAATATGGAGATATTCCCTTTAACACTAAATTGGGGTCCACGTCCAGAGGAGCCAGTTGAGGTAGTTCGGGCATATAGTGAGGATGCCTCCCGGACACCTCCCTGGGGAGGTGTTTCGGGCATGTCCAACCAGGAGGAGACCTCGGGCTGAACCAGGACAGGCTGGAGGGATTATATCTCTCAGCTGGCCTGGGAATGCCTTGGGATTCCCCCAGAGGAGCTGGTGGAAGTGGTGGGCAGAGGGCTGTCTGGGCTTCTCTGCTGAGGCTGCTGCCCCCACGACCTGGATAAACCGAAGACGAGTACTAAATTAGTTACATTTTAATCAGAACCAAAAATGTGCACCCAGTTAAAAATTGAAAATGTATTCAGCCACTTATTCAAGAATTAAACACACTGAGGTTTTTGTCCAAAGTAGGTAAAACCATATCTGATGTAGTCTGTGTCATACCTGAGTTTCACCATGATTCGAAGAGAAACTTTTGGGTCTTCTTTTATGCTGGTGTTAATTAGCATTACAGCACATTACCACCCCCTACTGTTACTGAATGTGAATGGACGGCGCTCAGCTCCATTAAACATAAAGCATAGGATTGGTTTCTTTGCACTATTTTTTGCCCAGTCAGAGGCCCACGACCCACTGAAAACAGATTTGGAACCCACTTTTGGGTCACGACCCACCAGTCGAGCATCAGTGCTTTAGTGGACTTAATGAGCGATGAAGATGAATAATGTGGCGCTTTATTGATCCCGTGTGTGAAGTCGTCTTCTCACCTCCGTCCTTGTGCTGAAGGACACTTTGAACATGGAGAGTCTGAACCCAGATAGTCTAACTGAAGGACAGACGGACACCCCCCCGCCTCGGATGTGTGTCTGTGTGTGTGTGTATTGACCGCTTCCCTCTCGCTGTTTCTCCAGTGGACCTGCTGAGCATGCCCGTTGCATGCGAGGTATTCGACCAGCACGGCCTGAAACAGAATGAGCAGCTGCTGGATATCTCACAGCTGGTCACCTGTCTGACCAGCTTGTACCAGCGGCTGGAACAGACCCACTCCCACCTGGTGAACGTCCCGCTGTGTGTCGATATGTGCCTCAACTGGCTGCTGAACGTCTACGACACGTAGGTCTAGCACACTGTACACACTCTGAGAGGGCTGTTTAGTTGAACTACCATGTTCTAAAAGGTTGTTTTTGTTATCTTGAAGTGGTCGCACCGGAAAGATCCGGACTCTGTCTTTCAAAACTGGAATCATCTCACTCTGCAAAGCTCACCTGGAGGATAAATACAGATGTAAGTACTAATGCAAACTGTGCAGCTGATCAGAATGTACTGGCACTTTGTTGGAGATTGGAGACATAAAAAAAGCAACCATATGTTGAAGTCATAAGTTAAAATCACCTCACTTAATTTTACTCTAATATGTTCAGTGTTGTGCAAGTTACTTCCAAACTGTAATCCATTGCAGATTACATGTTACTGTTTTTTAAAGTGAATTGTAATGCGTTACATGACTCCTGTATTACTTTTGAGTTACATACAGACCCTCGTCATAAATGGTGCATGCTCACCCAACCTCCCCAAAGACAAATAATAACACTCCCCCACCCCCCAAATATAAGAGATAGGAGAGCCTTGGGATGCCTAAATTTGCGTCCAGAAGTACATGTGGATGGATGGCTCAGTAAATAACACCACGGTCTACGATGTTCAAATCCCAGCAGGAATGCTTGCATTTTTTTCCACATTTTACATGTTCAAACAGGGGGCATGGCACCAAGGACACTGGTAGATAAATCCACAAATGATATAAAATTCTAACTAGTCATAGAAATGTTAGCTTACCTTTTCATTGATCAGAGGGATCATGCTAACTAGCTTCTGTAAAGCAGGGTTAGGGTTAGTAATGAGCATACGTCCATGTGGCCAGTGTACGGTCTTTTGCCATCTTCACCCACTGGCTGAACACCAACAGGAAACAGAACTTTACAGACACATTTTTTATTCCTTAAGGTCTCACGGTGTTGCTGTTTTTTTTGTTGTTTTTTTGTTGTTTTTTTTGAGCAATTAAATTGTAAGCGAAAAGTGTGTTTTTACGCAAGTGCTATTTAACATGTAACGAGTAAAATATTACTGAAAATTGAAAAGTAATGCTGCGATACAGCAAAAGTAATCTGTTACTTTAATGCATTACTTTTGTAACACGTTACTCCCAAAATAGAATATGTCACAGTGCAAGTTTGATGAGATTTGGCCAGTGAGCAGTGAATGTAGTATTTGGTTAAATTTGCACTTTGTGGAATAAATGGTCAAATTAGGAACTGACGTAGAAGCATTTAAGTCACATGGGATATCTGAAGCAATGTCCAAATGCTAAAAAATATTTGTTCATGTCAAGATATTGACCAAAGTCAGATCTTTAATCATTTCTGTTCTAGTATGGATGTGTTTCAAGTCTTTTATGGTGTTTTAATGATCTCTTCCCCTTCTAATTCATTTGTCCTCACTCTTTTTGCCGTACCTCCCGTCCTCCCTCCTCCAGTCTTGTTCAGGCAGGTTGCCAGTGCCACAGGTTTCTGCGACCAGCGTCGTCTGGGCCTCCTCCTCCACGACTCCATCCAGATCCCCCGGCAGCTCGGGGAGGTCGCCTCCTTCGGCGGCTCCAACATTGAGCCCTCCGTCCGCAGCTGCTTTCAGTTCGTAAGTGATGCACAAACACTCATCTGCAGCTATAGAACTCTTGTCCAGGTTGTAGGTCAGTCACATCTACTTAACAATATTTAAAGTGATATAGTACATTAGCAGCAAATTCAGTGAATCAAAACTGTATAGAAAATTATTTCACAGAATAGCCTTATTTCATTTTGTATTACATGTGTCAAATTAAATGTAGCTACTCATATTTGATTAATTTGTGCAGTTTTTTGTACAGTTTTTACAATTTTTACTACTTTTACACCATTTCCCATCAACTAGATGCACCACAACCTAATCACTTGTATATATTCACTCACTCACTCACTCACTCATACGGTACCATTCACTTTCCATTATTTGCACTACTTTGACACCCTTCTTTAGCTCTGTGCTTCTAAAATTGTATGCCAAACTGTATTTCTTTATCTAAAGTTACTCCTTTCACTTCATACCATTAACGCAAATGTCCAATTAAACATGGACTGTGCATAAGGAAAACAATGTTTTATGACTTTTTGCACAAAAGAAAGTCACAATACATGGAAACACATTTCAGTGAAAATACTGTACAACTATATTCAGTCACTGTCACAGTGTTTTTGTGTAGGTTTTAGAAGTGATGTTGATGAGTGATTTGGTGATAAAGATACAATCTGGATGTATGGAAAGTATGTACAATATTAAAAACAAAGTTTCAAGGAAAAAACAGGCTCTATAATTGAAAGAGGTGACCTTTGTGTGGCATGACTTTAACCCTTTTCCTCAGACAATATGAGATTTATTGCATTCATTTTCTCAGGGTTCATACCAGGTTTCATTCAAGACATGTTAGATGTTTCTAATTGTTTGTGCTGCTTCTTGTCTTGGGGTCAGAGGTCACAGTAAATGTGACTTAAACCTTTACAACCCAGTTAGTTCAGTTTTTTTGTGTGTCTTTTAAGGCTGTGCACATATGGCCAATTCTAAATGTAAAGTGTCTTAAATTAAACTTTTGTCATTGATTGGTTGTTTGAGAATGAGAAAGAGAATGAGAAACAAATATGTATGCTCATTCCAACCCTGCAAAAATAACAAAGCTAAAGCTGGCCTAAGATTTTTGCATGGTAATAAATAAGCTATACACATGCTAAATGCCATCATGTCATGTGCAGTGATACAGACAACACTAATGAATGTTCACCTATAATATTTACAATCAGATGGTGTGGTCACTTGACTGGAAAATGCCTGAGGCTTTGAAGATGAGGGCCACATACTCTCAGAGCCCCACTGGATGTCCGAGTGTTTGTTTGTGTCAAGCTAAATCAGGGTTATTTCTAGAAATTAAGTGGACTGTCACTAAGAGCTCTCCTGAAAACAAAGAGCAAAACATCGATAAACCCAAGGATAATAAAAATAGCGGGAAAAAAACAAGTGCATCCCAGACTCCAGTAAACAGGGTCAGAGAGAGTGTGTATGTTTGTTGAAGCATCAGCAGGAGATGTAAGTGAATGACAGGTTGCAGACGATCAAACAAATGATCTCTGACAGCCGTGGAGATGTTGCTGGAATGGAAACATGGAAATTTTTATGGGCAGGAACAGAAAAAAAACAACCTGCAAACAAATAGGATAGAATGAACACAATATATCCATTTGCTCATGGGTGTTAAAACGATGTAGTGTGTGTGAGTGGCAAGAGGAAGGGAATGTCAGCAGCTCTGTAGATCAGCAGATCAGCAAACCCTTTATGTTTCAAAGCGAAGGCTGAGCCACAGAACAGGGAGTAAATCCAGCATACACATCATTTTCTTCAAAGAAATCCAGCAATTGCAGTCTGACTGGATTATCCATAATCTCCTAAAGATGATATTAGGTTATGTGTAATCAGATTACTAAATTTAGTTGGTTTTTGCCCCTTTAACCTGTGGTGAAATGACTCCATCTGGTTGACACATGTAGAATAATGTCAAAATATACAAGACCGCTAAAGGCAAAGACACACCAACCCAATTTTCGGTGGTCAGACATCGTCAGGCAGTCCGGCAAGGTTGGTGACATGAGTCTACTCTGTGTGATCTGTGCCATCAGCCGTTGTTAATGCCGTTGCCATTCTTTTCGGATGATTCAACATGTGTAATCAGCCACTACCCATCATTCAGTTGAACCAATCTGATCGGTGGAGGGATACACCCTTGACTAGTGAATTAGTGAATGAGAAGTTTCCATGTGAATACAGCTGTGCCAAGGTACTTCACACTGTTATTGTTTTCTATAATAGACCATTAACTGCTCATATCGTATCTGAATGAGTGCCAGTCAGAGTTGCTTATGGAGTTCATTCATTCCATGAAGTGAACACTGTTAGCATTGTTAGCATAGTGCGATTTCTCCGTCGTTTTCGCCTTCCTCGGGTTGGTGTGTCTTCACCCTAAGGATAATCATCTGTCCATGTTATTCTGAATGAAAACCATTTGCATATGATCACTCTCCTTTGGCCACTAGTAGTCATGTTTGAACTGTTTATGTCTTTTGTTTATTTGTATTGATTGACAGAGTCAATGATACAACCCTTGATGACTGATGAAAGCTGTCAGTGTCAGTTTTTCTTTTTTTTGTGTTTCTGAGACTGTAATAGTTTGGTTCTACAATCATTTGCACCTTGAAGCATTGCAAATCTTTTCACAAACAACAGATGGAATAAAAACATGAGGTATGTAGACATAAAACGAGTACAGTTTGTTCCAGACTGAAGTGTCTGTCACTAATAATTCAATAACTACTGTATTTCTGTCTCCCCATGATTATAGTTTATATACAAGAAGTCTTCATGGTTTGTGATGATTGTAGCTGAGATAATGATGTAGATATAAACATGTATCACAACACACTCATCTTATCCAGCTCCTAGAAATGGGCCCTTTCAAGCATCATTTCTGCAAATGCACATGTGAGATGTAAAGAAAAAAATGAAAACAGAAATTCAGAAACACTCAAATTCCTCACTGATGGGAAAGAGATGTCGTCTGTATGAAATATATGCAGAGATATTTTCTTCTTTCCTGTCTGATTCTTCTGTGAGTAATAAAGACTGAGCAGAAAATAAATAAGGGGCAAAATACTCATACACTGCAAAAACAGCATTTAATTCTTAAATATATCTACCTATACTTAACACTGCCATTATAACAGGCTGCCTAAGTGTCTTCATGTTTTCTTTACAATAAAAGGGTCAGAAAATGTCTTTTTTGCAAATTCTTTTGTACCTTTGTTTTCCGGAAGAACTTTATTTTCAATATCTGGTCACTAATTATCATTATTATAAATAATAAATGTTTAAAACAGTGTGTTTAGTAAAAATGAAAAAAAACAGATTTGATGTTGTTAGCAGATTTATTATCAGAAACAACTGTAAATGTCGATAACGAAACTTTTTGAGATTGTAAATATAAACTTTCAACTATTTTACATCTGCTCCAACATGCCTTTTGGTCTTGAACATTCATTGTCCATATTATGGCTTCATATTTTTTATGTCGGACAGCACAGGATCTCAGGTTTCCAATGGCATTTGAATTTTGTGGATAGCGCAAACAGTTACAGGTATTTGAATGCTGTAAAGTGCAAAACGCAGCACCAGAGAGATTGCAGCTGTTAAAGGGTTAAATAGCAATCTATCTCCTATGGATTGTGCAACTTGTGCTGAGAGAAAGTTGCAATAACATCTAGTCCCAACGAATCTTTAAGCTAGGAAAAATACAGAAATGTAAGTAAGTTGTTCTTATTGCAAGCACTCAAAACAAATTTTTGATGTCTAATATTGTGTAGCAGTCTTAGGCTAGCATTAGCTTTGTTGTTTTTGCAGGATTGAATGTTCTCATTGTCTTTTTCAGATACAACAAGAAAATACAGGAAATATGTGCACAGCCTTAAAAGACACAAAAAACTGAATTAAATGGTTTGTAAAGGTTAAAGTCACTATTTAGTGTGACCTCTGACCCCATGACAAGAAGTAGCACAAATAATTAGAAACATCTGACATGTGTTGAATGAAACCTGGTATAAATCATCACAAAATGAATGCAATAAATCTCATATTGTCTGAACAAAAGGATTAAAGACATGTAAAGTACAAATGGAGGTCACAGTAAATACGACCACTTCGGTTTATAGAAGCTGTTTTTCCCCTCAAACTTTTGTTTTTAGTGCCGTACATACTTCACATATATACAGATTGGATCTAAATACAGAGACTGACAAATACGTATGTGCGGTCATTAGAACATTACTGAACCAGAAACTCTAATGTTGGACTAGGACTTTTGTACAGCAATGTATACTCAGATATTTAAGACTAATATAGTTCTACAAGTGGTCTCACCCTTAAATAAACCAAAATAATCCTGTTCCTTTCCTGGGATTTTGCTATTACTTGTTAAATTTAGTCAATATGAGCAAGAATATCTTATCATTACAGAGGTGGATATATTTTCTTAAAATAAATTACCTTTATAATGAAAGACATGTTTGATGAGATCATTTCTGTTTCTACTAATCAAGAACCCTAGGTTTAATCAGGTTCATCCAGAGTCCTTGTATAATAAACTGTCTGTGCTGATCTGTTAGGCACTAGCAATGTCACATGACCTTTGGTTGTTCGTCAGTTCATCTTCGACACTAATGCTGCCTTCAGGTGCCATCAGGAAGATGATTCTTTGTACTTGTGAATTTGAAATTACCAATGCGTTATGTTCAAGTGCTTATGTTGTCATAGTGAAATAAAAAATGGCTGAAACACAGTTCAATACCTGCTACTTTGGGTAAAACAGTTTTGGACGTGTTAATTCATCTGCTACAGCATTTCATTCATTCATTCATCTTCTGAACTTTATCCTCGACAGGGTTGTAGGGACATACAGTACTGTGCAGAAGTTTTACTACTTTACTGTAGTATGTAAAAACAAAAGTTTCAGTGAAAATAACAGCTTCTGTAAACCAAAGTGGTCATATTTTGTGTGACCTTCCTTTTTACACTTAATATTTATTTCCAATCTGAATTAATTCCTTCAAGGTGTTTCTGAAACATTCTGTTGATAAGAACGGAAAGACAGGAGAGCACAGTGACCTTGAACACTGCCCACCAATAGACAGGCACAAAGCTTTTATTTTACTTTTCTTAGCAAGAGAAGAAGATGCAAGTGTGCACATATAGAAGGTTATTTTAAGTGAGCTGTCTTGTTTCTTTGTCTCTTTTCCCAGGCCAACAACAAGCCCGAGCTGGAGGCAGCGATGTTCCTGGACTGGATGCGCCTGGAGCCCCAGTCCATGGTTTGGCTACCCGTCCTGCACCGTGTGGCTGCTGCCGAGACCGCCAAGCATCAGGCCAAGTGCAACATCTGCAAGGAGTGTCCCATCATAGGATTTAGGTAGAGTTATGGCTCATTTATGCACATTTTACTTATGTAGGTACATCCGTTTCTAATATTGTCTAGTGTTAACTGCCTTCATGTACTGAGCCAAAATATAAACGCACCATGTACAGTATTTGTGTAACTCGAGACGCGTGGCCCAAAATGAGCTCATGATGTCTTATAATTGTAAAACATGGTTAATTCTCTTGACTTATAAACAGAGTGAGCACTTGCTCAGTGGTCTAGTGATTCTCACCCACAACACAGGTGTAGCATGTCCAGAAGCTGCTCAAACAGCGTTAACAGTATTCAGGCCCTCCTTATACTGGGGACAATAAAAGGGCACAAAATGTCACATTTCCTCAGATGTCACCATGCCACAGATGTCACAAATCATGCAGGAATGGTTCTAGATAATATCCCATAGCTCCATGTAGCCCTCAAAGAGGAGTGGAATAACATTCCACAGGCCACACTGAACATCGTCAACTCAATGAGAACACGATGTGTTGCTCTACACGAAGCCAATGATGGACACATGAGATATGGAGTTGTGATTTCTTTGAACCGGCCCCCACCACATCCACATGAATGTCCTTGAATGCCAGACACCACTATCATGTTCTAACGGACAGTAATCTGTACCACATCGATCAACAGAATAAACTGTGTGGGATTTAATATATTGTGCAACACCTATTGCTCTTAAAAAGTTAAAGTGTCACATGGTGCGTTTATATTTTTGCTTAGCGTACTTCCATGTATCCATTGCATTGTAATGACCGTTTCTCAATCAATCCACCAGAGGGCGCCACTCTTAATTAACATACAGGCTGAATACCACGAAGATAAGTAAAGGTTTTTGAGAGGAAGAAAGTGAATAATAACAAACATGGTGGTGACAGAGGAGGTTTTACTAATGTTGACCTTGAGAAGGTTAGTTGTCGTAAATATGTCGGTAGATTTTCACTAATTCACACAGTTGCTCTTTGGAAAGTGAAAAATTACTATCCTCAGATCTCAACACTGCCTCCATGGTTCCTGGTGGTACTGCTCTGTATTCTCCATCTGGGTGCATCCACAAACTCCCAGGGAATGGACAGAATTACGCACACAATGTACGCAGAGGACGGACAGATATATATATACATAGATAAATATAAATAAATGAGCCTTCATGCATTGTGTCACGCATGTTTCATGGTCTGAAATTTTGTAGTGGCACAGAAAATGGAACAAGGATTAAGAATAGTTATTACTATTAGTTTTGTCTATTTTTTTCTGGGCTTCAAAGATAAAATGTTCCAAGCTGAATCCATCGTCTAAGTAGCCAATAATACTGTCTAATCAAACAAAATGAGCAGAAATTGAAGAGGTTTTTTTGTGGAGCATTATATTCATCTCATTACCTAAAGGGTGATAAAACGCTACATTAATTTCATTTTCATTTAAGCCCAAATTGAAAGAGAACTATGTGGCATAGTATTGAACCTTTAAGTTTCTACAATCAGAGTGAATGAGATCTGTAACTTCTGGGCTTTAGGAAATAATAGTTTAATAGATCATTGTTTTAAATACACATCTTCTATGTGTATTGTTCTCTTAAAGTTTATATCAGTAGTCCGTTGGCTGTGTAATGATGAAGGATTTTGCTCTTAAAAATATCTTTATATCACCCCATTGTCTTGTTTTTTAATAACCAAGAGGAAAGAAATAGTTGCTTTATTGCACAGAGGTGGAGACTTTTCATTTTAAAGAAGAGTTTTCTCATCTCTCTAGTGTTTTTTCTTTATTTAAACAGTCTGAGAAGAGAAGGTTCTAGTGGGATTTCCATATTTCCCTTCATGTTTTGCACACACACTGAAGAAAATTGAAAAGAGCGATGGCGTGCTAGCTCCCTGGTTGCCTCCAAGAAGCTATTGAATTTCATCTTGACTCCCAGTTTCATTTTTTTCTTTTTCTTTTTTAAACAGAAGCTTCAGCACCTGTTCAGAGAAGCTACATTGATAATTGATACATTGATGCACTACCGGGCTTTTTTCCCCCGTTCGTGTTTTATGATCACAATCCTCGCCTGTACATTACTCACGCAGATAAAAGGCCCTTTGTTGTGTGTTAATATTACAGTACAACACATTAGTTTAATTCATTTAATTAGTTTCATCACTTTCTGTCACCAGAGTCAGGTTCCGGCTGTGACAAAGCTCCTGAACCTATTTGTCGGCTTAATTTAATTCAACACCAGCAGCAGTGCAGTAAAACGGCCAACTCGTACATATGAATGATTGATGATGTGATTATAATGATAGGCACCGTATTTGTAACCCTCACCCTTAAAATACTTGTGAAGCCCAAGAGGATGTTGTTTTTTTAACTTAAGGTTGGGATCCGTAAAAGGGAGGTGGATCTGCTCTGTTGTTGGTCATGACAAGAGCGGTGATAAATTTTAATGAAGAGTCCCAGGGCCACGGAATAAATTTCTCATTTAGGAACTGGACTGGAAGAATTTTAACTACTCCTACCCTGGAGAAAACAGAGCTGTAAATTTCCCTCTTTATTGAGTCTTTTTTGGTGCCTCTTCGCCTTCCCTCCTTTCCCTCTTTGCTGTGTTCTGCGCTCCTCTTTCATTGTTGGCCTCTGTTATTCCTCCCACCTCTCTTGTTGCTTCATCATTACTCTCTCTGCCTTCCTTTGTTCCTCCGCTCCTCTTTGCCTTTCCCTGCTTTGCTGTCCTGACCTTCTTTCTCACTGCCTCTCTTTCCCCCAGATATCGGAGTCTGAAACATTTCAACTATGACATTTGCCAAAGCTGCTTCTTCTCTGGCCGTGTCGCCAAGGGACACAAGATGCAGTACCCCATGGTCGAGTACTGCACTCCGGTACGTACCATCTAGATCAAGGGTATCAGACTCATTATAGTTCAGAGGCCACATTCAGCCCAATTTGGTCTCAAGTGGTCCGGACCAGTAAAATAATAGCGTAATGGCCTATAAATAATGACAAATCCAAACTTTTCTCTTTGTTCTAGTGGAAAAAAATAACATTAAATTATGAAAATATTTATTTACAAACTATCCAAACAAAAAGATGCGAATAACCTGAAAAAAAAGGACATTTCTTAAGAAAAATAAATGCAATTTTAACAATATTATGCCTCAACTTATCATTTAACCATGTGCCTTACAGATCAGATCTACAAAGGCACAACACATTTAGTAACAAGGCAGAATATTGTTAAAATTGCTCTTTATTTTCTTTAGACATTTCATGTTGTTTGAATTTGTTCATGTTATTCAGATTTTTTTGTTAATGGATAGTTTGTTAATGTAAATATTTTCATAATTTAACATTATTTTTAAGAGAAAATTTTGGATTTGTCATTATTTCTAGGCATAATAAGGTTATTATGCTTTTTTTTTTTTTTTTTTTGGGATCACATTGGCCTGTATGTAGAACCTAAACTAAAACGAGTTTGACACCCTTGATTGTTAATATTTTCAGTGAAATGTTTGCACTTTGCAGATTCATCCCGTGGGCTGGATTGGTTTTGGCCCGTGGGCCACATGTTTGACATCCCTGATCTAGATCATAACAGAATTAAAGTAAGCAAAGCCAGATGTGCAGACTATGACTCCTGTACAGAGATAGGAAGTAACCAAGCAGAAATACTTTGTTACAGTAATACTTTCTATGCAGAACAGACTTTAATGCACCTCAGTGGCATCAAGACAGATTTCAACCCAAAGAAATCAAACAACAGAGAAAGCACAACCTCTGGGTGAATCCATCTGTGACACACAACAAATGTAGCAAGGCATAAAAGATGTAACAAAATAAAAAAGACAAACAGGGGCAAAAAAATACATCGTTACACACTGTCACAAAGTTAATATTTGTTATATTTATGTGTAATGGTAGTGATTTTAATCTTTGCATCATATCAACATGACATTCAGTTAGTGTTGCACACAAACAGTCAGTACAAATGTCCTTTTAAGAGCTATCCATCTTTATCTATGGCTAGTGCAAAACAACAACAGTGACATTGAAATGTGAAACCATCCACTAAAATGGTAGTAAAAAGGCACCTTCTTACTGTGCAGATGAAAATGTGACACTACAGCAAACATAATGATAACCTACACTGGCAAACTGTAGATTCATAGCTTCTTACACTATAATGTCAAATTCAACTCTGCTACTTGCTTTGCATGTGATGATATTGATGTTATTCTGTGTAATGTCTATATAATGTATCTGTGCAATCTCAGAGGAGGTTCAGTGTAATATTTAGGCACAGCCAGGGGTGAATTTTCAGATTGCAACCAACTGAGTACTCCATTCATTCTCAATACAGTGACCACAAAAAAGAACTTGAAAGGTCCTCATTAGGCAAGGGTTTGGATTTTCTGTCTTGGAGAACAGCATGGTTTAATCCAGTCTTCCTCTTTCTGTAAGTTTTCAAAATGATGCACCATGTAAACCAGAGGATTTGCAAGGATTTAAGTTGTAACTTATTCCTACATTGAAAGTGTTTCAGCTGGTACATCTTTAAACATTACTAGTGCGTAAACTCTTTCATATGATAGAAATTATGTTCAAACTATACCACACTGAACTCTGGTGTAACCAGCGTTGGCCTCGTTCAGTTGTATTTCTCGTCTGTAATCCCTTTTTTATACGTAACCAAGAATTGCTATAGTGGAGAGAAAATAAAATGCTTAGACCTTGGATAAACTTTGACATAAAAACAGAAAGTAATGGAAAAGCCAGTGAATTTCACAGCAGGGCATAGTGACAACTTTAAAAAGGGCATGAAACACAATTTCGCCAAATCACATAAGGGGTACTATCTGCCCCGTGTGCAGCAGTAAACCAAGGCTGTATAAACATTTTTCAAAGGGCTGGTGCAAAGAGAGGGTTAAACTGATTTCTTTATCTGGGCCCCGAGCTAAAATAAAGATGTAGGAGCCCTGGCTCAGTCATAAATCTGCTTCCTTTTTCTTGTAACTGTAATGACACACTCAGACCTGACAATGAGGCCATTAACTTCACTCTCTCGCTGTGTGAATGAAGTCGAAAGGGCTTGAAAAAAAATGAGCCGGGTTTTCTAAAAGGTGTATATGTGTGTGTGTGTGTATGTGTGTGTGTGTGTGTGTGTGTGTATATGTGTGTGTATGTGTGTGTGTTTGCCCCACTCCCATCGAGTGAACAAAGCCACCTTTGTGCCTCGTCTCTCTTCAGACTACATCAGGGGAGGATGTCAGGGACTTTGCCAAGGTGCTGAAGAACAAGTTCAGGACCAAGCGTTACTTTGCCAAACACCCACGCATGGGCTACCTGCCGGTCCAGACCATTCTAGAGGGAGACAACATGGAAACGTGAGTCCCCCACACTCAAACACACAAGGGCAGACATGGTAACAAACTAGATTTTATTACACACCGAGACACTCCTACTTGTGTGACCTGGATTAGAGGACACACATTTTTAGTCACAGGATTGCAGACAGAGTTTTAAACAAATACCAGTCAGCAGTATGTGCATACACACATGAAAACACATGTGTAGGTGTGTGTTGCTACAGTTTAATAACAGCCTGTGACAATGTGTGTTATTTCGTAAGTGTATGTATAAAGTGGGTCCCAGCTACTTTGTTATAATGTGTATTTACTGCCTACACAGCACATGTTTAGTTTGTTTATTCATGTAAGTGTGTGTCTGATACCTGCCTCAGTAGCATGGCACGTAATGTTTTAGAAGTGTAATTTCTTGTATTATCCAAAAACCACTTGGCCATTGTGATGATTTGTGGATGTACACTATATTAACCTGTTGAAGACCAAAAGCATCTACTGATCTAAAGTGTTTAATAACTCTTGAACCGCTAATCCTATCAATATCAGTACATGTAAATAATTCAGGTAATATTCAGGAAAATGTGTCATTTTATTCAATGTAACAGCCCTTTCATTTGGCTTCAAATCACTGTCATCATATGTCCTTTACAGGTTAACACAGTAAACCCAGGATAAACGCTAAGATTTAACAATAGCACAGCAATCATTCAACCACACCACACATCTTTTGTTCGTTACTTGCCTGCCGTTTTGGATCACAGAAAAGCAGGGGTTCCTAAACTTTCTAAGCTTGGAATCAAACTAAGAAAATTGCCTTTAGAAATTACATCTTGAAATGGCATGATATTTTGCAGCAATTAGTTCTAAGTAGTTAGCTCACAGCACACTTAGCATGCATTTGAGGATCCGCCTGGAGCTGAAAAGATAAAAGAATCTCAAAACTCCATATACAAACAGAACCTGTCAGCTAATACATCCACACCTATTTAACAATATGTAAAACTGCAAAATGAATGTTACTGATATGTCTACTAGGGATGCGATGCAATAATCGCCGAATTCTGGGCTGATACCAGTACAAATGTTTCACACAGGATGTAGAACTTTCACGAAAACAGAAATCATCAGATCTAGGGAGTTAAACATCTAGCATATAAAGTATTAATTTTTGTCCAGGTATATGTTCCAAATTTTGACTTATTTTATGACCCAAAAACAGGTTTGTGAACCATTGGGTAAAGCTAATTTACTGACATATTTCCATATCAGCCAAGCTTATTACAATGTGACACCCACAAATCTACCATTTACAGTTTAATGATAGATGGTTAGTTGTGGTAGAAAATTGTCATTTACAGTCAGAGCACAAAAAATATTTTAGAAATTTGGAAGTAGAACATTTAAAATCATACTCATGGATAAAAAAAAAGAATTGCAAAAACAAAGTCAATGTCGATAGAAATTAAGTAAAAACCATCTCTGATGCATTTTGGAAGCAAAGATAGCAGTTTAAACCAAACTAACCAATGCGATGATATTTATCACAATATAAAACTGTATTATGACATTTGTCATTATTGTTTTGTATCCCAGACCCCTGTTAGAAAAGAAACACCTGAATTCAACATGTCCCAATACTTTTGTCCACATAGAGTATGACTTAGGCAATTGCGCTATGAGGTTAAAGATATTATAAATGAGACCTGTAGCAGCATATTACATGCTGTGTATTGAAAAGTCATTTATTTATGTATGAAATACGACTGTAGGTGAACCAATAATAGAATTGACTTTGTTTTGTTTATTTCCACAAGCATATTTTTGGCGCTGCTGTATTGTAATATCTTGTTGCTGACAGTAACAAACAGCAGATAAAAGTAGTGATAAGCCTATCATAAGCTCTTAAAAGCTGATCAAATCTGTTCTGATGTTTCTTTTAGCCTCACATCAACAAAAGTCACGGTGATTAGTTTATTATGGAAATCTAAATCTCTAATGTATCCTCAGGTTAAAGGCTATAAATCAATAATGAATATATTGGCACTTAAAGCAGAATGATGAACATCTTTGTACTGTTCACTCAAGGCCAGACAGTGGGTGTTGTTGGGCAGAACAGGACGTCAGCACATTTGAAACACAGCTCTGAGAGATCCTCACTATGGTGTTAAGAAGTAAAACAATGTCACTGTGTGGATGTGGATGAAAGGTTTGAGAAGGAAGCATGAACATGGAATTATGTGTGTCTTAAAATGCAGAAACCAACACACACATTCTTACTGTGGAACCCGAAGGGCAAAAACCAATAACAAATCGCAAAGCACACAAAAAAAAGAAAATCCCGCAAACAAGAAAAAAAACACACAGAAGAAAAAGAAAATGAGGCAAACAAGAAAAAAGATACACACACAAGAAAAAGAAAATCTTGCAAACAAGAAAAAACACATACAAGAAAAGGAAAATCACACAAACAAGAAAAAAAGACAGAAGAAACACACACAAAAGAAAATCACAAAATGTGTGATTTTCTTTTTCTTGTGTGCTTTGCACTTTGTCGTTGTGGTTTGGTTTGTTGTTGACTCCACTGTCTGGGATGGATGGATGGATGGATGGATGGATGGATGGATGGATGGATGGATGGATGGATGGATGGATGGATGGATGGATGGATGGATGGATGGATGGATAGATAGATAGATAGATAGATAGATAGATAGATAGATAGATAGATAGATAGATAGATAGATAGATAGATAGATAGATAGATAGATTAACAATTTAAGCAGGACACTCCAATATTTTGAAGGAAATAAATCAACCAAAAAAGAAAAACAAATGTCACACAATGTAGAACTATGTCACTGTGTCTCTGTAACAATATTCTATGTTTGAAAACGAATAGGAAGAAGCCAAGCTTATATTGTCCTACCCCAGTTTTACATGACTTGGTTAATCAGCTAGTGTATACAGTCCATAAAAAAGAACAGGTTAGTCATTAAATTACAAAAAATATTAATAATTTAATTACTGTTGTACTTCAGTTCATTGTTATTGTATCTCTGGAAACTCAGGTTTTTATACGCCTTCTTAAATTCTGTGGTGTTTTCACATTGTTTGACACTTCGGGCCTGATTTATTAAGATTGCAAATAATGGGTGCAAATGGGCTTGCTCGCGCTAAAAATGTGCATGCTATTGATTTGCGTGTTATGGGTGATCAACTAAGACTGCCTGCGCAAATGACAACAGGCGCAAAGTCTTGGAGACCACCCGAATTAAATGAGGATTTTGCATGCGCTACTGGTTGTCATGGAGACAGTACACTGTAAAAACTGCTCTGGGATACACCAGCACTAATGAATATGATGTTGCTCTTTTTCCACACAGAGGGGTGAATAGGTATTTCTCTGTTGTTGTTTATCAGTGGTGAAGTGTGTTATTAGTGAAATAAATACCTTTTCTCTTTATGTCGCTCTGTGTGGTGAATGAAAACTATTAAGTCTGTGGGCATGATAAAAAAAAAAAAAAAAAAAAAAAAAAAAACATCCACTTATATAGCCAGTCCAGGAGTCCAGTCACAACACTGTGGACAGCGCTGTTTGTGTGTGTGTGTGTGTGTGTGTGTGTGTGTGTGTGTGTGTGTGTTGTGCAGCGCTAGAACCCATCCTGTTTCATCTCTCTTATGCGCGCGCAAGAGAGAGACATCTCTCAGGAGTCTGGTCCTGGCCTGGTAATGTGCCACTGGTGGAGGTGGAACCGGGCATGGGAGGCAGGCCCATAAAGTGGGGGGCCAAATGTCTCAAATTATTATTTTTTTTCTCCTGTCATTCCAAAAATGTTGATGTGAAAAGAACAGATTGGTTCTGTGTGTTGCCTTTGCTTATGCCTATGGGCTTCCTCGCTATAACACCTGCAGCCAGTTATGTGTGAAGCTGTGCCAGTTAAAACCTGCCTTTCAGACACGCTAAATATAAACGCAAAATCAACCACCACAATCAGTTTCAGGTTTGTTAAATCACATTGCACGCGCTAAATAAATATTTGCATTTACTCCTCCCAACAATTTTGCGCGTTCTGGCAGAAACGCCCATATTGCATATTCATCAGGGCAAACACGCTAAATGGGTTGTGCTATTGATGTGTTATTTTGCCCATTTGAGAGGCACAAACCTCGGTGTGCCGTTAGTAGATAAGCTTCAACGTGTTTTTGCGTGGGCAGTCAAGTTTGCGCACGTTTTTACAGGCGCAAACCTTTAGTAAATCAGGCCCAAAGAAACGCAAACATGTAAGCGCACTTTGAGTTCAGATGAGCTTCTATTTATTTCTGAAAATGCTCTTTGTTCTGCTGGATGAATAAAAATATCCACACGTTAATCCTCACTGAATCAAGCAGGTCAATCAATAATCAATTTCTATCAACAGTAATGGTTTGTGCCTTTGTGTGTGTGTGTGACTGAACCTGTGCACTTTTATCCACATTTTCACACACTGTCTTGTTCGTGTCGACTTTGTATCCATGCTCCCCCTGCCTCCACTCCCCTGCTTTTCATACTAGAGCTCCCATCATGCCTTGTCATGCGACGTCCTCCCACTTCTTGTGTCATCATCTCACGTTTTTTTGTCTTGCAGTCCTGTCACTCTGATCAACTTCTGGCCCGTAGACCATGCGTGAGTACCTTACTCGCACACACACACACACACGCACACACACGCACACACACAGGAATACACATATTTTCCATGCAGGTATTCCACAAACAAGCAAACAAGCACACACACTCACCTCTCACACACACAGTCACCTTCACTCATTGGTTGTTCATTTTAAAGTGTCATTTTGTTTGTAGCTGCTGCTTGACCCCACATCATCCTGCAGGTCCTTTATTTTGCAAAATATCTGTGTAAATACGAGAAATGAAAACAAAAACTAGTTGAGATCACATATACTTCAGATCTCACACGGCAAAGAAAAAAGCCAGAACAGAAAGCAAAAATAAATCTGCTTAAAAAGAAAAATATACTGTTAAAACACCTACATTTATTACAAGCAACAATAACACAAATGCATATGATAGATGTCATATTTTGAAAATGAGAAGTGGTCTCACTCCATAAAAAAGAAATAAACAAAAAAGTTTTAGGCTTGTTACTGGCTAAAAGTAGCTCAACAATAGCTGCAATATGTTATAAAGATAAAGTTAGATAAGTTTTCTTAAAATGAGATTGCTTTTGTAAGTAAAACATGCTTGATTGTAATTCTTTTTGGAAAAAAAAAAGCGTAATTACCCAGAAACAAGGCTATTTTTTTCACAACTGAGCCCCCTTTTTAATATGATTTAGAAAAGTAAAAGTGCATTTGTAGGATTTTTTTGCTCTAAATCCTGGCACATTATGAATAACATGTGTTAGTCTATAACTAATGAAAATTCAACAGGATAATGTTCTCTTATCTAGAGCAAGTATGCAATGATTTTATATTAAATTTCAGTACTGCCTACATTTTACCTTTGTTACTTTGTGGATTAGCTCCATAAACTAACATAACATAAAGTTTTTAATGTCTTAACATGTAACCTAACTAATAAAATATTCAACATGTTAAGGTGCCCTTGTAAAGGGAAGTTTTCAGGACTTTAAAGAGTCAAATCCAATTTTTTCAAGGACTAAAACACTTCAGGAAAGTTGCTGCAGTCCTTAGAGACTCCTGCTGCTTAATGATGTCAAAATACTGATCTTTCCTGCAGCAGACGAGGTGTGAGATCTTAGATTCGAGTCGTTTTTTGAAGTGAAGGCAGATGTATTCCAAGCCGCCAGTGCAGGTTACAAGCGCAGAGCTTATTTACTGAGCATTTCATACCGCTACACATCTGTGCCGTGTTCTGTCTATTGCCGCTCTCATTGCTCTCCTGTGGATTCATGCTGCCTGTGCATGTGCGTATGTGCGTGTGTAGTGGGATTAATGAGTCCCTGGTTGCATTCATTAGCTCTTCGCTCTCATCGCTCCTTTTTCTCTCTCTCTCTCTCTCTCTCTCTCTCTCTCTCTCTCTCTCTCTCTCTCTCTCTCTCTTTCAGGCCTGGATCGTCTCCTCAGCTCTCACATGACGACACACACACTCGGATTGAGCACTACGCCAACCGGTAACCAACTTCCATCTATCTGTAGTATAAACTCACAGTGTTGCAAACAGGACATGTGAAAGTAACCTTCCCCATGCTCTACTTTTTGCATTCCCTGCTGCTGTTCTCGGCCCTATGAGTCTTGCAGATAATGGCTCCTCCAGAGAGCTCTTCCAGGCACCAGAAACAGCTTGATTGATGTGATTTGGAATAATGAATTTGGGGAAAATGCTGAAGCACGCCACACTTCCAGCATTGGGATGTCTGTCTTCCCCCACTGTGTTCATGCATCCATTTATTCACATGGGATCTGTTGTCCTAATTCTGTGCTGACGCAGTTCTGAGAACTTTCAATCAACATGTTTTTTAAGTTCATTTTACTTAATCAATCTAAAAGTCGAGTATAAGTATCAGTGAAGTTATTTGAGGTGTTCTCAAATGCTTTTAGTACAGAGTTATTTTAGAACATCTTTATATATTCTCAGTGTTAGTTTCTCCACCCACCATGGTTTGATATTAACAGCAGAATGATGTTAAAATAAACTCAGGCAGATTGCACAAAACACAAATGACAGATGGTGTTAAAGGATATTTTCCTTTTTCCTGTTGGCAACCAGATGGGTTTATTTTAGTAATTCTGCCAAGCATCTATCCTCTACAGTATTTTGATTTAAATACAGCATCTTTAACCCTTGTGCCTCACTTTAGAAAAGTTTCTGCTAAACTATAAATATTATACAGTTTATTACCATTATTTTTCAATTTTCATTGGCTTAATCTGTTCATCACTATCAGTCCTGATCATGAATATTAAATGTTCATTTTTCGTTAGAATTTCGACCATTCAATTGGCAGCTTTTGACATCAAGTCACTGTTGTTGGGAAGAAATAGATGAAAAAAAACACAGAAAATGAAATCACAGCGTGCTAGGAAAGACGTCTTTTTACTCTATACAGGGTGCTTGCACAAAAGTATGGAATTTTGAAATGCTGTTTTCCACACCTTGAAAAGTCTGCAATTTTGTATGAAAGTCTTCATAAAGTATGGAAAAAGTTTCTCTCATAGTAGAATTTTAGAGTATTCTCAAAGGCATATAATCTTGTAAGTTAAGAAATACATAAGGAAAGCATCTAAAAAAACTGGATATGATTTCACTAATGGTTGATTCTAGGAATAATTCTAGTGAAACTTGTTCTTTGTGATATCGATGCACTTTTGTGATTTTCATTTATTTTGAAAACGTTTCTGTCAGTAAAACATAATTTACTCTAAATTATGCATTCATTCATGCGTTTCTTAAAATGAAATTTTCTACAACACACAACAGGTACAGTCTCAGCGTATAAAGTACATAAAGTCAAGGACTGGGGGAAAAAATGGAGAGAAAAATAGAAGAGCAAGCACCCTGTATATATATATATATATCAGTGATTCGTACACGTTGATGCATTTTTAGTTTTTAACTGCACATGGAGACAGATTCATCACCACACACAATCCACTCTCTATTGCACATGTCAACACACATACATCATTTGGTTGCCTACACAATAAAGGAACAGTGCTCAGGAAAACAGCATAAATTTGCCCCATAGGATAAACATTAGAAAATGACTCAGTCTGATGAAAGATAGTGAAAACTACATGCGGATCTGGGGGTTTTAATACTACAGAATGCATGATTTTATTCTGCAGTGCCTGTGGGATCAAAGCTAGCAGTTGTTATGGGTTTAAACAGGGACACCTAGCACAAAGCCTTTTAACTATACATTATTTCAGACATATTATAGGAAACGAACTTCCAGGATTTAAAGGAAGAACAAAATATCCAACATATGTATTAATACAGCTAAAATTATTCAGTTGAAAAGACAAAAAATGTCCCCAGTGAGGCACAAGGATTAACATAACATACATGTTACACTTAGGAGAAACTTGTTTTTAGGATGTTTATTGCTTTTTATGCAAGTGCTCCAAAAGCAATTACTGCACGATTATTGACTGAGGGATACCTTGACAAACTAAATCAAAGCCTGAAACCTGTGCTGTTTTATTTGAAATGTTGAATTCACCCTAAAGCACATGAGCTTTCCCAGGATTTTCATATAAAGAACCTATTCAGCACCTTTGCTGTGTAGGTCAGGACAATTGTTCAGGTTTTGTGAGGTGATATAAAAGGTGAAAAACTATATAAGGCTTAACCAAAATGTCAAGATATCCCTTTGCATACAATATAATTTAAATGTTGACATGATGAAGTGAAGCATTGACTTTTTGGTGAATAAGCGTTATATACTCAGAGTCCAGTATTTAGTCTGTGCATATGCTAATGCTTTGGAAATGTTGCTTGTAGCATTCAGTGCGCCTGCATGTGCGCCTCATCAATACTGGACTCGGAACGGAGGAAAAACATGTCAATACTATTGCAGCGAGTTAATCAGAGCTTATTCATCAAAATATTTCTGTATTCCTTCAGTTTGCAGTGACTCTAACTCTTCCGAGAGACCCACCGCTGAGGGACAAGAAGCAGTCAAATCAATCAAACAAAGAGTCAATCACGCAGATGATCAATCGGTCATTTAATCAGTCAGTCGGGCATTCTGGGCATCGCTCAGCGGAGTCAGTGTGAGGTCTGCGCCACAGGCCGAGTGTTTGATCCCTGGCAGAGGGAGTTTGACACCGTTGCCTCAGGGCTAACACAGACACACACTCGTACACGCACACCGAACGGCCGTCACATGCTGGCAGACACACACATGCTGAGTCACACTCTCTCTGTGCTCTCAGCCCCCGTCGCGTCCGGATTTGGCGGATTCCAGATACTATCCAACAGATTAAAGGAAGGTGGTAGGGTGAAGAAGTAACATAATTAAACTACGACTGAGCTGATGGTTCCCGGGGCGCCAGGTTATCGCTTGTTTCTGTATCGTGCAGCAGCTTATGAGTACAAATACACCAGCCTGGGCAGATGCCAGTCCCCCCCATCCATCTGCTGGAAATCTCACAGCCAGACCACACAAACCCTGAAACCGTTTCCCTTTTTTCTGGGCAGACGCTCAAACCACAGCGACGTTTGGTTTTAAAGATGAAGCAGTTAAAAGTTTTGTCGTTAGTCGTAACACAGCTTATTTATAAGACTCAATTTAATGACCAGACAGAGTTTTGGAAGATTATATTTTGGACAGTTTTTTTTTTCTTTCAGATCACCAGAATTTATTTGTTTATCGTCTGGATGTAGAGTTGGACAGAAGGGTCAAGAATGTTATTGAGATCAACATTTTTATTTCACTCACTATTGATAATTATCACAATAAATGTCAAATCATTTTTATAGTCAAGTTATTTGTGTAATATAATGAGACACAGAAAGATAAAAATATACATTTTATTAACCTTTTTCCTTTTAATTTAAATAAAGAAATTAAATAAGTCCAATTTTCTTAATCTACACGACAAAACTCTTCTTTATCGTCAGAACGTGATATTATTCATGTAAAATTAAGTAAAATGATAACATTTCTGTTGCGTTTTAAGTAAGAATGTAATCAAAGTAAACCCTAAAGACAGAAGAAAAATATATATTATTATATACTGTATTATAATATTTCATAATATTCACAATATTAAAATATATTACAATAACTATTGCTTTATCGTTCAGCTCCATCTATTGGGACAATGTATACACATCAGGGTTGACTATAATTGAAATTGCATTTTAGTTTTTGTAAATATGGAAATCATCTCATTAAAAACACAATAAAACATAATCACTTATTTTATAAACAACCATCCACTGAATCCAAATTGACTGATTAATGACTCGGTTTTGGGATATTTCAGCCTCCTCTAACCTGTTGCCCTTTTAAAATGATGATGTTTACCTATAGAATTGACCCCAAAGCATTCACAGTAAATACTTTTACACTTTTATCTATCCAGACGAAAGGCATATATTCAAAAATTAATACTGGTGTTTTTTAATCTCATCTGAATGAGAAAATATATTTATTAACCCAAGTCTAGTCAGTCAACATGATTTAATGTGGGACTGTTTGTATGTGTGACACAAATGCCAATATTCTCTATACTTTATACAGTGTAGTTTAGGTTAGCTACTATTTAAAGCTGCACATATACACCTTTCATTTTTTTTTTTTTTTTATTTGTTTAGAAATCTCTTTATTAAACTTTTTCTTTTGCAAAACATACACAAATCAGTAACACAACAAACATCCAGAGGAGAACATCATATCACTATCAGAATCAGATCAAGCTCAGTAGTCATACATCTACAGCATCAAAGACGTTTGCCATGTTTGATAAAAATATTTTCAATTTCCCCCTCAGTAGAAATCAGTTTTTTTCTAGCGGTAAATGTTTCATTTTATCTTGAAATCAAATTGAATGGGCTGGGGGGGCACAGCACAAATACACAGCTTTGAGTAAGATGAAATGCCCAAAAAATTCTACTGTAAGTCGGATACACAAGCCACTGCACAAGTTCTACCAAAATGAGCGTTCGGTTTACACGTCACTAAATCTGTAAAACGGGTAGATTCCACCGGTTACAATGAGACGAACAGAGATGATATTGCTTAACGTTTCATCTTCATTAGAGAAAACGATCACACACTAACAATGTTCATCTCCGTTAAAAGCTCCATCATGTGCTTCACCAAATTTTCTTATTATTCCTGCTGCTGTTTGCTCACAATTAGAGTAATTGGAGATACAAATCTGCATGTTCCCACTCGAACGGCGCAAAGAAAAGATATGGATTCTGTTTTGAGGTGGATTTTCCCTCCAGTGTCTGCTAACTGCTCGACCGTCTGGTTTTGCGACTGACTGCTCTGTTTCTTCCCCCTCCGCAGGTTAGCAGAAATGGAGAATCGTAATGGCTCTTATCTGAATGACAGTATCTCACCCAATGAGAGCATGTGAGAACCGCTTTTTTGTTTTGTTTGTTTTGCCAACCTTCTCACTCACCGATTGGCCCGCTGTGTGTGAACTGCCTCTGTCTTCTTTGTTTTCATTGGCTGATTGTGATACTGTGTGTCAATGGTTGTGTTTACATGTGCATAGCATTTTGGACTCAGGCTTCCTCTCTGATTTCTACCTAAATGGGAAAAGGCTGGTATTACCAGTTAATATCAGCACATCTCACATCACATCTGGAATAAGATTTTCTTCTTCTTATCTAATTGATGTAAAGGGAGTATTTATATTCATGAAAACAGATTCCTTCTTCGCACTTGTATTGATGACGTGTTAGCATCGTTGTGTAAGCAGATACAGATGGGTGACAAATTAAAGATAAAACTCATAATATGATGTGATGAAGTAAGGTCAGTGCATGCCTCCAGCAGAGCTTTAGGGCTCCTCAGTGTTGATTCTGTAAATGAGTAAACCATCCCAGAAGAATCAACGCAATTCTAATAAAAGATATTCCCTCATTGGGTGTTTTAAAGATGCAGGTGGAGCCCAGTGTCTTTGCTGTACTACTTTACTTTACTCTTCATATATACTGTCCAAGTCAAGTTGGATGAATTTACTGCAAAAATCCAGGGGCTTTAGAGTCTGTGCAGCATCAAACACCCTTCGACCTTTGGGTTAAGGAAAGAATTCTCCCTTAAGAGGTAAAAAAAAAAGCGAGAAAACATCAGGATGAGACACCACAAAGAAGGGATTCTTCTGTAGACGGTGTAGTAGGTGTTGTCTGTTGTATTATTTTGGAAAATGCTTAATTTTAATTTAGTTTAACGATAAATTGTGTGACTGTGACTGTAGCCTTACTATTACTGTAACTCTGGCTGGTCAAAACTTGCAGTTTTATTTCATTGCTTCAACACATAACCACATATTTACAAAAGAACATATCCAAACTTTAGACATGTAGTTGCAGACAAAAATAACATGTAAAATTCTTTTCACATCTTTGACCTTATCACTGCAGGTCTATAGATCACACCAGAAACTCAGACAGTCAACAGTTGGAGGGAACATTAAGTTCCAGAGACTAGACATCCAGGTCTAAATGTTCCAGCTGTTGTGTACTAAGAAGTATTTGCAGTAATTTCCCTCTGTAATTGTTGATGTTCTTCACTGATACTGTGAGTCACCCAATGAAGAGTAGCTTCTGTCTTCTTTACATAATGAATAGAATAGAATTGCCTTTATTGTCATTGTGTGTACAGCAGTGTTTTTCAACCTTGGGGTCGGGACCCCACTTGGGGCCGCCTGGGATTCAAATGGGGTCGCCTGAAATTTCTAGTAATTGATGATAAAAAAAAAAAAAAAAAAACAATTTACTGATAAAAAATATATGGTGAGTTGAGAGAGATAATCCCAATACATTAGACATGACAAACTGTGAAGCTGAAACTGAAGCACTGTGGTACTGTTTATCTTTCAAATGTTCATTGTGGTCAGTTTCAGATGCTGCAGCTCTTTCATAATTCATAGTTTGAGTTATTGTTTATTTCAGTATTAATTGTCAGCCTTGTAAATCCAAGCTGGGCTGACTGTACATATCCTGGCCAAGGAAAATAAAATTCTCACTTTGTGCACCTGGCTTTTCTGTCTCCGTCCATAATAATATACATTATATAGCCTAAATGTCATCTAAAATTAATGTTTATTTGCAACATAGTATAGCAAACTATTACATGATCAAAAACAAATTCATTTTAGCAAAAACAAATGGCACCATTTTGAATGTCTGGGGTCGCCAGAAATTTGTGATGTTAAAATGGGATCACATGTCAAAAAAGGTTGGGAACCACTGCTGTACAGTGAAATTAGGAAACAGTATGTATACCTACAAATCAAGTCTGTATTAAAATAGTGCATTTATATTTTGATAAATATTGAATAAATATTGCACTGGAATTGCGGAGTAAAAGATTATTGCACGATTTATTGCACATAATTTCACATTGTAGGATTATTACACATCACACTAATGCACAACAATTGTGGTTATTAAGTGTGCACTGCCAACTTCATTTCCCTGTTTACAGAAATCTTCCCCATAGATGTAAATGTAGACCTGTTGCAGTTTGACCCAAAACCACCTTATCCATTCAGGTTTTTCCTTTAATTTTCTACCCGTCTGTATGTGTGTCGATAATCTCTGTAAATCCGTCACCTGACATTTCCTTTCTCTAAATTCCTGTCCTAGAAAATGTTCTCTAGTATCCACTCACGTGATTATTTAAAAAGAAAGTTATGCAGGGTGCAGAGAGAGGAACAGAAAAAATGTTTCCAGGTCTAGTACTGTTTTTAAAGTCTGAAGTGTACAAATTACCATCTTGGCCTACTTAAGCATTACTGTTCTCCATTTCTTTGTCTCCATGTTAAGGAATTGTAGTTACCAGCAAGCAAGCATTTTTAGGCAGGACCAATTTACACTTTATTATAAAGAAATACATTTAGAAAAAAAATTGATAATTCTAAGATGAATAATGACTCGTACATGAGGTTTGTGAAGTAGACGCTCATACTAATTATATGTCATATTTACTCCAGCAACATCAACTCCAAAGATGTTTGTGTGTTTATGTTTCATGTCTTATTCTCTATTCCATGTACGTCCTCCATTCCTTCAGGGACAATAACTTGAAAGGTTGTCAATAATAATAGATGCTGATGGAATCGGACAGTCTGCAATTAAAAGTTGTGGAGCTGCTCTAGTGTAGCACATCAACATAACTGCTGAGCCGATGAACCAAAAAAGATGAGTAGAAAGCATCTAGGGGCATTTTAACCAGAACTCTCTCCATAATGAGTTTTACTTTCAAGTCAGCAGTCATCTTGAAGGGGATTTGTTGTTTTCAAATAGCACATATCTGCAGCTCTTTTAGTATTCTGAATGGGAGATTGCCTCAGCTGAAAGCAGTGCAGTGAAGGCAGCAGCATCTAAATACCTGGCCTAATTAAAATCCTCCCAAACACCCCGGGCAGCGTGTGTGATCGGTCAGAGTTGGCAGAGCGTGGCCAATTGAGTCGTTTCAGAATGCAGCGTTCCAAATAGAGTTCAGGACAAATGTGTTGTAGAGACGACGGCGCTGCCCCTCTCTCTGTCCCTGCTGTGTTTTAGATTCCAACTCTTCTTTTTGCTGCAGTCTTGTTTCACTGCTGCTGTTTTCATTCCCTTGCTGATTTTCTTTTTCTCCATTTTCTTGTGCGTGTGTGTGTGTGTGTGCGTGTGCGTGTGTGTATGCATACGTGCACTGGCGTTTACCTGGCTGTGAATGTGCCTCTATTGTCTGCCCATTGTTGGTGGGTTTGTCTGGGTGTGTGTGCGTGTGTGCGCGTGTGCATGCATGTGTGTGTGTGTGTGTGTGTGTGTGTGCGGTTGCAGCGATGACGAGCACATGTTGATCCAGCACTACTGCCAGTCTCTGAACCAAGGCTCTCCTCTCAGCCAGCCCCGCAGCCCCGCCCAGATCCTCATCTCCATGGAAACGGAGGAGAAAGGAGAGCTAGAGAGGGTCCTGAATGACCTGGAGCAGGAGAACAGGTCAGGAAATGGACACCGGTTTCTCTTATTACATTTACTTTGGACTTCACAATCTGACTTTTTTAATTGGTGTAATATCAATCAAGGTTAATGATTGAAGATTAGAGAACTTGCCCTGAAATCCATGGGTGTTTGGTCTCCTGTATGAGTGTTAACACCGTTTACATGTCAAATATTTTGTCAGGAGTATCTGAATCTGAGACAGCTCAATGCATTGCAGTTTATGAGAACACACACAGATTGAGAAAAAAAACACAAGCACTTTCTGGAAACGTCCACATCCACTGCAAATTCCCACATTCCCACTACTTAAAAAAGCAAAACCAAACAGACAAACTTCATGTAAAAGCCACAGAAGTTACTGAAATCAGGTGTTCTTGGAAAATTAGTTGAAATTTTTACATTTTTTTCAGACATTATTGTAGATGCTGCTGGTAAACCAGCAAGTGATAATTTAATTAATCACTGATTTATCAACTATTAAACTAATCACCAAATATTTAGATTACTGATTAAATCATTTCTCAATTTGCAGCTTCTTGAAGTTGAATAATTTCTGGTAGATGTGACAATTTATTATGTTTGGATTGTGGACCAAATAAAGAATTTGAGGAGGATTTTTGCTAATTTTTCACCACTTTGTGATATTTAACAGACAAAACAACAAATCAAAATCTATCATTGGTTGCAGCCTAAGTCACAAAGCATTGAACAACAAACATGTCCCAGTGGGTTAATCACATTAATGTATCCTGTGGAAACTTTTCCATTGTTTTCTGTGTTACCTGCAACATGTTACAGTATCTTAACAGTGAACATTTAGACACAAAGCAGCCAAAAGAGGACGCACGTACATGCACATTTACAAAACATCCTCATCAGTTTGGTCACACACGCAGTGCAAGTCCGGTAACACACAACAGGTCGCACATTTCAAGATGATGCAAAAAGTGACGAATGTAGCTTGCCGTGCGATGTTTTGTGATGTTTGCGAGACTAGGCAAACAGCAGATGTCTGCGATGACATCTGAATTATGCAATCACATCTGTGCTGCTGGCAGTAAGTTTGTTTATCAGGTTGTGTTGTGAGGATTTGCTGTGAATGTGTGCTCAAAATTATGAGGATGTTTTCTTAATTTTGTGTGTTTGTGTCTCTGCTTTGTTGAGATGCAGTACATTGAGGTCTCTCCATACCAGAATTCAAAGAGCCTGATTAAGTATTATTTATTAACAGTTACCTCTCTCCTTTCTCAGTTACCATTTTTTGTGTTCATGGTTGTATAGAAGCGTCATATCCTTTTTCTAAATGTTTTGTTTGTTCCAGAGAAAACATGGATTTATATGTATTTCCCTGTGGGTTTAAAGGGTAATGAAAATGCCTCAAATATAAAACCTCAACCCCAGTAAAAAACTGTCTTCACTTTGTTAGGACATCCAAGTGTCCTCTAATCTGCGTTTTTATTGTAACAGTCCAAAAATGTAAATTTACAATAGCTGTATCTGTAAACTGCACTTTGTCCTTTGCATCTATCTATCCATGTCATGTGTACAGTTAAGAAACTGGTTTCCCTATACAATGAAAATCTTACTTTGCTGTCCACACTGAATGCCAAGAGAATTTAAGATGTATAAAAATAGAAATAGAATTTTTTTTCTTTTTTTTATAATCTTTTTGTTGGGGCACATTTTCAGTATACATATCCTCTCAGCACAGGTATAACCATGTCCAATTTTCCAGTTTCCCAAAAAAACAACTAACAACAAACAAAAACTTACTAAAAAAAAAAAAGAGAGAGAAAAGTAGTACCCCCCCACCCACAGTGGTCCACATTCACTTAATTATGAGTGTTATAGCTATTCTATTCTTTTCTGTTTTCTATAGATGTTTCATCAAAGTAAGAGAGGAAAGGCTTCCATGTAATGTAAAATTTCTCCTCTGAGAGAAAATTTGATCTTTTTCAATTTCAAGAAAGACATTACGTCCGTTATCCAGGCGTGTTCTGCTTCCAAAGAAGGAGGATACATCTACGAGCCATCAAAGAAGCAAATGCTAACACATTTAGTTTCTGTGTGGTGAACTTAGGATAATTCAGGGGGACTCCAGAAATAGAATAATTACCTAGGAAATTAAAACAAACAAAAGTGGCATTTAAGAATGGCATGAAAAGAGAATGAGCATGAAAATATACAAAATATAAACTATTATTACTGAGAAAAATATGTATTTACATAAATGTGCAATATTTGAGTAATTGTGTAAAACTGCCAGAGATAAATAAAATGTTAAATGTGCAAGATTGTCAGAGATGAACAATATGATATACTGTATGGGCAATTTTAGAGTTGCAGGTGCATAAACATCACAGTTGAAAATGTATACAAATTTTAAAGAGAGAATTCAATAGTAGAAAGTGTAATTTTGTTAAATAAAAATCTCGACTATTAAGTCATCTGCCCTCACTCTGCAGGAAGCTACACGCTGAGTACGACCGTCTGAAGAAGGCTCACGACAGGAAGGGCCTGTCGCCGCTGCCGTCGCCCCCGGGGATGCTCCCAGTGTCGCCACAGAGCGCACGGGACGCCGAGCTCATCGCAGAGGCTAAACTGCTGCGGCAACACAAAGGACGTCTGGAAGCTCGAATGCAAATACTGGAGGATCATAACAAACAGCTGGAATCCCAACTGCACAGGCTGAGACAGCTCCTGGAACAGGTGACACACACACACACACTCACTCACACACACACACACACACACACATACCTCACACAGTTGCCACATTAAACACATATCTGTTGTGTATTTCTATTTGAGGACAGGCTCACTCAGGGTCCACACATAAAACAATCATCTGTTAATGTGAACAAATCCAGTTTAGGAATGGAAGTCTAGTTTTAGAGGAAAACTTATTCTGATTGTAATGCACCAAAACTTGAACTGAATTATAATCTTGCCCATAAAATATCAAGGGCATGTATATATTACTAAGCATTCATGAGTATTCAGTTTTCGTACAATAATCACAACACGTTTAAAGAGATTTTGTAATAGCTTACGGGGTCAGGATTGGACTATTCATATTTGCTGGTCATTTAATATTTTTACAAGGATCAAAATCTATTACAGTTGTTAATGTTGTTGCATGTTTTAATCATTTTATAAGGTATAATCAGTTGGGTATAATAAGTTATGTAATGTAATTGTCCACAGGGTGGTTTAAATAAATTAAAGAAATACTTAGATGGAAGTCAGATATTACAAGCTGGTTGTAATCAGGGTGTGATTTGTGTGCGGGGGGGGTTTGATCCCCCCCCTGTGGTTTTTACATCCCTACTTCTGCTCAATGAATTTCATCCTCGGGGGGGGGGGGGGGGGCAACCAACCAATGTAAATAACAGGCAGGTTGGGACAGTTTTCTTACACCTACGTCCTACATTACTGGCACTAACGTTCACCTGAACTGAACTGTCGGCAGTCTCAGAATTCGCAAACGTCCCCATGCACTGGGGCGCAGTAAAGCAGGGGTAAACGTGACAAATTCATGGAGCCCAACATTTGTGTGTCCACTGGATACAGGTTAGAAGTTGTGAAAATTTCGTGTAAGATCCACTGTGTAATAGAGGAGTAGAACCCGGGAGTTGGACGTTGAAAGTATGTAAAGTTTCACGTTCATTTCATGCCAGCGTTAGTTACGTTAGTTATGGACCGCCCCCCCTCATGTATATAACACACACACACACCCCTCTGGTTTTTTGACAAATCGCACCCTAGTTGTAATAAATGTGAACATTAATAATGTGGTATGATCATTGTCATAGACCATTAAGAATGATCAGCCATGATTATGCAGCACTACAGCTGCAGTATAACATATTATATGTACGTTCATAATATGATCTAATACATTGTGGGCATGGACTTCCTAGAAGGATATTAATCTATATACTCAGGTATCGAGCTTATGAATATATGAAAACCTTACATAGATTCGCACACTTTGAGTCTTTTTTGAGGCAAAAAATAGATTTAATGTAAGAACAATATTTTTTGGCATTTAGCCACATCTGTAGCAGTTTAACACAATGTCTGTATACATATATGGCAGGATAGTGTCATTAGAAAGTTATATTTGCCATAATAGGAAAGCAAAGTCTTTAATAAACTGAATAAGATGACCACTGGTGTATCCAACAGAAAACAATGCCAACTGCACACCAGTCTGTATCCAGGCAGCAGCTGAAAGCCAACCCCTCATTGGAACAAGCTCCTTCTATGTTTTTGCCCCATTTTTTCTGCTTTGTTGTCCATTTTGCTGATGTATGGTCTGGCATCTAAAGTCCTGCTACTATGCCCTGTTTGTGTGCGGTGCTACACACCCACTGCCCAAAACTTGCCCATGAATGTCCCAAACACAGCAAAAAGAGAGTCTGATTTCAACACAGATAAATGCATTTCAGTTCACTTTTAATGAGTTATATGTGGAAACTGAGAGTGATGAATTTTTATTTTTTATATAATAGATTCTGGAAATGTCAAATTCTGTGTAATTAGAAAAGCAAAATGAGACCCTTAATTTGTCTGATTATAATCTATATTATGTTGAACCTCGAAACAGATCTCTGTTTGCTGGCAAACAGTGTTAAAAGCCACATCAAAGACCCTGGACTTGATGCTGAAGTGAGTCTGACAGCTTTCAGAACAGCTTCACCCTGCACTTGATTTGGCTGTGTATGAAATAATGTGAATGAAATGGCTGTGAAGAAGCCACTGAACCTTTAAATGCTTTAGTGTCCGACAGCAGAGGGGTTAGCCAGTGTCTCAGATAAAGTAGCAGAGACTTAAAGTTTACTCCAAGTTCCCACAATGCAACTGAAGCAGCTTCCTCGACATTGTCTGACTGCCAGTAATAGCTGCTGGAGAGGAGAGGATCTGGCCACACACACACACACACACACACACACACACACACACACACTTAACTTCCAGTTTGACTCTTCTAATTAAGCGGTGTGGCTCGGCTGCCAATTGTTTGTATCTAAAGTGTGTGTGTGTGTTTGTGTGTCTCAGACGGATTCCAAGGTGAACGGCACAGCTCTGTCCTCTCCCTCCACCTCCTCTCAGCGCTCCGACTCCTCCCTCCCTCTGCTCCGCGTGGCCGCCAGCCAGACTACCGATACAATGGGTAAAAGCGTACACACATACACACACTCATTAAAATCCTTTAATTTGCATCCACCTTTTTAAAAGCATCGAGGATATAAATAGAGATGTAAGAGGAGATATCACAGCATGCAGAGACCACGCTATTGGACGTACATCTACATTTCACTTCAGTGCAGTGTGTAAACATATTTGTGTATACGTAAGTGTGTATCACACTTCCCAAGCTTGTAAACAACGTGACTGTGCATCTGCCAAAATTCAGAAAAAAGAAAAACACTTTCTTCGTCCCAACTCCCTCCTTTGTTGTTTCAGGTGATGATGAGCTGTCCAGCCCTTCCCAAGATGCATCTGGGCTGGAGGAAGTGATGGAACAGCTCAACAATTCTTTCCCTCATAGCCAGGGTACGGAACAAATACACTGTTATGTTTTTGTCAAGGTTTTATGTTGTAATGTTACTGCATATGCATTTATCCTTATCAAGATGGAACCAGAACATACAGAAAATATGCAAATAGAAATAAGAACAAAAACTTCATGTGGTAAAAACAAAAACTTTTTCTTCAATTCTGCATTTTACTGCTGGTTTTATTCAAGACATGTCAAATATTTGTCATTGTTTGGGCTAATGTTTGTCATGGGAACAGAGGTCACACTAAATGCTAATATTTTGTCTGTAGAAGCCTGAATACTGTCCACATATTTCATGTATATTTTTGTTAGATTTTAATAAAGACACTGATAAATAGATAAATAAGCACTTTACAACCCTGCACAGTACCATAAGAATTTAAATAATTTAATTAATAACGTAAAGTAACTCACATTTAATTGCTTTCTTACAAATATCTTGGAAAATAGAAAAATCCTAAAAGCATACATTTGAACCAACACTACATTTGTTTTACTTTTTTCTGAATTTAGGAGGGTAATATTGTTGAATTTCAGTAGTAAATGGCCACGTGCCTTGATATAGTCACCTGTGTTCAGTAGCTTTAGTATATTTGGATGTAACTTCTTTGTAATCACCAATATTTTTGATTATTTACTGTGTTATAATTGCATGTTTCAGTATCTGTAAGAATGAGCCCGTTTACATGAAAAGTCAAAATCCAATAACTGACACATTTACATGCACTTCAGAAATGTAATCATCGAAAAACCCTGGCTTACATTTTTCAGTCCATTATCAGATTTCTTTCGGAGTATGTGTGTACTTAGTGACGGTAGACTCAAACTTCCTGTCATTGTCTTTTGCTCACATTTTCCAGAAAGAAATATATCATATTAATAGATATGAATGCACAAAGACATGAGAGTAAGGAAAAATCCAGGTGTATTTATGTCTCATAATCAGACTACTACTATTATCAGATAAAGCATATCACATTATTCTGTTTGCATAATCACTTGAATAATCACATAACTCCAGAAATTGGATACTGATCAGAACGGACCAGTAAAATAATAGCATAATAATATATAAACAAGTGGTGCCAGCACAACAAACCCCACCCCTCGCACGTATTGTAGCTTATTTTGGCATCGATCCAGCTGATGTCATCATGTCTGTGTGTGCTGATGTCAGCATATAAATTGCCTCTATATATGTGCCAAGATTGAAGTATATTGAAACAAAATTCATGTTTTTATAGACATGTGAAATTTGGCCCGTTATAAGTCTATCGAGGGGAAAAAAATATTTTTAAAAAATCATAAAAAGATTTAAATGTTGACCTACTTCTCCTAAAATGTAATGACATCTTTTCTGGGTCACTGGTAATCTATATATCCAATTTGGTATGAATTCAACCAATAGTTTTGCTGATACAAACGTTTGAAATTTCACCCATTACAAATAAATGGGGGGGGGTTTTAAAAATTCATTAAAAATTTAAATGTTGACCTACTTTTCCCAAAATGTAATCAGATCGGTTCTGGGTCACTGGCAATGTATAAACCCAATTTGGTATGAATTCAACCAATAGTTTCACTGCTGGAGTGTTAACAAACAATCAAGCAAACCGCACCAAAAATAATACCCCTTGCCTCCCCGCAAAATGTCTAAAAATGTCTAACTTCAAGGTTTTCATTGTGTTTTAGAGTGAAAAAAAGAAAATTACATCAAGAAAATGTTTACATCTACAAACTGTCCTTTAAAAAATGTGAATAGCATGAACAACCATGAACAAACTAAAATTTATTAAGAAAAATTTGCATAATTTTAACAATATTCTGCCTCAGCTTCTCATTTGCACATGTTCATTACAACATACAAATCACAGTGGGTCTGCAAATGCACAAAACGTTTAGTAACAGGCAGAATATCTCTTAAGACCTTTCATGCTGTTCATATTTCTTCAGGTTATTCACATTTTTGTGAAAAGATAGTTTGTAAATGTAAACATTTTCATGTAATTTTCCTTTTTTTTTTACACTAAAACAGAAAAATTTGGAGTTGTCATTATAATCATAGTATTTTACTGATCTGACTCATTTGAGATTGAATTGGGCTGAATTTGGCTCCTGAACTAAAATGATTGTTCGGTTCTAATATCAGGGCTGGATTAGACTCTTCGACGGGCCATTTGTGGCCCGCGGGCCGTATGTTTGACACCTGTGCCTTAAAGCATTTAACTTTTCTACAGCTAATTAAAAGTATAACCTGCTTAATTAGCAGCTGAAAGGTAAAAAAAAGAAAGAAAAAAAAACCTGCTATAAAAATTTTATGTGATTTCAACCTGAAGATCGGAAAAACAGTCACAGGTCCAAACCTCAGGCTAGTGGAGAAAACTGAGCATTTTACACTTAAATCCCACCAGTAAAGATACTAAAGTGTATTACAGCCTGCAGTCGTCTTCTCTCCTCTCTACCTGTTAATGAGCCTCATGTTTTCCTCTTTCTTCCCCCTCTTTCTTTTCTCCCTTTCCTCCCGTTCTCCTGAGCCAGGAGGGAGAAGGGGACATCCATGAGAGGTTAGTGGCTCAACTTTCTCTCTCATTTCCTCAGTTCTAACGAGTATTTCCACTGCATAAATCGGCACCGCGTCTGGCCTCTACCCTCACCATTTACATACGGACTTTAATGTCAAAAATATCCAGTAATCAAATGAATAACAAGATCAGATATCTGGCTGTTGCTGCAAGCCGAACAAAACACATTACAGAGGGGTGTTATGGCAGAGTGGAAACATCACGGTACGCTGATGCAGTGGGAAAAAACAAATATCTTTCATCCCTCCTCCTTCAGCCTTTAATTTCCTTTCCTTTTTCTGTCCTCTGTCGCACCGCTGCTCTCTTCCTCTCGCAGTAGGAAACAGAGTTTGTGTTTTGTTGCCTGTGATGTGTGTTTACATTGTACATTTCTGTATATATGTCACACTTCAGTTAACAGACAGACTCAGCCGCCACAGAAAAAATGTTTACGCTGAGTCCCTAAAAATAAGCATCAGTTAATAAGTTTGGTGCAGAAAGTATAGTTAACTTTTAATACATGCAAAATAAACTGTATTAATCTTAGCAGAGCAGCAAAAAGCTTTAAAAGGAGAATTATTCAATCTATTAACCGTTTTATAAATTCTTAGAAATGTCCAAACTTATTCATGTAAAAGGAATATGGTTCTGATAATATTAACCCTGTAAACCCTAAGCCTAAAATGGTCCGTCTGGACTTTTTTTCTTATTTTGACTCTAAACAAGTTAGAAAATATGCTGTGAGTGAGTCCGTTTGCACTTTTTTCCAGCTCTTTTAAAATGTATTATCTACAGTTTACTGCATGTTATAATACTGCTAAATTGACTTCTTCTCCAGCTTCTAGTAGAGGCATGAATGAAATTACCATAATGACCCAACAAAGCCTCTAAACCCTAACATCTTAGATTTTAGAAACCGTTGGAATTTTTCCAATTTCATAAACGGTGAGTTACAGCCATCCAAACTGTTTATGTGCGGGGTGTGTCAGCGATGACATGTCAGGTTTTAGAGAGCTAATAATGCTTGTTTAGTCTTTTTTTTCTGTTTTTCTTGAAATCTTTGTGACCCAGTTCACAATAGACGTTAATCTACAGGGTGGGGAAGCAAAATTTACAATGAACATTTAGTTGTTTTTTCTCAGCAGGCACTACGTCAATTGTTTTGAAACCAAACATATACTGATGTCATAATCATACCTAACACTATTATCCATACCTTTTCAGAAACTTTTGCCCATATGAGTAATCAGGAAAGCAAACGTCAAAGAGTGTGTGATTTGCTGAATGCACTCGTCACACCAAAGGAGATTTCAAAAATAGTTGGAGTGTCCATAAAGACTGTTTATAATGTAAAGAAGAGAATGACTATGAGCAAAACTATTACGAGAAAGTCTGGAAGATACTATTAAAGAAGAATGGGAGAAGTTGGCACCCGAATATTTGAGGAACACTTGCGCAAGTTTCAGGAAGCGTGTGAAGGCAGTTATTGAGAAAGAAGGAGGACACATAGAATAAAAACATTTTCTATTATGTCAATTTTCTTGTGGCAAATAAATTCTCATGACTTTCAATAAACTAATTGGTCATACACTGTCTTTCAGTCCCTGCCTCAAAATATTGTAAATTTTGCTTCCCCACCCTGTATATTTAGATAGATTCCAACTATATTCTATACTCAGGTCATTGAATTCATGTTCATCTCATCAGTAACACAAACAGAATGTGCAAATAGACCTCCATATTAGATTCACAGTGGACATTGTTTCTAGTGATCGCTGAATTGTTTCTATTCATATGGTGTTTTGGATATATGGGTAATGAAACTCGTCCATTTACAGTGTTTAGTTTGAGTCTGTTCATCCTGGAAGCTGCTTCAGCGTGCACTTGGAAGTCATTTTCCCCTGAATGAGTTGTGCGTCTGTGATAGAAGTTGTCATGTGACGCCCCTGTGTCCTTCCCATAGGCGTTCTGTTATTTTTGGCATCATTAGGCCAAAATTCAACATATTGCAATTCAAGTGGACTGACAACAAACAAGAACTTTTATGGAAGCTGTAGCCGCAGACACTGCAGATTTGACAGATCATAGGTGTTTTCGGGTGGGGGGGGGGGAGGTTAGATTGTGATTGACAGCTGTAGTTACAGATTCGATTGCTTTACACCATGGATCCTCCTGGAAGTTTGGAAAAGTGTCTTGTCTTTTACGAGGCTGGGTGCAATGGTGTCATATTTCATCTTGGACAAATAGTACAGTTTGGGTGTCCCCCCCACCCCCTCTTGATTTCAGCTCCTGTAGCTTGGGGAGGCTGTGTGGAATTTAACCCTTTAACAACAGCAGTCTCTACAGTGCTGCATTTTGCACTTTACAGAATTCAAATTACTGCAACTCTTGAACAGTTTGCACCAGCCACAAAATTCAAATGGCATCAGAAAGGGGAGATCCTGAGCTTTCCAACATTATGTAACACTTTATGGCAGTAGTGTAGGATTCTAGAAGGGAACTGTTTCAGAAACTTCCACATAGGCCAAAAAAAAAACACCTGGAAATAACAAAAAAATATGAAGCCGTAACATGGATACTGAACATTCAAGACCAAAAAGCATTTTTGAGCAGATGTAAAGTAGTTCAAAGTTTATTTTTGCAATCTCAAAAAGTTTCGTTATGGACATTTGCAGTTGTTTCTGGTAATAAAATCTGCTAAAAACTTCTAGTCTGTTTTTTTTCTTTTTTTTTGACTAAAACACACTGTTTTATGCATTTATTATTTATAATAATGATAATTAATGGCCAGATATTGAAAGTTTTGTTCTTCCTGAAGACGAAGGTGCAAAAGAATTGGCAAAAAAGACATTTTCTGGCACTAATTGCAAAGGAAAACATGAAGACGCCTGTTTAAATGGCAGTCTTAAAAGGGTTAACAGCTACCGAAACATCTCTGTCTTTATTTAGATAAATAAACCCAATTATCACAAATATAATTGACAAAGACCATTTCTCAAAATGCATTCTTGTCTGTTCTTCTGTACTCGCGGTCTCATGAAACACCATCATTCGGGGCCCAAGTACTGTTCCATTACAAAGTTCACACAAACCATGACCGTACTTGCCAAGTTCGCAAGACCGTACTCACAAACTTCATATTGAGAAACAGTCAGTGAGACAGAACGTAGACAAATGTGCTACCTGTGAGCAGTGTCCACTATCAAAGGATCATCTCATTCATTCATTCTTTCATTCATTTTACAAACAACTTTAACACATAATAATGTTAATAAAGCCTCATTAGGACTTAAAAGGATCTAGTTATTTATTAACTAACACTTAATCCAAGCACTTTAATTTAAAATTTATCTTTCCTGTCTATCTCACATGATAGTGGTACATCCTGTTGTGATGTATCACCTCATGTAGATTTACACCACCCTGTCCTGATGCTGTATGTGTGCGTGGGTATTACTCTGGTGTTATTTTTGCTTGCGTTAACCCTTAGTACGCTGTCACTTTTCTCTGAGCATCTGTGTCTTTGTTTCTCTTCAGGTCCCAGTATTGGCAGTTTGTTCCACATGGCTGATGATCTGGGCCGTGCCATGGAGTCCCTGGTCAACGTGATGACAGACGAGCAGAGCGCCGAACAGCACGAGGCCCTGCCCTTCTGATCCCCCCCCCCCCGTCCTTAAGCCCCGCCTCCTTACCCCCCGTCCCCCGTCCCTGTTCCTACCTATCGCATGCTTTTCTAGTCAAAACAACTGGATCGGAAACACAGTTTACAAAGAGAATATATAACGTCTATTTTTGTGAAGGATTGCGGTTACAGCAACGACGCGTAAAAAGAAAACAAAAACATTATAACTTGTAGATTTCAGTAGTTTCTTAAAAACGTCCTGAAGTTGTTTTATTATTAACAGAGGCTGGTTTTTAAACTTCTATGCAATTGTATAAAACAAGAGTGGGTTTGGTGGGGTGGGACAAAGAACGATGAGATACAAATAAGTGTGTTTGACGTGATCGTATATTTGCCATCTCTTTGTAATCGGGGAAACAGCTAAAGCATTTCAGACATTTGTATCAAAAAAAAAAAAAGAATGATTGTAATCATAAGGGTGCTTTCTAAGAGGAAAATGTCTTTCTATAACAGCGTACACTACTGTCAAGGTAATGCAGGCATCCTGGATCTTTACAGTACGTTGTCTGTGGAAATGTGCGTGCGTGTTAGAGTGTGTGTGTGGGCGTGGGTGGGTGTGTGTGTGTGTGTGTGTGTGTGGTGCCTAATTTCCACATAACATTACAGCTTTGTTTGGATTTGGCTGACAAACCTCACATTTATTTTGAGTGATTCATTCATCTTTACATCTGTCCATGCATCCATCCATCTGCCCTTCTATTCATTTTCCCTGTTATTAATGTCTCCATGGCAACCCTGTATTTGTTTTCAGCACAGCGTACTGTGTGCATAAACAGACACTGTAAAAGACCCGACTCAGAACTGTCATTAATCCAATCTAATGCACATAATAGGACGCGATTAGACACAATCGGCCGATTATTGGAGCGCCCTTTAACAAAAATCAAAGTCCATAATGAGTCAGATTTAGAAACAGCCAAACGACCTTTTTTTAATCATTACAACACGAAACAGAAGACAAAAAAGACACAAATACAGACTGGAAGTGTGACTTTTTATCAACTCAGTGACATTTGTCGTTCTGTTTGTGAGCTTTAACAAGTAACATCTTGAGAAATGAATAAAAGTTCAGTGCTTACAGTCAGTCTGGTCTGATGTGACATTTAATGACAGTCAAACACACAACAAGAAGGAGCTTTTATCCATTTCTTTCAGTCATAGTCCAATTTAGTGATATTTTAACATTTTGCACATTAAAATTTCTCTACTGGAGGAGCTCCATGCTACATATTTAGTTGATTTCCAACCATGTTCAGATTCAGAGATATTGTATGTAATACCCCGTGTCGGTGACATCACATCCCCTTTAAAATATAGTCATTCTCAGCTGAAAAATAATAGACACACATAATTACACTTGCCAAATGCGTAAACATAAACACTTGGTAACAATAATATAGTAATGATCCACTCACCCTGCTTACTGCCAGATATAACTTAAAGATACTGTATTTAACATTTTCACATTAAAACTGTTGAGTTTTATACTTTTCTACTCACAAATTGTCTCCAAAGAATTTTTAATTTAGAGAAATTTCATTTGGTCACCTGTTAAACATTGTTTACCATCACTTGAAGCTGTTTTTGACACTATATTAAAGTTGCTAATAATAGTTTCATGGGTTGTAACTCCCATCATCCCTTGCTACATCTTTTGTTATTGTTGCGATTATGGGAAAATCCACAGTGGACATTTAACCTTGACTAAAAGCACAGATCAGTGCCATTTTCATGTCAAAAAATGAATATAGTGTTCTTTTCTGATTAACGTTACAGGAAAACTGTTAAGATATTTCATAAATGTTTGCATTTCTCGTTGTCTGTCAGTGTATATGACTTTACTCCCAACGACTTCAGTGAGAGCCGCAGCCTTGTCAAAGCTAAGATGAGTCATGGCGTATACGGCCACGCATATTAATAACAACTGGTGTCGAGGAAAGCTTGTTCAGTCGTAGTGTTCACTAAAGCAACATCGGCCCTCCTCATTAGTCATCCCTGTCCTCTTTATGAAGCCGGATGATATTCATAGGAGAAATAAGTCCAAATGGGCATTTTTTTACCCGTCCAAGCTGTTCATGAGAGCTTATGAAATTCAGAGGTGAATTAACATAGAAGCTGCCAATATGTGATGTTATTTTTACATTATTAATGATTTTTAGTAAAGGGCGCTCAGTTCTGTTTCGGGCTGCAACAGAAGTAAAACCATTATTGCACTGGCAGATGTTCAGGAAGTGTTTATGGTCAAAATACTTCCTGAAGGTCTTTGGAGAACATGCAGTACACTGTGTTTGGGTAAAGAAGTTAAAAGTTAAAGTACTGTAAGAGGAGCTGAGAAGAATGTGGTTTTAATTTGGTTCTTAGCACTAGATTGTTACCAGACTACTAGTCGGGGATTTTTTTTTTTGAGCAGGGTGAAATTCGGATAACGCAAGCTCTACCTCGTGTGAATTGTGAAGGTCCAGTTCGGAGGCGATTTCTCTACTGTACTCAGCCTGGCAGTCCTCTCGGATTGCCTCAGTGCTCAGCTAATTGATTTTTATTATTTTCTTTCACTCCTGCTCCTTAAATCTGAATGTCCGGATGCATTCATTGCATTTCGACTCAAGTATATATATATATATATATATATATATATATATATATATATATATATATATATATATAAAACAATCAATCCAGAAGAACCCGTGCACTACTGTCATATCTGGGACGTACTAGATATTTGTTTTGTGTGTGGACGATGCAATCATTCTAGTGAGTGTTACACTTTGTCTTTGGTTAAAAGGTTTTTGTTTAGTGCTGTGTGAGGTGTTCTGATATTAGCATGTGCGACTAAGTCATAATTTAATGTATAACCACTCAAAGGTTTGGAGAGTAGACGGTGTGTCTTTGCATAAGAATATTTGCAGCATGATCCAAAAGGTTTGGATGCAGACACTGAATTTGATTTGATTTTTATTTTATTCACTTCTAACTTTTGTTTTGTTTTGCTCATCCTCACATCATTTCTCAAATAACGCGTCAATACTTCACAACATATCAGATTCCACCAAATATATGCCTTACTACTGTATTATAAAATGCTTTACTGTATATCAATAAAGCACGCAGTTATGTTGATTTGACTCGACTCTTTGTATGACTTTATTTCAAAAAGATTTACAGTAAAAATAACAAACACGTGGATAATGTTTGACCTAAAACAACATCCTTGATGGTCTATGAATGGGAACTCAGGAGTTATACGCATTTATTTATACAGCACAGTAAAACATTCAGGTTCATGGTGTTTGATGTAAACGTCATGTGAAATGTGATTAAAATGAGATTTATTTTGGAACCTGGAAAATCTAACCAAACATCAAACCTACTGACTAATAAATAAGTAAAAGCATTAACCATGTATGAAATGTGACAAATATGTCAGGGTGCTTTTTATCTGTAAATGATCAAATCTGTCCTGGAGATTAAATAGAGTTGGAGATTTTCAAGTAAACATCTACAGATGTATATTTCTTCAACTAGAAACTGTATTTATGATGTGAAGCAGCTATCCTTTGCCCCCCTTGTGCCACATTTTCTAAATGATCAAACAACCATGTAGAAAATAAAACAAGTGTCCGGAAAAGAGTGCTGAAATAAGAGACTAAAATCACCCACAAAATATTAAAGCAGCTCGTCAAATGTGTTACGACAGAAATAGTCATCACTTATTAAAATACGGCTTTTACATCGAAGGACACCTATCAGTCGTTAAACCGAGCTGCTCATTTGCACACATTTCATTAGTCATTATATAAAGCACTCATGTTCTACAACTACTCTGCCATTAACCAACAGTTTCCCTTCAATAACCTCCCAATTGCAGCTCATTGGTTTACTAATAAGTATTGATTAACTTTTTACCTGCGAGTGCATTAGTTAAGAGAAAGGCTTCACTATAGAAAAGTAGGAACAGATTTTGAGTTAATGTGAATTAACACCAGAATAGAGCATATATTATAAAAGAGAAGTGGACTCTATTTGTGTGTGTGTCTCAGGCATCCCACAAAATCCAGAAAGAGCTGATGTCTGCAGTTTGGTATACTTATGTATTTTTGGTCAAGGAAGAGACTAGCAAAAACAGCAAGTTGATAGGACCAATATTTTGGAAGATATTAGTCATTTTGGAATACAATAGCCTGACAATCATGTTGCTATGCCCAGAGTCATAGAATCCTCATTGATGTGGGTTACCTAGCAACAGACAAACATGCCAGTGGAATTTACCAAGAAAGTAAAGGAATGAACTGGATCAGAGGATCTAGACCCCATGGTTCCCCACAGGTCAACAGGCTAGTGTTTATTAACCCTATAACGCCAAACATATCATATCTGATACATGAGTTTTGAAGCCCTCTACATGATCAGTGTGCTATTTTTTTTTCTTGAAAAACCTGATTTATACAATTAGATACATGCAATACACAGATAATCCACCAGGGGGGAGGAATTCATTCACCAGAGGCCTTTCCAGTGACACTACAAGATTGTCATTAGTGAGGAAGGAGGAAGAACTTTGCCAATTTTGAAAAGGAATTACCAATTTGTTAGAAATGTTTGTGTTATATTATGTTTTTGTTTGTTCAAAAATAATATTTGAGCACTGAGACTCGATGTATCAAATATGATACAAAATTGAAACTCAAACATGGAAATTGATATTTGAGAAAATTTGTTTTTGTCGTTCAGAAGGAACAGTAAAGGCTCCAGTTACAAAGAACTGGAATTTTCTGTCAGTGATTTAATGGTTCAGGCTTTACAGGGTTAAGGTCTATGAAGAGTCATAAGGTCTATGCTTATGTGATTAGCACCTTTTAACCCATAAAGACCCAGAGCTACTTTTGTGGCAGTTCCAAATGAATTTTTCTCTATTTCTGCCTTTCTTAACTGATTTATCACCATTTTTTAATAATATTATCCTCTGGATTTAGCATTTTTTTGGTGTAAATCTTGTATTTTCTTTTATTTAATTTACTGATCATGTAGATGTTGATGAAGTTGATGGTGATGAAGAAGAAGATAAGTGAGGACAGAAGATGATGAAACTGTTGATGATGTGGCTGGTGATAAAGAAGATGAATGAGGACAGATGACGAAAATGATGAAGATGATAAAAAAGAAGATGATGATGAAGATTACAAGCAAAAAAAGATGGTGATGATGATAAAGAAGAAAACAACAACAATGAAGAAGAAGACGAGGACGACAAGGATGATGAAGAAGAGGAAGTGTCCACAGTGGACCTACTGTATCTTCCTGGTTTTTGCAGCCTCCGTGGGGGAGGGTGGTATGAAGGTAGTTGTAATTTGTATCGTCACCACTAGATGCCACTGTAACTTTCACACTGAACCTTAAAAAAAACCTGAGTCTTCCTAAAATACTAGTCCTTGTTTGTTGTCACTGACAGTAAAATGACCCACAGCTCTGTCACTGTGCTCGCTGCTGTCGCTGTGTTTTTTGCACAGGTCCGCACATTCCTCTCCACATCCCCACCAGGGTGCGTCTGAAGGAGCCCATCCTGTATGCGTAAAGGATCGGGTTGAGGGCTGAGTTGGCGTGGGAGAGTAAGATGGCTCCGAGTGTGAGCGACATGGGCACGTTGCATTGTGGGCAGAAAAACAGTATGCTGTTGATGATGTGGATGGGCATCCAGCACATGGTAAACAGAAACAGTAGTAAGAAGAGCGAGGTGGCTTTACGCATCTCCTGACGGTTGCGCACAGTGCATTTGGTCTTGCTGGTCCCCTCTGGACTAAATTCGGCCGAGCTGATCCTGAGTCCAGACTTACTGAACACAGTGGTTGCTTCAGTTTCAATGAGTGACCCAATTCCTGACTCTCCATCAGACCTGAATTTCGCCTGGATGTCCCTGGTTTGTGTCCCAGCCCCTCTGCCCCCCTCGGCCACCGGACTCCCTGTGTCCTCCACCCCACTTCCAGAAGTCCCACCACTACCCGCAGCTCGTGATGTGACTTCCGGAGCCCCTCTGACCATGGCGATGCGTCTGAGCTGGTGGCGCACCGTGAGGAAGATGCGGCCGTAGATGATGAACATGGCGATCAGCGGCACCAACAGGCAGCAGAAGAAGTTGAAGTAGACCATGTAGTTCATGTCCACCATGCATGTGAAGATACAGTAACTGCAACGACAGCGGAGGAGGAAAATCTGTCTGTGCCATCATCATCATGTTCCATCTGCACCATCATCATTTCTGCATCTGTTCCTCATCCATTCATTGACCCATTCAGTCAGTCATTACATGCATTTACCTTTTCATTCATCCATCATGTTATTTCCATATAATCTCCATTCATTCATCCATTATTCTGCATCATTTCATTCATACACTCATCAACTCTATGTTTAGATGCTGTTTCCAAATACAGTTTGTTCATTAATGCATTTCATACATTTCTTTACTTTATCATGCCTTTGTCTCGTATTAAAGAATCCATCCACTCATTTTTTAACCTAGTCACTTCAACCATTTGTCATTTAGTACAGTCATTCCTTCAGTGCTATTTTCCAACACTACTCCCATCCAGACATGTAATATATGACATTTATCTCATAATATTAAGAGTGATGTTTCCATAGATGTCTCGCCATATCGTGTATAAAAACGATTTTCACTATCATTCCCTGGATAGATGAAGTGAAATGATGTGAAATAACCACAGTGATTTACAGTTGTGGAAAAAATTATTAGACCACCCTTGTTTTCTACAATTTCTTGTTCATTTTAATGCCTGATACAACTAAAGGAATATTTGTTTGGACAAATATAATAATAACAAAAATAACTCATAAGAATTTCATTTAAGAGCTGATATCTATCCATTTTCCATGGTTTCATTGATAATAACCAAAAATCACTTCAGTTCTTACATCAATAGCTATGACATTGTACTGACAAAAACAGTCCTTTCAGACATTCCATGTTTTCTTTTCTGTCTGTTTTAGTCACATGATACACACAGGAGTTAGTACTTGATTGCATAACCATTGTTTTTGATGACTTTTGATGGTCTAATAATTTTTTCCATGACTGTATATACTGTATCAATCAATCAATCAATCAATCAACCTTTATTTATAAAGTGCTTTTCATGCACAGATGCAACACAAAGTGCTTTACAGAATTAAAAACAATTACACAATAAAAACAGAAAAACAATTACAAAGAAAACCCCTCCCTCCCACCCTCCATACTAGACATGCACACACACACACACACACACACACACGCCCACACACGCACACACGCACACACGCACACGCACACAACAGGGAGACATGGCATGGCACTGAGGATCAAGGAAACGCCACCTTTGGGGCCGTCCACACTGGGAGGAGCCGCAGGCCGTGCCATCGGGGGGACCAGCACCCAGGCCGACAGACAGGTGGACCCCCACATCGAAGGGAGGACCCCCAGCCAGCCGGGCCAAAGGGACCCAAGGACAGTACCCCCACTAGCAGACCAGACACCGCTCCCAGTGTGGAGGACCCCCCTGAGGAAACACTGGCGTTAAAAGCTAAAGACTAAAAGCATAACATAGGACTAAGAGAATAAATAAAATAAATACAGTACCAAGAGTAAAATACGTAAGATTATAAATAAAATAGAATAGATAAAGTATCAGTGATAAATAAAACAAAATAAGAACAAGAAGAGTTTAAAAAATTAGTTAAAAGCCTGATTAAAAAGGTGTGTCTTTAATCTTCTTTTAAAAATAACAACAGTCTCTGCAGTCCTGAGGCTCTCCGGCAGGCTGTTCCACAGGTGGGGGCCATAGTGGCTAAATGCTGCCTCACCGTGGGTTGTGCATGTGTTTAAGAGGAACAGATGTAGAAGAGTGCACATCCATGTGCAAGACCAAAAAAATCGGACCAATGTCCCTGTACTTCACGGGCATGTTCTATCAAGAACCAATAACAACATGAATTTGTGAGGTTGTCATGTTAGAGTCTGGTTGTCTTAATGCAGGAGATCAATCTCCCAATAGAAGTGGGTGGTACTTTCACCGGAGGAGAACTCAACTAATTCAGTCAAAATCCATAAATGACTTCTATCAGTGATTAAAAGGAACTAGATTGATATTTTTAACCATTTCCACATTATAAACCATCTGAATATGGCCCTTAATAAGTGAAGGCAAATGTTTAATATTTCAAAACTTTGTCTAAAATTCAAAAATCAAAATTTCTCAAAATTGTGAACAAACTTTGTAGACATTGTCCCAAGGAAGCTACATAAAAAAATTGAAATGAATCCAACCAGTAGTTTCAGAGAAGAATGTTGAAATGTAGAAGTTGGTGACCTTGAGTTTGACCCTTCAAGGTCACTGAAGGCCAAAGGTCATGGACCCAAATGAAAGTCCATATATGACTTCCCATCAGTGCTCAATAGTAAATATATTGATATCTCTAACCATTTACATGTTATAGACCATCAAAATATGGCCCATTATAAGCAAATTAATATTTTAAAAATTTGTCAAAAATTCAAAAATCTAAAAAGTGTGAAAACATTTTTTGACAATGACCCAAGAAAGCTACATATAAAATTTGAAATGAATTCTACCAGTAGTATTGTCAGAGAACACTTTTGAAGAAATTGCTAACATAGACGATGAAGACGATGATGAAGATGATGTCACAGCACCTTCTCAATAGCTCATTTTGGTGAGCTACTGATAGTCCTGAAGTTCACAAAAGATGCAGTAGTGTGCACACTCTAAGCTCCCAATAAATAATTTAGTGCATTCTCTAATATCGCTCGAGGAAAATATGTTTGGATTGAAATTTTGCTTTAAAAGAGAAAGCCTTAAAGCATTAAATGTACTTGGAGCTAAAAGTGTGGAGACTCAGTACCTGTATATTTTAAAGTACATTTTCTATGGACTGGACATAGAAACCCTTAAAAAAAATTCTTGTAGCTACTTAATTTTTCTCCATATTTAATCTTTCCTGGGTGATTTATCCCATTTTTTCATTCATTACAATTTAATCCTCTGCATTTTGCAACAATCACTGAAAATAATGTACTTTCCTATATTTAATTTACTGATCCTCTAGATGTTCATAAAATATCAGCATAAATTCAGAGGTTGTTATTTAAAAAAAACAAAAAACTGATGAATAAAAGTGACTTTTTGGGCAAAACAAGTGTTTACAACCTATACCATCTGTCAAATTACAAGGGTTTTACTGGTGAATCAGTGTTTCAGAGGATGACAGTGTTTCCATGTTCACTATGGAGCCTCTGAAATGTCCAGATGGGTCATATCTGGTGACCAGGCAAAGATGAGATGCTGTGCTTTATTTGTAGTTATTTGCATTGATAAAGTTAGTGGTTCAACAGTTCTTAACCCATAAGGACCCAGTGTAACTTTTGTGTCAGTTCCCAAATGAGTTTTTCTCTCTTTAACCTTTTGTGAGTGATTTATCACCATTTACTATAATATCATCCTCTGAATTTAGCATTTTTTCCTGTGAAAATCACCTATTTTAGGTTTTTAATTGATAGATCTTGTAGATGTTCATAAAAGCTCAGGGTAAATTCAAAGGTTATTATATCAAAACAGAGAAAACTGGGGGAAAAAAAGGTGACTTTTCCATTAAAATGTATGATTAACTGAACATAAACCCAGAGTGTCCATCTACTGTCATAGATCCAACTCCATGGGTTTTAATCAATGTTGTAGAAGATGACAGTGTTTCCACGTTCACTACGGAGCCTCTGAACGTCCAAATGGGTCATATCTGATGACCATGAAAAGATGAATAACTGCATTTTACACCAACATGTACTGACAGGATAAATGGATCAACAGTTTAGATCAGTAGATGTTTTTGGTTGATGGTGGACGTTTGGGTCTTTATGGGTTAAACAGTTTCAATCAGTAGATGCTTTTGGTCTTCTCAGGTGTTTGAGGGTTAACCCACTCACTCTCAGTCATTCAATGAATATATTTTTTCTTTCCTGATATTTTTCCGCATCTTTTTTTTTTTTTTGCTCTCTTTTGCCTGCTTCCTGTTTGGTCATTCATTAATCCATTCATTCCCCTCTCCTCTGTCACTCGTCCATCCTCAGCCTCTTACTCTGTGCCTTCTGGTTGTCGATGCCAGTCCATGAGTGGCACACATCCACAGACGGTGGCCAGGCTCCAGGTAAGCAGCAGGGCCAGCTGGGCGTTCCTGTGGCTCATGATGCGCTGGTACTGGAAGGGAAGAAGGATGGCCATGTAACGCTCTGCTGCAACAGCCAGTAGACTCAGGATGGAGCTCTGGAAGGAGAAAGAACAATCACCTGAATATTATATGTAGCATACGTCAGTGGTCGCCACCTCTCAGGGTTCCTTTGCTTATCTGATGATTCTTATATATCAGCAGGGCTTCGTGTTTATGTCTTAACAGCATTATGGGCACCTGGGCAAAGCAGTGTACAAGGGCCCTTGCGACAACTACTCACAGGAATTATTATTGGCTTGAGGTCAGTGGTCTTCAGGATGTCATTTTCCATGCACATAAGTGACAGCCAGTTCAAACCATGCTGCTCCATTGTGCTACGAAGCTAATTTTTAGAAGTTCCAGTCTTGACCAAGAATATTCTCCTGTACAGTTGGTCACCATTGTGTACATGAACACTCTGAGTGCTATTTCAACATTCAGAAATACAGATTTCAAATTGTTGGAAATTATTTTTCTGTACAAATTCTAGTGTAAAATTATAAAAAAAAAAAAAAAAAAAAAAAAAAAATCTTAAAAAAAAAAAAAAGATTGAAAAATTTTAGAACAAAATTTAAAAAATTTAAAAATCTGTAAAATTCCTGTCAAAATAATAAAACCTTTTCAAAATGTCAGGGAAATTCTAGTACAAAATAAAATAATCTTTATAAAATTATTGGAAAAAATCCAGTACAAAATTATAAAATCTTCAAAAAATGATTGAGAAATTCTAGTGCAAAATAAAATTATCTACATAAAAATAATGGTCAAGATAAAACAAATCTATATTAAAATTTTTTTTATATAATTATATAATTTTCAAATAATTGAAAAAGTAAAAAGATCTTAAATGAGCAATTAGGGAAGTAACTATACACCTTTTGGTGGGTTTGTATCATATATGATACAAGGGTCACTGAAGGGTTAACATACACAGATTAGCACTGGGTCCCTATGCTCGTGGGGCCCACGTGTTAAGACAGCCCTGGTGGTTACAGACCATCACCGTTTGCCTCAATAAATCCAGTTACCTCAGTTATTTGTGAAAATCCTCTGATCATGTTCTCGATCTGCATTGAGTCCAGAACTATTTGTACCTGTGTGAGAACCATCAGGATGCTGAGCAGCACCAGGCAGAGAGACAGGTCATGGTAAGGCTGACCCAGGTTTGTCAGTACAGCACAGGGGATGGCCACCAAGCCCACGAGGATGTCCGCCACAGCCAGCGACACCTTCACAAACAGCAAATACAGTCACAGTTGGCAACGGGATTCTCAACTGTAGGAAAATAATTTTAGGGTTTGGAAAGTTATGTCAAAAGTTTTGTTCAAAGTTGTAAAAGCCTGGGAGATATAGACAAAGATGTTAAGGAGATGATGTTGAAAATCCATGATGGTTGAATGTTAGTTGTTGTCTTCAAGGTGTGATTTATTGGGTGGGGGGATCAACTCCCCCTCTGGTTTTTACTTCCCTACTTCTGCTCAATGCATTTCATCCTCGGGGGGGGGGGGGGGGGGGGTTGGTCAACCAACCCATAGAAATATCAGGCAGGTTGTGACTGACTTTTCTAACACCTATATCCTACATTACTGGCACTAACTGAACTGTCGGCAGTCTCGGAATTCGCGATCGTCCCCATGCACAGGAATTTGTATCTTATGTCATCGTATCGTATCTCATAGCATATCATATCGTATCATATCATATTGTATCTCATTGTATCTCATCTCATCCCATCTCAGAAACCAAACCATAAATCATCTGCAGCTCCTCACTAGGAAATAGTTGGTGATGGTGCGAAGCTTCTTGTTCCGGGTGACAGCCAAGCAAACTAGAAAGTTTCCAACGATGGCCACCACAGCAATGAAGAGCTCTGTGGCAATGTAAAACCCTTTTAGACGAGGTAGGTATCCATACGGCATCTGTGCTGTGCAGTCAAGGGTTACATTCATGATGAGGAGATACTGGGCTTCAACCACATGAAAACCTGTGTAAAAAAAAAATAAAAAAAATAGAGAAACACTCAAACACAAACTCTGATAAATAGACTAAAAGTCTTTTTCTTAAATGTTCCTAAAATGTCTCCTCTCCTACATAAATAATATTTTCTTATCAATAATGTCTCCATCTCATGAAAACCTAGAGACCAGCTTGGAAAAAACAATAGATATACAAATAGATATGCAGCTGACACAATAATAAACTCAACACATCTATTATACAATATTAACCCATAAAGGCCCAGCGCTACATTTGTGTCAGTTCCCAAATTAATTTTCTCTATATCTAACCTTTCTTAAGTGATTAATCGCCATTTATTATAATATTATCTTCTGTAGTTTGTATTTTATCAGTATAAATCAGGTATTTTCCTATATTTATTTTACTTATCATGAAGATGTTCATAAAAGTTCAGGTTAAAGTTGGGGGTCATTACATTAAAAAACAGAGAAAACTACAGAAGAAGTGACTTTTTCATAAAATCTATCATTAACTGAACATGAAACAAGCATTTCCATCCACCGTCATTGATCCAACTCCATGGGTTTTACTGGTGAATCAATGTTGTAGAAGATGACGGTGTTTCCACGTTCACTACAGGGCCTCTGAACGTCCAAATGGGTCATATCTGATGACCATGAGAAGATGACAAACTACATTTTACACAAATTATTTACATGTATTGATAGGATTAAAGGATCAACAAGTATTAAACAGTTCAGATCAGTGGATGGTTTTGGTTTTGGTTGGTGATGAATGTTTGGGTCTTTATGGGATTCCAGGGGAAAGGGGAAAAGAGCAGGAAACATCTACAACCTTATACATGTGACAAATGTTCATCCTACTAGTCTGACATTTTCAGAAGAATCTCAGAAATGAATAATACTTCCCTAAAACTTAAATGTTCATGCATTGTTGTTGAAATATCTGGAGTATTCACCATTTGTATGCCTCATCACAGAAAAAAAAACTGCTTATGTCACGGAAAGAACAGTTCCTGTCACAAAGGTGGAAATGAGTGGACTCAAATGCATGGTGCTGAAGGGGAAAAATGGTTTTATTAACACAAATGAAAACTTAAACAAGGGATAACAGAAAACCTGGGTTGTAGTCAGATTCCGTAGAAGTGAGTAGAGCGTCTGGGTTATGGAGCAGGTGAACAGGACAATGGAGCAGCGCCGCACAGCTGCAGGACCAAGCCTTAAATAAGCTTAATGATGATGCCCTGCAGCTGTGCGGCGCACAACAGGTGGGTGTGATAATGGATGAAATGAGAGGGAGGAGCCGGCGGCCACACCGGCACAGACTGTGACAAGTTCCTGCTTCCACAATATGGTCAAAGTAAACTTATTTATTTATAACCCACTCATTTTATACAAATACATGAATGAGATGATGATGGGGATGATGATGATGATGATGATCATTGATGATGATTTTAAAAGGATGTATAAATCCACTATAATAACAAAATATAGAACATTATCTGAATGAGTAAATATCGATTTAATGAAATAAGATATTATTGTAATTAATTAATTAATTCAGACTATCATGATTAGGAGATATTATCACATTTATTAATGATTGTATAGTAAATATTTAAAGTGCATGTGAATATTATAGTTTATATTAAAAACGGTTGATTATGCAAATCTGCTTGTGTGTGAGGTGACTAAATAAAGTGTATGTGAATGGTTTGTATTGATGCTTTGTGTTATTGTGAAAAAATATATAGAAAAAAAGTGTGTTAACAAAGCAAAGGAAGTGGAATTAATTTAACTATTAGTTTGTAAAAAGGGGGTGGAGTCTATAAGTTATACTTCTTCCCACTCATTTTCAAGCGTCGAAAAATTTTGTTTGACTTAGTTGTATGGTTCTTTGTTATCTGATGATTCTATGTGCTCGAAATAAAACTAAACTAACGAAATGATGATGAAAATGATGGTGAGGGAATACCACAAGGAAAGTTATACCTTAGACTAACGCGCTTAATCCTGTCCTTGGATTTAGATTTAATTTATGTCTTTTCATTTAATTTATTTCATCCTCACTGGATCAGACCTTTTATCCTTTTCTCTGTCCACATATTGCTTCTACAATAATTAAAATAGTAATGCACTTTTGTTTTTAACATTGATTACATATTTGCCATTGCCTCCAGTTGTACACATATTAATATAAAGACTGAGAAATGCATGTTTCGTCATGCCTTTCAGAAAAGAAAAAAAGGAATATTATAGAAGTTATACAGACAGAGAAAAAGATACAAGACCTTGAAGGTGTGTAATTTAAAACAAGATTATTTAAAAAAACATCCAGACAGTTTACCCAAGAGAGATAAAGTTTTCCTGAATCTAAATGGAGATCGCACTAAACACTGATTTTACTTACTTATTTTTTGCGTTTGTTTAAATATTGTACACATATTTCCTGTATATTTCTTGTTAGAAATAAAGACACACATCCGTTACAACACTGAAACTACAGCTAAGTTAAAGGCTGCCTAAGACTTTTGAACATTATTCGCACAAAATATCAACCCATAAAGACCCAAACAACTGCTGACGACCAAAACCATCTACTGATCTAAAATGTTTAATAACTTCTGAATCACTAAACCTACTAATACGTGCAAATAATTGGTGTAAAATGTAGTTTGTCACCTTTTCATGGTCATCAGATATGACCCATCTGGACGCTCAGAGGCTCAGTGACAGTGGATGGAGACACTAGGTTTATGTTCAGTTGACCCATAAAGACCCAAAAATCCTTCACTGAACAAAACCATCTACTGATCTATTATGTTTAATACCTGTTGATCCACTAATTCTACCAATACATGTAAATAATTGGTGTAAAATGCAGTTATTCATCTTTTCATGGTCATCAGATATGACCCATTTGGACATTCAGAGGCTCCAGAGTGAACGTGGAAACACCCACATCTTCTACTACATTGATTCACTGGTAAAATCCATGGAGTTGGATCAATGACAGTAAATGGACATGCTTGTTTCATGTCCAGTTAATGGTGTATTTTACTGAAAAAGTCACATTTTCTGCAGTTTTCTCTGTTTTTGATATAAGAACCCTCAACTTCAATCTGGGCTTTTTTGAACATCTTCATGTTCAGTAAATTAACCTTATAACGCCAAATGTATCGTATTGAGTTTTGAAGCCCTCTACATGATCAGTGTGATATTTTTTTTCTTGAAAAACCTAATATATATATATATTATTATTATTATATACTATTATATACATGTAAAGGTGTATAATCCACCGGGGGGAGGAATTCACCCTAGGCCTTTCCAGTGACACTACAAGATTGTCAGGAGGCAGAACTTTGCCAATTTGTTACATGTTTGTGTTATATTATGTTTTTGTTTGTTCAAAAATAATATTTGAGCACTGAGACCCGATGTATCAAATATGACACAAAATTGAAAATGATGGAAATTGATATTTGAAAGAAATTTGTTGGGGTTGTTCAGAAAGACCAATAAAGGCTCCGGTTTCAAAGAACTGGAATTTTCTGTCAATGATTTAATGATTCAGGCTTTACAGGGTTAAATACAGGAAAACACATGATTTATACTGATAAAATACAAAATACAGAGGATACTATTATAAATAAATGGTGACAAATCACTTAAGAAAGGTTAGATATAGAGAAAATTTCATTTGGGAACTGACAAAAAAGTAGTGCAGGGTCTTTATGGGTTAATGACAGATTTTGGTGAAAAAAATCACCTTTTCTTCAGTTTTCTCTGTTTTTGATATAATAACCTTCAACTTCAATCTGAGCTTTTATGAACATCCACATGATCAATGAATGAAATATAAGAAAATACCTGATTTTCACTGAAAAAAAAGCAAAATACAGAAAATAATATCATAATAAATTGTGGTAAATCAATTAAGAAAAGTTAAATATAGAGAAAAAAAAATGTTTGGAACTGCAACAAAAGCAATATGGGTTCAACAAAACCTAAAGTTTACGCTGGAAATGCCAATCATACAAATGATGAATATTCCCTGTCACTTCTCTGGAAGATCTTTCTTGCGTTTATTACACTGATTGCACAGATTGAAGAGAAAAAAAGGAGGGGAGATGTGGAGGGGGGAGGATGAGGCTCAGTGGTTGTTATGAATCTCAGTTTGTGGCCTTTGTGTTTGCCAACTGAGGGGTGAAAATTGTTCCCGACAAAGTACAAAACAATGGAACTCTCATGTATGCACAGCCTGGACATGACTATTTACACATGCTAATAGGGCTGCAAACCTGCTGTGTGTTGCTGAGCTAAACAAAGCATTGAAATTATCCGTTTTTGTCAAAGCAAAACATGCACATTCTGGTTTTTATCTCAGCAGAGTTTAATTTGTGTCTCTCAGGTTTAGCCTCTATTATCCAGTAGTGGTTTTAGATGAGGATTGTAAAGCCCACTCACCTGCACTAGACCACTTGTGGAATCATCAGACCGGCTGGAGGGTCCATCCAGGTCTCTCAAACAGTCTGAGGCTGCAGGATGAGAGCTATTACTGCTCTCACTGATGTGCAGAACAAACTGACAGCGAACTGTGAAAGAAGTGTGAGGAGCAGGAGCGAAACCACACCCTCCCACATCTTCTGTGCACTTCTGCTGGGAAATAAAAAGACCTGAATATCAGAATACATAAACACGTCAAACAGCAGTGTCTGAAATGAAAAGCAACAATTGCCACACTGTTAAACGGAAAAAATTGATATGATTTGACGTAAATGTGCAGCCTAGTAAAGCCAAATCAAACAGAGATGGAAAGATAATGAACATAAAGTCTGACCAAACATCCTCTACAAGCACATGTAGGAAGAATAGAACATAGTATTCATGTCTGTTAGTGTATGTTTTATTGTGTATTTATCAACAAAAAAAGGTTTGCATATTGTTGTTGAAGACAACTATTTTATGTTGGAAGTGAAACTCATATCACGTAATTTTACTAATTTAAAGATTTTACATCTCATGCCATGCATCCATTAAGTTTTTGAGTTTCTTGATTTGGTATCAGTGATTAAATTAATCTGGGAAGAATCCAGAACATATTAACAGTGATGGACTTAAAACAACAACAATAACAAAACAAACAAAAACATTTTTCTGTGTCACAGCCTCAAATTTCTCAAATTTCTACACAATACCTCAGAGTGACAAAGTTAGTTTGAAACTTTTGCCAATTTATTAAGAAACAAACAAAAAACAAACAAACATGTATTTATTTATCTAATTAATTACAATTTTTAAAAAAATATTTGGTTATTTATTTCATTTGCATATTTTGTTATTGTTATTTATTCATTTATTTTAAAATTTCATTTGTTTATTTTTTCTCTCATCTAACTTTTTGAATTTATGGCAGCACTTGTTTGTTTGGCGTGGGATTTTCTTTTTGTATGTTTTGTCATTTGTGGTTTTTTTCTATTGTTCATATTCATAAAATCTAAAAAACCAATAAAAACATTATTTCAAAAATAAATAAATGAATAAAATGAAATTTAAAAAATTAAAAAAATCCAAAAATATAGCATGCACGAATTCACAGTGTTTGCTCAATACGTTGACACAGAAATTATAGCCTCAAGTCTGTTTGAGTATGATGCTACAAGCTTGACGCTCCTATTTTTGGGCGGTTTCTCTCATTTTCTTTGCAGAACTTCTCCAGCTCTATCAAGTGGGATGGGGAGCAGTCGTCCTGAAGACACTGCTTTGGTATCTGAGCTGTGGTTAGGTTTGTTGTCCTGTTCAAAGATTTTTTTTTTTTCAAGCTATACAAATCTCTTTATTTCTTTCTCTTTTTTATATTTTATTTATTGAGCATCAGTGTTACATGGTGCATATATACACATGATACATAATCACAGAAATTCTTTCAGATAATGTTCCCCACCCCCCACCCCCCACCCACCCACTCCAAGAACATACAGGACACCAACCCACCGAGAGAGAAAAAAATAATCATATACACAGGTTCACCACTGTTTTAGCCATGCAGTATATGTTATGATTTCCATGGACAAATAACACTAGTGCAAATGCAAGAGGGCTGCAGCGTAGGCCCAGTTTTAAGTTTACTCAAATGTATCAACACTGGATCCCATACAGAAAAGAATTTGCCCCAAGATCCTCTGAGAATGTGTTCTATTTTCTCTAACTGTATGAATTGCATTCGGTCATTATCAAAGATGAATCTTCACCCCAGTCTGAGGTCCAGAGCTGTCTGGAGAAGGTCATCGTCATCATGATGGCCTCTAACCTGCTTCTCTGTAGGGACGGTGTTGGACAGGTGAGGTTTCCTCCAAACATGACGCTCGGCATTCAGGCCAAAGAATTCAAACCTTCTACCACCGCCATCGCTTAGACTGACCGGGCATCAGCTCTAAGAAGAGTCCTAGTGGTTCCAAACGTCTTCTACTGACAGCTGATGGAAGCCACTGTGGTCACTGGGACCTTCAACGATGCAGAAATGCAGAAATTTCCGTAACCTTCCCCAGATCTCTGCCTCGATATAATCCTGTCCCTGGTCCGCAGACAATTCCTTGGACTTGATGACTTGGTTTGTGCTCTGACATGCACTGATCAGACCTTATACAGACAGGTCGAAACATCTGAAGAAACAACCACTGTGAATACTTATGTACATGTTATATTTTTGTTTTTTACTGTAAAAAATTTGCAAAAGTTTCAAGCAAATTTTGTTTCCGTTTGTCATTATGAGATATTATGTCTAGAATTTTGAAGTAAAAAGTGAATTGATTCTATTTTGGAATAAGGCACACAAGAAAGTGTAAAAAGAAACGAAAAAAGAAAATAAAGTGTAGTGTTGTGAATACTTTTCAGATGCACTTTATATTTAATTTATTGATCGTGAGAGTGATCTCTGCTGATAGTGATAGTGAAATTTTGCTGAATTTCATTCACTGTTCATGTAGACGTTCATAAAAGGTTACTATATCAAAATAGAGAGGACGGAAGAAAAAGTAAGTTTTTACATAAATTATGATATTAAGTGAACAGAATAACAAGTCTCTACAACCACTTTAATTTGTAAAACTTCATTTTTATACTGGTGAATCAGTGTTGTAGAAGATGACAGTGTTTCCATGTTCACACATTGTGTACAAAGTGTAATAAGCCACTGAAACAGCCTTTGTTGATCTCACTTCCATTAAAGCATAATATATGTATTTTAGTACAGTTTTTCTCAAATGGGGGTACTTGGAAGAAGCCCAGGGGGCATTTGAAATGTTTTTGCAAAAATATATTGACATGTTTCGATCACATGCTGAATACAAAACAAATAAGGAGAATTAATGCTGAAATATATAAGACAATAAATACGCTCCTATGATAAAATTGACACTCCTGACCTTATTTCATTTCAATATTTTTAAAAACTGGGAGGCCCTCCCTAAGCTTAGGTAACATTTTAAGAACAATTCTATTTTGCATTACTCAAAATGAGTTTATTTGAGTAATTAAGTCATTAGTTTTGTTGATAAAAGCTTAATTCATTCATTAAGGATTCAATTCATTTATTTTTCTTATCAATGAAAGAGGGCACTTTTCAGTTTATGTTTTGCATACATAATTTGCTTATAAAGATGTGTTTTTTCATATATATATATATATATATATATATATATATATATATATATATATATATATATATATATATATATATATATATATATATTAAAGTTAAATATACGTTGTTTGTTTACAATGTTTTGAAAATAAAAACAGACACCTTTGACACAGGAAGAAGTTTGCCTAATTTTTTCCAATCAGAAATGCTGAAGCTGAGTTTGGTTACTTGGCTAATATTTATTGATTGATTGATTGATTGATTGATTTGTTTATTTATTTATTTATTTAAATCTTCTTCTTGCCCATCTGGGCGGTGTCTCCTTCAGACTCAGGTCCTCTACCAGAGGCCCTGGGAGCCTGACGGTTCTGCACAGGATCTTAGCTGTTCCTAGGACTGCGCTCTTTTGGACAGAGATCTCTGATGTTGTTCCTGGTATCTGCTGGAGCCATCCTCTCAGCTTGGGGGTCACTGCCCCTAGTGCCCTAATCACTACTGGTACCACTGTTGCCTTCACACTCCACATGTTCTCTATCTCCTCTTTCAGCCCTTGGTATTTCTCGAGCTTCTCGTGTTCTTTCTTTCTGATGTTGCTATCACTTGGGATTGCTACATCTATCACTACCGCTGTCTTTCGATGTTTATCCACCACCACTATGTCAGGCTGATTGGCCATCACTATCTTGTCGGTCTGGATCTGGAAGTCCCACAGGATCTTGGCTTGTTTGTTCTCTGTCACCTTCGGGGGTGTCTCCCATCTGGACCCTGGGACCTCCGGTCCATACTCGGTACAGATATTCCTGTACACTATGCCCACTTCCTGGTTATGCTGTTCCATGTATGCCTTGCCTGCCAGTATCATACATCCTGCTGTGATGTGTTGGACTGTCTCAGGGGCTTCTCTACACAGCGTACACCTGGGGTCCTGTCTGGTGTGGTAGACCCCAGTCTTTATTGCTCTGGTGTTCAGGGCCTGTTCTTGTGCAGCCATGAGTCTTTCAGTCCAGCTTTTTCCAGCCACTGGTGTGTTTTCTTGATATCCGCCACTTCCTCAATTTGCCAGTGGTACATGCCATGCAGGGGCTTGTCCTTCCATGATAGCCCCTCGGGCTCCTCGTCCTTACTGGGCTTTTTTTTGCCTGAGGCATTCACTTATCATTTATTTATTTATTTATTTATTTATTTATTTTCCCAGGGGGTACTCAACCATAAAAAGTTTGAGAAACACTCCTGTAGTACATCAGGGTGTCAATCTGGGTTTTTGCTTGGGAAATGATCATTTTTAACACCACCAGGTGGCATCATTTTGAACATATTTAGCATAACAAACTGATCACCTTCTGCTTTGTGCTTTAACCCTGACATGTATGAGTTTGGGTGTGGATGTAATAATTCAACACAATTCTGTTTTTTGCATGTAGAATTTTTAAACTAATTCATATTTCCTTTTTTTTTTTTTTTTTTTTTTTTTTTTTAATCTAAAACATGACAACATCATGACAAAAACCAAATGGGTGAATGGGTGGTCTTTAAAAATTAATGAATATTGGTGGAAAAATTTAGCTCAGTGAAAACAGAATTTAATGCATACTATGTATAATTTGCAGAAATGTGTTGTCAAAAAGTGTGGTTGCTATAGTTTTTGTATCACTTTATTTAGTGTAATGTATATTGTATGTATGTATATTGTATGTATATTGTGCTGACTAATATGATAATCCGGCTCTGAGGCCTGATAATGTCTTTCAGTTATAGAAATTATTCATAGTATTCAGCTGACTCACCGGTGAATCAGCAATTCCTAATTTTTTCAACAGGTGGCGCCAAAACCAAACATTACGCTTTTTTCACTTTGACACCGGAAGTTGTTGTAAGTCACGTGATTGTAGTACACGCTTGTAATAGCGTCGTGTTTAATCACAACACAAGTGATTTTACAGTAAAGACTGCTTATTTAGCGCTAGTTTTATTGTAATGTGAAGTTGTTACGGTTTACAGAGTGTCTTCCACCGGAAACACTCAGTTAAAAGCCTTAAAAACAGCAGAATGTCTGGTTTCAGTTCGGAGCTCATTGATTATCTGGAGGGGAAGATAACTTTCGAAGAGTTTGACAGAAGGAGAGACGAGCGGAAATCTAAGGTAAAGAAAAATTCTATTTTAGTGAGACGGATAAATCTGCAAAAGCAAATTCAGCACCAGAGCTAAGTCAGCAAGCTAGCGAACCCAGTGTCATTTTTGCATCCCTGCTGAAATATTGTGTTTGTAGACTTAACTGCATCTCATGTTATCGGGCTGTGGAATCTGCCCTGAAAGTATCCATACATAAAGAGATATTTCGTTGTTTTTTCAGGAAGCAGATCCTGAGGCTGAAGATGTTCAGGAGGATGATGATGCTCAGCCTTCTACCTCCACTCACATCCCGGCGATAAGAGGTAAAACCTGGACCAAAACGGTCAACAAGTCACTGATGTTCAAGAAATGTAGGCTCCTAGTGGTTTGACATCTAGAAAACGGATCCAATGGGTTCTATGCACAGCCTCACTACTTCCTGAACTTCAGGAGGGTCCTTTATTTCCTGTCTTTCATTATTGGACACACTGATTAATCCAGGTGTGTCTGCTACTTCTTGTTGTGACTACTGATTAATTAGGCACACCTGGATTCATCAGTTTGTCCAATAATGAAAGACAGGAAATAAAGGACCCACCTGAAGTTCAGCAAGTAGTGAGGTTGTGCATAGAATCCATTATATGGAGTCTGAAGTTTGAGTGAATATTACATTAACTTTGTCTTAATTGTCAGAAATATTGTTTCTGTTTTCATCTATTTGTGTCACAGTGATCAGCATGAAGAGTTACAAAACTTTAACCCTTAAACGTTTAGAACTACTACTTCAGAACTATCTTCTGCATTTTTCAGTGAAAATCATGGATCTTACTATATTTTATTCACTGATGATGCAGATGATCACAGAAGCTCAGCGTTATTTTGTCAAAACATAGAAAACTGAAAAAAGATTGATTTTTCAGTAAAATATATCATTAAATGAGCAGGAAAATAAGTGTCTACAGCCACGGTCATTTGATTAAACATACATGTAATTGGTTTTATTGGTGAACTAGAAGCACTCTGAGAGCGCAGACCTCCGCCAAGGCTGATCAGTGGCCCCCCCCGTGGGCCCCCCCACCCCCGATCACCACCAAAATTTAATCATTTCTTCCTTATCCCATTTCCAACAAACCCTGAAAATTTCATCCAAATCTGTCCATAACTTTTTGAGTTATGTTGCACACTAACGGACAGACAAACAAACCCTGGCAAAAACATAACCTCCTTGGCAGAGGTAATTAATGTTGCTTTAGATAATGGTGTTTTCACATTCACTATAGAGCAGGGGTGCCCAATCCTGGTCCTTGAGAGCTACTATCCTGAATGTTTTAGATGTATCCCTCTTCCAACACACCTGATTCAAATGATAAGCCTATCATCAAGCTCTGCAGAAGCCTGACAATGACCATCAGGTGTGTTGGAAGAGGGATACATCTAAAACATTCAGGATAGTAGCTCTCGAGGACCAGGGTTGGACATCCCTGCTATAGAGCCTCTGAACGTCCAAATGAGTCATATCTGATACCAATGAAAAGCTGAGAAACTGCATTTTACCTGAATTACTGACACATACCTATAGGATTAGTAGATCAGAAGTTATTAACCATTTCAGAACAATAGATACTATTGGTTACCAGCTACTGTTTAAGTCTATGAGGATTAAAATCACTGATCCTGAGTTCTTCTTCTAACTTTATATTTGCAACATGTAGATTTACCTAATTCAGTCCAATAATCATATTATTTGCACAGGCTGTATGCCATTTACCTCTGACAGTTTGCACAATTATATATATATATGTGTGTGTGTGTGTGTGTGTGTGTGTGTGTATGTATGTATGTGTGTGTGTGTGTGTGTGTGTGTGTGTGTGTGTGTGTGTGTATATATATATATATATATATATATATGTATGTATGTATGTAAAAATTAGGGATGCACCGATACCACTTTTTTCCAGACTGAGTACGAGCACTTACATTTCAGTACTTGCCGATACGAGTACTTAATAATCCCATTCCAGTTCTTAGTTCCTTTAGTAAATGTGCTTTATTGTCGTTGTCATCAGTCTGACTGGAAAAAAGTGCTGCTACTGACATTTAATGTGTTGGAATGAGCGTTTCTCAATTAATCCACCAGGGGTCGCTGCTCTGAATTAACCATACTGGACAAATACCACGAAGAAGAGTAAAGTTTTTTGAGAAGAAGAAGAAAGTCAGTAATAACAAACATGGAGACAACAGAGGGAACACTAATGTGATACTAATATTGCAGCATTTTTGCTATTAAGGTTTAACAGCTTAGCTTCAGCAGGTAGAGAAAAGAGAAATGAGGGATAAGTTTCGTTTTCACTTCCGTTGGCGGTGGTCCGCACCACTCTGTACTCCTGGTGGTATTCTCCTTCTGGGTACGCATCCGCCAGCACCTGGAAAACGGATGGAATGTACGCAGAGGACGGACAGAACACTGCTTCCGTGTCTGTCTGTGTCTTTAACGTTACTTGCAGTCAGCGTTACTTTTATCACCATCATTTATTTTGAAAAATCTCTACACTCTTCACACTCCCCACACATTATTCCACCACCGCGTACCTGCTGCACTGAACTGGGAATGTCACACGGCTGTAAATGGTATCGGTGCATTTGTATCAGATATCTTTCACGAGTACAAATACGAGTACACACACTGAATATCGGAGCCGATACTCATGTCGGTATCTGTGCATCCCTAATTAAAATATATGTATGTATTTCTCTTAGTAATAGTAGTTTATATATTTTTTTTTAAAAATATTGTTTATGCTCTTTTTCTCCTGCGTGCCATTTTTTAAATGCCACTTTGTTTTGGTTGTTGTAATTTCTTAGATAAATTATTCTATTTAAATTTTTATACTTATACTTTTATATTTATCTTAAACTCTTGTGGCATTAAGTATGGATGACAAAGTAAGGTTTTTATTGTACAGGGAAACGTGTTTCTTTACTGTACACATGACAATAAAGGCTCTGAATCTTGAATATTCCTACATACAACCTATGTTTGGACATAGTAATCATTTTACTGGTATGTAATGTTCAATCAAAGGGATACCTTAAAAATTAAAAGCCTTAAACTCATCATCACTCATAAGTCATAAGTATAATTGGAGAAGGGAATCATTTGTTATATATCTAAACTGAAAATCATTTTAATTACACTATAGTTTACAATTATAAACCAAAAACGTCTATGATATCAATGATATAAGATAGAAACATCAGAAACAATGCTCCAGCATGACTTCTAATCATGTAACTGTCAATTCTGGGTGCACCTTCTTAATTTTTAATCCACAGTTAGTATTATTTAGTTACAAGACACTTTTACCAAGAACATAAATGATGTAAATTTACAGATTGGAGCAGCTGTAGATGAATCTAAACTGGGTGACAGAAAAGGTTTTTGGTGAGCATTTAGCACCAGCTTTGTGGTGGATAGTTTGTTTTTTATTTTTAATGTTGTGTTAATGTTACAGATAAGTGTTTCCAGCTACTTTAGGCAAATAATTGATGATTTTGTCTCCTCAGATGAAGGAGTCAGCGCAGGGGTTCAGCTGGCCTTCGCCTCAATAATAGGAGAAACCCCACAACATCTGTCTTCAGAAGATGAGGAAGAAGAGGAGGAAGATAGCTTGAGCTATGTTGACGATGAGGATGATGAGGATTACAAAGCAGAGGGTGAGGAGGAGGAAAAGGTGAAGGTGGATAAGACCAAGAAAAGCACGAGGCAGAAGGGGAGAAGAGGAAGAGGGAGGCGGAAGAAGAAGAAGGAGAGAGATGAAGAGGAGGACAATCTAACGGCTGGGGATGTCTTTGCCCTGGAGATGGAGCTGAACCGAGAAAACAAGAAGATGATGAAGGTGAGGAGGAGCAATGACACGTTCAGAATCTGTACCCGAATGAAATCTTTTAATGTTCATTTTAACTTTTTTCCTAAGTTTGTCGGAGACTTTGGTGCATTATCGGAGGTGTGTGGGTCTTCAACATAAACATTTTAAATTTTTCGTTGTGGACTCTCCTTATTTTTTTCATAAACATTTGGAAAAGCCATAGTAGATAACTGAAGACCAAGAAGTCCACCGGAGACCGACTGCATCCATTACATCTGGGAAAAGTCATTTAGTTAGTTTAAATGCACTGATTTTGCATTTTTCTACATTGGGTACTTCCCAAAATGGCAGGGAAAACCATAGGCCCTGTTTCAGAAAGTGGATTTAGTGGGGAAAAAAAGTCTTTGCAAATTTGTTAAATGTCAAATAAGAATTCTGTTTCACAAAATCCGATATTTTGTCAGCTTGCACCGTGAAATAACCTGCTCCTTGGCAGATTTTCCTCAAAAAACCCTGACTTTCCTCACGTCTGCTCTTGCTTCGTGAATGAGCTCTGTGACACAATGTTTCATCACCCTATTCATACCAACAATACACACAAACACATCTTTGGTCCACACACACATGCATTTGAATTTTATGATCAGCTTTGTTTGCCGTCTTGCTACAGATGTTGCTGTTCTGATGGGACTAATCTAAACCATGATCTTTACCCTCTGGTGCACACATTGTACTCTACAGATTCACTTTCAACTCTGGATAAAATACATGCATTTTCACTGCTTTCTGAGAGGTGATTTTTTTTTTAGCAGGCTAACATTGTGATGTGCACATTCAGACAGCTGACAGCTTATCAGGCAATTCACCCGAACAGAAACCTTCAATGAACAGACTGGAAATCAGATAATAAAATAACACTGACATGTACCAGACAGTGATCAGTGAATTAACATCTGTCATCATGTGTATCATCCTGTTCACTTTCATGTTTAGGATGATGTAAAGAATTGGTGTAAATATGTTTACATGTACAACATGTCTAAAGATACCATGCATACTAATAGCTACAGATTACTGAACTCATATCAGTGACTGTATTCAGTTTCATGCATCTCTATGTAGCCTGTTGTTGATTTATTGTTTCTGTTGCTATTAGGTTAGATTTTACGTAAATAATTAATACAATCCGTGAGGGAATCCAGTGCTAATTGTGTTATTTATATCTTTGACTTTTTTTTCCACTTATTTTGTTTATTTTCTACAGATACTAGTTTTTTAGACAAATATGCAGTAGTGGAGGAAGTACTGAAGCTTAGTACTTGAGTTAAAGTACAAATATCCTGCAAAATATATACTCAAGTAAAAGTAGAAGTACTATATCGACAATCTTACTGAAGTAAATGTACTTACTTTTAAGTTTACCTTAAGGTGTTTTTTTCAGTAAAAGTACTCACGCAATGGGTTGTCTCGCCTCTGCCAATGTCACTACTTTTAATAATTACAACCAACTATACAGTATATGTGTATTTGAAAGGTTGGTGTACTTATTGTGCATGCTCTCCTCAATTCTGTGTGTACTCTAATTTTTAATTCTGTGGATGACAAGTTATCTACTAGGTATTACCCACTAATTTACCATTAACTCAGTGGTTCCCAACCTTTTTTGGCTTGTGACCCCATTTTAATATCACAAATTTCTGGTGACCCCAGACATTCAAAAGGGAGACTTTTTTTTTTTTTTTTTTTTGCTGAAATTAATTTGTTTTTGATCATATAATAGTTTGCTATACTATGTTGCAAAGACCGACAGTTAGGCTATATAATGTATATTATTGTGGACGGAGACAGAAAAGCCAGGTTGAGATTACTGCACAAAGTGAGAGTTTTATTTTCCTTAGTCAGGATATGTACAGTCAGTCCAGCTTGTATTTACAAGACTGCAAATTAATACTGAAAAAACAATAACTCAAACTATGACTTATGAAAGAGCTGCAGCATCTGAAACCAGCCACAATGAACATTTGAAAGATAAACAGTACCACAGTGCTTCAGTTTCAGCTTCAGAGTTTGTCATGTCTTTTATGTATAGTGATTGTCTCTCTCCATACACCATATATTTTTTGTTAGTAAGTTTTTTATTTTTTATCAATTACTAGAAATTTCAGGTGACCCCACGGTTGAAAAACACTGCATTAACTTAAACCAGTTAAGACATGATGTATCTTTAAATCATTTATTTATTTGCAAAACTATTCAAAACATTGTGCTTCGTCTGAGCAGTAAAAGGAAAACACAACAGCAGCCAAACACTAGTGGTGGGATGGCGCTCTCAAGAATATGGCAGTGCAGGTATGAGTGCCATTACGAGCCCTATAATCAACTTTGGATCACTAGTACGTTTTGTTCAACAAGAGTTGCTTTCTGAAGTCCTTTACCTTGGCCTGCATGAAAAACAAATGTATCCTACTTGTAAAACTAGTCAGTACAAAGTTTATGTTCCAATGATTGCAGAAAAAGCTAAAAACATCGGCCTAATAATGTATAACACAACAAGATTTTGAGGAAATTGTGTTCATAAAATGTAACGAGTAATGGCATCGATTGTAGAAATGTAGTGGAGTAAAAAGTACAGTTAATTGATGCAAAATGTAATGGAGTAAAGTCAAAAGTATGCATTATTATTTTTACTTAAGTGAAGCACAGATGTGTAAAAAATGACTTAACTACAGTAGCGAAGTACAAATACTTTGTTACATTTCACCACTGCAAATATGCATGTAGTTACAAAACTACTGACATATTGCTTTAGATCCAGGCTATTGATTTGTCCTCAAGTGTCAGAAAGAAAAAAAAAGAAAAGAAAAGAAAAAAGATTATATTTATTCATTCTCCAGGCAAATGCTGAACTCTGAAAACAGACTCAGACTAAGTCCTGAAACTGATAACTCTGAGTTTTCAGGGTTTATCAGAGTAAACTAAAGAATGTATTAACCTTGCCCTCTGAAACAGGCTTTGGTGTTTGTTTGTATTTGTGTGTTCAGGAGCGACGTCATCGCAGTAAACTACCCCGGGCACTTCGAGGCCTGATGGGAGAAGCTAATATCCGCTATGCTCGAGGAGAGACGGAGGACGCCATCTTGATGTGTATGGAGATCATAAGACAAGGTATGATAGATAAAGGCTTCCACGACTCATACAGTGAAGTTTCTTTCCTGTGTTGAAGTACAATAATCCTCTCCCGTTCCTCCTCTAGCTCCTCTGGCCTATGAGCCATTCTCCACTCTGACTATGATCTATGAAGATAATAACGACATGGAGAAAGCGCTGCAGTTCGGTCTGATTGCTGCCCACCTGAACCCCTCAGACTGTGATGAGTGGATCAGACTGGCAGAGATGTCTCTGGAGCAGGACAACATCCGGCAGGCCATCGTGTGTTACACAAAAGGTCAGTGAAACATTCTCAGACTCTGCCTTTTAGCTCAGTTTAGTTTATGAACCTATTTTTGAAAGTATGAGGGAGCAATAGAGATTAATGGCTCAAGAACACTTCAGTTTTGTGCATTTTGAGCTGAATATTTAAGTGTCGTTTCCACCATTTACCTTATCATTAGCCTCATAGCATAATTGCATAAGTCATACACTATATGGACAAAAGTATGTGGACATGTTGAATTCAGGTGTTTCTTTTTTAACAGGTCTGGGATACAAAGCAATAATGACAAATGTCATAATATAGTTTTATAATAGGATGAATATCATTGCATTGGTTAGTTTGGTTTAGATTATCTTTCCTTCCGGGAGTGGGGGGGGGTGTTAGTGTAGGTCCTGACCCTCCTAGGTTGGACGGCACCTCAACTGAGTCAAGGGCTAGAGCAGGTAGGGGAAGTAACTGGCATGTCCATCTTATCCTTCAACTCTAAGCTCTCCCCTCTCCACATATATCACATATATATATAAATAAATATGTGATTGCGACACTGTTATAAACTGCTGTGAAGATGGATTGAGAATATATACAGGGTGATATCTTGTAATTATGATCTATTCATAATCATCTTTTCCCCTCCTCCAACTTATCAATATTACATTTGCCTGTAGTGATGTTCCCCCTCAGAGACAGCCGTCATCTTCTCGGTGGCTGACTCTGGCTCAGATCTGGGGCTTGGGTTCAGCTTAAATGACAGAAGTACATAACAGCATCACACGCACCTGCATGGCTTTGTCGTACTGGTAATTAGAGATATTAAAGCTCAGCAGCCATGTTGATAACATCATTGCATCAACGTGTCCACATACTTTTGTCAATTTAGTGCATAACTTAAGCAGTTATGCTATGAGGCTAACGTTATGTGTGTGTATTTACAAACTCACACTGAAATAACCAAACCTCTACCCAGTTCAAATGTGGATAAACTTCATTTGTTGCCATTCAGGTCTTTATTTTTCCTTCCAGCCATTAAGTATGACCCGACCAACGTACGCTACCTGTGGGAGCGCTGCAGCCTCCACATGCGTCTTGGGGAGCACAAGCAGTGCATGGATGGCTACCGGAGGATCCTGTCGCTGCTGCCGATGGAGGAAGGCGAACACTTCATGCAGCTTTCCAAAGACATGGCCAAGTATAGAAACAACAACAGAGTCAACACACTGTTTTCATAGACATCTTTATTTAGCTTTACATCTTTTATTTTTTCTATTTAAATGAATCTGTGTGTGTGTGTGCTTGTGTGTCCCACGTAGGAGTTATTATGAAAGTAATGACATGCCTGCTGCACTGGGTGTGATAGAAGAAGCCCTTGCACGACACCCCAATCTGGTCAGCGACGATGTTATCAACATGGCTGCTGAGCTTTATATCTCTAATCATCAGTACGACAAAGCCATGCAGGTGCGTGTGATGCTGTTAAGTACTTCTGTCATTAAAGCTGAACCCAAGCCCCAGATCTGAGCCAGAGTCAGCCACTGAGAGGATGACAGCTGTCTCTGAGGGGGAACATCACTAAAGGCAAATGTAATATTTATAAGTTGGAGGAGGGGAAAAGATGCTTATAAATAGATCATAATTACAAGATATCACCCTGTATATATTCTCAATCTGTCTTCACAGCAGTTTATGAAAGCCCTGAAATCACAGAATCACAAATAAATACTTAACATATTTTCTCTCTCATCAAAATTGTTTTAAAGCAATTCTCCTTCATATTCCCTTGTAAATAACACGTTTCTGGTTCTTTTGCAGCCAGAAATAAGAAATAACTGCATTGAATGATGAGTGCTGATTATTCAACATTATATGTGAACAAAAGTATTGGGACATGTTCAATTCAGGTGTTTCTTTTCTAACAGGGGTCTAGGGTATCAAACAATAATGACAAATGTCATATTGTGATATATACATCATATTGATTATTAATATTGATGCTTATATATCAAATCATCATGAACAGGACATCTTGCAGCTGTAGTCATGATGTGTCGCAATATTTTTGTCCATATAGTTTATAAACATCAATATTTCCTTTTTAAGTTTAATGGGAGATTTTCCTTCCTAAGTGAGATATGAAGAAAGTAGATGGGTATTTGTGGTAGAAAATTATTATTTACAGTCAGAGCACAAAAAATATTTTAGAAATTTACACCTAGAACATTTAAAATCATAGTCATGGATTAAAAAAAACAACAATCAATGCTGAGAGGAATTAAGTAAAAACCATCTCTGAGGCATTTTGGAAGCAAAGATAACATTTTAAGCCAAACTAACCAATGCAATGAGATTTATCCCAATTTAAAACTATATTATAACGTTTGTCATTATTGCTTTGTTTCCCAGACCCCTGTTAGAAAAAAACCCCCACCTGAATTCAATGTGTCCCAATACTTTTGTCCATATAGTGTATGATTTAGGCAATTATGCTATGAGGCTAACAATATGAGCCTTCTCTTCATCCAGTTTGATGTGATTCTGATAAAAGTGGTTTTGAATCTGTTGTGTGGAGTTGTTTGTGGTATAATTTGTTAGTATAATTGTCACATTCACTCGCTGACCACTTTGTGTCGCCTTCATGCTAATTTTCTCCTGTTATTCACGTTGAGTAAAGCTGATCATTGTCCAAATGACAAAAAAATATTGGTGTAAATGGACATCTCCAGCACTTTTGCCCCTGAGAGATAATTTGAGAAAATTAAAGTGGCCCAGAGCTATTCCTGTTTGATACTGCTTGTCACAGTTATTCATATATTTGACATAAAACCAGCAGAATAAAATTGTCTCATGTGAAACATCTGTAAAATGTCGCTTGGAGACCCCCTTTTATCAATAGTGTGATTCATGACACAAGGAAAAAACAAAAAACGTTTTTTGCTATTGTCACGTGTCATCACATAGGCCTAGTACGTCACATTTTTCATCAATGTCAACCCGACAACTGCACATTTTTATGGATTTGATAAGAAATGTGAGCATTAATACAAGCTCAAAACAGTTTAAGTGAAGTAGTTCTTTGAGAAAAAGCATCACTGCAGCAAGATGTATTAATGTTATCATCCTATCTATTCCAGTGTGTGATCTTTTTTTTTTTTAACCTTTGTTTGTCCAGACTTTGGTCCAGTTTGCAGGCATAGGTTTGGTCAGAGCAAACCCCAAATCCCAGTTTAAGGCAGAGACGAAGGATGAGAATGTGGAGAAGACGAATGAGGAAGTGGATGGAAAGAATGAAGAAAGTGCAGAATCAGAGGCAGCGAAAGAAACACCAAAAGAGGAGTTAGGTCAGTTTTTATGTTTACTTTTGTCTTTACTGTGTCTTATCTGGCTTAATTTTTCACAAAGAGCAAAGCTCTACATACTGGACCATGATGATTGTGACATTTTTATTGCCTTGAGCGACATTTTAGAACCTAAGGTATTTATCTTCCAAAAGTACTGATGTAAAAAAGCTGCTGCTCATTTGTTAAATAAATGATGAAAGATAATTCCTTTGGAAACATAAACCCCCGGAGGACGAGTTGACATTTTGAGCAGGCGTCAGCAGGCAGAGGAAATCGACATTGTTCAATCTCTTATTGTCCTATAATGTGTCGACAGTAATTAACCAAGTGCATGAAGGTGATTATTATTCTCCAATGTGACACGTCCTTTTGTCACCACCTTTGTCACTTTTTGTATTCTTTTTAGGTCATTTAGTCAATTGTATAGCAGCAGGCTGTCTGTCAGACATATCATTCATTAAATCACTTTAAATCTTTAATCTTGTAGTCTAATTCTTCCTGTCAGATTTGAACCTTTCCTTTTGTATCGTCTGATGAAAACCCAATATTTAATGGTGAGATCAGATGTTGAACTTCCAGACTTGACTAAAAAACAAGAATCTTTCACCTGAAAACATGAATCAATTTCATGTGATTGTTAAAGGTCTTCTGGGATGTTTTATTTTATTCTATACTATCAGCTTTCATACCTTAGTATTGAGTATTAAATGGATGTATTATATTATAAGGAGTCTTATATTTTGTTGTTTTTTTAAAATAAAACAAGTGGCATCAAGTAATCATACTACCACTTAAAGGATTAAAACCCTGAAAATAATTGACCATTTGGTAGTTTTAAGCAGAGGTGAAGGGGTTTAAGAGATTTCCACTGAAAAAAATATTGATATATGATCATTTTATAGCAGTTTTTTGTGCACATACATTTTTTGGCTGAGTATAAATTAGATCTGTAAGGGTTAACACATAATCCAAGGACCTGTCATGTTATCTGTTAGTTTTAAAGCATAATGAGATCAATGTGTCTGCAGGGGAAATTCTGGACGTCCATATACCAGACAGTGTCCCTGTGGACTTAAGGGCAAAGGTCATTGTCAGCCTCATACACCTGCATGTCTACACGCCTCTGGAGGTAAGCAGGACCTTCATGACAGCAGCACGAAGGTGTGTGAGTTAGAAGATTCCCTGTTCCCGGGTCACTCAGAGCCTTTCCACTTACAGGAGCTGGTGGCATCACTAATGGAGCACAGTGCAGAGGAGGTAGGAGACCTGTACCTGGACGTCAGTGAAGCCTACATGGAGGAAGGCCAGTACGAATCAGCTTTACCAATGCTGTCAACCCTCGTCGTATCAGAAAAATACAACCTGGCTGTTGTCTGGCTCCGGCACGCAGGTATGAAACATTTTAGATGGAGAATGGTAAAAGTGGAAACTGTAAACCTGTTCAGGAAGAGTTAATGTTTTGGCTAATGCACCCGCTTATAGGTGACAGATGACTTTTATTCCATATTCAGCTTTCAGCCTGATAAAGACATTTCCACCGGGTCATTGGTCAGTATCAATAATTATCATAATAAATGTCAGTTATATTTTTAAGGCTTAAGGACAGATATTTGGACACAGTCACTGGTGACCTTACTGTCAGAACATTAAACACACTTGAAAAGTAAGCACAAATCTGTCATCATCAGAATTATCATTAGAAAATATTTGTTCAGCATCAAAATATGCACCAATGAAATTAAGTAAAACAACAAATAAATGGAACTTGTGCTTTACATGTTAAGGTGAATCCAATGAGACCCAAAAGTCTTTTTTCACCCAATGATACATCAAATTAGCTTTTCACGGTGGCGGGTGGCGGATGGCGGGTGGCGGGTGGTGGGCGGGTGGTGGGCGGGTGGCGGGTGGCGGGTGGTGGGCGGGCGGGCGGATGGACGGACGAACGGACGGACTGACTTTCTAAATCCCAAATTGGGAAATTACAGTGTAGCAACAGCAAAAATTACCACAGTACCACAGAAAACACGAATAAAAAAGAAAAACAACACAAGAAAAGCACTCGGAGAGCGCAGACCTCCGCCAAGACAGATCTGCCCCCCCACCCCCACCCCCTGATCACCACAAAATTTAATCAGTTCTTCCTTGTGCCAGTATCAACATTTCCTAAAAATTTCATGAAAATCCAAACAAACATGCACGCACGCAAACACACAAAGCAAAGTGATCACAGTACCTCCTGGCGGAGGTAACAAGAGCAAACACTATACTTAATGATAAATTAGAAGTATAAAAGATATGTGCAGAATCTGGATAATAACTGCAATGTGCAAAACAGGCTGTTATATTCAGAATGAGAAAGTGCAGATAGATTTATGACCAGAGACTTCAGAGGTGACTTATTATAGAGTGAGAATACATATCCATAAGCATTAGTCACTCTGTTGACTGATCTCTAAGCTTACATATATGTAAAATATCAAAATCATGCTACCTCTTAGCATGAAATGCATTCACATTTTCTTGTGGGGGTCACCTCCAGTGCCTCACCAACATGGAATATTCTTTCATTCATTCATTTTCTGAACCGCCTAGTCCTTGAGAGGGTTGAAACGTGCATCTAAAAACAATAAAATCCCCAAATGAACTTTGCGATTTATAGCTAATTTATAGCAGCACAAATTAAAAGCTCCATCTCTTCTCTGTTGCAGAATGTCTGAAGGCGCTGGGCCATATGGGGCCTGCAGCAGACAGCTACGCTAAAGTGGTGGAAAAGGCTCCGCAGCACCTGGAGGCCCGCCTCTCTCTGGCCACCCTGCTGCAGCAGCTGGGGCGACCAGAGGGCGCCCTGAAGGCTCTGGAGTCCATGTACGACAGCGACACGTTGGCACAGGACTCATCAGCTGCACAGAAGGTAAGTCTGGACGGTCTTAGAGGGTAGCCACGGCCTAGACGGCTGGAGTCGGCTTGTTACAGAAGGGTCGCCGGTTCAATTCCCCTGACTGGTGGAGTGTTGTTGGTTGATATGCCCTTGAGCAAGGCACTCAACCTCCCATATGCTCCTAGTATGCAGTGAGTGATGCATGCATGATCTAGTGATGGGTTAAATGCAGACGACCAGTTTCGATGTGTGGTGCGTATCTGTGTGTGAGAACCCTACTGTCAGATATGGATTGTTAATTCTTTACTGCATTTGCATGAGGCACAGTAACTTCTACTCTGAAAACCAACTACTCTACAAGGTTAATTTCTAAAGAGCACTTTATGTTGGATGGTAGCAGCAACATTATCTACATTCTACATGGGTGGTGTGGTCGACATAGTGGTTAGCACTTTCGCCTCACAGCAAGAAGGTTCCAGGCTTGACTCTCAATCAGACCAGAGCATTTCTGTGTTGAGTTTATCTGTTCTCTCTGCAACACATGGGTTTCCTCTGGATCTTCTGGTTTCCCCCAACCATTAAAAACATGTACATAAAGGTTCATTTTCCTGTCGGTGCTCCTGGCCAACGGTGCTTATGAAGATCTGGAGTTGTTCCTCGAGTGCCTTCAGTGGCAGTTCACTGGTCCTAATGAGCTACTTGGTAATGCTAATTGCTAACATTAATGCTCGGTGCTGTGTGTATTATGCTGGGTAAAAAGCAGAGATCAAATTTCCCTATGGGGATACTAATGCAAGCTAACCTTTACCCTTTTATTTATAAGCTGTACTGGACTATCATGGACATGAAGGAAAAACAGTTTTTCATACAAAAATGGCTTCCTCGAGCAGGGATCCCTTGTACACTTGAACATTTTCATATTATAGATGAGTTGGGTAGAAGTAACAGTTGTGCTATTAGCTTAAAATGTACATTTGTGTCTCATGAAATGTGATGTATCAATATGAAAATACTTTAACATATCATTTATCGTGTAAACTTGTGTTGTAGGAGTTAAAGCTGCTGCTGCATCGTTCCACACTGCTTAAGACTCAGGGACAAACACAGAAGTATCTGGACTCAATGATCACTATGATCTCCATGCTGCTGAAGGTAACACACACAGATGTGTTTTTCTATTCCTTTTTCACCGTTTGCATCCAGGCGGATTTTCTGCAGGAACCTGCTCCTTAAATCGAGGATGTCTCTGAATTTAAGGACTTAAATGGGAGGTTATTAATGGCATAAATGAGCCATAAAATGTGTCTATCCTGTAATCACCCAATACTGTTTTGTCTTAATATTCGGAGCATGGCCAAGCAGACAGATTGACTGTAGAGGGAAGTTACATTTGTCAGATAGAAATGTGATTTACATGTCCTGTGTGTGTGTAATGTGCTTTTTAGGTGGCGATGCAACGTGCAAAAGTGACCGTGCGCTCTGTCCTTGTGTCGGGGGAGAGTCACCTGAGGCTGGTGAAGGTCCAAGGCGTGGAGCAGGAGATTGATGACCAGGAAGCTGCCTATCTGGACAACACTGGTGTGTGTGTGTGTGTGTGTGTGTGTGTGTGTCTGTGTGTATTTGCTGGTCATTTGCTATAAGTGTTCCTGGGAGCCTGGCTGGTGCACAGAGGCTGCAGTTGGCAGGAGCACCAAAGAGCAGAGCAGTTGGCGAGACATTGTTTGCTGTCAGCACTTATTAGCAGTTACCATATGTGGAAAGAAAGCTGTTTATTGCAGAGCTGAAGGAAATATCTACATGTTTTAGACCATTAACTGTGGATTGTGTAGCCTTTGCTTCATCACTGCTGACAAGCATCCAAACTGTGCCATATGTTTCCACGTCAGCTCCTGCTTTCTAAGCAGCTATTGTTTCCTCTTATGTCACTGTGGTGTAAAAATACACTTGAACTCTCCAACTAAAAAAATCATCTTTTCAGACACCGAAAAGACCATTAGGCAAACATTCATATCAAGTAAAGGATAATGTGCTTGTGTCATGTCCTGCATTTTTAAGGTTACTGATCCATTTACTCAGCAAAAACAGATCAACTAGAAAGAAAAGATACATTTAGTAAAAATTCTTAAAAGGAGAAGGTGTGTAAGTTGTCTCTATCTTAAAAGAATTAAAAAATAGTCAAAGACAAATGTATTGCTTACATACAATATGATTACTTAGAATGGGTGTGCCAAACCTGCAGCCCGCGGGCCATAACAGGCCCGCCAAAGGGTCCAGTCCAGCCTGTGGGATGAATTTGTGGAATGCAAAAATTTCACTGAAAACATTAACAATCATGGGTGCCAAAATCAGTGTAGTTCAGGGTCACATACAACCCATTAATAACATAATGTATAATTATAACTCCAATAATGCCACCTCCAAATTTTTCCTCTTTGCTTTAGTATAAAAACGTGACCAACCATGTACAACCTGAAATGTCTGAAGATAAAATAAGTGTAATTATCACAATATTCTGCCTGTTACTAATTGTTTTGTACCATTGTAGATCCAGTATGATCTGTAAGTTCTAATGCACATGTGTATATGATAAAGTGAGAAATAATATTGTTAAAATTGCTAATATTTTTCTTAAAATATCTCTGGTTGTTCATGTCATGTTCATTTTTAGAAAGGATACTTTGTAAATGTAAACATTTTCATAATGTGATTTAACTTTTTTCACTCTAAAGCAAAGAGAAAAGTTTTGTTGTCATTATTCATAGGTTATTATACTGTTGTTTAACTGGTCCGGCCCACTTCAGATCACATTGGGCTGAATGTGGAACCTTAACTAAAATGAGTTTGACCTGCCTGATTTAGAAGATTCATTTGTTGTGGTCATCTTTTACTTCAGTTAACAAAAAACTTCACTTCTCAATAAAGTTTTTTTAACTTTGTTAAAATTAATGTTGTAAAAAAAAAAGAAGAAGATTATGATCTAATGTGGCCTCTGCTCAGGTAAAACCAACGTGTTGTCCAAAGAGGATTGGTGGCAGCTGCTTGTGACCTGCCTGCTGACACTCTGCGAGGTTCACCGCTACGAAGAGACTGACCTGCTCGTCGAATCTGCCATGGAGTTTTACTCCTTCTACGACATTAAGCCCAGACGGAAGGAGCTGGAGTTCCTGGGTCTGTCTGCAACCATCCTCGACCACAACCACTACAAAGCCTACAACTACATCAGGTACAGTGACTGAGAATGTTTCACTACTTTACATCAACTTTATGGAGTGTTTTCATCGTGGATTAACCCTTAGGGGTCTGAGCCTATTTTGGCTGTTTTTGAGTACTTTTGATTTTGCCTTTTATGTACACTCACAGTCAATGAAAACTTTGAGACCATATTTTTCAGCATAATTTTTATTTTGAAACCCTAAAGTGGAATTTTTTCATATGAATCATTTGTTTAGGATATTGGCATACAGAAACAAAAATCAAAAGTTTCAAGAATAATTTCAAAACAAAAAACTTAGCAAAAGAAAATGGCACCTGCCAAACACAAAGTCACATCAGTAGCGGTCCTGGTCGGGAGTTGTCACTGTCTCTTGCCCTGGATGTGGTCTGTCGTCAACAGAGCCTGTGGTGTTGTGGGGTTCAACCAGGTTTCTGATTGTGGGTTGGGAACAGCCCAATACGCCTGGCTATATCCCTGTAGCTCAAACCGGCCTCCACCATACCCAGTACCCGGAGACGTTGTTCACGTGATAGACGTGGCATCATGCCGTTCACTGGACTAACAATGGTGGCCTTTTTTGGGCCTTTATGTAGGCCTTCAAAACCAATCCTCAAATTGTGCAGATACCCACTGAGTATTGCCCAATGTGTATTTGGTCCACTTTTGCAAAGAGACCAACCCATGTGCAATGAACCGTGACAACATGACAACTCATCATTATCTCAACTACCCGAGCACTAAGTCATCAATAAATCCACAATGAATAATTACACCCCCCCTACAAGTAGAAATATGCAGACATTTCTACCACAAAGTTTCTATTGACTGTCAGTATTCTATATAAAGAAATGTTTACTATACCCATGTTTGGTATCTTTTTTTGCTGCACAACTTCATCTATCTCATCTGCCTATTATTTTTTCACTTTAACCTACTATATCAACACAAAAGGCCAAAAAACACACAAAAAATATAAAATCCAATTTGAAAAATGTATGTCATTTATTGCATAAATAACACAAAGATGCTTAACGAACCTTTTCAAAGACTTTAAAGTGAATATTCATTCCAAATATTAGGTATATAAAATCAAAATTGTTATAAATTAAAGCTATACTCAAATATTTGACATAAAAAACATATCTTTACATAGGCATTTTCTCCAGTTTTTTTCTCCCCACCCTTCCCACCACCCATCCTCCCGGTTTCCGCATCCGGTTCAGGTGAGGGTCATTCTCACCCTTACCTGCAATGCTAATGCAGTCTGCGGATTAGAATCCACAGATTCTGCCGTTTTTTTTTCCATTTTGCAAATGGACAAAAAATGACGAAGATATGGTAAGAAATATAATGCCCACCCCGCCTCCTTTTCATACTTTTATTCATGGTTGTTTTCTCCAGTTTCGAAATGTCATATCTCCGGTTGTATTTGCTCTATCAACATCAAATAAAAAGTGAGAGAGTGTTCCAAGTCCGCACTTTCGAATGCAATTATTCCTAGTGGTCTACGTGACAGACATCCAATGCTACAACATGTTGAAAATGTCATGTCTGTGGACCTCTAAGGTTTAAAAGACCGTATTTCCTCTCATCAGGTTGATGCTGATGGAAAATGTCAATTTGCCGCAGCTTTGGAATATCTTTAACCAGGTATGTTTCAACATCTTTGTAGAAAAACATCCCTCCAATTTTAAGCAAAACATCAGAAACTCTTCTTTACATTGCTTTGCGTTTTCCTCAGCTGACGATAAAATCTGAGCACCAGCGTCACCATCGCTTCTGTCTGCGTCTGCTGTTAAAACATCCTGACAACCACGCCTTGTGCGTCCTCTGTGGACACAATGCCATGGTTTCAGGGAGTTTCAAACTTGCTCTGGGTACGTAGCACACACAACACCAGACGAGAAAGTACTCATGCATGTTTTAATCTCTTCAACAAAAGTACATGACTCAGAAATGATAAGTGCAGTGTTTTGTTTTCCACAGACCAAGAATTTCACAAGACTAAAATTGTCAAATGGTGATAGGAAATAAATATTAAAACAACTGTGTACAAAACTCCTACCAAAAGGGTTACAAGGTCAATAAAGGGCATCATAAAAATAAAAATTACCAAAATATGACCATAGATATTGTAAAAGAAAATGAACAGACTCTAAAAACCCTAAAATAAACACTAATAGTAGACAACAGGAGGGGAGAAGTGTGCAAGAGGGAGTGAATTTGCTATTTTCCAACACTGTATGTTATCTGTGTTTAATTAACCCTTTAACCCCTGAGTCATGATTCCAGGTTAAAGTTGCTGCTGTGAATTGTTGTCTCTCTCAGTGTCATAAAAGCTGCTTTGAGTATGTACTTGTGTTTCTTTTCTTTTGTGGTTTGGCTTTCCTGTGTGTTTTAGGGTCAAAACAGGGTGGAATAACAGAAAAAGACAGAGAGGAATTGAAGTATGATGGGTTTTTACTAAATAAGGCACTAAGAATGTACATCAATAAGAGATTTAGGATGTTGAACATGAATTGTGAACGAGAACACACTTAACAACAAGGATTTGAATTTTGGCCCAGTAGTTTTTTTCCAAATCAGTCCAGCTGCTTTTTGACACCTGGTTGAACTCCAATAAGCAGTTCCATGGTCAAAACTCGGTAAATCACAGTAAAATTAAATAAAGGAAAATCACCACAACACTGTAAACAACAATTAAAAAAAAAAAAAAAAAAAACAACACATACACAAGTCAAAGGGTGTGTGTAAAAAAAAAAAAAAAAAAAAAAAAAAAAAAAAAAAAAAAAAAAAAAAAAAAGCCCAAACCATCTATTTTTATAGTGAGTCAGTCTCACAGGGGTGCACTGAGCATGCTCAGTGTTTATGGAAAATGCAAGGTCTGTATCAGCACGTTTTGAAATTTTTCCTACTGAGCTAACGGTTGAGTTTTTAGGAATATTTAAAATCATACATTCTGAACGTTCACCACAGACATGTCGGGGGTTAAAGGGTTAAACAGTTCCTTAAATCCATTCCTACTATTTCTGTGCAGCTTCTTGTTTTCATATTCAGTTCTTAAAAGTCTATAAATTTTTGGAACAGCAGATGCAATCACAGATATTTTGTGTATTTTCAGGTCAGTACGTTCAGGCCTTCCAGTCTCATGCCTGCACCCCCATGTACAGTCTCTGTGTGGGTCTCACCTACTTCCACATGGCATCTCAGAAATACGTAGCCAAACGACATGCACTGGTGCTGCAAGTAAGTGTGTGTGAAAGCTTGTTAAAGATTGTTAAAAATCTACAGCTGTTTGTTGTTAAGTACAAGTATATGTTTGTGCATCTTCAGGGTTTCTCCTTCCTGTGGCGGTACGTGGAGCTGCGTGGGGAGTGTCAGGAGAGCATGTACAACCTGGGCCGAGCCCTGCATCAGATGGGCCTTGTCCATTTGGCCATACATTACTATCAGAAAGCCCTTACTCTGCCTGCACAAAAACTGGAGGTACAGACACGCATCATATTTATGTCAACGACCGTACAGAACAATCATACTGTCCTGTGTTTTTAATGTTTTGTGTGTGACGTTTGAGATGCTTTCTCCAGACTGTAGAACAAATCTACCTACGGGTACCAGTAAAGTCACCCTGACAGTTTTGGGAGTAAGCGTCACAAAAGTAATGCATTACAGTAACAGATTACTTTTTGCTATAACACAGTAGTGCAAGGCATTACTAATCAGTTTTCTGTAATATTTTACTCGGTACATGTTCAATAGCGCTTGCGTTACAACACACTTTTCGCCCATAATTTAATTGTTCAAATAAAAAAAAAAAAGCCAAAAAAAAAGAACAGCTAGACCCTGGAAAGGTCTATTTCCTGTTGGTGTTCAGCCAATGGGTGAAGATGGCAGAAGACAATACATGGACGTATGCTCCTTACAAACCCTAACCCTGCTGTACAGAAGCTAGTTAGCATGATCCCTGTGATCAGCAATGACAAGGTAAGCTAACGTCTCTATGACTAGTTAGAATTCTACATCAGTTGCCGATTTACTTACTGGCATCCTCAGTGCTGCGTTCCCTGTTTGAACACGTAAAATTCTGGAAAAAAAAAAATACAACCATTCCTGCTGGGATTTGAACATCGTAGACTGTACCGTTACTTACTGAGCTATCCGTCCACATGCGCTTCAGGGTGCAAATTTGTGCGTCCCAAGGCTCTCCTATCTCTTGTATTGGGGGGAGACTGATCTCATGAAATGGCGTTGTATGTCACACCAGTTCTTATGGCATTTGGCGTGCTATATGTACACATTTTTGACCTGTCATGTGTTATTCAGCGCCATTTGATCCTATGTTAATTTACGCCAAGATCTCCGGTTGACATAACCCTCAGTGCGTGGCATTTGACGTGGCATGAACATGCATGCAAAAGCTTACAATGTATGCAGATGATATGCCAATTAAAAGTGGCGTGTATATTTACACGAGTCATGATATCACATTAAGGGGGGGTTATTATTTGATTTTGGCGGGGGGGCTTCTACTGTGCATGTAACTGCATATGTAACTCAGAAGTAATACAGAAGTCATGTAACGCATTACAATTTTGAGAATATTGTAAGGTAAGGAATTACTTTTAATTAACAGTAACAAGTAATCTGTAATGAATTACAGTTTGGAAGTTGCTTACACAACACTGGTCAACTAGTCTGGGAGTTTCCGGAACTTGAAACGTGATTCACCAAAAGAACACCAACACTGCAATGTGCACCTTTAATGTTTTATTCTGATTGTTTGTAAAAAATTATATGTTTGTTTTGTGAAAATTTCCCAACTTAACAAAAAAAAGCAATTTCAACTACATTAAAATTTGCTAAATTTTTCTAACTTAAGAAATGAAGTTGGTTCAACTACATTAAAATTTGCTGATCCATCATCCCTCCTAGTTTGTGAACCTGTTTCATTACTACAGTTGAGCGCATATTAGGATTACTGTGCCTTTAAAACTAGAGACATATTTTTTACCTCTATGTAGGACATGGATGAATGGACCCACATGTCCAGATGTTTCCAGCCTCTTTTTTTTTTTCATCACGGATGACTCAGGTTTAAGGAGAGCAATCTGTTCCACATTTGTCAGGATCCCACTTTCTCTTTCTTTGTCTCTCTAGGGAATCAGCGATGATCAGGTGGATCTGAGAAGAGAAATCGCCTTCAACCTCTCCCTCATCTACCAGGACAGTGGGAACATGGAGATGGCCCGGCAGCTCATCGTCACACACTGTATTGTGTGACAAAAACAGTTTTATTGTTGTGAAATGTACAGCACTGTAGAAAGGGTTCTGGAGTAAAATGTGCTCTAGTGTTATGATTAGGGCTGGGTATCATTCACAAAATGACACTAGGTAAACATGACATTACTATGACATGGTTTAATGCTCCAGGAGCTGAAATCAGAGAAAAACACCTCCGGATTTTCACCTTTCTACGTCTGTAAACCAAGTCGTGGTGTAGACCAGTTTAAATAAATTGAATTACAATATGCTGAAAAGTGACCAGCGGCTATAAATCCATCTACCACAATTTAAAATGTTTTGTTAGCATAAAATTATTAATGAAAATGTACATATACACTGACACTGGAACTTGGCATCAGACAAAAAGACATTTCAGTCGGTGACAAAAATGTTGACGTTCACTTCCTATCCCAAATGCTGATGCTTGTTTGTATGAAGAATAAGCAACTCTTCATAATACAGAATTTATTTCCTTCTGATGAATATATACAAACACTGGTGTTTTTTTTTGATAGCTTAGTTCATCCTCTGTAATGCCAATATGACCCATAAAGTAAAAATGCTTCTATTTTTGTAAAATGTAATGTTGATCGTGTCTGTTTTTTTTTTTTTTTTTTTTAAGACTGACAGACTTCTTTTTGTTGTTGCTGGGATTAAAGCAGTGGGATTATTTGCCAAATCCCTCTCCTCTTCTCTCCTATCCTATCCTAACCGTCTGCTTTCATCATCTTTCCTCCTCTGGGTCACTCCTCTGTATCTAGGCCAGGGCACTTCCATGGTACCCAGAGAAGACCCCCACCCCTACCCCTGTGATGTGGTTCAATCCAGAGAGCCTGAAATAACAACTCGGACAACAAACACGCCTGATTGGAGTCATTTCAGGTCAACCTAAGGCTAGTCAGAGGCTTGTTTTTGCTGTGGACCTGCTGGAGCCTCCTCGGTGCCCCATAGTGGCCCCTGGACCTTATTTTGTACACCAGTGCTCCACGGGGCTGGTGGGAGGCGTTTAACCAGTTATTTTGATGGTGAGCTCGGTCTGTGTGGACTCCCACAACAATGCCTGGCTTAAAAAGTTCCTAACCAGCACTTCTAATGGCAACATGTCAGTATTGAACTAGAAGTGGATCGGGTTTGTTTCACTCCGGCCGGAGCCACGCGTGATGAAAATGGGAATAAAGTGCGTGGAGCGGCGGAAACAGGGAGGCGGATGTGAGGCGGTTCAGGCAAATAAATAAGAAATGAACGCGTCTTTCTACCCGTATTGGCAGCACCGAGAAGAGGATGGACTCCCAGTCGTGGTTTTGACTTAAACACGGGCAAAAATCAGTTTTGATCACGGTTGGATTCGGGTCGGACCGGAGGTTGGGACACCGAGGTGTAGCGGCGCGGCGTGCGGGCTTTGGTGCGCCTGACGCGGCTTGGGAACGTATGAAGGCTCGGTGGTGTCCGGGCCGTGCGGATGTCCGTCGTCCATGATTAAGAAGCGGCTTGTTCGGGGCTTTGACGGGGCTGCACACGACGATTAAACCGTGTAGCAAAGGTAAGCTCGGTGTCCCGTTTAGCACACACTGGGGTCATTTGTTCCACGCCACGGGTTTGTTTTGATATCAAACCAGAAGCAGTGTTTTGCAGAAATGGACGGTTTTCTACTAGTGTAATAATAAACGGCAGCATCAGCATCACTCCATGTACTGATGCTCCAAAAGGGCTGATGCTGAGAGATGGTGAAGTCATCCATGATTCAGTGGCAAATACAGGCCCAAGAGAAGCCACAATAAAGCCCATATACAAACCTACTCCTGCATCCTCAAGTGATGCAAAAATAAAGAGGTATCGGAGTAAAAAAGGAAGAGTCAACCATCCTGACAGTGGTCTGAGTCTGCATAAACACTGTCAGAGAATGTGGGTAAATCAGATCTGAGCTGTAATGTGCTCACACACAATCAGATCAGTCCCAGAATAACAGGGCAGCAGTCTGGAGCTCATCTCCTATTTCCTCTCTAATAGCTTCATCCAGGACCTGACCCTGACTGGGAATCTGTAGAACAAACACAGCAGAGAGTGCAGACCAAGGGGGACATATGACATTGTTGTGCACATCAGTCTACTGCTCTTGTTTTGCATAAAAGTAAAAATGAGGCTGTGATTTTTTTTTACCCCTGGCCTGATTACTGTTAGATGAATAATAATAGTTGTATAAACACTGTATTCTTGACATCAACTGGGGTTAAAAATGTGATCATGGTAGGACTAGTCATACATTTATTGCAGCAAATGTCAAATCCTTTCTCATAGGTTAAACTGTGTATCCTGAGTGAACCTTGATGTTTATTTATTGTGTTAAATAATTTGGAAAGTCTCAGTCTTAGAGAATTTAGGTTTTATTTTGTTTATTATCTCACTAGATTGCACTCCCTGAAAGAGTTTTTTGTGGTTTTACATGACAAACACTTCACAGACAAGTCTTTTGGTAGAATATTACAAACAATATTGATTATAAAAGGTTTGTAGAATGACATAAATTTGTGAGCAAGTGAGTGTTTCAAACTTGGAATCTGAACTAAATAAACATTAAAGACGAAAGAAATGTGGGTATCACAATATAATGATATATTACTGCAAACATGATAACACAAATATGTGTCCATGCCATCCACATGCAGACTTATGCCCTTGTAATAAAACAATAATAAAAATAATGGCACAATTAAAGTAATAGATGAAAAAAATTCCCATTGAGTTGAAGAGGGATAATTTTAGTAGACCTAATATCAGCTGTTTATCATCCCAGAGTTTGGATCCTGCACCACAAAAGATGTGTAGCCCTTAGTCACCCCTTAGATCGCAGGATTTACGAAAGCCCAGCTGATCTAAGAGGACTCCCAGGCTCCTTTGGGGCCAATACAACCTTGATATAATTAGGGTACTGGTCATGTAAAGCCTTAAAAGTCAGTAAAACTGTAAAATCAATCCAACAGTGAACAACTGGCCAATTCAGGGTTGAAACGAGTTCTGTAATCTCATTTTCTTCAACCGGTCATAATCCCAGCTGCAGAATTTGATCCAAGCGAAGGCAACAGAGGAAAGCCTGAGTAAAGTGCATTATAAAAATCCACTAAAAAAAGGCATGGACAGCCCTATGTAAGCCTTCAGAACATAAGAGAGAAAGAAAGAGACAGGACTTAAATTGGTCAAAACAGACCAGAATCTCTCCTGCTGAAAACAGGATGTACAGTATGTTTTGTTGGAGGATATTTTGTCAAGTCAAGTAATTGATATCTCAGAGACAATCAATATGACTATAACAGGACTCCTGGCTGTATGTCATCAGATATGATTTAGTGCTGGGCAGTATTTTTTTAATTCATGAGGCTTTGTGGTTTATTCTGTAGATAAATAATGAAGGTTTTGCCTTCTACAGAAAAATTAAACAGCAGTAAAAGCAGTACAGCAGTAATAACTATGCACAAAATCGCACAATGTGAATATTTTTACAGCCACAGCCTTAAGAATTATATATATATATATATATATAGATATAGATATAGATAGATAGATATAGATATAGATATACACACACACACACACACACACACACACATATATATATATATATATATATATATATATATATATATATATTAGGGATTTTTAATGTATTTTAATGTATTGCCTGTTGTGTTATGATGTTATAAGTGCCGGAATGACACAGTTACAGTTGTTATTTCAGCTACGCTACAATTTATCATTATACAAAAATCCATTGCTTACATTAAATGGGTAAACTGGTTCATCTGGTGTCTTGCCCAGCACTACTATCATACATGGAATATACCAAATGCATAAAAAGGCTTATTGAATACCATTTAAGTGTAACTTTACCCCATTGCGGGTCTCCATCCACTGCATGATGTCCCACAATGTTGTAAAGAGACTGAAAGGACAGTGAAGAGGAGGGGGAGGGGCTTAATGAGCAGGTGGTGACGTGAGACAGAAGTAGTTCAGGGACATCAGGACAGAGAACCACAAGACACCTATACAGAACCAAACTGGGTTTAAATGGGTTAGGCTGATCATCTCTGGTTAGAGGGTATTAGTGTCAATTTGTTTTTGTTTTTGTTTTTTTTTGACAAATTTCATGATGTGGCATGGCAGGAAGCAAAGTGTGGAACCATTTTTACCTGTAAAATACTGATTATTTTTTGTGTTGTCACTGTGGTAAACATGTTTTGCTGTTTAGTATCTAAAGAACGAGCCATCTCGTTTCCATTTGAGCGGAGATTAAGTAAATATATAACAGCAGGAAAAAATGGAAAGTGGGGGAGGGGGGACAGGAGAATGGTGAGGTCCAGGGTCAGAGGCCCAGTGGGGTTCAAGGGGGGTGAAGCGAAATTAACATTATAAATCCTTCAAATCATATAAAACTGTATTTTTTTTACTATCATATAATGGTCTAATGTATACAGTTGAACCTCACTTATGCGATCGCTTTTGGAACCAAAGTAAAGTGTTGACTTTTAAAAGGTTGGGCTCAGTTATAGCTTTGAATCCCATTACATTCCAAATAATTTAAAATTAGAAGCAACAGGATTCAGTAGATGTATAGGCTTATGTTTGACAGCTGTGTGTGATTCACTCAATCACTGGCTGTGTTCCACGGCAACTCCAAGATGTTTAATATTCAGTCCCTGTAATTCTATAGTTCCCACTGTGTATTAATACATTCCATACCTTCTGTGGCTGCCCGTTTGTTTTTCATGCAGACCCAAATGCTGCTTTTTAGATTTATCATATAGACTCTCATCATAAATGGTGCATGCACGGTAGACCCCCCCCTCCAATACAAAAGACAGTCGAGCCTTAGGGTGTATAAATTTGCACCTGGCCGTACATGTGGATGGATAGCTGAGTAGGTAATGCTACAGTCTATTATGTGGAAGTCTGGGGTTAGAATCCCGGCAAGAGCACTTATGTTATTTACACCATTTTACATGTACAGACAAGGGGGGGTGCGGCGCTGAGGACACCAGTAGGTAAATCTGCCATATTAACATTAAGAACAATACAGAAGACAGTGTGCATGATTCAAAGAACCTGGAAAAAAACAGGAACCAACCAGTAAATGAAGAGCAGATCCTTTTAGATTGATCCACTTTTGACGGCTGTACTGAAGGCCTTGCTCAGGTTCTTGCAAACACAACATCAACATCATTTTTAGATCTAATTAACGACGGTTGTCTTAACTATTTTCCCAAAGCAGTGTCAGAGTTGGATCCAGTGTCTTGTCTTGCATTGGATTAAAGTAGTGTCAGTGCAGGATTCTTTTCTTCCTTTCTGTGGCACTAAATTGTCCTTAGCCGCTGTCACGTCGGATTGGGTGCTTTGGTCGGCACAAAAGACCAAGAATGCACTGAAACACAAACACACACAAATTGGCACAGAGGAATGTGATGGGTGTGTTGGGGACAGGAAGCTGTCGCCTCTGACGGTTCTGCCTCATTGTTCTGCAATCACGCTACAGCTATTTCAGGACTCTGTGTGATCACTTCATGGTCCTGTCACAGCACTCTGCTTTTGCACAGACTTCCACTTGATTCAGTAAGACCCTAATTTTCAGGTTTGCGTTTTTCTGCTGTAATTTGGAGTTGTTAGGTCCTTCCTAAGTTTTGATACATGATAATTCAGTAATGCAACCTGCCACTACCCCGGTCATGACCGTGCCTCGTCTGGAAAAAGACGAATATCAGCAGTATTTTGTTTTCGCTGAGAAAAGTCGGAAGCATGAAAAGCTCTTCCTGTTCAAGCCCACAAACATTCTCGTTTTTATAGGAAACACTTGTGAATGTGCGCCCACTCCTGCCTCCCATTCCTTCGTGTTTAGGATGAAGTAGCACCAAAACAAAGTCGAAGGTTTTGTACATGTACAAACCTCTTAAGAACACAGCACCTGTGCATTTACCAGCATCACTGGCTCACAGTGTATTGATGTCAGTGCCTGGGTCTGTTTTCACTGGGTTGTGTGTATATTTAGTCACAAAGTCTCACCATTTATAAATAACCTGCAGACTTGAAGCTGCTGCTGGAGCAACTTACTTTAGATGCAGACGGAGAGAAGACTTCAGTTATTGTATTATAGCAGAAAATATGCCGTGACTGAGCAGTGCGATCTTATCTCTTAATGAATTTTATTATTCATACATATATTGTTCACTTTTTGCAGTTTGTTTTGTCTTAAATGTCTCATCTTTTATGTCATTTTCCATATTGCTTTTTGTCTCATTGCATCTTTTTAGTCATTTTTGTCTTGTTGTGTCCCTATATTTTTTTCACAATATTTAAAACTGCAAATAACCACGAGGCTCTTCTGTTTTCACCCAGGACCAAATATCACCCTTTACTTGACGTATTCAGTTAGGTAATAGTTATAGTAGTATTTACACTGTGCTGAGTCTCCTTTTATTGTTTTGCTTCAGAGACATTTCCCATCACATGAGAGAACATAATACCATTAGGGTGGCAACAAATGATTATTTTGATGCCTGATCTTTTATTCTCTTGATTAATTGATCAGTTGTTTCCTCTAAAAAAATAATTATGAAATAATAATAATGCTTTGGTTTTAATAAAGCCCAAGACGATTGCATGATGTTTTTCACTGTATAACCGTTTACAACCTTTTGAGGAAAAATACAGACAACACACTTAAGACCATTTTTAGTTTTTGCTTAAACAATTACCGATTAGTGCATGTGGATTGGATGCATCCTCACCAGCCGAGATAGCTGCTGATTAATTTAACCCTTTAATACCTTGAAAAATTTTTGTGGTGATTTCCAAATATTTTTTCCCATTTCACCCTTTCTAAGTTTATCATCCTCTGCAATTTTTTTTTTCAGTGAAAATCTGGTATTTTCTGGATAAACTGAATACAAAGCGACTTTTTCAGATTTCATGTACAGTGTGTAAGAAGTACAAGAATGTCATTAATTCTAATAGGAAGGCACCCTCAAAGCCCTAAATACCCACCAGCGACCAAAAGCATCTAATGATTTAAAACGTTCAATGACTTTTGATCCACTAATCTGATCAATACATGTAAATAATTCAGGTAAAATGCTGTTTCTCAGCTTTTCATCAGTGTCAGGTGACATGCATTTGGATGTTCAGAAGGTCCACAGTGAACATAGAAACACTGTCATCGTATGTTTTTATGTTCAGTCAGTGATATATTTTGCTGAAAACATCTGTTTTGCTTCAGTCTTTTCTGTTTTGTTCGAGTTACGATCAAGTTACTTTGAGCTTTCTGTGATCATCTACATTGTCAGTAATGTAAATATAGAAAAATACCTGCTTTACACCAAAAAATGAAAATTGCAGAGGATAATATTCTAACAAATGGTGATAAATCACCAAAGAAAGGTTAAAGTTGAGAAAAATGTATTTGGAAGGTGCCAGAAAAAAGTTCTAGGTCTTTAATAAAAATTGTAACAATAAGCCAAAAGTTGCGCTTGTGGGGGTGTCACTGTTCATTATTTGTCAGAAAATTAACATTATGTTAAATAAAAATGAAGTGCCGCCAGAGGAAGAGACAGTTTCAGTGGCATCATGAGGTTGCAGGAAGCATTAACTCATAAAGACCCAGTACTACTTTTGCGGCAGTTCTCACATTTCACCTTTCTTATGTGATTTTTCACCATTTTTTATAATATTATCCTTTGTATTTTGTATTTTTTCAATATAAATCATGTATTTTTCCCCATTTTTAATTCACTGATCCCACAGATTCAAAAGAAAATCCAATGGTTATTATATCACAAAAGAGAAAAAATTAGGGAAAAGTTACTTTTTTAACATAGTATATCATTAATTGAACATAAAACAAGTATCTTCATCCACTGTCATTGATCCAACTCCATGGGTTTTACTGGTGAATTAGTGTTGCAGAAGATGATGGTGTTTTCCATGTTCACTACAGAGCCTCTGAACGTCCAAATGGGTCATATCTGATAACCATGAAAAGATGACAAATTGTATTTTACACCAATTATTTACATGTATTGATAGGATTAGTGGATCAACAGGTTTTAAACATTTTAGATGGCTACATGAGTTTGGTTGTCGGCGGCAGTTTGGATCTTTATGGATTAATGTTAATTTTACAATTTAGGTGTGTTGTGTTTTTTCTCTTTCCATAAGTCGTATAAAGCAAATACTGGATTATGTGAATTGATCTGGTAAATTTCCCAGCCCTGCTTTGCACTGTTGCAGCTCACCTACGACATCACAGCTCATTGTCTCACACAGCAAAATGAAACCCAGCTCAAATGACCACACACTCACCCACTGAGCCAGAGACGTCGGAGCCATGGGGCAGTGATGAGTCAGTGCTGCCGTCCGGTCTACACACTCTATCACTTCTACTCTCCATCTCCACAGTATGTGAAAGTATTTCTGTGTGGAGGGCCGACCCTACCTGTGAGTGTATAGATCCGTCCTTTGGTGGAGCCCCATTTCCACCAACCAGCTCCTCCCTCTGAAACTAAACATAACATTTTCTCCAAACCAGATGTGTAGAAATGTTTCACAGTGTCACAAGGTTAAATAGTGGTAAAACATGCAGATAAACTGGACAATGAGCGATGACATGCTCTGTATGAGCTCCCATGAGGTCTGATTGTCTTCTCAGTGTTGTCACTTCCTTCCGTCTCTCAGAGCTGCAGTGCAATTTAATTTAAAGACTGTTGCAGTGTAATTGCATTAGCAGTATTTAACTGTGTGTTATGTCATCTTAATGTGGAACAGAAAGAGATTTCCTGTGCTGGAGTACATGTTACTCCGAGAAAAAATATACCATTTCTTCAGTACTCTTTAAAAAATCTAAGTATGGATCCTCTCTGTCGTAGCAAACGTTGTATGTTATACAGTTGAGGTTAAATGTGTTAATCAAGTCAGTCATTTAAGCTCCTGTTAAATGTTTAGAAAAATTCATTCTAGGTATTCAAGACTTAATAAAACTCATAATGAGCCCCCAAAAAAAAAAGGATTTGTGGGGGTGTCAGTGTTTGTTAGAAAATTAGAATAAAGTTCTTAAAATAAAAATAACCACCACTGGAGGAAGATTAAACTAAGGATCTTTGAGCAGGACGACGATCCTAAACCCTGATACAACATGACCAAATGCTTAAGGCTGTTTTTCAGAGATAGGTTTAAGAACGACACAGTAAATGTTTTGGAGTGATTTCACAAAATACTGATCCAACAGAAATCTTGTGAAAGGCAGGTTTGTGTGAAAAGAGCCTACAAACCTGACACAGTTACACAAACAGCTGACATTCCTGCAAAGATTTAGGAAGGTTAACCAAGGGACTGAACCAAGTTACATCATTTAATTAGTTCATTCATTTGTCCAAATAAGACACAAAAAAGACATTATTCTTAAATGACATGCATTGAACTGGATTTATCTACTGTTAACGAAGCACAATTAGTTGAATCACAATGTCAGTGTTGGGATTTTATATTCGTATCTATCTATCGATCGATCGATCGATCGATCGCTCAATCGATCTATCTATCTATCTATCTATCTATCTATCTATCTATCTATCTATCTATCTATAACTATTATCTTTTTCGTACTAGTTTATACTTATATATTTGAGTTGAATAAATACTGAAATGATCAGTAATCTGCAGTATTCTTGACAAACCCAAATAGACCTTTTTTGCCAAGTGGTGCACTCTGAACCATGAGCTAATTTTCATTTGCAGTTACTAGGCAGTTGGGCTGCGCAATTAATCAAATCACAATCATAGTTACAACATTATATAATCCCTAAAGACTACAATTTAATGGTCCAGATTTAGGAGGATTTAGGATCATCTAATTGCAGAAATGGGGAATAAAATAAACACAACCCCTGCATTCACTAGTCCATGTATTTTCCCTAAAGACCAAGTCACAACAATTGCAATTGCACGATACTAAAAAGAAGGATTCATTGCTATTAAATAGTAACAAAACATACAGTGTGTCAACTTTTTTCTTGATGTCCAATCAACAGCCACCGGAGGCACCAATAAAATGGAAAAGTGGTACTTGTTCCTCAAGTAGCTTACTGGAAAAATGCTGAATGGTTTTCTAGTTCTGATCTGGAAACAAACATAGAATAGAATAGAATATAATAGAATAGAATAGAATAGAATGTGTTCATTGTCACTGTAACAAGTACAAGTGCCATCCAATCTGTACATCATATATAAAATTAATATAAAACTCACAAATAAAAGCAGCTAAAAATATGCAGGTATAAAACAAGCAGAAACCCAACACTCACACACAAGCATACATTCTGTTATTGCTCTGATCTCTTATGAAACATATTGCACATAAAATGTGTTTTTCAGTATTGAGTGTGGTGACTGCAGTTGGATACAAACTGTTTTTGATTCTGTTTGACCTTGTCCTAATTGTTCTGTAACATCTGCCTGGCATCTTAATAATATTGACAACACTTCATATTATAAGTATATTACTATATTACATTTATATCATAAGCACTTCATATTATCAAAAGGAAGACTTTAGGGCAGCTGAACTAACAGAGCGAATATACACTGAATTATTTGAGTTGGTTTCAGTGTCAGCTCTGTACATTTCTAACCTAAACCTGGGACTACTCGTCCAGTAAGTAAACTTTGAGGTTGTGTAACGTCGCAGCTCCCTCTCTCGCTTAACTGAAAGGCGTTTTGTCCTGAGCGGTGACTGGTGCGAGGTTTGGGTGCATAGCTAATGTGGAACGTTTAGCTGTAAAACGCCTCCTTGTAGAGGTCAGGGGTCGTCTCACTCAGTTCATGTGAAACGGCAAACACAGAGGAAAGCAGGAGGAGGAGAGGGGGCGGTGTTAAAGAGAGTGAGGGGTGATGGGAAAATGGAGAGCTGAGGTTTCGTTAAAGGTCAGGTATTAATAGCTCAGGCTTATCGGTTAACCTTGAATGCAGAACTGAATGCCAAATATAAATTAAATGAAATTGTAGCTGCTAGAACGGATGCCATGGGTCATGTATTACTGAGATACTGTTGGTCGTGTAGGTTCTAATTAGTTTAGCTTCTCTGTGTGGCCACATCAATCACACCAGTTAGAGAAAGTAAAGTGGGTTTTACCATCACAACAATAACTAAAGATGGCCAAAATACTGGATTCAGCAAAAACGTATTCATTACCTCCGCCAAGGAGGTTATGTTTTTGCCAGGGTTTGTTTGTTTGTTTGTTTGTTTGTTTGTTTGTCTGTCCGTTAGTGTGCAACATAACTCAAAAAGTTATGGACAGATTTTGATGAAATTTTCAGGGTTTGTTGGAAATGGGATAAGGAAGAAATGATTAAATTTTGGTGGTGATCGGGGGTGGGGGGGGCCCACGAGGGGGGGGGGGGGGTGCAGACCAGAAAATTTCATCAAAATCTGTCCATAACTTTTTGAGTTATGTTGCACACTAACGGACAGACAAACAGACAGACAGACAAACCCTGGCAAAAACATAACCTCCTTGGCATGGGGGGGCCCACGGGGGGGCCACTGATCAGCCTTGGCAGAGGTCTGCGCTCTCCAAGTGCTTCTAGTTTATTTTGATTTCTGATTCAGGCCAAATACCACATTTACGTGTAGGTGAAAGATATTCTACTTCCAAAACATTACACATAAAACTGACCCCCAATCTGGAAAAGCAATTTTTTATTTAACGTTGGCAAAAAGTGCCAGTAACTTCTTTATTTAGTGTAGAGGTGAATAGGAAACTGATTTATTAAAAAGTCAGCCGCATATTAATTGATGACTTTGAAGATTAGTTTCAATCAGGCAGTCTTTTTTTTTTTTAAATCTCATTTGAAGTAGAAAAGATAGAAAAAGATGAACTGCGATGAACTGGCGAAATGTCCAGGGTGTACCCCGCCTTCGCCCGTAAGTAGCTGGGATAGGCTCCAAGCGACCCCCGTGACCCTAGTGAGGATAAAGTGGGTTCATATAATGAATGAATGAATGAATGAATGAATGAAGACAGAAAAAGAAAACTTGCAAAGAAGTATCGGGAACAAAATGGTGCTTCTATTAAGAGAAAAATACAGTGTCATAATTGAGTGGAAGCCATGGAACATCATCATTTACTCTGATTTCTTCTCCTTCTTCTTCTTTTTATAATTATCATTATTAGTATTATTATTATTACTATTAGAGGAAACTAGAATTAAGACAAAAATGTAAATATTCTTCATTTAAGAAGTTGTGGAAGTGGTTTCCCTCTTAACCCATAAAGACCCAAACAGCCACTGGCGACCAAAAGCATCTACTGATCTAAAATGTTTAATACCTGTTGATCCACTAATCCTGTCAATACATGTAAATAATTGATGGAAAATGCAGTTTGTCATCTTTTCATGATCAGATATGACCCATTTGGACGTTCAGAGGCTCCATAGTGAACATGGAAACAGTCATCTTCTATAATACTGGTTCACCAGTAAAACCAATGGAGTTGGATCAATGACAGTGGATGGACACACTTATTTTTATGTTCACTTAGTGATATCTTTGCTGAAAAAGTCACTTTTTCTTCACTTTTCTCTGTTTCTGATATAATAACCCTCAACTTTAATCTGAGCTTTGATAAACATCTACATGATCAGTGAATTAATGGAGTAATATTTTGCTTTTTTAAATGGAAATGGCATCTTAAAACATTTCCCTGTGGTCTACATAAACTGTAAATGCTATACTTGGGTCTGAATTCTTCATTAATTCAACTCCACAGGTCCATCTTCAACCCTATTTCTGACTAAGGACACCAGAAAGGTGGTTTTGAGCACTGGCCCTTTAAATGCAAATGAGCCACTTCACACCCCACCCCCTCCAGGTTGCTGACAGTGCTTTCTGTCCCGTTCAGCCACTTGTGTTCATTAATACAACCAACAACTGAACATTTTAGGTTATCGACTTGAAGTTTGGACATTCAGTTTTTACTACAGCCACTGCTGCTGATAAACAGTTGTGGGGTACTTGGAGAAATGTCGTGACCTAACTAGTTATAAAACATAACAAATTAAGAAGGAATTGAAACGGGTTGTAGAAATCCACTTGATTTTTGCCGGAATGAATATGAAGATAGCTTTGCAGCACCTGGAGGGCTCAAATTCTAACTTTTTGAACGATTAGGGTCCAAATACACAAATAAAAGTACCAAAGACTAATAAAAGTGGGTTTAGCTAAATATAACCCCTTTAAATATAGGAAAATATCTAATTTACAAAAGAAAAAAAATGCAAACTGAAGAGGATAATATTGCAATCAATGGTGATAAATCACTTAAGAAAGATTAAATATAGAGAAAAATCCATTTAGGAACTGCCACAAAAGTAGCACTGGGTCTTTATGAGTTAAAAGAATGAAAACAACCTTGTTCTTCTGGGATATTTTAGTTTGTTTTTGTGTAAATCTTCATATTACCTGAAAAAATCTTCCCAAGAAAAACACAGAATGTATTATCCTACAATTAGATGATTTTTATGATGGAAACAAGGCTTTTTCAGTGTTTTTGCTGTGTAATTAGTGTTTTATTTTGACAGCAGGCTGCTGAGTGTACATTTTCTGGACAGCTGGGTGGAAACATGGCTGCAGAGGAAGGCGACCAGTGCAGCCGGACTCCAGCTGCAGAATGAGGCGTGTGGTAATACAGCGGATTAGGGAAGGCATTCTGTCACCAGTAAATCCCCCCCCCACCCCCCGACCACATTCTCTGTTTTAATCCTGCTGCTGGATCAAGGACACTTACCTCCACAGACTTTCACGTGCATCAGTGTGCATGTACGTTTTTGATTAGTTTTCTGAAGACAGGAAAGGCCAGAGTGTGTGTGAACTGGGTTTTCATTATTGAGTGTGTTGAGTTTTTGGAGTGTTTACTGAGAAACAGCGACTGAAGTGTGTGTGAGTGTGCTCTAATTCATTACTTGTAGGCATTCATTAGATTTAGGGGGACTGTGTGTGAGTTATTGAAGCACAAGTGACTCTAAACTCCCCCGGCTCAGCACTTAGCTCTGACCTGAGCTATTTATACAACCCTGTCCAGATGTGTAGCTGTGAATGTGTGTTGTTGTACACACATCACTGTTGGTTTGACTGTATAAGAAGCAGGATACATTTAGTCAGGTTTCAAGCGTAAAATATGTTTTTTAATAAAGTGAATTTGTTTCTTATGTTTTGCTGTGTAGTCACAGGGCAATTCATCACAGGATCACACATTAAAGCTTTCTTGCTGTTTTTGTAGCATTTTTCTCAATAGAGCTCCCCCTACAGTTTGGAAGTACATATTCACTGTGGTGAAACCCACACCTAACCCCCCCCCCCAACCATGTTGGTTTGTTTTCCACAAAATCGGTTTCCCTTTTACATTACAGAGCAGTCTAATGTAAAAGTCTGATGGAAATGACACTACCAAATGTTCTGGTCATGGAATGACCAGTTTTTGGGGCGTTTTACAAGACTTTGAGATAGAAGAAAGTCACTAATGTTGAGCGAGGCACTTAAGTGTCCAGGCCAGTTGTTATGCCAGTCACTATTCAGGTGAAACTAATTAGACATGGGTCATATAATGAACTATATACATGTGACAAAAACTAGATTTAACTAACAAAATTCTGTGGCTAGTAATAAAAATGCACTCCTGAGGCAGAGACAAAGGACGAACTAGTAAACTGAACAAACAAACACCTACGTGACACAAACAAGCAGGATTACTAGTGAGTTGCCCTGGGCCAGTTAATACACAGTAATAACGTGTCCTACCATAACTATGCAGACGACACTCAGGTTTACATCTCGCTGACAGCAGGTGAACATGGGCCTGTGGACTCATTCTGTGACTGCCTCCAACAGATCACTGTGTGGATGCAAAACAACTTTCTCCAGCTAAATTCAGACAAGACTGAAGTCGTTGTCTTTGGCCCACAAAAACCCAGAGAAAGTGTCAGCAGTCATCTGGAAACTGTTACTCTAAAAGCTAAAAACCAGGTTAGAAATCTAGGCGTAATAATGGACTCAGACCTAAGCTTTAACAGCCACATTAAATCAATTCCATCATCAGCCTTTTACCATCTCCAAAACATTGCCAGAATCAAAGGTTTACTGTCTAAACCAGATTTAGAGAGACGTATCCATGCATTTATCTCTAGCAGGTTAGACTACAGTAACGGCCTTCTCACTGGACTCTCAAAACGAGCTGTAAGACAGCTGCAGTACATCCAGAACGCTGCTGCTGGAGTCCTGACTAGAACCAGGAAGTACGACCATATTAGTCCTGTGCTCAGATCTCTGCACTGGCTTTCTGTCGCTCAGAATAGACTTTAAAACAGCTCTGCTCGTTTATAAGTCTCTCCATGGTCTAGCACCAAAGTACATCTCTGACATGTTGGTCCCATATGAACCATCTCGGACCCTGAGAACCTCAGGGACTGGTCTTTTGCTGGTGCCCAGAGTCAGGACTAAACAGGGTGAAGCTGCGTTTCAGTTCTATGTGTTTCAGTTCTATGTGTTTCAGTTCTATGCAGCTAAACTCTGGAACAGTCTTCCTGATGATGTGAGACAGACCTCTACTGTGACAATGTTTAAGTCCAGGCTGAAAACAGCTGTTCAACTGTGCATAGAACAACTGAAAGGGTTCTGTCTGCACTCTGACCTTTTACTTTGTTTTAATTGATTATTATTTATGTTTTATTGATTATGTTTTAATTATAATTGTGCATTTTTAACCTGCCTCTTTTCCATTTATGTAAAGCACTGTGAATTGCCCTGTGTATGAATTGTGCTATACAAATAAATCTGCCTTGTTTTGCCTAGTGAGTATGCGAACATCTGCGCTAGCTAGCGAGCATCCAGGCATTATTCATAAAATGAGTTCATAAATGAGTAAACACTGTTACAACCCACAGCAATCATCAAGAGCACAAATCGACTGAAATACATAGTGTATAGAGAATTTATCTGAGCCATACTTACAAGTACAACAGCAACAACGCATTCTCCCCCTAACAAGCCATTTAACCACCACAGTTACTTTGAACCTGTTTAATTAAGGTAAAAAATCTTGCATAGCTGTGCTTTAATAATAGATACTGTATGAATACATTGTACCCTAACACACATTAGGGCAGATCAAATGAATGCCCTGCATGTACTACTTGTGTAAAAACTTAAAGGTTGGTGGAAAAAAATGAAGATTCATATCATTTAGTGAATGAAAGTATTCTCACTCAGAAGGCAAAAGATCAAATTTGGATTAATTAAAAGATGCATAAAGACAAAATGTATAACACATAACAAGACAAAAATGGTGTAAAAGACACAAAACAAACACGACAACAAAATTATATCAGTATGCAAAAGTTTAATATTGTTTCGGCCTTTCGTCCATATGACACCAGCGTTGTTTGTGCCGAAATGTTTTTTTTGTTTTGGAGAACAGGTCCCAGAGCAGAAAAATCTCTCAACACCGTCCTCATGTTGCCATATGGATAGGCAAAACACCACTTTTAGGAAACAATGGTGCCATAGTACCACGTGACCAGAAGAAGAAAACCCCAGATGTAACCTCATGTGCATGCTCACTGCATTCTTCAGTTATTTTAGTGTATCCTGTGGATCTGTCTGTGTTTGCGTACAGCGCCACATATAGGTGTGGCATATGTATTACACCATTTTTAATCGTTTTCCCATTTCCACCAGGACGCAGATATTTCTTGAAACAATACGTGTATGGACGTGAAATTTTTAGAATCCACACAAGAAAAATACCATAGGCATTGTTGTCTGGACGTAGCCAAAAATTACTTAGAAAAAGCAACATGACTAAAACGGAAGACACAACGAGAGGCAGATACACACCATGAGGAAAACAAAGTAACTGAAAATATTTAAAATAATGTAAAATATTGAGAATGTCACCTTTGTTATTATAGTTATACCAGACTGACATTTTAGTCATTGTTCACTTTCTCTCTGAAATGATTGAAAACAGAAAAAAAAAACTCTAAAAAAGAATGAATGGAAATAAATTATAAGTTAATGTTCATATTTTAACCATCCTATTGTTTCCTCTCCTCCATGTTTGTCAGTGAGAGCTTCAAGCAGATGTCCTGCATCTGTGTGGATGGATGTGAAGTGACCAAATGATGAAGGGCATACTTTAAAGAGTGTGATTTGCACTATGATAAGAATGATATGTCATCATACACAGTCACTGGTTGTTAGTTCCCTGCTGCTGATGATGATAGAGGGCTGCTGCAGACAGTAAATACCTATTTGGGCAACTGTGCATGAGTTTATACCATGTACCCAATTATTATGTAAGTGAGTATTTAGACCATATGATAATTTTTATGTATATTTTCCAACTCCAAACTATATAAATTCAATTTATTATTGGAATAAATCATTCTCAGGTGGTGTATGTCAGTATAATAAGAGGGTGTGGCCCAAAATGATTACCACCCTATATTAATATGTACAGGCTTTATCATTAGAGATGTAACTAATGATGAAAAGTCAAAAGTGGTAAAATATAATTCAGATAGATGAAACATTCCTGAAATAGCTAAACTATAAAAACATGACCAGATTATTACATGTTTTGTTGTAAATAGTGAACAGAATTAGAAAAAAATTGAAAAGATGCCAATTTACTGCAAAAGTTTAAAGGAGAATCACGCAGGAAGTTCCCAGGAATCCATTGTCCTCCAGTACCGCTTTATTCTACAACTAAAACCTACCTGGAGTGTCCAGAAGTATGAGATGTTCAATGTTCAGCTACATGTTCAAGGACAGAAAGGCTGAACTCTGACCTCCACTGAACAAAACATATAATCTGAAACATCAAGACAGGGCCAAGACATGTGAAGACATATTGTTCAAAGGTTTTATGGACTGATCAGATCAGAGAAACTCTTGATGGACCAGTTAAATGGGCCCAAGGCTGCATCAGTATCACAAGAGCTCCACTTCAACTCAGGTGCCATCAAGGTGACGGTGGGGCGCTGCTATGGGTGGTATTATTAAAGAAGAGCTAATTGGATCTTTTTGGGTCCACCTAGGTCAAGATGTACTCAGAAACAACTCCCAAACCTACTGTCAGTTTTTAGAAGACACTTTCTTCATAAGCAGTGATACAGGAAAAAGTCTGTGTTTTTCAAGAAGAGCACAATTTTTATGAGCAACATTACTCCATCACATACTCCATGGCATGGCTTAACCAGTAAAGATGAAATAATAATGACATGGCACCTTCTTCACCCCATGTAAACACTATTGGTTACAGTTTTTTTATGTCAAAAATCTGTATTTTTTAAATTTTGAGTTGTATTATTCTCACAGATGAAAACAAAGAAGTGAGATGGGGATTGTTTGTCATTTAATTGCATAATTCTGTACACTAATAGTTGCCCAATAATAGTGTCTGCATAGATATTGTTCTAGGAAAGCCAAAACTTCACTTTTACTTTCTTAAATATTCAGGTTTATTACCTCCGCCAAGGAGGTTATGTTTTTGCCAGGGTTTGTTTGTTTGTTTGTTTGTTTGTTTGTTTGTTTGTTTGTTTGTTTGTTTGTTTGTTTGTTTGTTTGTTTGTTTGTCTGTCCGTTAGTGTGCAACATAACTCAAAAAGTTATGGACAGATTTGGATGAAATTTTCTGGTCTGCACCCCCTCCCCGTGGGCCCCCCCACCCCTGATCACCACCAAAATTTAATCATTTCTTCCTTATCCCATTTCCAACAAACCCTGAAAATTTCATCAAAATCTGTACATAACTTTTTGAGTTATGTTGCACACTAATGGACAGACAAACAGACAGACAAACAAACAAACAAACCCTGGCAAAAACATAACCTCCTTGGCGTGGGGGGACCCACGGGGGGGGGGCCACTGATCAGCCTTGGTGGAGGTCTGTGCTCTCCGAGTGCTTCTAGTTATAAATGAGAACTGGTTCTCAACTGACCTACCTGGTTAAATAAAGGTTAAATAAATTAAATAAATACATAAAACCTGTGAAGGTGATCATCACTTGCTCTGAACCAGTGGGAAAAAATCAAGAAATCCCAAAATTAAGACAGCTTCTAGAGAAAATCTATGTTTTGCAAAAATACTGGGATGGATTGAATTAAAAGCTACACAAAAAAAGTCTTGGCATGACTCAAGGAGAGACCTGTATGAATCACGGACAGTCAGTACTATTCCTTACTTTGTCTGAATTTTACTTTGTATATATGGTATTCATCTCCTACAGTGTAGGTTATCAGTCACTGCAGCTTTCACACGGTGCGACAGACTGTTATTTCCTGCTTTCCAGTTCCTGTGAGGAAGAGTTTCCACTGTGTTTTGTGTAGTCTCTGTGGAACAAGAAGTGACAAGTGTGGAAATGTTGTGACATAAAGATTTGGAGATCTGTGTTCATATGTGATCCAATTCAGGATTTAGCCAATTTTAGACTTTTGTGTGGCAAAGTTCATCTTTAAAGTCAAGGTATTATGAAAATAACAAGATAGCAATTAGTGATTTTTATTTTAACCTGGAAATACAGAACACACAAATAAAATCTATTTTTACAGGAGAAATGTGCTCTTATGTGTGCAGGATGTAGACAGGTGTTTGACTCTAGAACGTCTGTCTTTATTACACACAGTTTCTCTTTCTTTTCTTTCTTTTGTTTTCGTTTGTACACCTCTCTCCCCTTCTTGGTCTCTATCATCTCTGTGTTGCATGGAGCTTATTTTCAACCCCCCATGGATGGTGTTCATTCAATATGTGTCCAAATGGCAAGAACGACAGGGAGACGGACAGGGAAAGGAAAGACTGGGGGTAGGGACAGAGCAGCGGTCAATCAGTAGGACTGACGTGACCAGTGTGGAAGCTGTGACCGGTCACCATGGCAACAAAGCATGTGTGCATGGAAGAGAGAGCGAGAGACATGGGGTAATTGAGACAAAGAAAACAGAGGAAGAAAATGAAATGGAGAGGAAGAGTGTGTGTGATGTTTGTAAGAACATTTGAACTAGTCCACACCTTCAGATGGCTGCTCAGTGTTGGCTTTTGGGGTAAAGGCCAAGGTTACCCACTCAGTTGTGATGGTTAAAGTTGGGATGAGAGCCCACAGAATGCATTATATCAGTGAGCATCCCACCACAATGTTTTGTCTAATGCTGTTAAAAAACAAACAAACAAAAAGCTAAAATCAACACTGACATTAAAGGTGGGGTCCGAGATGTTTTCCTGGGGCATTTTTTACTATATTGCTTAAAATCCCCTTCACACCGATTGCAACTAATTAATTAAATGCTCAAACACAAAAATTCAGTCACCTGTGGAATGGACAGGACTAAAAAAACACCATCCAATCATTTTGAGCACCCGCTGGGAATGATTGAATGGTGATATGTCTATCAAACTCAAATGCCATTTGCCCCCCCCCCCCGCATATACCCCTCTTTGAGCGTGAATCATGCGTTCTCAGAAACTTGTAGTGCTTGTACAGGAAATGAAGCCAGAGCCAGAGCTTGGCTATATTAGTTATAGTAGGATGGAAAGTCCACCGGCAAACTGTTTGTCACTAACATAAATCACAAGGAAATGTAACGTTCACATTGGTATGAACTGGGGCTGTTCTTTAAGAGCGGAGGTGTTGGAGGAGACTGAATGAGGTATGCATGGATCCGCGAGCCGAGAGCTGGGGCCGGTGCTGTAGCCGGCGTTGGAGCCGGAGCCTCAGCCTCAGCCTCAGCCAGCGTCAGGGCCGTAGCCGGTGTTAAAGCCCGAGGCGGGGCCGTACGGGGACGGAGCCGGAGCCTCAGTCAGCGAATTGTTGCTGTGCAGTGCTCGTGAACCCACGGGAACAAGCATTGCGTGTGCCAGTACTCTGGAGGCGTGGCTTTGGAGGGATGTCTGAAGAAAGGGGTCTGGACTTTTGAATTGAGTATTTTCAAAATGTAGCTTACTCGAACTGTTTTTCTAAGATATCGCACCGCACCTTTAACACCAAATCAGTTTTAAACAAGTGGTGCCAGGCACACCAAACCCCACCCCTCGCACGTATTGTAGCTTATTTTGGCATCGATCCAGCTGATGTCATTATGTCTATGCATGTGCTGATGTCAGTATATCAATTACCTCTATATACAGGGTGGGGAAGCAAAATTTACAATGAACATGTAGTTGTTTTTTCTCAGCAGGCACTACGTCAATTGTTTTGAAACCAAACATATACTGATGTCATAATCATACCTAACACTATTATCCATACCTTTTCAGAAACTTTTGCCCATATGAGTAATCAGGAAAGCAAACGTCAAAGAGTGTGTGATTTGCTGAATGCACTCGTCACACCAAAGGAGATTTCCAAAATAGTTGGAGTGTCCATAAAGACTGTTTATAATGGAAAGAAGAGAATGACTATGAGCAAAACTATTACCAGAAAGTCTGGAAGATACTATTAAAGAAGAATGGGAGAAGTTGTCACCTGAATATTTGAGGAACACTTGCGCAAGTTTCAGGAAGCGTGTGAAGGCAGTTATGTCATTATTATGTCAGTTTTCTTGTGGCAAATAAATTCTCCTGACTTTCAATAAACTAATTGGTCATACACTGTCTTTCAATCCTTGCCTCAAAATATTGTAAATTTTGCTTCCCCACCCTGTATGTGCCAAGTTTGATGTAAATTGAAACAAAATTGATGTTGTCATAGACGTGAAATTTCGCCCATTATAAGTAAATGGGAAACAAAAAAGATTTTAAAAATTCCTTCAAAATTTTAACTTTGACCTACTTTTCCCAAAATGTAATGACATCTATTCTGGGTCACTGGCAATCTATAAACCCAAACTGGTATGAATTCAGCCAATACTTTTGCTGCTAAAGTGTTAACAAACAAACAAACCGAACCAAAAATAATACCCCTTGCCTCCCCTTTGGGGGGCGGGGTAAAAATTAAGTCACTAGTCACTTTTGCACGGAGATCCAGGAAAAAAGGCGAGATGATGATCCCACCTTTTTTCCGGAATCAAAGGGTCGGTGACGCAAGGCTCATTTTTAAATCCCCCTGGCGCAGGGAGACAGTAGGTGCATACGGAGGCACTAGCATGGACTCTGCGGCCCGGTGCAGCCTGCTTCGGGCTCCAGGTGAAAATGGCCCATAGCCACAGAATCACGCCAGTGCCTCCATATCATCAAAATGCACCTTGAGCAAGCGGTGTTCCTTTTACATAGCATTCTGCAATCATGATCCCACCTTTATCATGGCTCTGTTACTACCTCTAGAGATGTGATGAAGGTGGGACCAAATAATTCCACCATTTCATTTACACAGACGTCATTCCGGAATAAAGGCAAAATATTCCCACAACAGAAGTACTGTATTAAAGGGGCTAATGAAATCAGCATATTCACTGTACAGTGTATGAAATGAGCATTCATATTTATTTATTGTTCTGTTTTCTTCAGATAGAAAAAAAATATGTGCACAGACATAGAAAAACTAAAATAAATGGGTTGTAAAGGTTACTGTTTAGTGTGACCTTTGACCGCATGACGAGAGGCAGGACAAACAATAAGAAACATCTGACGTGTTGAAACCTGATATAAAAAATCTGAAATGAATGCCATAAATCTCTTATATTCTGAAGGAAAAGGGTTAGAGTCCTATTAAGTGCAAACAGAGGTCACACTAAAGTACAACCACTTTGATTTACAGAAGCAGTTTTTTGAAACATTTCTGAAACATTTGTTTTTACTGCTGTACATACGTCCCATACAGTATATTCAGACTGAATTTTAATGCAGAGACTGAGAAATGCATGTGTGATCTTTAGAACATTACCAAACCAACAAACCTAATGTTGGACGAGTACTTTATGATCATTGTTAAAGCCTTTACAAAGGAGGTGAGGCTGTTGTGGAGGGTGGTGTGACACACATTGATCTTTTTTTTACTTTGAGCTTGTAAGAGAAGAAGCATTTCTGTGTATTTTTATTGTGCATTTTCAGTTTGGCATTTGCATGTTCTCCCCCTGTCTGCGGGTTCTGTCAGGGTACATTGGCTTCCTCCTGCTGTCCAATGACATGCACTAATAAGTTAACTGGTCAATGAAATTCACTAATTAAGTGAATGGCTGTTGGTCAGTATATGTCAGCCCTGTAATGAACTGGTGTGTACCCATCCTTCACCCGTTGTTAGTTGGGAAAGGCTCCAGCACCCCTGCGACCCCCTTGAGGATTAAATGGGTCAGAAAAGGAATGAATGAATGAATTACAAAGAATTTGCACGTAGAGTCGCGGAAAAAATTATTAGACCATCAAAAGTCATCAAAAACAGTGGTTATGCAATCAAGTACTTACTGCTGTATGTATCATTTGATTAAAACAGACAGAAAAGAAAACATGGAATGCCTAAAAGTACTGTTTTTGTCAGTACAATGCCATAGATATCGATGTAAGAACTGAAGTGATTTTGGTTATTATCAAGAAAACACGGAAAATGGCTAGATATGAGCTCTGAAATTAAACTCTTATGAGCTATTTTTGTTGTTTTCATAATATTTGTCCAAACAAATCTACCTTTAGTTGTACCAGGCATTAAAATGAACAAGAAATTGAAAAAACAAGGCTGGTCTAATTATTTTTTCCGTGACTGTAAGTGGAAAAGATGTAAATCCATTAAATCTTGTAATATATAATAATTGTAATATGTAAGTATTATAATATAGAAATGCTAAATGCAGATAAGAGCAATAGAAACAACAAACAATTATCACAAGGTGTGGAAATGGAGAAAGAAATGAACATTGACCTTATGTCTATAAATTCTTAAAACAAAGGAGGTAGTGAGAGACTATAATAATACTGATAACCTACTGATTATGAATGCTACTAGATACTAATAACCTTACGTAATACTCAGAACACTTCAGTGCAGCAGTGTCACCAATTAACCAAAAAGATTAAAAACAAAACTGGGAAACAACTGTCAAAAACAACATAATACAGACAAATACAGAATTACATTGGAAACTAGAAGCACTCGGAGAGCGCAGACCTCCGCCAAGGCTGATCAGTGGCCCCCCCTGTGGGCCCCCCCACCCCCGATCACCACCAAAATTTAATCATTTCTTCCTTATCCCATTTACAACAAACCCTGAAAATTTCATCCAAATCTGTCCATAACTTTTTGAGTTATGTTGCACACTAACGGACAGACAGACAAACAAACAAACAGACAAACAGACAAACAAACAAACCCTGGCAAAAACATAACCTCCTTGGCGGAGGTAATAATTAACTTAGATAACTGTGATAAAAGAATTATAAAATTAACATTGAATCGTGAAAGTGGAATAAAAAGCACTACATGAAATATAACATTTAACCAGCAAACTATCAAATCATCATGATGCAGAACCAGCTTTTAATATTTGCAGTAGTAACAGTAGTAGATGGAAATGGCACTGATGATACCACTGCTCTGCACAATGTGGAACAAAAAAATAAGGAAAGAAAAGTTCGCACTGAAATAAAAAAATCCCCATAAAACTGAAAAGTCAAATCCAGGTGGGAGTCATTACTATTCAGTCCTAAGAAGAAAAAGTGTGATTAATTGCTGTTAATTGTGGTACATTTCCAGACTAGATGGACAGCCCAAGTCTTTCCCTTCGTCCCATTCCTCACTGTTTCTCTCTTTCTCCTTTAGGTGGTCAACCCCTCCACTCTCCTCCTCCCTGTGGACCATAGGATCGCCCTCTCATCACCCTCTCCCATCCGGACAGACGAGCAGAAGGATTCCCGGACTGCCTTTTTACCCCTCCCTCCTCTCCTTCCTTTCATCTCCCGCCTTTTCCCTTTTTTCGTAATGGCTCCGTGGATTATTAGCACAGCGCTGCTCTGCCGTTGACACCTAGGAATGTGAATGTGTGAAAATGAACAGATGTAGCGGGGTGTTGAGGATGATAAAACAACGATCAACTACCTGACATACATGACTGATCTAAAGGGAAGAACCTAGCGAAGTTCTGAAGTGCCTTGCTCAAGGGAATGTCAGCAGGGCCAAAGAGGAGGCTATTTTTGTTGTAAAGGTGCCTTGGACGGTGCACTTGTGTCATTCATTCATTTGTGTTTTCATCCCTTTCTCCATTTTTCTTCACTCCATCTTCCTCTTTGTCACTTTTCCACTAAAGGACCTTCGTGTCTCTTTCCTCCTCTTCCTCCTCTTCTTCCTCCACCCCCTCCTCCCTCTTTGCTTTCCTTCTCTCCACCCCCCCACCTGACCTCCACCATTCGCCCCTCCCTCACAACGGCAGTCCTCCCCCCCCGCCCCCGTCCCCAGCCATCCTCCCCTTCCACCTCCTCCGCCCCTTCCTCCCCTCACCATCACCATCTTCACCACCACCACCCTCACTCCCACCATCACCATCACCACCACCCACTCTCCTCCTCCTCCTCTCCCCCTCGCTTCTCACCTCCACCCTTCTCCGCCTCCCCTCCTTCAGCACTAACCATGGCGACAGCTGCCACCGCCTCCTCCTCTTCATCCTCCCCATCATCCTCCTCATCAGCCAACGGTAGTGCCCGGGAGCACCTGCTAGCGGTGCGCCGCCGCAACCCACACACCCGACCGTACACTATCGGGCCTGACAACCTTCGCAGTCTGTCAGCTCAGGGCGGAGTCAGCGCCTCCACTTCCTCATCCTCCTCTTCCTCCACCATGCCATCAGGGGTCCAGCAGGAAGGGGCAGGGGTGGGGCTACAACGGGCCAATAGCGACACAGACCTGGTGACATCAGACAGTCGCTCATCACTGACAGCGTCGACGTACCAGCTGACTCTAGGCCATGGCCACCTGGTCATCTTCTGGGATATCAAGGAGGAAGTAGATGCCACCGACTGGATCGGCCTGTATCACATCGGTGAGAAAACTCGTCTCCTTTATGGTCAGGAACCAAAGTTCTAGAAGAAGGGTGGGCAGTTAATTTTCTTCCGGGGCCACATGAGAAACTTTGACAGTTGTTAAGAACTGGACCAGTACACTTTCAGCTCTGCTCAATATATAAGCTGTCTGCTTAAAAACAGTAAAAGAAACAATACAATGATACAATGAAAATGTGGAGCACAGAATACAACCATTTAATGAATATTCACAAAAACATTTTCGAAAATGTGCAAAACCATTTCCACATTAACTTTACAAGAAAAATAATTAATGCATGTATGTTTGTTTGCACATCTCAGTTCCTTTACTTTTTCTTTACCTCTGACTTCAGTGAAAGAATACTTAGAAGTCCATGTCTTGTTAAAAACTCTGCGTTCTGAATCAATCTTTCTTTTTTTGGCTTTAGCTGACATCATGGGCTGAAACTGATCAACAAACCAATCAGTGCATAAGCCTTATGCAAAGTAGAGAAAGTACATTAATTTAGCAGATCCTTCAAAATAAAAGGAGTGCCGTTGTATTGGTAGCATCTATTACAATGATTTATATTTGCATTGATTTTTAATTTACCAATGACCTCATGTGGGCCAGTCAGGGTCAGTTGTTGGGCAGCATGTGGCCCACAGGCCGTACATTGCCCAGGTCTGCTCTAAAACCACAAAAAAACGAGTTCCTAAATGCTATAACTATTCTCACTGCAGACACGTCTCTGACCTGTCTGTTTGGGACCTAGCATTATTATTTTTTAATAACCATATGGTCATACATTTGTTGTATGCATTGCTATTTTATATTTATCATTCATGCTGAATAGAAAAAAGAAGAGTCAAAGAAGAGTCAATAAAATTCAAGTGATACACATCTTTAGCCTCCCTTTGCTGAAGTTTACAATAGATAATATAGTGATAACCTGCATTATGCTTAAAGATGTTATGCAGTTTGTATTTATCGTTTTGTTCTTTTTAAGAAATATAGTGTGGGTTTTTTTCTTGGTTACAGCCTCAGAACTAATCACAGCACAGATATCCAATAAATACTTAAGTGAATCTAAATAGAAGGTTCTAGCACAACTTCACCTACTTCCAAGGTGCATGGAGAAAGAGAAAACCTCTCTACAGGTCAAGCACAAATATTTGTACCCTATAAATTTGTGGTTCAAATGTGGCATTACCCTATCTTTATTTGGCTACTTCCCTGGTGTCTCTGCTAAGATGGTACAATAATTGGCCAGGAGACACCTATTCATATGCACAACCCATCTTTGTAGTTACTTTAGTGGTCGGTCAGTCCGTGAATGTACAGGATGGGTTGTTTCATTGTATTTTTTTCAGGTTTAATGTTTTATTTAAATCCAGTTGGTTATATATTTCCTGATGACCCTGATAAAGACCAGTCAAAATCAATATGTAATAGTAAAGCACCATTTTACTGCTCAGTGACTATTTTTACTTAATACTTGAAATAATTTTTATCTAATATTTTGAGTACATTTTGCTGTTGTTAGTGACATCCTTTGACTTTAAGTAAGGCTATGAATGCACAACCTTTACTTTTAGTGGGTCATTTTCACAATGTGGTGTTCTTGCTTTAACTATAGTAACAGAGCTCACTACACCTTCCACCACTAATTGACTAGTTCATGTTTCCGTCTGTCAGCTTGTATGTCTGTCTGTTCACACTTCCGTCCTCCGGTTCATCCATGTCTATGTTAAAAATCGCTGTAGGGAGATATTGAAGGGGCTGCAACTTGCAACTCATCTCCTCAAGGTTAGAGCATTACATCAGCCGTACTGCCACTACATTAACTGCCTAATGGATTGTGCGTGCGTGTGTGTGTGTGTGTGTGTGTGTGTGTGTGTGTGTGTGTGTGTGTGTGTGAGGGGTTGTGAAAGGAAGGGAGTATCTTACCATGATGAAAAGTGATGCTGACTCAGCATCAGTAGCATTTAAAAGCAGTGTGCGTCTTCTCATATTTCACTTCTCCAATCTGGTGAATGACAGCTGGGATGTGAAGTGCAACCTGTCTGTCCCTGCAGGAGTTTTCTGTAAATATCTGCCAAAAAAAGAAGGAAGGAAAACACATGCAGTCTAAAAATGCGTATGACAAGTAAGTTTATTATCATAAAGCAGAGGTGACCCTGAAAATAGAGTAAATTGGAAAGGTGTACATTTCACTTTAACAGAAGAGATTAAAAGGAAAAGAGGAGCGGCACCTTCCTTTAAGGTCAGGGATGGTCATCTGTGGCCATGATAGCAATACTGGAAATATAGAAATATAGGCTACGGTGGTTTGATTAGGTCAGATCACCTCCTGGGCTCCTGCATGGTGAGGTGTTTCAGGCAGAGAACCTGGGGTGGGTGGGTGGGTGGATGGATGGAATACAATAAAGTTGTAGTAATTGTTAATTTTTTGCCTAATGTTGCTAAAAAACAAACAAACTACTAAGCACTGCAGCTCTAAAGGCGTTTCAGAAAAAGGCTTGTGTCAGACTTGCATTGTGGATAATTAATAAGTGGGTTTGTTTTGACCCTGATCAAACCATATCAATCAAAAAAGTTACCTCTTTACAAAGAAATAGATCAAACTGTGCTTCCTGTTTAGCAACATAAATAAAAGATTCCTTTTTTTCTTTTCAGTAGATAAAGAAATGCACATAATATTACACCCACTTTTGTCAAAGTTTTATACCAGTGTACACCTTGAAGTTAAGACCAGATGAGAATCACATAGAAGATGTGAGAAAGAAAAAAGATCAAACTAGATGAAAATTTAAAGTGAAAATTTTGTGAATGATGCAAACAGGTCAAACCACATACAGTAACAAATAACAAATAAAACAAACAAATAGTTCATGAAAGACAATGACACATGGTTTCATGATTTTTTGCTTCTTGTGCTTTTTTTAATCATATCAATGTAATGTTGTGATAGCTGGGTGAATTCAGACAAGTTTTTAGTTAGCAAAATGATAACACTTTAAACATTTTGTTCTGTAGCTGACAATGTGAATAAATTTGTAATAAAGACAACTGTATAACACAATAATATTTATTGTGGTATAAAATGTGATAAATTTCATTATTGTTATTTTCTCCTACTTGAAACTGTTGCATCCCCACTGTCTAGTTTTGTTGTGCTTTGTCGTGTAGAGGTGTGAAAGAGCAGCTTTCACATGGAGGGAAATACGCACAGTTTTACAAAAGCTGAGGTCATTTCACACCACAGGTGAACGATTATGTGTGTGAAAGAGAGTCCGTGTAAGCAGACTATCCTTTATCTGGGACAAAGATAGAGAAAGCCGGTGAAAGGCGATCTCTCCATCTCTCCACCGGCTCTGCAGCTCTCCGGTGGTATTGAACCGTGCAGGGGGATTTCTGGGGTTTTTCTCCCTAGGGGCGAGCACTGTTTCCAGCCTGGCTGTCGGCCATGCTCCCCTGGAGCCTGTCCTGTCTGAGGCTGAGTGTTGAATGGGGGTGTGTGTTACACCTAGATACTGTATTTATGATACTTGGATGATTGCAGGGTTATTAGGTCAGACAGATGTGTGTGTATGTGTGAGGAACGTTTATTTGCCGTCAGCCGTGGAGGTTTATTAACAGTGACCTGGTGTGACAGAGGGCAAGGCCTGGACAGTATATGTTAATGCATTTGTGTGTTTGTGCGTGGCTGACAGACATCAGCGCTGATCCATTAGGACACAGGCCATTTGTCATCCTTTACACAGGACATACACATAAATGTTTCATGGGTCTACAGACACAGACAGAAATGTGGTCTACGATCTCAGGCCTCAGTTTTCCTCTGGAAGCCGAATCCCCCTGTGTGGTGTATCTGTGTAACTAATCCTGCAACTATTACATCATGAATCAATTAGTTGATCAACAGAAATTAAATTAAAGCTGCAATTTGCATTCATTTTCATTACTGATTGGCCAGTTGACCACTTATATTTTCTGTTAATCAATACAAATACAACAACCCAACAGCTCAGTGGGTAAACCTAAAATGATGTTAAACTAAACAGACCACAAACAAACCTGGAAAAAAAAATCTAATATATAGACTGAGTGTGGTAACATGAACACTGATAATCCAATTATTATTCTATTATTCTGGACTGATGATATTCTAATTAGACAGATGTTATGTAAACAAAATATCCATCGGGCCTTTTTCTGAATGGACCATTTTTCCAATAAGACATGTGGGATACATCAATATTATACTGATTTTATAGGGATTCTTTGGACATGTTTACAACAGAAAGTAAATCTAGTTTGTGCATTTTATCACAGGCTCTGGTTGAGCTAAGGGAAAGACAAAGATCCTCTCTGGCTGAGATGGATACTCCAAAGAAAAGTCCAGGGTTCTGCTCAGAAGACAAGGTACACCTACAGTTAGATGTAATATCATCAGGTTTTACAAGCAAATATCAGTAACTGAGCTTTTCAAAAAAAAGATGTTTGAAGGAGCAAAAGAGGTAGGCTGAGTTTACAGAGTGGAGCATCTGCCATCAGTGGAGAACTAAAAAAAAAATCATTAGTTTAAATCAGGATATGCATGACTGCATGTGAACAGGAGCACAAACTGAAATAAAATGTACATAAAGGTGGGCACAGACTCTCTATAAGATGACTTTTATTTTTACTTGAAATGTCACTGAAACATAATTCTTATAATTTGTCATACCTTTTGTTGTGCTGCATGGTTGTTAAAAATACACATTTTTCTGATGTAAAATCCACATTTCTCTGAGTCTTTTCTTATAACACAATATATTTTGTTGTGTTTCACACCATTTTTTCTGGGGACTCACTTTTGTTAAATGTCACAAACTAGTTCAACCCAGTTCACAATATATTAGTAAACTGGACCAAAGAGAATTTTCATGGATTCTGTTCCTGCTATTTCCACATTCCTTTATAATAATAATTTAAACAGCCTTTTTGTGGAGAAATACATTTCAGTGTTTCAACATGTACATTTTTATCTAATAAGGAGAAGTGAAGATCAGACAAAATAAATGCATCTAGGCAGAGTTTACAGGCTCTTGATTTTTTTGCTCTTGCCTCTAAAACAAATGGATTACCCTTTAGCCCCTGACGTGTCTATGGTGAGCATTCCAAATGTATGATTTATTATAAATATTCATGAAAATTCAACTGTTTGCGCAATAAGAAAATTTTGAAAATGTGCTGATAGAATAGACCTTGGGCTTTCCATAGACTTCTGAGCATGCTCACTGCACCATCTGTGGAAAAGGGGGCAAAACACAGAGCAGTGAATGACACCGATTTGCTATAAAAAATAAACGTTTTTGGGTTTGTTTGTTTTTTACACATTTTTCTTATCATTTTTTGTTGTTTACAGTGTTGTGGTGATTTTTCTTCATTATTTTTACTGTGTTTTTACTGAGTTTTGACTGTGTAACTGCTTTTTGAAGTTCAACCAGATGTCAAAATGCAACTGGACTGATATAGATAAAAAGAGCCCCAAAACAAAAAACTACTGGGCCCAAATTCAAATCCTTGTTGTTCAGTGTGTTCCAGCTCACAGTTCATGTTCAGTAATCTTAAATCTCTTACTAATGTACATTCTGAGAGCCTTATTCAGTCCAAACCTGTCCAACTTTAATTCTTCTCTTTGTCTTTTTCTGCTATTCCACCCTGCCTTGACCCTAAATCACACAGTAAAGCAAAGCCACTGAAGAAAAAAAACACAAACACATACTCACAGCAGCTTTTATGACACTGAAACAGATGACAATTCACAGCCACACATTTACCTGGAATCATGTCTCAGGGGATAAAGGGTAATACACCTTACAACATCAGATATCTTGATGAAATGCCATTTTATTGTTGGTAATAAGATAAATACAGTTAAACTAATCAACTGACCACAGGGAATAAATCATAAGTCACAATTTGTGGGGAGATAAGTGACCTCCTAGTTCCTAAGACTGAGGGGAATTTTAGTGAAGAGAATGCTGTGGATTCTGCTGCTTTTTAGCCTTTACTCATTTTTCATTGTTATAGTAAATTGGTAAAAATTACTCCCCACATCCATGTGTCTGTGCCCTGTCGCATCTTTTCCTTATATGTTGCTGCTTCATTAACACAGGCGAGCAGTAGTGGTGTGTGTGTGTGTGTGTGTGTGTGTGTGTGTAATATGTGACCTTGCTTCAGGTCTTGTGTTGTTAATCATCTTTTACAGTGTCACTTCTAATAGCTTACTACTGTGGCCTAGATTACAGAATGTGTTGAGTGAATGTTGTGTGTTTTACAGATGAAACATGCATTACTGACCCTTTGGTTTTACGTGTTGTGTGTTTACAGATGAAACATGCGTGGCCAATGTATGGGACTCTAAGAACCGCGGCGTGAACGGCACTCAGAGGGGGCAGATCGTGTGGAGACTGGAGCCGGGACCTTACTTCATGGAGCGTAAGGGAACTTCCTGTGTTAATTGTGTTCATGTATTTTTAATGTTGTGGATAAAAATAAGGACGGAGAAGAGAAGTGGGGGCTCACAGAAAGCTTTAACGGACTCAGTAGTCCAGCTTTAATCAATTATACTTTAACAAGTGAAGTCAGATTAATTTCAGGCAGTATCGCTGTTTAGTGTAAAAGAGGACCTGTTATTTGATGGAGAAAAGGAATTTCACTAAAAGTTTTGTTTCTAAAAAGAATTTATAAACTGGGCATTCATTCATGATCAAGTAATTTAACCCGTAAAAACCCAAACAGCCACTGGCGACCAAAACCATCTACTGATCTAAAAGGTTTAATATTTAATAATCACTTTTTCTTCATTTTTCTCTGTTTCTGATATAATAACCCGCAACTTTAATCTGAGCCTTTATTAACATCTACATGATCAGCAAATTAAATACAGAAAAAGACATGATTTTCACTGAAAAATGCAAAATACAAAAGATAATATTGTAATAAAGGATGATAAATTACTGAAGAAAATTCATTTGGGAAGTGACATAAAAGTACCACTGGGTCTTTATGGGTTAATGTAACTATCGCCATGGGGGATCCACGGGTTCTAGATGTGGTAGTTTTTATGCTGTTGTGTATTCGTGCATGCTGTACCACATTTGTCCAACAGTCACCGCCAAAGCGTTCTGGCCATAGCAATGTGATTGTAGGACTATTGTACTCCAAAATTACTAATATCTCCCAAAATATTGGTCCTATTAACTTGCCGTTTTCGCTACTGTCTTCCTTGACCAAAAATACATAAATATGCCAAACTGCAGAAGTCAGCTCTTTCCGGATTTTGTGTGAATCCCCGGACACACACACCCACACACAATCATGAGCACAGAGGCCACTTGGCTTTTATAATATAGACAGAATAAATCCAAGTTTGTCTGAGTTAGATTTTCCAATTTTTGCAGAGATAGATTTAACCAGTAACAAGCTTAAACAATGGTTTGGATAATGTGAACTTGTGATCCAACTATTTAGCACAACTATTTCAAAATCTTAAATCTATTTTCAGTCACTGTTTGAGTTGCTAAACATAGCTCTCTGGTCTTAAGAACCCTCAAATCACAAATATTTAGATGTTTATTGTTGTAATAGATCGGGTTAAGCAAAATGTTCCTACCCAATGGGTTGATTTTTTTTTTTTTTTTTTTTGCATATTATCAGACAGTTTGGTTTTATTTGGCGTCTTCCTCACTGGGGAATATGGCAAGAGATGTTTCTTATGTATGAAGGAGCTTCTGGAAATTATCTACATATAGACAAATCATTTGAGGATTATAAATACACTAAGAAAGCGGGTTTCAGCTTTTGATATGTACTTTTGAAGGACCATGTTGGTCAACTTAAATTGTGGACATGATCGAACTAAAATCAGTTGATATTGGTATTTACCATGCTAAAGATCAAATAATTACTCCTTTTTTCTTTCTTTGTTTTTTGTTTTTTTTTAACACTTATTCGTGGTTTTATAAATTATCATTATTATTTTTATTTTATAAATGTATTGCAAAACATGCAGTGAGATAAAAATGACCAAAATAACTTCATCAAAGACGCACTTGAAAAAAAAAATGCCTGTAGTCTCTGATTTTGCATGGTTATTTATTGATTTGTTTGTTTGTTTGCTTAAAGAAAATGAATCAACATGAACAAAATAAACCTTGACGACAAAATGATCAATATCATTATTGTTTTGTCATCCAGCCCTCACTATGTTTGCAGTGTACAAACTAAAATAAGGACAGAGAAAAGAAGTGGATGTTCACAAAGAGCCTTAATATTTGTTTCAGGTTATTATACTTGAATAATGACTGAAGTCAGATTAATTTTTGGGCAATAAACTCTTCAGTGTAAAAGAAGCCTCACTTATATGTTCTCCTTTTAATTTATGTTGCATAATGAATATTATTAAGTATAGAATAAAATACTAAAGAATGAATGTGTATGATCTTTCTGCAGCAGAGACAAAGATCTGCTTTAAATACTATCACGGTGTAAGTGGAGCATTAAGAGCAACGACACCTTGTATCACCGTCAAGAACCCTGGAGTGCCGGTAAGTGTGTTTGCGTCTCATCTACAGCTCCCTCTGGTCCTCGCAGTCCTTTCTCTAATGAGGTTATGTCTTCATTCTATTTTATTTTCATCTTCACATTGTTTTCCCTTTTTTCTTTTTTCCTTCCCTCCTTTCCGCTGCTGCTCTGTGTGTAATTTGCACTGATATGAAACCGCCACATCCCTAATCCTGCCATCTGATTGGTTTCCAGAGGCCAGTGATCAGATTATCAGACGCAGATCCTCCTTCTTCTTCCACAAACACAGTGAATAAATAAACGTACATATTAGGTTCCACTTTGGCACAGATTGTTACAAGAGAAAAGCTCAAAGTCTGCATTGTTTTTATGATGTTAATTCATCCCATGCTACTGGGTTAGACACCCCATTAGGCGCCAGAAGTTTAATGGGTGACATAGCTTTGATTTTGTGCCAGCTTGGCAGGAAGACAGCAGTTTTGGTTACAGCGAGAGACAGCAGAGGATGAGGAGGATGTCACTGGGCTGTAAAGTGTTTGCTCCAGTTGAGTCAGTAGAAGAAGAAGAGGCAGTCGTCTTCAATCCACAGCTCAGCTGTCAGTTCTTTCTAGAAGTACGAATGGTAAGATATCTCGCTTTTCATACCTCTATCCTGTTTGCTGTTTCCTGATCAGGTGGGCAGTGAAGGCCAAGTGGAGGACCAATCAGGGACTGAGCACTGTCGGAAACTTGTCAGCTTCACTTTATCAGGTAAGGGAGGGATTTCTATAGAATCTCTCTACCCACTTTTTATCTTTTGTTTGATTCATATTTTATTTCAAAGGTTTATTATACATTAGTCTTGTATTCCAAACTGTCAACAGGGAGAGGTCATGAACCGGAACCCACTCACAGCTATAAAACTGCCAACAAATTAATCTCTGTAGCTCAAAGAATAAAGTCTAAAGCTCATCAGGTATTATGTTGTCATCAAGCTGTGTCCTTCAAACTAAAATTCAGTAAAAATAACACTGTTGTCTTCTTATCTTCATGAGGAAAGTGGAATAGTGCATACATCAATATTTGTACCAGAGATGATCATGCAATTGACAGTTACACTTAGTTTGAGAAGAAGCAAAACCTTCCAGTGAACAAAACTGAGTCATGTGGAACACCTTTGGAAATGTACTCTCATTGCATTTTGTACAGACTCGTATTTATTTTTTCAGCAACAGTTAAGCACAACTCTGTGATCTATTAATTAAAAAAATTTTTTATCATTGAATCCTGTTTAACAGCAGTTCCTAATCAACAGTGCTGTGCTTCTTGTTAAAACCCAATTTATCCTTAAAGAAGAAAAGAAAAAGAAAAGAAAACTCATCCCCTTACATATATGTCTTGTGTACATCAGACATCCGGGCGTTGGGCCTGAAGAAGGGCATGTTCTTCAACCCTGATCCTTACCTGAAGATGTCCATCCAGCCAGGGAAGAGGAGCGGACTCCCCAAGTTCACCCACCATGGCCAGGAGAGGCGGTCCTCCATCATAGCCAACACCACCAACCCTGTGTGGCACGGAGAGGTCAGCACCAGCATACGCTAAGTGTCAGCGCTAACATGCAAAAAATACTCACTTTTTGCAGAAAAAAGACTGGATTATTATTCAGCTGTTTATGTGGGAAATGAATAAGTAAATATTCCATTAATATTCCTGCTTACATGCAGCCATGTTTAGATTGCAACAGGATGTTTTCAGTTTCCCACTGGTGGCAGCGTCTCTGTCTCTTTCCTTCAGTCGTCTATTTGCCCTTATCCAAAACCATGTTGACATTTAAGTCTGTGATGCAGTGTCAAAATAGATCTCTTTCACCTTCCAACCAGATATTTGGACTTCTTTGGTCTTGCATCATGTTTGGATAAAACATGCATAATATATGCATGAATAATACACACCCACACACATACGTACATAACATACATGTTCCACATGTCGTAACCCTTTAACCCCTGACGTGTCTGTGGTGATCATTCGGAATGTACGATTTATTTAAAATATTTCTAAAAATTCAACCATTTGCTCAATAGGAAAAAATTCCAAACATGTTGATAGAAAAGACCTTGTCCTTTCCATAGACGTCTGAGCATGCTCGGTGCCCCCCCCCACACACCATGTGTGGAATGGGGGGAACATCTCAGAGCAGTGAGTGAGACCGACTTGATGTAAAACTTTTTTACACCATTTTCCTTGTTTTGTTTTTGTTTTTTGTTTTTACTTTTGTTTGTAGTGTTGTTGAGACTTTTTCTTTCTTTTTTTTTTTTTTATGAATTTATCTAGTTTTCAGTGTGTAACTGCTTTTTGGAGTTTAACCATGTGCCAAATAGCAGATGGACTGATTTAGAAAAAAAAGAGCCCCAAAACAAAAACTATAACGGTTGGCCTTCCCTGGGGATTTTATGGAGGGAACTGAAGACAAAACAGGACAAGAGTTTAACAGTAAGGTAGGAGTTCAGCCACTCATATCTGTCTGACTGGGAACACAAGAAGGGCTCATCGTAACCAAGAAAATGGAACACAACATTGGAAGACAGAGACATACCATGGTACTAACTAAGCAAATTGTCCTGAAATTTTCTATTACAGCGTATTCCATTCACAAATTCTTAATTGGGCCTTTTTCTCAGTGGAACATTTCCCCATTCAGATGTAAAGTATATGCTGATATTATTCTGCTTGTTTGTTTTGTTTTCTTATAATCTGTTTCATTTATAAGGACAAAGGAGAATTATTTTTGTTTTGTTGCATATTCTAACTAAACTAAACTAAGTTTTATGAGGATTCTTTGGACATCTAAATAGTGCACACATGGCCCATGTTTGCAGTGATCTGAAGCAGAAACAAAGATCCTTTCTGGTTGAAATGGTTGAATCCAAAGAAAAGTCCGTTTCCTGGGTCGGAAGGCAAAACACACCATATCAGCAGATTATTGGATATGTGCAAATATTGAAAAGCCATCAGTGGAAAACTTTGAAAAAAACGTTTTTAATTGGAGTGTGTGTGGCTGCCTGTAAATGGGGAATATTACATTAATTTAGTTTTTCATTAACCATTTAAGAGGAATTTTGTCTTTTTGGGAATAAAGGTGAAAATTAGAATATTTTGTGTATGTAAATGTAGCCATATATTAAATTCAGAATATTGTCGTCTTCAGAATAATATTAACCTGTATGTAAACAGTCATCTATACATAATCTTTAACGTTCTCTGTTTCTTGCAGAAGTACACGTTTGTGGCTCTGATGACTGACGTGCTAGAAATTGAGGTGAAAGATAAGTTTGCCAAGAGCCGGCCAATCATCAAGCGATTTCTGGGTCAGCTGATTATCCCTGTGCAGAGACTTCTGGAGGGGCCGTCAGCTGAGTGAGTCCACAGACATATGCTGAATTAGATGCACATTTTGGAAAACAACTGCACGTTTCATACACTAAAAATGTATCCCAAGAAAAACACAGGAAGATGAAATTTAGATTGATTAGTTTATATGAGATTAAACCTTCACAAGTAAAATAAATGTAGCAAATATTTATATCTAATCTTACAAAAAACATAAGCACTCATTAAGCCACTAAATAAAAAGTTAGTATTAGAGATTATGTTATACTAGTGTGTTGACCCATGTGGATCTACAGGTTCTAGATGCAGTAGTTTTTATGCTGGGGAGAGCTGACTTTTGGGAAAAGATGTCTATATTTTATAAGTACTGATGTAGAAATTATTTTTTCTATATGGTCATTATTTCTGTGCAATATCAAAATATGCACCATAACTACCTCCTGTTTGTGCAGTAGCCCCCCCAGCTGCTACAATATTTCTGTTCTGTTTACACAAATTATACTGGTTATTCCGTTTTGCACTATTTTATTTTATTCTGCTGTTTACATTCTGTTTATCTATTTATTCCTTATTGCACTCATTTATTGCACTCATCTATTGCACTCATTTATTTTTAGCTTGTTTTTAAAGTTATATAGACCATATTTTAATTCTGTGGAGTCCGGAAGCCAAGCAACGGCATTTCGTTGCCAAAATCTCACTGCTGTGTTTTTTTGTGCAATGACAATAAAGGAAGTCTAAGTCTAAGTAAATCGTTCTTTAAAACTTAAAAGACAATTAATATATTAATATAGATATCTAGGGACTGACGTTAGGAAATGCATCGTTCCTGTTTTTAACTTCATTTCCCATCATACAGCGTGGCACTGCACTTCCCGTCAACCGTCATGGGCATAGCAGCATAATTTAAGGCTGTTGTATTCCAAAATTACTAATATCTCCTAAAATATTGGTCCTATCAACTTGCCATTTTTGCTAGTCTCTTCTTTGACTGTAAATGCATCGTTCCTGTTTTTAACTTCATTTCCCGTCATGCAAGGCTGTCGGGACCTTTCTACCTAAAATGGCAGATGGGGTAATGTTGACAATATATGAAAACATGTTGGATTTGTATAAATTAATACTTCAAGCCCCTCCTTGTTCGTTTAAGGGCTGCTGGACCATTCAGACAGCAAATGAGAAACCCCCCAGGCAAGACAGACAGACAGTTCCTCTGACCTTCACTTAACTGCAGTGACTCAACACAGTCCAGTCAATATCGGTCAATGCAGCCCAATCAGCTCATTGTTACAGCATTGGTTAGATATTGATCTACAAGTGAGGACATCATGTACTGCAGTGAACCATGATATATAGTGTGTGCAGTTTCCCACAGGTTGGTTAAAGCTAATTTAACAGTGTGCATGAAGAGTGCACCACACGTTTGAATAACATTTAAGTACATTAGAAACGCTGCTTCCTTATGCTGTCGTTCGTGTATAGAGATGAAATGTTAGTCTGCATGTGTTTACAGCGTAAAGGGACAAATAGCACTAAATTATTTTACTCAAGTATAAGTAGCAATGTAATAATATTGCTCTTGTAACTGTCTACTCAAATGAAATTCTAATTGTTGATTCCCACTGTTTATTGTCATGCACAGCACAAATTCTATCAGCTATGAGACAAAAATCAATGTAATATTAACCCTGTAGCTTAAGTCCAAAAAAAAAAACTCTTGGCTAACATTTGCTAAACCACCATTTTAATGCAAATGCAAAACATTAATAACCCTGTGAGCCACTGATTGTTCCCTCAGATAAATGTCAAATTGTGAAGATTTGGAAGTAGCGGTTTGGATAAGCAGCATTTTCCACATTTTTAATCAAACAGAGCTTACACTGAATTGAATTGAACTGAATTGAATAGAATACTTATTCTTTATTACCTCCGCCAAGGAGGTTATGTTTTTGCCAGGGTTTGTTTGTTTGTCTGTCTGTCTGTGTGTTTGTTTGTTTGTTTGTTTGTTTGTTTGTTTGTTTGTTTGTTTGTTTGTTTGTCTGTCCGTTAGTGTGCAACATAACTCAAAAAGTTATGGACAGATTTGGATGAAATTTTCAGGGTTTGTTGGAAATGGGATAAGGAAGAAATGATTAAATTTTGGTGGTGATCGGGGGTGGGGGGGCCCACGGGGGGGGCCACTGATCAGCCTTGGCGGAGGTCTGCGCTCTCCGAGTGCTTCTAGTTGTCACTGTAACGTGTGCAATGAAGTTGAAACGCCATCCAATAAGAAAAACAAGTTGAATTTAATGTGACTGAGGATGTTCTTCAGGTGTGATAACATATCAGTACATACATTCATATGTTTTTCTGTACTCACATCTTCTGGCCTGCAACACACACTTGTTATTTATTCTTTCAGAAAAGGACACACTGCTCTATGTCCATGTATCACGGTCAATCACACAGCATGTCTGTTTTCCTACACAGTGCCTCTTTTTTGTTGGTCTCGGTTTATAAATGACCATAACAACTGTCCTTCAAGAAAGGACTTTTTAAAAAAAAATATTTTCAGCAACTCTTTTTAAGCATTTATATATATTTGTGAAAAGTAAATCCAGTGACTAAAACATGTTCAGTAAGCTCAATATGTTCAGTTTAACCCATAAAGACCTGGTGCTTTTTTTAACCTTTCTTGAGGGATTTATCACCATTAATTCTAATATTATCATATATTCAAAAAATCATGTATTTTCCTGTTTTTAATTTACTGATCATGTAGATGTCCATAAAAGCTCAGATTAAAGGTGAGGGTTATTATATCAAAAATAGAGAAAACTGAAGAAAAAATGATGTTTGCCATAAAATATGTCATTAACTGAACATTTTTGTTCCTTTTTTTCATTACTTCAGCTGTTTTTGTTTATTTATTTTCTTTATTTTAGTCAGTTTTTTGCTTATTTTTCCACATTATCATTTTGTAGGTTTTTTAATTCATTTTTCTTCATTTTACTTACCATTTAACATAAACCCAGTGTCTCCATCCACTGTCATTGATCCAACTCCATGAGTTTTACTGATGAATCAATGTTGTAGAAGATGACGGTGTTTCCACGTTCACTACAGAGCATCTGAACATCCAAATGGGTCATATCTGATGACAATGAAAAGATAACAAACTATATTTTCCTCCAATTATTTTCATGATTGATAGAGTAAGTGGATCAACAGGTATTGAAAATTTTAGACCAATAAATGATTTTGGTCAACGGTGGATGTTTGGGTCCTTATGGGTTAAGAAGCTGAAAATGAAAGGGACAATGTGCTCCAGTTGGTGTTACCTTGACCCTCTCAAGTAAAAAATAAAACAAAAATAAAACTGAGTAAAATTATATATTTTTTAAATCCTACAACAGAAGAGTAACTGTAATTCATTATTTCCTTCTCGAATGCAGAGATCAGCCAGTCAGCTACAGCCTGTGTCGTCGCCTCCCTACTGACCATGTGAGTGGGCAGCTTCAGTTCAGAGTGGACATCACCTCCACTGGACACGAAGGTGTGTGTTTACCTTTTACTAACTTTCAAAGCAAGATGTTAGCAATGTAAAATTGTATATATAGGAATTGTTGCTCGTTTGTTCTGAAGTACAAGACGACCTTTGACCCAAGACCCAACATCTTCTATATAGAAACATCATGTGCTTAAAAAAGACAGAATAAAGATAGTCAGTAGGTGGGGCACACAAGATACAGAAAAAATGAATTCTAATTATATACAACTGTTATATTTGCTACTGTGTATACTTTAAATGCCTGTATCTTCATGGATCGTTATGATACTTTAGCCTCATCAGAAACTCTGCTTGGTACATATATCATGCACAAGCACAAATGATACCCCATTAAGTCAGTGAGGAAAATATAAATACTAAATAAACAAATTTATAGTGGGGGCAGCTGTGGCCCAGAGGGCTGGAGAGTCAGCTTGTGACCAAAGGGTCGCCAGTTCAATTCCATGGACTGGCAGAAAAAGCTGTTGGCTGATGTGCCCTTGAGCAAGGCACTTAACACCCCCCCCCCCCCATTTGCTCCCTGGGCACATGTTATGGCAAGCCTGCTGCTCCTAGTTTGCAGTGTGTGGTGTATTCCTGCATGTTCTAGAGATGGGTTAAAAGCAGAGGTTGAATTTCCATCAATAAAGGCTCTTAATCCTAATTTTGTTGATTTTAGGGGAAAAAAAAAAGATTTTTGGCAACCTTGCCTTTAATTTTTGCTTTGTTTCCCTCAGAAGCCTCTCCAGATGCTGTGGGAACAATATTAGATGGAGCCGTGAATGGGGATCCCGGTAGTCCTTCTGACGATGAAGATCTCCCTCACCACTCCTCATCCTCTCGTGTCACATGTGGAGCCTCTCCTACTGGTTCTGAAGAGGGCTCCCTGTTGGTGAACGGTGCCAGTTATTATGGCGATGAAAGTGTTTGGCGAGATTCTGGGCCAATGGGAGAAGTTGATCTGAGTCTCATGGCTGTGGGTGGCCACACCCATCGTCAGGTATCACTGAATGACTACTTGGATGCCATCGAAGCCCAGAGGAGCCCAGTGGAACGACCTCTAGCTGGGCCTTCGCCAAAGCTCCGCTCTAGCTTTCCAACGGACACAAGACTTAATGCGATGCTGCATATAGACTCAGATGAGGATGAGGAGACAGCAGGGCAACACAGGGACCAAACGCAAGAAGCAAAGACACAGCAGTCTACAAGATCAGATGTATCTCAACAAGAACATGAGACGGCAAAACAAGAGCAGCACGCTGGGGATGCATCTGGAGCTGGAGCCAGTGCAGAGGCAGGTTCCTCTGCTGGTGCTCAGCCTGAAGCTGCAGGATCTGAAGCTGCAGGATCTGAAGCTGCGAACGGCGCAGCTGGAATCCAATCTCAGACAGCACCATCAACTACTGCTGCTAGTGTTGGAGGAAGTGGAGACATTGCAGGAGCACCACATGAGGCTGCAAATGCCACTGGAGAAACCGTTACAGCTTCCAGTTTATCTCAGCCAGTGGGTGCTGAGGGAGGGGCTGCAGCTGCCAACAGCACAGAGGAGTCTAGTGGAGACTATATCAGCCAGGAGCAGAACAGAACCACCACAAACCTGGATGGAAATTGCAGTTCTGCTCTAACTTGTGGTCCACTTTCACCCATTCAGGTGAGAAACTGGAGGTTTAAGAACAACTGATTTAACCCTTTATAGACCACTCATAGAAATACTCTGAAATTCAACATTTCAATCTTAGTGTGTTATTGGAGGACATAACAAGACTTTATCACTTTTGTGAAATTTTTCAAAATGTTTTATTGTCATGTAGAAAATCAAGGTCAATGAAGTTACTGCATTTGGTTCCTTATCTATAAGGAGAAAAAAAATTCCAAGAATTATATAGAAAACATACAAGAAAAACACATCTGAGGTGACAGGAATATGTATTTTAGAACATTAGAACATGACTTTTAGAACATTAGACCAACATAAGTGCTGATCCAGACACCTGTCCACGTCCACATTCTCCCTTTGAACATCATTCTTTACATTAGTACCATTACTTCATGGTACCTAACAAAGCAGTACTCACTATTCATGCAGAGGTGGACCTTACAGACCCTGTAGACCACATTGGACCTGAGTTTGTTGACTCACTGTCCTCACTGGAACTGATGATGCCACTGTTTTGTAATGTGTGGAAATTACCAAAAATACTCACTTGCCCGATAAAGGGTTAAGCGGTTTGGGTCTGCCAATAGATGATCATGGTGTGAATTTTTTCCAGGGCTCATATTATTTATCTTATATTGCAAGTTTTCATGTAGTGGTTGAAGACTTAGTCCAGATAGAACAATAGATTTAATGGGAAAAGTGCAATCAGTCACATGATATAACTTTATGTGAACTAGTAAAAGATTTAAATGTCACAAGTTTTATAGAAATTTAACAAAACTGTGTCTTATGCAAATCAATCAAGACAATGTGGTTCATTAATACATACTAGTGTTTATTTCTAGACTTCTGGATCATACTTCACCAAAGTTATCCACACTATTGTGTTAAGACAAGATGGAGCTGATCGAAATCTTGTTGGAACCTGTAAAATGGCCAACCAAAGATGATACAAAACAGAACCACCAACTCCAAAGATGAATAGATGAAAACTGAATTTGAATATTTGATATGGAACCCCTTGCTCATAGGTTAAGACCAAAAGAGGATTGAGGTCAAGAGAAAAGTGAGAAATGTAAAATGTTTGCATATCAACAACATGACACAAGAATTGACTATGATTACAAAAAATACATTTTCTGAGGACAGAGCAAGTCAGAGCTTTAAAAATTAGTTTGGAAAAATATTTTGCAGGAGGTTGAGACGAGAAAAGAAATAGCTCCTAAGGCTGAGGAGGAAGGAGTGGAGTCTTCAAGCAGCGAAGCAAATGGGCCTGTTGGAGCAGCTAGTTCCAGCAGTACTGTGGCCGAGCAGGGAGGAGCAACTTCTGAAGCAGGTTGGTGGAAAATTACATCCACAATGTTTTCTATTCCTAACAGTATACTTAAATCATAATGATAACAACAGAAAATGATATATTAAATATAATTACATGCCTTTTGTTTTGTGGCAGTCCCTTTAGGAACCAAAAAGGTTCTTCAGAAAAAGTTTCTACATAGAACAGTTGAACATTTAAGAAATACTTTCAATGCTATTTAACACATTTCTACCTCAGTGAATGTAGTTAGTCGTAACATGTCATGGTTAGTTGTCATGATTAAACAAGAGGGTATGAATTAATGTGGACAAAGGGATTTTTAGTTATCACACTCTTAAAGGTGTTTGTGTGTTTTTTCAAAGTTAAATGTTGTGTGGCTTTAGACTTTCATACATTATCTTTGTATCTGGTTTATTGGACAAAACATTACTGTATAAATTAGAAAAGTCAAAAACTCCTTAAAATTGAGATGTGGATAATTTCAGGCATAACTGTAAAGAGTTGGTAGTAATGATTTCTTATCAATTCATATTATTAATTCTATTATTATTTTATTTGTCCCATCAAGTATTTCTGTGAATGGCCATGCCATAAAGGTTAAAATTCTGCAGATCTAAGTTTATATTAGGACCCTTAAATGATATAAATGATATACAAAAAATTATGTTTTAGTGAAACATTGTTGTGTGAAAACAATAATTCTTTTATGTACTGCACTGCCTAACCCTGGAGAGGGTTGCAGGGGTGCTGTAGCCTGTTCCAGGTACCAATGGGCAGATGGATGTGTTTATCATGGGGCTGAAATATACAGATGAACAAACATTCACTCTCATATTCACACCTACAGTGATTTAGATTCACCAGTTAGCCTACTGTTGTGTGTTAAACCAGTGCAAATAATTAGTAGAGACAACATTTTAGTCTCCAGTTTGCATACTGTATAGCAGTTCTGGGTAAGTTCTGATCAGCTGCTGGAACTGACTAAAGGCATTGTGGAAAAACAGTCTTCATAACACAGACCCTACTGTGGCAAATTAACTCCATGTGTATAAATCACAAAAGTATTTTGCTCAAATGGGTAAAAAAAAATCTAAATTTTTATTAACTGTGAGTACAACCACATGTAAAGAACAAAATTATCCTATAAAAAGAATATCCTGTAATAGAAAAACAACAAAAAAACAGGTACTTATGTAAATGCTGTCGCATCGACAGGTCTTAAAGTTGTCTTGTTTCCAGGAGCAAGAGGCAGCAGCAGGAATGGGCCGGAGGAGCAGGATGAGGAGGGAGGGGATGTGTGGAGGAGGAGGCGATCTCTGCAGGCGTCTGGAGGTGGGACCCAGAACCAGGACGTGTGCCGGGCCAGAGAGGGTCAGAGCGGGGCAGCGGTGGAGAGAGATGCAGGTGAAATGCATGTTAAGTTATGTGTTTTTACCGCCGTTTACAATGTGCGCTGTGAGAGACGTCCTGCAAAAGACAAATGTGCCTGTAAAACAAATGTGGCCTGGCGTTTCTCCAGGTCACAGGATTGACCAATCAGGGATTATGAAAGACCTCTGCTTTATCAAAAAAAAAAAACTACAGCTGCCAAAAAGTGGCTGGATTACAGAGGGAACAGTTTTGGTTATTTAACCTTTGGGTAATATTAGATAATCATTCATAACAGAGCTGTGCTTAAGGGGAGTTGGAGATGACAGAGCTCGAGGATCTGAGCTGCAAATTTTCAGACCGCACAGAGAGGCATTTCTGGTCCTGCTGTTTAAAGTGAGTGTGTGTGTGTTTGCAGGTGCCACAGCTCAGGTCAATGGACACCAGTCTGTTCGCTCGCTGCCATCTGTCCGCCACGACATCAGTCGTTACCAGAGAGTGGACGAGCCACTGCCACCTAGTGAGTCTGAGTGTGTTTACAAGTGTTTGACAATACTTTGAGGAATAAACTGTGCAAGAGTTGGAGGTCGTTTTACAAGATTAGAACTTGTTTTGGAAGTGAGGATCAGCATTAAATCTTTGTAAAATGATTGAGCTCAACCAAAACTCAAGCATGCGAACAGTGAATCTATTTCTAAAGACTCTATGTATGCACTTTATTCACTTTATTTTAGCATCTTGACAACTCACTGTTTTCTGCTTGGAGTTGGGAAGATTACAGATTACTAGGTACCCTGTTAAAAAAGCAGTAACTTGAAGTATTTTAGATCAGTGTGACTCATACTTTTTTTAACCAAACTTTTAAAAAACTTGAAACCACTTAATTATACATATATACTTATATGAATAATCAATCCACTGTACATGCTTTAAGTATATGTTCATAGAAAAGCGCTATATAAATGTAATCCATTATTATTATTATTATTATTATTATTATTATTATTATTATTATAACAGCACTCAACACCCACCTTCCAACATTTAGTAAAAGTTAATTTTTAAGTAAATTTTTCATGCTAGAACTAAAACAGTACTAAATTTTGAGCATACAAGTCTGATTGTGTTGATAATTAACCAGTCAAATTTTATTTATATAGCACCACATCATAACAGACAAAGTTCTCACATGACACTTTATATTTAAAGCTGGGCTGAACCTGAAGCCAATTCACAGACACCAACAGAATCCTCCAGGAGCAACACTTGGTGACAGTGGAAGGAAAAACTGCCTTTTAACAAGGGGAAATGGGGAAAAACACATGGATGCACAACAAACTGAACTATAACTGTAAAAAAAAAAAAAAGAATTGCTGTTGCTAGTATATCTACTAGTAACTAGTACAAACGCTGATAACTGTTAATACTACTACTCCAAATACAAGTACTTACAGTGGATGTACTACTACTGCACCTGTTAGTACAAATAATAGAAACCTCTACCATCTATGTAACTATATAATAAAGACTATCACAACTATATGGATAAATGAATAATGACGATGGAGGCAGGAGAGAAGCAAAACCATGGCAGCAGGTCCTGGGATGATCCAGGGAAAACCTGTGAGGTCATAAAACACAGACACTCCAGGGAAGAAGGAGAGTCAGTAACATGTATTTGCCAGGGTGTGAATAGAGGAGAAGAGGAGGAGTTGATAGCTTGATAGCTGAAGGCTATAGCTCCCAACTTTATGTCTGCAGTATTTTCACCTCTAGTGAGCAAGTATAATGTTAGAGCAGTGGTTCTTAACCTTGTTGGAGGTACTGAACCCCACCAGTTTCATATGCACATTCACCGAACCCTTCTTTATTAAAAAATAAAATGTGATTTTTTTTCAAATTCAAGACACAGGTATATGTTTTACTGGTGCACAAAATGAACCGTGCATTAACATCACTGTGTTCAAAGAACAAAACCAATACAGTGGATGAACTCACAAATTACATGCCTTTTCACAAAGACATGACCTTTTTTAATACAACCACACTGAAATGGTTTTAATTTTTAACCTTATGTATTCTAATAATGAACTTATTGTATTTATGCTATTTATCATTTTTAACATTTTAACACACACCCATCACCTAATTTCCATCAGGCTACAATAATAATGAATATTTACTGCAAATCAGTGTGACTGACGGCTTTAGCGTAATACGATTTCTCCATCCACGATGGTGCGTCGGTCGTCGCATGATTGTAACTGACCAGTGCGGTGACCGAAAAATGTAAACAAATGCTACACATGGCTGCCTCTGTGGTTAATAGGAAGTAGCAAAAGTCATAACAACGATGTGAAAAATACTCAAATAATTCGTCAGACGAGTGGAAGAGATTATAAACACTTCCGGATTATGTTGTAGTGCTATAAGCAACAACAATACACCGTATACACCAACAATACACATATATTGGATGTCAATCAGAGAAAGAGTCTCCGAAGCCGTTTGTTTACGTACACGGACCTAGCCCGACACACACCCGACTAATGAGTTGAGTGTGTGTCTTGACCTCCGCCGAACCCCTGAGACTGACTCACCGAACCCCTAGGGTTCGATCGAACCCAGGTTAAGAACCACTGTGTTAGAGTAATATTAGAATCCCTTTCTGATTAGAGAAAGAAAATACTGTTGAATTTCTTGCACTGAAAGATGTGCTTTGGTTCAGTCAGCAGGTCGCAGCCAGTCACAGCAGGTGCAGGTAGCTTAGAACAAAGGTTAATTTGATTGGCCGATGAGAGGTGATGCCAGTACAAAGCAGAGAGCCAATCAGAAGCAGTCCACACATGTACCACCAAATGAATGGAGCTTCTCTATACACAGAGAAACAGCTCATTATAAGTCATCCTACCTATCCTTTATGGCATTCCACTCTAATTTTTCCCAGTGGCTTTGCTGAGCCATAAATCTACTCAAAATCTGCCAAAAGAAGGCTGCCTCCTGCAGGATGTGAAGAGGCACAGACATTCAATGACTGAATTGAATATATTCAGATTAAGTCTGTCAAACGATTAAAAATTTTAATCAGATTATTCACAGGGTTGCTGTAGATTAATTTCGAATAATTACAATTAAACATCATTCATTTTTAATCTATATAAATTGTGTTTCATTTTGCATGAGCAAACAGACTCAAGAAAGAAGGGAATATATGCACTTAATGTGTTTATTAAAACACCTTCAATAGTTTCAACAAAACGTCAAACAACTGTTCCATCTTGGGGGTTTTTGTGCTCAAATTTCCCATCCAAGAGCTAACATGCTGTTTAGGGTCTTTCATCTTTATCAGTTGGTTCTGCTGCCTGTCACTAAGAGGTCAGTTGGTCATTTGTGCATGTGCGACAGTAACTCTACTTTGACAAACTGCCTGAAATGCATTGCCAGACATGTTCAGAGTCATTCTGTGCTGCAGATGGGTTAACTGTGTTAAAATTTTTAATCAAATGAATCATGATAATGGATTAATCTGCATTAAGGTGTTAATTTTGACAGCCCTACTTCAGATATAACCTAGTATCTGCAATTCCATTAGTTTTTACACACAGTAATTTCACTCAATGTTCAGTGTTACATTTATTTGAGTATTTCATTAAGTAACTGTTATTTGTAACTAGGTTTTTTTTTTCAGTTTTTTTTCCAAATATGAAGCTTTGGAATAATTTGGGGAAAAAATTTTCCACCAGTGCTGTTGTTGCTAATTAAACAAATAAATGTTATTTCATACTTGTCTCGAAATTGTCCTACTTCCCAGTGAGACATCAGAAGCACAAAACATGTTGTGCATTAACTCATCTACATAATCTTCTCTTTCCTAACCTTGTTAATGTGTGTTTGTAAAATCCAGACTGGGAGGCTCGCATTGACAGCCATGGTCGCATCTTCTACGTTGATCATGTGAACAGAACCACAACATGGCAGCGTCCCACTGCTCCCCCTGCCCCACAAACCCTGCAGAGGTCCAACTCCATTCAGCAGATGGAGCAGCTGAACCGCAGGTCCGAGCATACACCCATTTTACCCATTTGACAAATTAACATTGTGCGCTACTTGCCTTTGATTGCTACATATAGGTCAGGTCAAGTGGTGACACGGTTACATGTTTCCTGTTCAATGGGCTCTAACTTTGTACATGTATAACCTTTATCAATGTGTGTTACATATTTCAGAAGGTATTTGTAAATACTTAAAAATAGTAAGGATGATGACTGAATAGAATACAATTTTTGACAAAATACAGTATTTTAAAATGAGCTCGGTAACAGGGTTTCATCAAAATGTCACTGATTTTGACAAGGTGCTTAACATGCAGTTCCCACACGAAATTCACTTAAATTTGCATTTGATGTGTTAAAGAACATATTAAGCTACACTCATGTCAAAATTTAGGAAAATATATTTGAAACTTTTGGACGTATTGACACAGATTTAAAGTAACACGGTTTCAATTCTTGATCCTATTTTGATGTAAAGACCAATGTGTCTAGAAAACAAGTCAAATATCTTTAATGCAAGCATTTATTATACATCACAGTAAGAAGCTAACAAATGAGTGCATACAGAATAGGATAAGAGAAACATTAATTTTTCTCATGGATGTGTTCCCTTAACCTGACCCATACACACACCTTTCCAGGTATCAGAGTATACGCAGGACGATAACCAATGACAGCAGACCAGAGGACCAGCCAGCCAATGAGCTGCCACCAGATGAGACTGATATGCACCCCACTATCCCAGGTAGTCCTCTACCCACACGACATTATGGTCTGTAAAACACATTGTTGAACCTGGATTCATACTTTACCGGGCATTCTGTGTGTGTTGTATGTTGTGTGTGTGTTGCAGAGCTTCGGAGGGAGAACAGTGGGGCTCAGTCCAGTTCTAGTTCAAGGTCACGCCTCAGTCTGCTGCTTCAGTCGCCCAGTGCTAAGTTCTTAACCAGCCCCGACTTCTTCACTGTGCTGCATTCCAACCCTGTATGTCCTCTCTTTTCTTTTCTTCTCTTCTGTTTTCCTTTTCACCCCCTACTTACTGAGCTCTGCCTAGGATAGAGTATTTTGTTATATTTCTAAATCACATATAATATTATGCATTTCCCTCAGACCTTTCTTTATAACACCTGAGGAAAACTAAATATAAACTAAAAGTAGACAAACTGTAAAATCTTTGTGGCTCATTTCTAACGCTCTGGACCACACCCTCACTGACACATAGAAGATCAACAGTTAGATGATCTCTCCTCTGAATGGTAAATGGGTTTCCTCTCTCCTCTGCTTCTTTCGTCCTCCTCCTGCCGTCTGTCTCTCAGAGTGCCTACCGTATGTTCACCACCAACACATGTTTGAAGCATATGATCAGTAAGGTTCGTCGGGATGCTCACCACTTCGAGCGTTACCAGCACAACAGGGATCTGGTGGCTTTCCTCAATATGTTTGCCAACAAACAGCTGGAGCTACCCAGAGGCTGGGAAATGAAGCATGACCACACCGGGAAGGTAGGAACAACAACCAAATGTAACTCTGATGAACACAATCGTAAAAACATGTCTGTTTCAGAGTTGATACCCTATTGTTTCTTGTGTGTGCAAGCAGCCTTTTTTTGTGGACCACAACTGCCGCGCTACCACCTTCATCGACCCCCGGCTGCCTCTCCAGAGCACCCGACCCCCCAGCCTCCTGGCTCACCGGCAACATTTGACCCGTCAACGCAGCCACAGCGCTGGAGAGGTCAGCCCCAGACGATTGGTAAGACACACACCAGTCATCCATTCCTAATGTTTGCAAGAGATTATATTTGGGTAACCAGTTAATGTGCATTTCAATTAATTTACAACCTGGGATAGGCTCCAGCACCCCCATGACCTTCACGAGGACTAAGTGTTTCTGAAAATAAATGGCTGAGCAAATGTTTTCAATAACAAGATACATGAAATGAAGGTGTGATCTTAGGTAGATCCCTCGTTACTTCCATCAGCAATGATTGCTATGTGTGAATTTTTGAAGAAACTATCTGAGACGTAGACAAACATCTGGGAGATATTCGGCAGATTAAATGTGTGTGAAAGCTATCAGTCTTGCACTGTGAAATCTGTTTTATTTGGCCATGACAGTAGCAATGAGAGCCAATAAGAGTGCTCCTTTGATGTGATCTGCATCTGTTTTTAAAGTGCGCACAGGATTAGCTTTTATCCCCAAGATATAATATAGGGTGATACAGCAATTAGCATGTCTGCCTATCCCTATCTGTCATCACATTGTCTCTAAAGAATAGGAATTACTCTATATTTTTTTTAACTGAACTGCCTGTGGTTTGTCTAGTCAATATTTTTCCAGTAAAATCCTCCTTGAAAATACTTGAAACATTATTTAAGTCTTCTGCAATTTCTTTGGTGCAGCCATTCTGACCCCTGACAGGCAAAGAGGCATTAATTTGATTATTTAATTCCAAAGGGACGTGTCAGTGGGTTGGATGTATTAGGCAGCAGTCAACATTTAGTCCTTGAAATTAATGTGTTTTTGAAACAGCAAAAATACCAGGAGTAGGAATCTGAACAACTTTGACAAGTGAGACACTGTGATGTCCAAGTCACTGAGTCAGAGCATCTCCAGATCTTGTTGGACTTTCAAATGTACAGTGTGGGGAAGCAAAATCTACAATATTTTGAGGCACGGATTGAAAGACAGTGTATGACCAATTAGTTTATTGAAAGTCATGAGAACTTATTTGCCAAAAGAAAATGTACATAATAGAAAATGTTTTTATTCTATGTGTCCTCCTTCTTTCTCAATAACTGCCTTCACACGCTTCCTGAAACTTGCACAAGTGTTCCTCAAATATTGGGGTGACAACTTCTCCCATTCTTCTTTAATAGTATCTTCCAGACTTTCTGGTAATAGTTTTGCTCATAGTCATTCTCTTCTTTCCATTATAAACAGTCTTTATGGACACTCCAACTATTTCTGAAATCTCCTTTGGTGTGACGAGTGCATTCAGCAAATCACACACTCTTTGACGTTTGCTTTCCTGATTACTCATATGCGCAAAAGTTTCTGAAAAGGTATGGATAATAGTGTTAGGTATGATTATGACATCAATATATGTTTGGTTTCAAAACAATTGACGTAGTGCCTGCTGAGAAAAAACAACTAAATGTTCATTGTAAATTTTGCTTCCCCACCCTGTACAGTGGCTAGTACCTACCAAAAGTGGACCAAAGAACAACAACCATTGTTTAGGTCCCCTTTTACAACAAAAACAGCTCTGACCTGTGGCCTAGACTCCACCAGATCTCCGAAGGTGGGCTGTGGTATGTGGTCCAAGACATGAGCAGCAGACCCCTGAAGTCCTGGAAGTAGAAAGTTGGACCCTCATGGATCTGATTTATTTGTCCAATACCTCCCACAGATGCTCATTTGGCCTGAGTTTAGGCTAGTCCATTTTTTGTTGTTACTAACCACTCCAGACCAGGAACACCCAAAAAGACCTGCAGTTGTGGAGATGCTCTAACCCAGTCATCACCAAACCATGTGTGTTTTGGATAATCTGTCATTAGATTAATTTAGTAGATGTTTATTGTTCATATGTGACACCCTGTGTGAAAAGCACATCAAATTGCATTGATCTCCTCTTGAAGCAGAACAGAAAATTTAAAGTCATTCACCTCTTCCTCACTCTAGGGGGGTGATGACCCTCGTCATGCTGGCCCACCTGTCCTGCCTCGGCCCTCCAGCACCTTCACTTCTGCTACCAGAGGCCAGTGCCAGGACGTTGTGCCAGTGGGTCAGTATATGCAGAAACAAGCAAATACACAATCCTCCAGAGACGTTCAAACTGACTTTATGTCCATTCCTCCTGTAGCTTACAATGACAAGATTGTGGCATTTCTACGACAACCCAACATCTTTGAGATTTTGCAAGAGAGACAGCCCGATTTCAGCCGGAACCATTCGCTCAGGTACAAACACAGAAAAAATATTTGTCTTCATTAAGGGAACGGATAGATGTATCTTGCTTTGCTGCAGTTTTCAGTTTAATGTTGCTATGACAACAGGGAGAAGGTGCAGCTGATCCGCACAGATGGAGTGTCAGGATTGGCCAGGCTTTCAGGGGATGCCGACCTTGTCATGCTTCTTAGGTGAGACTTTTCCCGTCATTGTTTTTCCACTGAATATTTGTACCCAACCTTCCTTGATGTCATTCCTATTTTATTTCTTCTTCTATTCCTGGTACATTTCGTAGCCTCTTAAACCCCCAGCCGGTTCCACAAATCCATCTGTGTTGCCATGGTAATGCTACATAATGCTTGTAGCAATATACATGTTACACATTCATGTAACCAAAAGATCATCAGCTAAAAGTATAGCAAAACCAATTTCCAGACTAGAACACTATCCAAACAATAAACACCTAAATAGGCAAATATCGAAAATAAGCTAACAGTCTGAGACCACCTTATGGCTGGAATAATTTCGTAAAACAAAAGACCAATGCGACAAACTTTACACTGCTAAGCTAACACTAAGCAGATCCTACAGCACAAGTATTGTATCTCTACTGCTGAAACTCACTGAGCAAGACCAAAAAGACCATTATGAAGTGGGGGTCGTGTATTTTGTCTTACCTTTGCTGTTTTCTTATGATAACTTAGTTTTATATGAATGAAAATTCTGCTACTGGCTAAATCATTGTTTTGTGTTACACTGAAATAATTGCAACTCCTAAAAAATGACCCAGTGTTTAACAGGTTGTTTATCCTGATCTAATTTCCTTGTTCCAATGCCTTACTGAAGGACATTTTTTATTTAAATAATCCTCTATTAATCATATATATAGCATATATAATTTAATTTCTTCTCTTTCTTTTTTGTCTGCAGTTTGTTTGAAGATGAAGTGATGTCCTACGTGCCTCCTCATGCCTTACTTCACCCCAGCTACTGTCAGTCGCCACGGGGATCACCTGTCTCCTCCCCGCAAAACTCTCCTGGTAAGGGGCCATATAGGGCAGGGGTTAACACTGTAGTGAAGGTCTTTTATTGTGTTTCATAAAGATTACACCTGTGTTTGTAAGGATTAGCTGTGGCAGGAGGTAGTGTATTTTCAGAGTGTACTACCCTTTTTTGTGGATGTGTTGTCTCAGGGATACTTAATGGAATTTCTAAGCTGCTCGAAAGTTAACTATGATTTAAGGACAAAATTACAGAATTTGATGGGACCTGACAAAACACATTTTTAGCTGTGATTCAACACCATAATTCAGGACCAGAAGGGACAGTGTCCTGAGGATGGTTTCAGATAGCTGTCTTCACATTTTGTCTCTTCCTTTCTCTGGTCATCCACCATAAGTACAGTGATTTTGCTGATATTGAGGTTCGGTGTGCCGTATGTTCGATATGAAAAATACTCTCTATTTTGTCTTAGTTCAGTTTTTATAAGAATTTTCACCTTAGTTCTGATTTTACTGTTAAATATTCCTGAGAAAGTCAAGTCTGTAGCTTAGGCTTGACTTATGTTGAAACAGCTGAAACATGATCTCAGTTGTTACAGATGGAGGATTTATTCATTCGAAGGTATGGTTTAGAGACTCTGTGTCAACTACCAATCCAGAGAAACTGAAATTCTTAAACAATAACTTGGTAATGATCACAGTCTTCAGACTTCCCTGTCTTAATTATATAAAAAAAAAAACTGCAAAGCATAAATCAATTAATTCAGTAACATAATAATTACTACTATTTGTTATTTTAACATGAATGTATTTAATGTGTTGATATTAGGGCTGCACGATAATGGAAAAACTGACATTGTGATTTTTTTTAATGCTGCAATATATATTGCGATATGAAAAAAGTACTCAGGAGGATATAATAGTTGTTTGGTGATGACGTAAATGGTCAAACAAATTAGTTGTGTTACCTCTCGTGGCAACACGTGCAAGGCACTATCGACACATTATCATCCTTGTTGTAGCTGAAATAATTCCAGATAACTGATATTGCTTTTCTTTTTGGCACCAAGCCTTCGTTTTCAGTGATTTTCTCTTATTCGCTGCTCATTTTTCAGTGTTGTTACCAGTGACTCACTCCATGTGCAGAGACGTGGTGTGTTTTGTCAAACCTATTAAGAATGATTGTGATTGGTGGATCGCTGCACGCAGTGTGTGTCAGGTACCCAGGTTGAAATTAGATGAGAACACGTTGAGTTCATTTACCTCCTACACTGCAGGATCTGTGATGTGACTATTGCGCACACACACATCACGATGATGATGCTCAAACGACATATTGTGCAGCTCTAATTGATATTTTAGATCATATCACAAATTAAACTTGCCACAAATAAACCATACCTCGTGGCTTTATATATTATGACTCTGAACAGACATAGATATAGACCAGTTGAGTTTCTCTGCTCTCAGGCACCCAGAGAGCTAATGCCAGAGCTCCAGCTCCATACAAGAGAGATTTTGAGGCCAAATTGCGCAACTTCTACAGGAAGCTGGAGACGAAAGGCTACGGTCAAGGTCCAGGAAAGCTAAAGTAGGTGGACTCTTTGAGATAAAGATGAACGCTCCTTGTTTGTGTCCGTGTATCTGTCTCTGTAAGCCAGCTGTTTTCTTTGTCTCAGATTGATCATCCGTCGTGACCATCTGCTGGAAGATGCCTTCAACCAGATCATGTGCTATTCCCGAAAAGACCTGCAGCGCAGCAAGCTCTATGTCAGCTTTGTTGGGGAGGAGGGGTGAGTATCTTTTAAGAAGAAAAACAAGAGTCAGATCAATGGTTGCCATTAGATACGAAAGGGCTTTGTGTTTATATGGTAAAAAAAAGGTTATGAGAAATATGGAAAAGAAGAGAAGAGCAGGAATGTTTGAGAGGTAGGAACAGGGTGATATACTGTGTTTATGATGTAGGTTGGACTACAGCGGGCCCTCCAGAGAGTTCTTCTTCCTGGTGTCCAGAGAGCTCTTCAACCCTTATTATGGTCTGTTTGAATACTCTGCCAATGACACCTACACTGTCCAGATCAGCCCCATGTCCGCCTTCGTTGACAATCATCACGAGTGGTGAGATTCACTCTATATTCACACAGACAGATGATTGTGTTCAGCAGGATCACGGTAATGTCTGGTTTTCCTGTTCAGGTTCCGTTTCAGTGGTCGTATTTTAGGCTTGGCCCTAATCCATCAGTACCTGCTGGATGCCTTCTTCACTAGACCCTTCTATAAAGGCCTACTGCGCATGTAATGTTCACATACTTATTTTTCATGTATTTGTGTCTAATAAAAAAGTAACTCTATTTACTAATGGAATATACATGCTGAATGGTTCTTTTTTCATCCTTTAGTCCATGTGACCTGAGTGACCTGGAGTATCTGGATGAGGAGTTTCATCAGTCTCTCCAGTGGATGAAAGACAACGACATTGAAGACATGCTGGACCTCACCTTCACTGTCAATGAAGAAGTCTTTGGACAGGTGAGCTCCAAGTAGAGGCCAACCAGAAGTGAATTCCAGTTATACTGATAGATTCAAGCAGCAAAAAGCCCATTAATCAGCTGGTATCATAGTCAAAATTGATATAGAAAAACTATTATACAAGTATGAGTTATCTTTATTAGAAACCAGATATCTGTTGAACTAACATCTAACTCAAACTAACTAATGGAAAGAGTTTGCTGTTTAGAAGCATAGCATTAACATCAGCACCAACCTCTACCAAATTCAGCCAGATTTATTAATCAGTATCTCACACAGACCAGAGTTTAACCAACGTTTAATATTCAAAGACTCAAAACATACAGGTAAGAGGCCAAGGATGTTTAATAGAAAAGTCACAGGGTGCCACACATTGTATTCTGCTGTGTTGTGTCCTTCTGGTTTGGTGGTATAGTTTTTTTTTATGAGGATGATCTCGATGTGTGTTAGTACCAGATTTTTTGATTAGATTTTGCTGGTTGTTAAACCATATATTTACCTCTTAGCCATCCTTCTGTGTGTCTGTCCAACCATGTGTTTGTTCATTAGTGTCAATGAGCTTAATCTTCACCAAACCGTCTGATCTCCTTTATGTTCAGTATTTAGGTGCAACTTGGGAAGCTCTTGGACAATTTCTTTGGGCATTGACTGTGATGTTCATTTTCAAGTGAAAATTGGGGTTAATGCATCACAATTTGGACACTAATATTGCCTTACATTTTTCAGGTCTTTCAGGGCCACTGGGGCAAATATGAGATGCTAGCATAGATGAGGTGAGGGGAAAGTAATACTGGCAGGGCAGCAGGGAACAACAGGGGTATAGGTGCCAGGCAGCACTCATTGATTAAAGGGTTAGACCCCAGCACATATTTGTTCAAGAATTGGTCTTCTAAATTTTGCCAGACATTACAATAGGTAAGACAGACAAAGAACGACAAAGAGAAGAAGAAAATATGGCAACAAAGAGAGAGATCATGCTCCTCAAACAAAGCAAGAGGCAGCTTCCACAGTTTCTACCATTAAAAGGAATGAAAACCTTATTAACTTCCTCTGCAGGGAAAACCTGTGACGTGAGAAGAAAGTAATCAATTCAACTTTTTGTATGTATGATTTTTTTTCTGCTTCTATAGATAACTGAGAGGGAGTTAAAGCCTGGTGGAGCCAACATCCCAGTGTCAGAAAAGAACAAGAAGGAATACATCGAACGGATGGTGAAATGGAGGATAGAGAGAGGAGTGGTACAGCAGACGGAAAGCCTGGTCCGGGGCTTCTATGAGGTAAAAATGTGTCTTCATGCTCTTTTGATATTTTGTAGCTATCATAACACCATGCCTATAATGTTACACTATGGATGTGTTTACAGGTGGTGGATGCCAGGCTGGTGTCAGTGTTTGATGCCAGGGAGTTGGAACTTGTGATTGCTGGCACTGCTGAGATCGACTTATCAGACTGGAGGAACAACACAGAGTACAGAGGAGGTAGGAAAGGAAAGGAAAGGAAAGGAAAGGAAAGGAAAGGAAAGGAAAGGAAAGGAAAGGAAAGGAAAGGAAAGGAAAGGAAAGGAAAGGAAAGGAAAGGAAAGGAAAGGAAAGGAAAGGAAAGGAAAGGAAAGGATCGAATCTCTAACATGTACATACAAATGATCCTATCTTTGTGAATCTATATCATTTGAAATCAGTATACTGCCATGGCCCATTCCTCTATATATGGAAATACTTGCCTAGATCTGTGAACCTAGTGAATTTCTGATTTGCGGCAGGGTTTCTGTGGGTCATTAAAAAGCATTAAAAGTCATTAAATATATTTTGTGAAAATTAAGGCCTAAAATGGCATTAAAAAGCATTAAATGTCCAGAGGAATTAAAAATGTAATACACTTGATGGGGAAAAAAAAGCATTCTTATTCACAATTTATTTTGATTATATCAACATTTAATCATTTTTAATGGAAGTATAGTGTGATGATTGACTTTACTTGGCTATTGTTTATGACGGACACACAAAGTCACAACACCAGATGCTTGGATTGCAACGTGCTGTGAGTGTGCTCATCCCATGGCAAAAGAGCGGAGGGAGGATTAGCAAATGTCGGAAAAATGGGAAAATGCAAGTTTCAGCAGAAGTGATTGAATGAGGAACTATTCAGAACCTGGTTAAAGCCTGTTGACGTTAAATGGTCATAAAACTATATATAAAACTGTATCTGCAGTTTGACATTGGCATTAAATTTGTTTAAAGTGGCATTGAAAAGGGCATTAAAAAGCCTTATATCAGATTTGCTGATACCTGCACAAACCCTGACCTGTATCTGTAGATACAATCGACATACATCTCAGAGTCTACCTGCTCTTGATCCCACCTACCATGGAGCTCTGAGGTTCATCACCAGTCTCAGACCATCATTTTGAGCTTTATGCTCATGTCAGTTGATCGTCTTTATTCTTCCACAGGCTTAAGCTTTGGCATTTGCTCATACAGTTTGGTCGGAGCTCATTAAGAATTCTTTTCAGCTCCCTCTGCATGGAACCTTTGGCAAAATTACCTGAAACCGAAGAAGCTGGTCTTTTTACACCAGGGGTCTCAAACTCAACTTACCTGGGGGCCGCTGGAGGTAGAGTCTGGGTCAGGCTGGGCCACATTAAGTATTCCACAAAAAAAGGGTTTCTTTAATTTACTCGCTGCTAGTAACATGCACTTTTTGATGAACTCACCTTCTTTGAGTGGCTTTTCAGCCCTTGCATTCATCTCACTCACCACGTAGTTAGCTTTGACTGTTGCTTCGTTCTCTTTGCTTGCTTTCTTGAATAAATCTTGTTGCCTCAATAGACATTTTTTCAGATTGGCGACCTGGTTCTTTCTCTCATTTCCCTGGTATTTTTTACACTTCTCAGCATGTCTAGTTGAGTAATGACATCAGACGTTGTATTTCTTAAACACCGCAACTTTCTCTGTGCATATGAGACATGTAGAGGTGCTCCCTTTCTCTTCACGGCACGTTTTGAGAGAGACACGACTGGAACTGGGTGATGGCATATATTTTCCATCCACTTGGTGTCACCCCGAAATATGTTTCAACTAAGTGACTAACATTCATAGTTCCCCAGGTACTTCACTTGACAACTGTTGACAAGAAATGCTGCCGGAAGCTGTCAGGAGACTATCTATGGTAGCTCATAAATGAATAAAAGGGTGGCAAGACTCAGCAAAAAGATGCATTTGAGAACTACGTGCAGGCCACACTAACACTAAACTTTGATGTCAGGTAGGGGGCCACAAAATATCATCCCCAGTGGGCCGCATTTGGCCCCTAGGCCACGAGTTTGAGACCCCTGCTTTAGACTCTTTTAAGAGGTTTTTTTAGTGACAAGGAGGCTGAAACTGCTGCGCTTGACTGTGGAATTTTTTTTTGCACAATCTGACTCCTGGTTATTTTTATTTATTAATTAGGTATCAGTTGTATGTTTTGTAAATTACTAATTTTATATGTGATATATGATTATAACTTACTTGAAATTTGTGCTGCTGACTGTCTCAGCCAAGATATTTTGCAAAAGAGATTTTAAATCTCAGTGAAAAGAATCAAAAGATTGTGCATCATGGAGTGATATGACATGATGCAAAAAAGAATAGCAAACTAGACTAAATAGGACAAGGACCACTGGATACAGATAGCCATTAAATGAGAAAAGTCAAGACATCCAGATATTATTAGAGGTATAAGAGGTATAATTTGATGTTTGCAGTTGCCTTTTTTAAATTAATGAACAATGTGCAGTCAGAATAACTTTAATGAATCCAGATTTTGTGTGATTTGTGTGCGCACTGTTTGCAAATGAGGCCCTTATCATATTATCTTATCCCAAATGTGACTGATGAACATGATATCACTATGAAATTTGGTGGCAAAACAAAATTATTACACTGTGGGGTCAAGCTTTTGTAGATGGTGACGTTATATTACTGTGTTATCTGTAGGTTACCATGACAACCACCTAGTGATCAGGTGGTTCTGGGCAGCTGTGGAGAGGTTCAACAATGAACAGAGACTTCGCCTGCTGCAGGTACGTCTGTGTTTGAGTATTAATGTGCTTGAAAAGACTTATCTCCTCGGATTTATTGTCACCATCCCTTACTTTTTCATTTCCTCATCTTCCTTCTTCTTCTCTCTTCAGTTTGTGACTGGGACTTCCAGTATTCCATATGAGGGCTTTGCATCTCTTCGAGGGAGCAATGGACCCCGGAGGTTTTGTGTAGAGAAATGGGGCAAAATCTCATCTCTGCCCAGGTAAATAAACAAAGCAGTATAGTACAGTGCCGCAGGCGCATGCACTTGTAAGTAAGACAAGTCTGGATGTAATTATTATTAACAGGGTTCCTTCAGCATTGTGTGCACTAAATAGTGAGTTTAGAACCATACATGTAATGTGAAACAGGACTGCAGGAGCTAAGTGGTCTTTCATTAAATGATCTTTTCACTGTTGTTTTATGATGAATATTTCCAAAATGCAGTTGGTGGAATGATGAATAAAAGCAGAAGTACTGCATGTTGAGCAATAGGATGAATTAGGAATATTTGTCTGGCCTGTCAAGGTCAGGCTCAGAAGTGTTTTTCTACATCGCCAGCAGGAGGCCACACACCAAGGAGAAACCCTTGCATATGGGGATTATTTACAAAATAGCTCAAACATGCACAAAACAAACATGCTAGTCGAGAATCAACACAAAATTACAATTTCCAGAAAACGGAAGAGCACCAGTAAGTACCTAACAGATTTACACCCAACTCTTTATGTCCAGCTGAACAACAGGCCCCAGAAGCTTGAAATGAACACAATAAAATGTAAACAAAAAAAGAGGGAAACACTTTCAGTAGCTGGAGACATTGAGTTATTTTTGATTGTAATAATCTTCTGCATGATTTTTTTTTCCAGAGCTCACACTTGTTTCAACCGGCTAGACCTGCCACCATACCCATCATTCTCATTACTGTATGAGAAGATGCTGACTGCTGTTGAGGAAACCAGCACATTTGGGCTGGAATGAGACCCAACTATTACCAACCCTTATACTGTTCAAAAAGGATCATCACAATCAGAGAAGGACTCAAAAATCTGGATACAAGTTCAACTTATGCTTTTGTGTTTAACTTATAAGTTTTGCCTCAAACAGTTTTTTTTCTCTTGCACCTATGTTTGCACCTACTTAGTAATAAATGCTTTCACTTGTGCAAGTCATCGATGAAGACCTGCATCGCCTTTGGGACCAGAATCACAGCAACCAGGATGTTCTCAGCTGAAAAGCAGATGTTTTCCACTTCGATACCAGGACACGACTGTGAGCATATAAAAGAAGAAGCAGCCACTGCCTTCACTCTGTATCCTAAACCCATTCAGCTACAAAACTGCGACGGCTGAGCCGACGTGTGAGATTCAGCCTCTTCTTCTCTAGTTTGGACGGACCTTTAAGATCACAAGGCTCGTCCAGAACTTTGAGCATCAGTGTCGCTGTAATTGTGACACAGTATCTCCTTGTGGCCTGTTGTACTAACTGCATTTCTAAAAGCCTTTTGAGCACCACCTGAAGTAACTTTTCAAGTTTGTGGAATTTTACAGTGAACAGCTAATTTTGGAGTCCAATCTAAAGCTTTGGTATTGTTGTTACGGTATTTTCTTCAACAAAAAAAGAAACAAATAGATTTTCTAATAATGTGGAAGTGAGATGTGATTTGAATGTAACTAATTTTAGAATCTAGATTGTGTGGGAGGTAATTTTTCTACCAGAGCTGGGTCAATTGAGAAATAGAAAATATAATTTTTAGCTTCAGAATTGGATTCTTCTTACTTAAAATGGCTGTTTTTGTGCATTATGTATATTACATATTATATGTACCATATCTAATATATTGTTTGCCTAAATATAGCTTTGACCCAGCTCTGTTTTCTAAAGTTTTCTTGACTCTAATCTACTCTCAAGAGGTATAAATGAAATATGTCTATTGAGATATACAGAGCAGATTTAAGATTCCCACACATCCAGATTAAAACTCAAGAGTTCAGTTATTGCAACTTTGACTATATCTACTGTCATATAGAAGTGTGTTCATCTTCTTTTGCAATTTTCATCAAGACGGTGATCAGTTCCCAAAATGTCAGGCTAATAAAACATGTCATCTTGGTAAACATATGTCTTCTCCTTGCAGGGATGGGTGATATGGAGCAAAATGTTATCATGATAAAGCAGTCTTTTTAAATGACTATGTAAACTCTTACATGGAGTGTTGTAAGTGAATTGATTTGCACTCTGTTACTGATTGAATCTTTTGTATCTGCTAAATATTATTGTTTAGGCTGATTTCATCAGGCTCTGAGCAGACACCATAAACATAAAACCACATTGTCCTTACAATATTAAAGCATGACCATTTTGTACAATCCCCCATTTTCACCAAGCTTGTAGTAAATCTTTTCTGTACTTAGGTACTCGTTACCGTCCTCTTTACTTACATTCCCCTGCACTATGAATGTAAACACGCCTTGAACTGCCACATGTATCTACAGATGTACACACACAGGACTAACAAAACACATCTGAATGCCCCATTATGGCAAAATCCAGACCAAAAATGACAATTAAGGTCATAAAGACATAGTTGTGCTGTATCTTAAACACTGAATTCTTTAAATTCAGGGCCTTCAGCCACTGTATTATTTGTTTCCTTTAACCCACAAGGCAAACTGTCACTAACACTTCTAAATTAAATGAAAAACTTAACTTTAAAGCTTCACTGATATCCTTCTGACTTCCCTCACTACACTGCACTGCCCTTGTCTGTAAAACCAGAATGTACCAAAGTTTTCAGCCCAAATTGGCTGCCACTCTTTCTGTATCCCTCTGCTGTAATAAAAGTTTCATTGGAAAAAATGTCTCTTCTATCATTTTCCCACTCTTCTCACTACCATATGAGTTAGCAGGTTTGTGTGAGACTGCAGTGTTTTAATTCTTGAACCTCACTTTGTTCCACATATTGCAACTCTATCTCAGATTTACACGCATTAAACAGAATTTTACATCTAAATGTATCTCAAATTTTAAGCACTTTTTTTTTTTTTTTAAATTTCTGATAAAAACAATTGTGGATTGCTTTGATTATTTTACCTTCTTGTGTCTTCATCATTTGGATTCAGATTACTCTTCATGACATCTCATTCATTTCATTTTGAGCAGCAGGAGGAGAATGCACTAAGTCTTTTCCAATGTCTAACTTTGTTCATAATGAACAGTAGAGGGCAGTAGTGCGCCAAAGTCAACCTAAAGCAAGCAGATGACGTCACGCAGTGGCAGTCCTTAGTGCATTCTCCTCCTGCTGCCCAAAATTAAATCCCATTCACACAGAAGAACCATTACACATTTAGGAAGCTTATGGAGAAAGAATCAGAAAGTGCTCCTGGTTAATATACTCGTTGCAGAAAGATGCACCTCTCTTTTCTAAAAAATCCTCAAGACTCATAACAAAGGAACAAAATGATTGTGTCAATACTGGATCTATATTAAAATCACAAAAGACAAGTCCAAACCACAGAAAAAAAATTGAATGTTATAGGAGGATTTGGAAGTTAGAATGAAAATGGAGAGAACACATGATGAGACAGAGATGGTTCTCTTACAAGTCAATCGGAATAGATTGAATAGAGGTGAACACGTTTTTATTTGTGAGGAGTACAAGCTAGGATGAAAAAAATCATAATTGTAATGAAATGTATTTTATTTGAATGTTAATTGTTAAAATGTTCTTGCTTGTAAACTGTTTTATATTTACTTCATAGCAAATATTGAATTTTAATCTGAGTGCACTTTATCATTCTACATGTTTGTGTACTGTTTCCGCTTTATTTTACTATTGTCTCCACTTCATTTAAAAGAATAAAACAAAATAATAAATTTATGTCATGTCATCTTCTTCTGCTTATCTGAAACTGGGTTCCAGGAAGCAGATGAAGCAAGGATCTGCCCACTTCCTGCCACCGACCGAGCTGCAGTGCACCAGCCCCTTATGGCCTTTCTGACAGGTGACACCCTGACCAGGATACAAACCCCAGCCTCCTGAACCAAAGTCACTTCATATTTAGTCCAATCTGTTATTTTACTGTCACTGTGTAGGTTAGGTGTCATGAATGTGTTATATTTTAAGAAATGTACACTAGTTGTGTATAGCCTCAGCTTTTCTTGAATTAGTCATAATTCAGAGCGAAATAATCTTGTTTTTATGGATGTATGGTACGGTTGGGGCCCCTAAACTTGTCTTGCTTAGGACCCCCATATGAACAGGGCCGGCCTTGCTAAGACTAGACTGCACTGTTGCTTAAATTGGAATGTCAGTAAATTTATCCGTTACAACTACCTCACTGTAAGTTCCTGTGCTTCTGTTTGTTCTGTTTTCTGCGATGGCCCAGAGGTGCAACAGCCCAAAGAATTATCCACTGTAAGAAAAAAAAGATTGTGATTTATTTAAAAACAAGTATCTGAAAAATAAATGTACCCCTTAAATAAAAATAAACTTGTTTGAAAAAAAAAAAAAAAATCAAAATCTCATATAAAAAAAAAAAAAAAAAACTTGTTAATGATAAATAAATTTGTACAAAGAAAAAAAATAAATATTAAATGTCAGGCTGTTGAACAATTCAACACCATAATCACACAATTGCTTACTTGCACTGGTAGTTCACAAAGTTGCAGCTTTGTGTTAGCATTAGCTTAGCAACAAACTTTCACACAGTGCACACATGGGCTATTTACCAATGAAAACTAACCCCAACCATACCCTAATCCTAACCTTAACTATTTAACACCCAGACCTAACCTTAAGCAGACACAAGAACCTTAGTTAATTGTTTAAATGCTTTGCAAACTATATTAATGTATATATTTTTAAAATTACATTTTTAGCACACTGACCTCCACTTCCTGTAAGTTACTTCCTTCGCATTAGCTGAAGGCCTCAAAAATTTTCAACCCATGCTTTTATTTTTTGTGGTGGCCTTAATTTTAAAGCAAGAGATTTTTGCGGGTAAACAGTGCCCCCCTTAATTGAAAAGGAGGATAATGTTTTTATTACTATTATTTTTTATTACCTCCGCCAAGGAGGTTATGTTTTTGCCAGGGTTTGTTTGTTTGTTTGTCTGTTTGTTTGTCTGTCCGTTAAGTGTGCAACATAACTCAAAAAGTTATGGACAGATTTGGATGAAATTTTCAGGGTTTGTTGGAAATGGAATAAGGAAGAAATGATTAAATTTTGGTGGTGATCGGGGGTGGGGGGGGGGCACTGATCGTTAGTGTGCAACATAACTTAAAAAGTTATGGACAGATTTGGATGAAATTTTCAGGGTTTGTTGGAAATGGGATAAGGAAGAAATGATTAAATTTTGGTGGTGATCGGGGGTGGGGGGGCACTGATCAGCCTTGGCGGAGGTCTGCGCTCTCCGAGTGCTTCTAGTTTTTTATGAACCTTATTTAAAAAGTGGTTTTCTTTTTTAGGCATATGAAGTTTTATATTTTCAAACACTTTTTTTAATAAATCTGTTTTTTGAAAAAGTAATTGTCTTATTTATTTGGATGATATTTATTTTGGGGCAACATATTTTAAAACCTAATATTGTATTAAATTTTTGATGTTGCTCAATTTTATTTTGAGACCCTTTTTTTTAGTAGAAATCTATTTCATTTGAGGAGATTATTTTCATTATTATTTTTTAAAATCACATTTATTTCTTTGTACAAATTTACTATTACAAGTTGTTTTTTAGGAGATAGATTTTTTTTTCTCATGTAAGTTTATTTTTATTTAAGGGGTACATTTATTTTTCAGATACTTGTTTTTAAATCACAATCTTTTAATTTTTCTTATAGTGGATAACTTTTTGGGCTGTTGCCCTTCTGTGCCACCATACATTCTACCCCATTTGTGAAACGTTCAAGTGCTTCTTTTAAATGTGGGAATGTGTGACGTAAAAGCGGCGGCATGTGGCACTGTCAGCAGCTGCATGTGACGGTAAACAACTTCAACAAATGCTCTGAAACCTGTAATATTTGACTTTTATTATGATTTACAGTTCCATTTCTCCCCGTATTTTCAGATTTTCAAGTCTCCTTAACATGGACCAGGACGGACCAGGATTCACCTTTGTACATCAAACTCAAAACGCACATGTGCACATTAAAGTGGAATTTGTGAAAATATCTGTAAATCTTGATTAGAAATAAACATGTCGTGATCTGCATAGAACAGAAAGTCACAATTTGTCAAATATAATGAAATAAAATAAGGAACACACACAAAAACACAACCTGGTGCACATCCAAAAATGAGCAGGAATTTCCCAAAACAAGTGACATATCTGACTATTTTCAGTCCAACATTAGCAGTTTTTTAATGAGGATTTAACGCTTTTTCTCTACATACGTGGCTGTAAAATCCCTAAGTTTGGATTGTTGATGGAATAAATGAACAGAAATGAAATGTACTAGTATGTTCTGACACTTTCTGATGTGAATAAACTGATAATGAGAAGTGTAACGTTCTAACTGATCAGTTTCAGGTGGAGAACACAGGCCGGGTCGTGAAATATATTAAATGTTGGGTTTGTTTTTATCAGCAGAAAAAAAAAATCTTGCATTAGAGTTGTTAGAAAAAAACTGAGGTTATTACTCCAAAAATTAGGTTTTTACTCCATGGAGTCACCATCACCTGCCTCATCTGATTGGATGGACCCCCTCATGTGCCCCCACCCTACTGCATCTTTACAGACTGGAACTACATCCGCAAATAAACGTCCATCATCAGTCCTGGTGACACTACAAAAATCTAAATCTTACCAAGTGTATTTTTCTCATTTCTAGTCAAAAAATCTCATCACTCTTAAAATAAGACATACTCACCTAAAGAGTAGTTTTTCAGTGAGATATAAAGACTTATTTTTAGACAACAGATCTTGAAAATCTTATTTCCAGAAATCTTGCCAAGATAATTTTCACTTGTTCCATTGGCAGAAGTAAAAATGAAAACATGGAACAAATAATTCATAATAATGATGGAGTTAAAAAGAATTAAGTAAAAGGAACAAAAAAGCTTAAAAAATAAACAAAATAATTGTTGAAGAATTAAGGGTGATTTATGTTATTGGTGTTTCTAAGTGTTCTGTGTATTTGTAGATGATCAACTCAGACAAAATTGAGTTAAAATTCAACTTATTTGACTTCAATAATTTCATGTTTTACAAAACACAACTACACACCACACAGAGACACTGAGGATCCCTGCGTCCTGAGTGCAAATCCTCCAAACAGTGGTTCAGTGAATGTGGTGTTGAAGGTGTAGATGTGGATCAGTTTGTCAGAGGAGACTTTGTAGAAGGACACAGATCCAGCAGGACAGTCCACAAACACTGATACTGTACCAGAGAGGCAGGGGGAGGAGGGCCTAGGGAGGCGTGTGATTTCATCATTATGAATGACCCAGTATCCACCCTCAAAACAGAACAGACTCCAGGAATGATCATTCCATCCAAACCCGTGACTTCGATCGAATTCTTTCCTCACTATTCTTCTGTAAGACACTGCTATATGAACCGCTCCACTCCACTCGACCTCCCAGTAACAACGACCAGTCAGACCAGTTGAACACATCAGCTGAGGCATACACTCAAATCTGTCCTGATGATCAGGATATGACTGAACCTCCTCCACTCGTTCCACCTTCTTGTTTTCAGACAGTTTGAGTTCTTCGTGCGCTGTGTTTGGATCCAGGGTGAGTTCACAGAAATCTGATGGACAGAAGAAAACACAAAACAGCTGCAGTTATTGATCAGTGATCAGCTTGATTTGACTTTAGGGAAAGACTAGAGAATGATTTATTGTTTGTAATTCTTACCCTAGGGCTTATTTCTGCACTCGCTCATTAACCCTAACGAGGCCTGGTTTTAATTGTCGGAGGTCTGCGTTAGAATGAGGATATATTCTTGTAGCGTCATGTTACTTTATTTCTGTAAATTATTTCCTTTAATATATTATTTATATTTGAAAAAGATATCTTAAAAATATCTTTGATATCAGATTTTATCCTCTGGACATTTTGCACCGACAAAAACAAATTTATTGTCTAAGGATTGATCTGCTCACTGAACTTTATTCTCCACATCGATTTATGGATGTAGATTACTTCAGGACATAGTACAACAGAGGACAGAGTGAGTGTGGCTTTGACAGATGAATGAATGAATGAATGAACGAATGAGCAGTATGGGAGTGGAGCCAGTGAACCGGCATGAGTGAGTGAATGATGAACGGACCAGAGTTCAGTTTTCTATACTTTCTTTGTCCTGGTATTTTTCTGAAATGATTGCAAAGTGCAGTAACAACTTTCATGTCCTGTTTGCCACAGTTAACAGGTTCACAAACCCTCCTGCTCCATTACCTTCAGAACTAGTTTCCACATCTAAGTGCAAAGAGTTTACATTATTCTTTGATGACAAGGTTCAGGGTATTAAACAATCCCACAACCCCGTTACCACTGCAGCCTTCCAGACGCCTAAAGCTGACATACTTCACACCTGTCACTGACAAAACAGTCCAACACACTGTCTCCAGTTTGACTTCAGCCATTTGTTGCCTCGGCGAGTTGCCCACTAGATTTCTAAAGTCTGAGCTGAGCAGTTTGTTACCCCAGCTCACTCACTTAGATAACATTTCACGACAATCTGGAACATTTCCCAGGGCTTTGAAAACTGCTGTCATTAGGCCTCTCCTAAAGAACAGTAATCTTGATGCCACAGTACTGAACAACTATAGGCCTATATCAAACCTGCCGTTTTTTTAGGTAAAGTCCTGGAGAGAGTCATTTACCAACAGCTCTCTGACTTCCTTCTACTAAAGAACAGCTTTGATGATTTCCAGTCAGGTTTCAGGTCCCATCACAGCACTGAGACTGCTCTGATCAAGGTGACCAATGACATCCATCTGAACTCTGACACAGGTCAAGTCTCAGTCTTAGTCCTGCTGGATCTGAGTGCTGTGTTTGACACAGTCGATCATGTGATCTTATTACAGAGGTTAGAGGACTGAGTAGGCAGCTGCAGTACATCCAGAACACTGCTGCTCTGGTCCTGACTAGAACCAGGAAGTACGACCATATTAGTGCACTGGCCTCCTGTCGCCCAGAGAATAGACTATAAAACAGCTCTGCTAGTGTACAAGTCTAGCACCAAGTCCATCTGTGACATGTCCCATGGGGTCCAACCATCTGAGACTCTGAGAACCTCAGGGACTGGTCTTTTGCTGGTGCCCAGAGTCAGGACTAAACACGGTGAAGCTGCGTTTCAGTTCCATGAGCTAAACTCTGGAACAGTGAGACAATGTTTAAGTCCAGGCTGAAAACAGCTCTGTTCAACTGGGTATAAAACAACAAAGTCTTCTGTCTGCACTCTCTTTTACTTTAACTGATTATTATTTATGTTCTATTGATTATGTTTTTTATTATAATTGTGTGTTTTTAACTCGTTTCTTTCACATTTTTGTAAAGCACTGTGAATTGCCCTGTGCATGAATTGTGCTATACAAATAAATCTGCCTTGCCACTAATTCTCAGCAAAATGAATAAAAACTGAAGACACAATCACAATCAGTCTGCAAAATGAATGAAAAAAAAAAAATTAAGAAATATAAAATGAATCTGCAAAAAATGAAACAAACTGAACAAAATAATCAGAAGCAAGTATAAAAATGAAGAGAGTACACAAAGAAAATGAATAAAATGTTGATTTTGTCAAATATTTAAAAGATGTCCTTTGTAACTTTGCTGCTCTTGCTCTATTTAATTGTGTGCTTTGTTAATTTTGGTTCAGTTTGTATTATATTAAACACAACTACTGATAGCTGTACAAGTCCCAGTAGTTCAACCAAAGACCAAACACAGAAGTCATGAAGTTAGCATGAAAATGGAAAAACAGCTTATTGGCCTATAAGCAGGCCCTGCGTAAAGCTAAAACTAGTTACTGCTCATCCTTAATCGAGAAAAACAAGAATAACCCTAGATTCCTGTTCAGCACTGTTGCCAGGCTGACAAACAGTCACAGTTCAGTAGAACCCTCTATCCCACTTACTCTCAGCTGTGATGACTTCCTACAATTCTTTAACGATAAAATCTCAACTATTAGGAACAAAATAGATGAACTACTTCCAAATATTAGGTCTGACAAAGCACAGGCTACTAACCAAGAATCTCTTCTAAACCCCCCTACAATGTTAGATAATTTCACTACTGTAGATGGAGCTGATGTAGCATCTATCATTATGTCCTCCAAACCATCCACCTGCCTCTTAGACCCAATCCCAACCAAACTTTTTAAACAGACTCTGCCCCTAACTATTGACACAATTCTAACTATAATTAATACCTCACTAGTTACTGGCTACGTGCCACAATCTTTTAAATTTGCAGTTATTAAACCACTTCTGAAAAAACCTACTCTAGATCCTGACCTCCTGGTCAGTTACAGACCTATATCTAATTTACCCTTCCTCTCAAAAGTTCTTGAAAGAGTGGTAGTTAAACAGCTGTGTCAGCATTTACAGGACAATAGTTTATTTGAACACTTCCAGTCTGGCTTTCGTGCTCATCATAGCACTGAAACCGCATTAGTCAAAGTAACCAATGACTTGTTATTAGCTGCTGACGATGGTTTGGTCTCGATCCTGGTCTTATTGGACCTGAGTGCAGCTTTTGACACTATCGACCACAGTATCTTACTGCAGAGATTAGAATGGGACATAGGCATTAGAGGAGCAGCCCTCTGCTGGTTTAAATCCTATTTATCTAATAGGTACCAGTTTGTTAATGTAAACCAACAATCATCAACATATTCCAGAGTTAGTTGCGGCGTGCCACAAGGGTCGGTCCTCGGGCCCATTTTGTTTACACTATACATGCTGCCTTTAGGTAACATTATTAGAAAACATGGCATTAAGTTTCACTGTTACGCAGATGATACACAACTGTATTTATCGATTAAACCTGATCAGACCAGACAAGTAGATAAACTAAGTTCCTGTGTCTGTGACATTAAAACCTGGATGAGCGCTAATTATCTTTTACTTAACCCTGAAAAAACAGAGGTCATTATAATAGGCCCTAAAAATGCAAGAGACTCCCTATCTGACCAGATAGTCACTCTGGACAATGTGAGTGTAGCCTCTAGCGCCACAGTTAGAAACCTAGGAGTTATATTTGACCCAGATCTATCATTTAAACCACATATGAACCAAGCCTGCAGAACCGCCTTCTTCCACCTGCGCAACATAGCCAAAATTAGAAATATTCTTTCTAAAAATGATGCAGAAAAATTAGTTCATGCGTTTGTTACATCTAGATTAGATCACTGCAACTCCCTTCTCGTAGCATGTCCTAAAGGCTCTCTAAAAAGTTATCAACTGGTTCAGAACGCGGCAGCGAGACTACTAACAGGAACAAATAGAAGAGACCACATCACCCCTGTGCTCCAAGCCCTTCACTGGCTTCCAATTGAGTTTAGAATTAGATTCAAAATCCTCCTCCTCACATACAAGACCATTAATGGTATGGGCCCCTCTTATCTCAGAGACGCTCTGGTGCCGTACCATCCCAACAGAACCCTTCGTTCTCAGAATGCAGGTCTACTGGTAGTTCCCAGGGTCTGTAAAAGTACAGTAGGAACTAGAGCCTTTAGTTACCAAGCTCCTGTTTTATGGAATCAGCTTCCAGTTAACATTAAAGAGGCCGACACAGTCTCTACATTTAAGGTCAGGCTAAAAACATTCCTATTTGAAAAAGCTTATGGTCAGGCTAGTTCAAACCAGACTAAACCCACAGTTCAGTCTAAGCTGCCCTAGGAGCAAGAATGCTGGGGGAAGTACAGGCACTGAGTCCTATCTCCTGTTTCTGGTTCTACGTACCATTCTGGTCTGCACTTATATTTTTAATATTTAGCCAACTTAGTTTGTGCAGTGCTATTCACCCGATGTCCCCTTTCCCCACTCCCCTCCGGGGGAGTGGCTACTTTTTCAGTTGTAACCACTTGGGAGCCAATGATGGCAGGATCTGCGCTGACCCATCTGTGTCCTGCCCTGTCCTGTGTCCTGACCCCCTCCCCCACCTGTCTGGATGGACGTCCTCGGCCTCACCACTGTGGATGGGCCTCCTCGCCCCTGCCTGTCTCATCCAGCGGGATGGACCCCCCATGTGTCCACCCTACTGCATCCTTGTAGACTAGAACTACATCTGCAAATGGACGTCCATCAGTCCTGGTGCATCTATAGCCTGTCCGTCCATGGGAGTGGATCTCTCCTTCACTGTGGTTCTCCCCGAGGTTTCTCCCTTTTCCCACTGGGTTTTGAGTTTTTCCTTGCCGAGAAGGAGGGTCTAAGGACGGGGGATGCCCTGGACACTACTCATTTTCTTGCTGTTCATTTGACTGTTGTTTACTCTAACTGACTCTGTAAAGCCCTTTGAGATAACCTTGTTGTGATATTGGGCTATACAAATAAAGTTGAATTGAATTGAATTGAATTGAAAATCCTCCACAGAAATATTTGACTAAATAAATGCTGATCATGTGATCCCATAGATAATGTGTGTTCCAGTGCAGATGACTGATGGGTAGCAGCGTCACAGCACTTTAAACCTCCACAGGTTTGAGCTCTGATGGTTTGGGGTAAATTCATGATGGAGACAAATAAAGGTCTGGTCTGAAACGTGTCTTTGTGAGTTTTATTTCAGAGAATCTCTGAGATGTGAGTTGTAGTTGTGGTTTTTCTGTCTAATGTCATGTAGGCAGTAGTCAAGGACAGATAGACAGGAACTGGAATTTACTGACATTTCATTCCAATGGTTCTGTTCAGTCTGCGTCTCCAAGTTCACTGTCAAAAACCTTCCTGATCAAAACCAAACTGTATTAGTGACGACCTTTGCACAGATTTATTAATTTAATCTTTCCCTTTTTCCTAATTGTCCATAAAATCCATAATATTACAGCCTTTATTTAATGGATAATAAATATTTATGGAAGTGATTTGATGTTTTGGGTTGAACTTGTTACTGTGACAAACTTTCCTCCTGATCGACTCAGCTGTGTTTTTGACTTTATTTTTTTGTTCATCTTCCACCTTTATCAGACAGTGGCATAAGAACGACACTAGAATGATCCATAAAGACAGAGGAGGTGTGATCGGCCAATGGTCTGAGGTTCTGAGGACTCGTCCCTCAGGGTATTTGTGTCATGTGATCCGTGTCCTGACCAATCAGCTGTCAGCTCACCCACTGTCTTCACTGACAGTTGATGTGTTTTCTAATGTGGTACCAGCTCCTTGTGTATGTTCAGGTTGAGTTTACTCTATAATCCAATGGAAATCCACTTACACTTCCTCAGACCTGGTTTCAACCATCGGACTCCACTGGGCTCCAACCTGAAAGGAGAAGGGGGGGGGGGGGGGGGTCAGGAGCATTAAACATGGACATTCCATCACTCTCATCCACTCAAGCTTTTCTGTTCACATCCAGTCAGTGGTTCCTGTCAGTCCCTTATTGAACGTCTGTATCTGTGGCTGGAACTTCAGTAAAGGATGTGGAATCAGCTGTGACAGAGTGTTCCTGTCAGCTCCACCTGTTCTGTCACACATTATCTGTGTGTGCATCAGCTCAGTCCATACCTGACAGTGTCCAGTCTCCAGTGTGGATCCTCCACTAGAGCACACAGCTCCTGTCCTGAGGCTCCTGGATGGTTGTAGCTCAGGTCTAGCAGTCTGAGATGGGACGGATTGGACTGTAGGGCTGAGACCAGAGAAGAACATCCTTCCTCTGTGATCAGACATCCTGACAGTCTGCAACACAAAACATCACACATCATCTGAGGAGGAAAAGAAGCAGCGTCAGCTGTTGGACACAGTTATTCTGTGGATGGATTTCAGCACAAATGGGATTGACCTGGAGCCAGTTTCTATTGGACTGACTCGGTTCAGGACAAGATCTGAACACAGACTCAGATTAGTCCAGTCCCTGTCCAAAGTCTGGAAAGACCTGATCTTTTACTGTTACTCAGACAAAATTAACTGGATGAAGATTGACTTTGACCAAATAAAGACACAAATGTACAGATATTGGTCCAAAAACATCAAGTGCATAAATGAACATCCTTCACCACCTCCAAATCAAAGGTTCAATGGTTCTTGGGTTCCAGTGTTTGAACAGACAAACCAGTTCCACTCCAGTCCAACCCTCAGACTGTAGACACTTTACTGTCCTTTGGATCATATCTGTAGATGTAGACTCATTTGGTTCAAATACATCTTCATACAGTTTAGTTCCTGTGTTTATTTCATAGAAATAAAGGAACATGCATGTGTTTCATGTCAGACACTGAACAGCTGCTCTGAAAACCAGCTCAGACTGATCCACTACATGTACATCATGGTTTTAATCATCATCGTTCACACTGGTTGAACAATCCAAACCTGAGAGTCTCCAGTTTACAGTCTGGACTCCTTAGTCCATCTGACAGGATCCTCAGTCCTGAATCCTTCAGGTCGTTGTTACTGAGGTCCAGATGAGTCAGACTACAGGACTGGGATCTGAGAACTGAGGACAGACCTTCACAGATTCTCTCTGACAGGTTACAGATACTCAACCTGCAAGGACATAGATTATATTTGGATTACAATCAGGTCAGGTCTGGACTGAAGGACCATCACAGTCCACATAGATCTCACTTTGTTCTACAGCTCAGATCCAAATAAAGCTGCACAATTTAGTGAAAACACATTTTTTATTGTAATTTGAGTCTGTTTGCTTGTTTATCAAATCAAATGCACAAATGAGTCATTTAACAATGTCAAATCAAACATAAAAACTGAAAGTAGTGTAAAAATACCAAAACTTAAAAGTAGAAACACTTTAATGTTGTGATGTTTGTGTCACTAAATCCAAATCATCACTGCAGAACAGATGTGGGGTTGAACTTTTATTCCCTAATTTTCCATTTAGATCAACATAAATCCACCTAAATCCTGACCTTTAAATTATTATCTTTTTCCATTTTATAATTACACAGGTTGATTACACTTGTGACTGACTTGATTGTGCAGCTCTAGATCTAATACACCTTCATTTAAATAAGTACAACACAACTGAATAAAAGTCAGGACCAAAAGATCAGAAATAACTGAATTCAGATTCTAACTTTGACTGACCTGAGAGTCTCCAGTTTACAGTCTGGACTCCTTAGTCCATCTGACAGGATCTTCAGTTCTGAATCCTCCAGGTTGTAGGTACTGAGGTCCAGATGTATCAGACTACTAGACTGGGATCTGAGAACTGAAGACAGATCTTCACAGCCTGTTTCTGATACGTCATAGACCATCAAGTTTCTGAAATGTAACAGATTTGTTTGTTATATTAAAACAGCAGCAGAATAAACTGATCTTCACCAAGCTCCACTTCATTTCGGTTCTAATAGTTCTAGACATAATCACTAGTTTTAGTCAAATATCCGGTTATAAAGTCAATGTATCCAGGACCTCCTTAACCAAAATGTTAGGCCCGGGGCTGAGAGGTTTGGTAGGCCCTGTCCCATCCTCCAAATTTACCAAGTCTAATTATAAAAAAAGAATATCTAGGTAATCTACAACAGCGAGGTTTCCCTCTTTGACCCAGAAAACATGATCATATTTTTATTAACATACCAACAAGTCCAGTTGAACACAAACACAAAAGGCACTTTTTATAACAACAATAACTTATGGTGACAATAAGTAAGTAAGTAAATTTTATTTATAGAGCACTTTTCACAGACAGTCACAAAGTGCTTTACAGTGAGAAATATTATTAAAATACAATATAACCAAAATAGGTGAAAGTTTGACTCCACATCATATTACAAAAAACATCATCACCAACCATCATCTTTCTGCAAAAACATAGGCTAATAATAGCTGCAACAGATCAAACTATTGCCACATTTCCACTGCGTGGTACTGGCTCAACTCAGCCTTTTTACATTTCCATTACGTTAAAGAACCTGGAATCTGGTACTACTTTTTTAGTACTTGCTCGGCCAAGGTTGGTCGAGGGGGTTCAGACATTTCTGTCCTGGGTGAAGATGAAAAGATTCAGCATGAGCTTGACGGGACAACACGCAACAAGTGAGTTTATAAGCAACTCTGTGAGCAGACGTCACAGAAGTTGCACGCAGTGTCGCTATGACGACCAGGTACTCTGAAATTGGTAGTATCCTGTAATGGAAAAAGCCTCCAGGAATAGAACCTGGTATCTGAGTCAAGTCCATATGCAGCAATAGTGTCCTGTTGTGTCCAACTTTTATTAGACTGAAGTAAAAGACAATGTGACTCCAATGGTGCAACAGGACTAACTTTGGTTTGGACATGGAACACCAAGACTGACTGAGCTGAAAACCCTGTTGGACCAGATCTGAGGTTCACTTACCGAGGCTCTGGATCACGGACTTTTTTATAGTTTATCAGGACATACTTGGAGGCATCACTCTCCGTAGATGCACAGCTGGGTCCAGGTCCATGTCTGGATCCTGTGGGGGGTCTGCGGGGGGTCTTCCAGGGGCGGGCTACTCTGTCCTCACTCTGATCCATTCTGCTGAACACACATCAGAACACAAACCATCAGTCCAGACATGAATCCACACCAATTCATCCTTTACATGATAAACAGCAGCTCAATTAAGAGCTTCAGTGACAATTTTATTTACATTTTATTTTGAAATGTTGACAGTTAATAATAATTTTTGACTTAAGATATTAATGTGATTCATTAATAGTCTTACTTTTAAGAAGTGGATCACTGTATCTTGGTAATATTGCAAAATAAAAAAAAAAAACATTGAGCAAGTTTTTTTTTTTGTTATCGGAATGTGTTTAAATAATCAAGAGGCATCAATGGGTCGAGGGCGTGTTGCATCTGCATTTCTCAGCGCAGTCTGTTTGTACAGAATGTTTTTTCTATTCAAGTAGGATTTTATTACAGTTAAAGGAACATCTGGAATCAGTTCAATTAAAACCACAATGTATATTTTATTACATGTATACATAATAATAGTGAAATATATTTAAAATAATGTGTTTAATTCTTAACCAATTATTATTAAATAATATTATTCAACACAAATATAGAAATTGTAAAACCTGCAATTAGGTCACATTACTTGTCTTAGTTAATTAAGAACTCTAACTGGGAAACATTACAATCATAACATTGACACAAAACAGTTCATAACATAAAACGTAAGATTTTGGGGAAAACTCAGGCTACAGTCCTTGTCTAGTCTTCCTCCAAGTGTCCACTTCTGAAGTTGATGCAAGTATATTGGAAAAGTGACAGACAAGAAAATGTTCTCAATTATAAATTAATCTTTTTGCTTAAACAATGCTGATTTATGCTTCTAAAATTACACTAGTCAACAACAAATTTATTGTTTAAGTTTTTTGAGCTGATTTAGGATAATTTTGGTGTGCTGAATCCAAAAATCACATTAATTTTGCTCAATCAGGTCAGCTTTCTGAACTATGCTACATATTGGCTTTTTAACATTTTTGCTTACATTTATGGGCATTTTCACATCATATGATACAAAATTCTTTCATATTTCTTGCAATAAACGAGTTCTGAAGATTTTACTTTTGCCAATTTATGACTGTTTTTTTTAATATTACAGGTGAATGAAATAGCTTCGACTAGAAGATCTTGCAAAAATAAGCCTGATGTATTCTGCCACAGTTTGTAACACTTAATAAATACATCCTGTTAGAAAATGATTTTTTTTCTCTTGAAACCTATTTTGGGTGAGAACTATATAAAAAAATCAACTGATAAAGTCACAAAAATGTAATCAATTTTGTGAAAAGATCAAATGTTTCAAAATCAAATTAGTAAAAAAAAAAAAAAAAAAAAAAAAAAACCTGGCCTGATTGAGAAAAACAGATGTCATTTTTGGATTTAGCGGTGCAAAATGGTCCTAATTCACTTGAAAAAACCTAGACAACTTGCAAAAAACATTTTTTTGGAACCCAGTGTTATTGTCGTGAATAGGATGTAGACACATTAATCTGTGCTTCGCGCATGCGGGGTACCGATCCGGTTTCCGGTAGCAATCGGGTAGCCCCGGTCATAAACAGTTGGTTTATTTTGTCGTACACAGCAGCTTTTTATCACCTGGTCAGATTCTAGTTCATCTAAAATTGACCACCACACCCCCGCGACCTACTTGCGGTTTTTACCCGGTTCTGTGAAGAAGTTTACACGGTACCGGTTCGTGAGCTTCAGTTTGACCATGTGAAACCAGCCCTGACCGGACGGACAGGCGGTAGTTCCAGTCCGGACCCGCTTTCAACCGGCTCCGGTTGACCGAAAACCGGTTCAACAGACACCAAGCGGTGGGTTTTTACGGTTCAAAATAAGTGGACCTAAAGTTACGGCCCACTGTGACCACCGTCATTAAAGAGCCGTTACCTTCAGTTAAGCTCTACAGAGACCTGGACAAGAGGATCTAGAAGCAGAAAAGAGAGTGGAGCTCCACTACGGTTTGAATCTACGGACAATGCGAGCCGCGCATGCGTAGAAGCATTCACTTCTTATTCTACTTCCGGCAGACTATACGCTATGTTGCGCGTTGCTACCTTTCAAAGTCGGGATGCCACAACAGCACTTGATGGCTTCACATGCAGCCGTGTAGCTGCTAGAAGGTCCAGTAGAGTTTTAACAGGTTAGTCCAGACCCTGAGACGGGCTGAGAAGGGGTTTCAAATTAATACCATCTCCAGGGTTTGACGCAACTGTTTCCCAAAGTTCTAAGCTGCATTTGTTACACCAGACACTCCAGTAAAACATGCTTTCCAGGTTGAATACACTTTTTAAGAACTGACTTCCACTCAAGCAAGTCAAGCTCCTTATTCAGCACCCCCTTAGCTGCCATGTCTGCTGTTTCATTACCAGAGCCCCCCCCCCCCACACACACACACACACCCTGCCTGCTCCATTTTAAACAATAGGGTAAGTAACTCAGAGACCGGATCTGGCTGAGCATTGCCCTTATTGCAGCCCAACGAGGTTAAAACAGATGCAGAATCGCAGCAAATGACTCCTTTCTCTTGTTTGGTGTCCTCTGCCCACTGCAGCGCTCATATAATTACAGTAGTTTCACATGTATACACTGAAACCCTTTCTGGTAGCCTTTGACTATAGACAACATCAAACTAGGGAACATATAAAAAGCAAACCCAGCTTTTCCTGATGTTAGATTTTTTATTTTTTTTGCCTCTTATGTTTTCCATTTCTTAGTGGTTTTAGTGCTGCTTCCTGCTCTGCTTGCTGCTTTTAGAGAATGCATAATAGAAATACATGCTGAGTCCAATCCATGATTTTTTTCAGTCTACTGCCTCAACAACTCCTTTGGCTTTGAAACACAAAACAACACACTAGATCAGAAGACCAGGCATGAAGAAGATCCCCTGCCCCCCAGGGTTAACCCACACAAGGCAGCTGGGCCAGACAACATACCTGGTTGTGAAGGAGTCCACAGAAGAGCTCAACAATGTCCTCACTGATGTTTTCCACATGTCCCTGAGCCCAGCTGTTGTCCCCATGATGGGTTTTATAGTACCAGCCCTGAAGAAGCCCCGCCCATCCAGCCAGAATGACTACTGGCCCCTAGCCCTGACCTCCATCATTATGAAGCATTTTGAGGGGCTGGTCCAGAAATCAATCATTCCACACAGGAACGGTTAATTTTATACATTTCATTCTTGGTTGTATCACAATTGGACAAAGTCCAATCACCCCCTACCCCACCCCACAACCAACCACGACCCATTTCATTTCACATGCAGGCCAAACAGGTCCATAGAGGACACCATCTCAAATGACCTGGATTTATATAATTTATATTCTATTATAGTTTATGTTTTACACTCTTTATTTTTTCTTATTCTAGTTTTGCCTCTTTTTAAGCAGTTTAGACTCATGTGTTTATTGTGAGTTAGCTATCATTATTATTATTATTATCACAACCTTTATTTAACCAGGAAAAGGCTCACCGAGATTAAAAATCTCTTTTTCCAGAGTGTGCTGGCCAAGACAGCAGCAGTGGCAGAAGTTACACAAAATAGAAATCACAGCCATACATCCACACTAAAAAATATACATAAAATACAATAAAAATCTGAACTAAATCTACATCCAGATTTATCCTTTTCCCATTCATTTAAAATGACTTTGAATGTTTTAAAATAGACCAATTCCTTTAGTTTTATCTCCTTCTGTAGATTGTTCCAGAAAGTAGGAGCAGAAAATTTAAAAGGGTTCTATCCCAGTTCAGTTGTGACTTTTGGAACTCGTAGAGACAATAGATCCTGGGACCAGAGATTGAAGTCTTTCCAACAGATGTAGACCAGCAAATATGATGGAAGCAGAAATAAAATACATTTATCGATGAAAGAATACCAGTGTTTAAAAGTATTAGTTACTATGGATGACAGGATTAGTTATTATGAATCCCTTTTTTTTTTTTTTACTGAAATTTATATGACTGTTTTTGTTTTACGTGTATGTGTATGTTTATGTGTATATTTTGCTGCTGACAACACTGTGAATTTCCCCATTGTGGGATCAATAAAGGAATATCTTATCTTATCTGATCTTATTTTGTGGGAAATGAAAAACAAAAAACTAAAGAGAATAAACGAAAATAAAATAAAACCAATCATTGGTGGGGGTCAGTAACACCTCGAGGCCTTTGTACACTTAAAGAGCCATTATGCAGGTCATTATCTTGACGATGGTGAAACTTGCGTGGCAGAGATGTTAGGACTGCATTAGTAGGAGACGGGTGGTGGCGTAGACCCCCACCCCTGTTGACAGAAGGCCGTTCCATTTGGACACAGATGGCTTCTTTCAGTCCTCTCCCAAACCATCCGTCTTCCCTCTCCAGGATGTGGACGTTCTCATCCTCCAACGTGTATCCTTGGTTCTTGAGCTGAAGGTAAATGTTGGACTGTGCGTTTGTGGAACAGCTGTTTAGTTTCTCCTATAACATATCGCTACATTCAACTGCATAAACCACATGGATCAGCTTCGTGCATTCCTGTGTTTTGTCCTTTAGGTGGTCCAGTCTCTGTCAGTGTTCCTGGGCTTGAAATGCACAGGGACGTTGTGTTTGGAGAAAATCCTTCAGATCCACTCAGACTCCCCCTCCACGTATGGCTCATACATACAAAGGCCCGGAGGTGTCAGTGACCCCCCACGACTCACAATAGGACTCATGTGAGCTCTCAAGGTAATGTCCATCTGGAGAAGATCAGTAACCGGCTCCTGCACCAACATTCTGAGAACTGAAGAAGCCTCTTGGATGAGAGGGGAAACACTTTCAAACCAAGAACCAAGTCCAGTTACTTCAGATTCAACTTTTCAAGGAGCTGAATTTGCATTTCAACAGGTTTGACACTGTCCCCACTCACCTATCCAGAATGGTAGCCCCCCCCTGCTGTGATCGTCGACACGTCAGCTCCACTCACCCCTCCAGAACAAAGGCCTCCCCCCTGCTGATACCACCATCACCTCTGCCCCTCACACACACCTTTCTACACCCCCCACAGGGGAGTTTCCCTCCCACCCTCGTCCCTTCACTATGGACCAGGTGAGGAGCGGGGCTAAGGAAGTTGAAGGCCAGGAAAGCCCCAGGTTAAACTAAAATTAAATCATTATTTTTGTAGAGTTTTGACCATGTAACTGCAGTATGGAGTTCAACCAGGTATCAAAAAGCAGCTGGACTGATTTTAAAAAAGAGCCCAAAACAAAAACCACTGGACCCAATTTCAAATTCTTGTTGTTGTTCAGTGTGTTCCAGTTCACAGTTCATGTCCAGCATCCTAAATATCAATCAATCAATCAATCAAATTTTATTTATATAGTGCCAAATCATAACAAAAGTTATCTCATGACACTATACAGTTGGTCAAAACCAGACTCTAAGCCAATCTACAGAAACCCAACAGAATCCTCCAGGAGCAAACATTTGTGACTGGTGACAGTGGCGAGGAAAAACTTCCCTTTAACAGGCAGAAACCTCGAGCAGACCCAGACTCCTGGAGGATGGCTGTCTGTCTTGACCAGTTGGGGTTAAAGAAAGAGAGTAAAGGAGGAGAAAAGAGAGAGTGATAGAGACAGAGAGAGACTAGGGGAGAGGGGGAGAAGGGGGAAGGTAGGCGGAGAGACATGGATGCAGTTGATGCACAGATAACTGAACTAGAACATCTATGGAACTATATAATAAACACTATCATAACTATATGGATAAGTGAGTGATGACGATGAAGGAGAAGAGTTCGATTCCAACACCAGTCGACGGGGGGTGGGACCTTTCTGTGTGGAGTTTGCATGTTCTCTCTGTGTCTGCATGGGTTCTCTCCGGGTACTCCGGCTTCCTCCCACAATCAAAAGACATGCACTAATAGGTTAATTGGTTAATCTAAAATTGCCCATAGGTGTGAATATGAGAGTGATTGTTTGTCTCTATATGTCAGCCCTGCGATGAACTGGCGACTTGTCCAGGGTGTACCCCGCCTTCACCCCTATGTAGCTGGGATAGGCTCCAAGCAACCCCTGTGACCCTAGTGAGGATAAAGCAGGTTCAAAAAATGAATGAATGAATAAAAAATGCTCCAGAAAAACATCTCAGACCCCACCTTTAAACAAGTACAACATGATTAAATAAAACTCAGTCAGGACCAAAAGATCAGAAATAACTGAATTCAGATTCTAACTTCATCTGACCTGAGAGTCTCCAGTTTACAGTCTGGACTCCTTAGTCCATCTGACAGGATCTTCAGTCCTAAATCCTCCAGGTCGTTGGTACTGATGTCCAGATGTCTCAGACTAGAGGACTGGGATCTGAGGACTGAGGACAGACCTTCACAGCCTTCATCTGATAGGGTATAGACAGTCAGTCGGCAGAAACATAACAGACTGATTTGTTATGTTCAAAACAGCAGCAGAATAAACTGATCTTCACTAAACTCCACTTCATTTCAGTTCCAATAGTTCTAGAGATAATCACTAGTTTTGGTCAAACATCAGGTTATAAAGTCAATGTATCACAGAGCTAGTATTTCCTTTTCATACACATGAAGTGGATTGTATGTGAATTCCATCAAGTTATGATGTTGATTAATATGATCAGTGTCGTGGTTTGACAAGGAATGAATAAGGTAGAAAAATGTCCTAAATGGGGGGGGGGGGGGGGGGGGTCTTATTTCAGGAAAATTTTCAGATTCAACTTTCAGCCCAGATTTTCTAATGCTCCCATGTCTTGGGAATACAAAAATGTGAAAAAAATTTCAAATCAAGCCTAAACCCCCCCCCCACCCCCCACCCCGAAAATTACTTTTTCAACCCTGAAAACATGGGGTTTTTTTTGGCAACTTTCAAACCTTCTTCACTTTTGATAAAGTACAATGTAGCAATATGCTCATGCTGGGCCCTTACATGTTTTTTTGTGAGACATGTCATGTCTTAAGAGTGCTTTGCACTACAAAAGGTGTAGTGTCAAGGTCAAATTATAGGTCAAAGGTCACCCAAATGGTCCAAAATGCATATCTGATGGAATGAAGCTGTTAATGTGGGTTTTTCCAAATGTTGGGCTCAGGTTCTCTCCTCATAACACATCTAATGACCACAAACAACTTCCATTCAATAAGACATATTCAACAGAACTATTTGCTCAATGTATTCTCCATATAAACATGTCAAAAAGAACAAACAGTAGTTTCACATGACTTTGACATTTACATGTACTGTTGTGTGCAGTGGATAGCACTGGTGCCTCACAGACAGAAGGTCCTGGGTTCAATTCCAACACCAGCCCATGGTTGTGGGACCTTTCTGTGTGGAGTTTGCATGTTCTCCCCGTGTCTGTGTGGGTTCTCTCCGGGTACTCTGGCTCCTCCCACCATCCAAACGCATGCACTGATCGGTTAATGGGTTAATCTAAATTGCCCATAGGTGTGAATGTGACAGTGATTGTTTGTCTCTATATGCTCAGCCCTGCGATGAACTGATCACATGTCCAGGGTGAACCCCGCCTTCACCCATAAGTAGCTGGGATAGGCTCCAAAGCAACCCCCATGACCTGAGTGAGGATAAAGCGGGTTCAGAAAATGAATGAATGAAGTGTTAGTGATTCCCGCCAAAATGTGTGCTTGTGTTCCTGGCCACACTAATGGTGGCAAATTCAAATGGAATGTACATGCAGTGTTGGGCAAGCTACTTGGAAAATGTAGTGAGCTAAGCTACCAGTTCCTCTGCCATGAATGAAGCTTTACTACACAGAAGCTACCATCCAGTCAAATGTAGCAGCTAAGTTACACAAACACCACAGTAGTAGCTCACTACATGTGAAGCTACTTGAAGTTGCGCCAACTTAACATGGCAATAAACATAAGAAACTATGTGTTTAAATTACCAAATACATGCAAAGTCAATTCCATTGGGTTATCAATATGCCAGAGTAACTATAATTACAGACCAAAGACCAAAAATTACTGACCAAATACTGACATCTGCAGACCAGTTAGTTAACAATGCTCAGTACGGTCCAACTGGAGTTCAAAGTCACGTGGAAGTGGAGGGAGGTAAACAGAATACTTTGGATGGCTGTGCAGACAGGGGACTCACTAAAAACCAGGCGTTTCACCCAGGGGTGGGGCTCTATGTCCTGTGTCACACACATCGTGGACATCGTGGACAGTGCACTTTTGAGTTTATCTGATTGGTTTTGATGTGTGGAACAGAATGATTTATTTAAGGTGAAATATGAACAAGGATGCATTGTCAGCTTCAGATTTAAGGATGTTTTTTAAACAAATGTTCAAAAACAACTGTAACCCTATGTTTGCCTCTTGTTAAATACATTTACATTCATGCAGCTGTTTGTGTGATCAGTAAAACCTACAAACTGCTCCTGATCAAGTCAGGATCATTTTATAATTGTGAGGAAATACTACTGACAAATTTTTTTGTAAACTAAATAGAGTAGTCTGACATGTCACTGTTTCTAAAACGTGTGTTTTTCTGGACTACTTAAAAGAAAAAAAGAAAAAAAAAAGCAATAATTGAGAATATACCCACTTCACCAGGGACCAGTACACCAATGACAAACTGGTTCCTTTAGTGCAGTGTTTGTCAAACTGGGGGATGTGAAGTCTTTCAGGGGGGTCATGGGATCAGTCCTGGGTGTTTTTTTGTTCTTCTACATGTATCAGGTGGAACTAATGTTTGATGTTTGGAGCACCCTGGACTCATTTTACGGACGTCCACCAAACCAATCTACTGCCATGGTGATCTCTCACCAGACTAGACAAAGAGTTTAGGTTTGGACAATGGACAAGGACTGGACTGGAAAAGACACATGGGACATGTTTGTGTTTTGGACCAGTTTGGACAGTTTGGACTTTAATGTTCTGAGATGTGCAATGGAAACGGGCTCACTGACCCACTGATATTGGTCACATGTTCATCTTTGGAACCAAAATTTGTTTGTTGTTCTAAAAAAAAGTAACTTTATTGTCATAGTTGTAAGATAATTGCACATTTCCTATTTTTATTTGGAAAAAATATTGCCACAGTCAGCAGTCTGGTTGAGTTTATTTAGCAAAAATGTAAGTTATTTTTCAGAGGGAATCCGGCTGTAATGCTCTTTACTGTGGGTTTGGCGGCACTGAAAAGAGCCTTTGTGGTGATCATCGTCCACATACCTCAGCCAACAACCATCGGCTGCTCTGCAGAACACCATTTTCCTCTGCATTAAAGTGGACGCCGTCATCTGACAGGTGCTCCACAGTGATACAAGGTGCTCGGTGTGGGTCTCATCTCAAACTCCGCCATGAAAACTCAGCCCCGCATGATGCGCCTGGTCCCCTCCATACCCTATCCGCTGTCCGTTCACTGGTACCACCAGCAACAAAGTGGGAGGATGTCAGAGAACAGGAAGTGGGCAAAAGCTCCATCACTGCCCAGAGTTTGCTAAGCTGTCCACAAGCGCGGGCACGGCGCTTCCAAAAATGTGCACGATGACGGTCCAGTAAGACACGCCCACATCTGGTTTATAGTGAATCCTGTGCAGACAGTGTGTGTGCCCCGTTCCAAACAATCTGGAGTGCTTGTGTTGTGGATTATATAATTACATTTTCTAGTCTACAAACTGCTTCTCCACTGTGTTAAGACATATAAAAATAGTGTCTGTGGTCGTTACCACGCTACTTGATCAATAAAAGAGTTAAGCTACTGAAATGTTACTTGATTCAGGAAATAGTGACGTTACCGCCAAGCTACTGAAAATTGTAGTAAGTTACTAGCTTCGCTACAAGTAGCAACGCTACTGCCCAACACTGTGTACATGTTGCAATATTTTATCTCTAAAGTGTCTTTGAAAGGGCCAAAGGCTTTGGGGAATCCCAACAGGAAACCAGAAGGAAGAAAACTTAGGACATATTTGATAAAATGTCAGAATGGTATGAATTTTTGAAACAACTAGGCATTTTGGTGACCTTTAACCTACAACATGACCTTGACATTAGACTTTTCATAGTACAAAGTACTCTTACAATACAATATGGCACTTACAAGATCATTAAATGGCCCATCATGAACATAATTATACATTGCACTGGACAAGAGTGGAGAAGCTGTGAAAGTTGCGATTTTCAGAGTTAAAAAAGTAATTTTTGGGGTGGGGGGGGGTTTGTGGATGAAAATTTAAAAAAAATTACAAAGGAGTGCTTAGAACATCTTGTTGCATCAGAAAATCAGGGCTGATGTGGTATTTGATATTAAGCCCCCCCCTATCCTAAACCAGACTCTAAATTCAATAAACTCCACTCTGTCTGGACTCACGCAGTTTTTTTGGAGGCTTTGACGACTGGCAGCAAATTCAGAAGAGCCTCCTCTGAACCAGAGTATTTGTTCAGGTCAAACTCATCCAAATCTTTATCTAATGACAGTAACATGAAGACCAGAACTGACCACTCAGCAGGAGACAGAACATAGCTGTCAAGACCCCAATCTCTCAGGTACTCTTGGATCTGATCCACCAGAGATCGATCCTCCAGTTCATTCAGACAGTGGAACAGGTTGATGCTTTTCTCTACAGACAGTTTATCATTGATATTCTCCTTGATGTACTCAGCTGCCTTGTGATTGGTCTCTGAGCTACTTCCTGTCTGTTTCATCAGACCTTGTAGGAGTCTGTGATTGCTCAGAAGTGACAGACCCAGGAGGAAGTGCAGGAACAGGTCCAGGTGTCCATTTGGACTCTGTAAGGCCTGGTCCACAGCAGTCTGGTAGAACTGTGCCTCGGCAGATCCAAACCACCAGATGTGGTTTGTTCTTCTGACAGCAGATTGACTCCAGTGTTGATGAAGGTCTGATGGACATGAAGAGCACCCACAAACTCCTGGACACTCAGATGGATGAAACAGAACCTCTGGTCCTGGTACAGTCCTCTCTCCTCTTTAAACACCTCTGTGAACACTCCTGAGTACACTGAGGCTGAGCTGATATCGATGCCACACTCTGTCAGGTCTGATTCACAGAAGATCAGGTTTCCTTTCTTCAGCTGCTCAAAGGCCAGTTTTCCCAGAGACTCAATCATCTTCCTGGTCTCTGGACTCCAGTGTGGATCTGTCTCAGATCTTCCTTCATACGTGATGTTCTTGACTTTGGCCTGAACCACCAGGAAGTGGATGTACATCTCAGTCAGGGTCTTGGGCAGTTGTCTTCTGTCTGTGGTCTTCAACACGTCCTCCAGAACTGTAGCAGTGATCCAGCAGAAGACTGGGATGTGACACATGATATGGACGCTTCGTGACGTCTTGATGTGGGAGATGATTGTGTTGGTCTGTTCTTCATCTGTGAACGTCTTCCTGAAGTACACCTCCTTCTGTGGGTCAGTGAACCCTCTGACTTCTGTCACCATGTCAACACACTGAGCAGGGATCTGATTGGCTGCTGCAAGTTGTGTGGTTATCCAGAGGCGAGCAGAGGGAAGCAGGTTCCCCCTGATGAGGTTCATCAGCAGCACATCCACTGAGGTGGACTCTGTAACATCAGTCAGGATCTGAGTGTTGTTGAAGTCCAGAGGAGGTCGACACTCATCCAGATCATCTAAGATGAACACCACCTGGAGGTCTTCAAAGATCCAGATTCCTGTTTCTTTGGTTTCAGTGAAGAAGTGATGAACCAGTTCCACCAAGCTGAACTTCTTCTGTTTCAGTACATTCAGCTCTCTGAAGGTGAATGGAAATATGAAGTGGATGTCCTGGTTGGCTTTGTCTTCAGCCCAGTCCAGACTGAACTTCTGTGTGGACACTGTTTTCCCGATGCCGGCCACGCCCTTTGTCAGCACTGTTCTGATTGGTTGATCTCTGTCAGGTGGTGTTTTAAAGATGTCTTCACATCTGATGGTTGTTTAATCACTTCATCACTCGAAAACCAGGTCAGGTCAGGTCGAAAACCTCCTTGAGCAACCGCAGGAACTGCAACAGCTGCTCCTGGTCCGCCACAGCAGGTCATTCCTGCTTGTGACCTTTAAACTCTAGAACTCCTCCCTCTGAGTGTCACACACCCTGTCTGACATATAATCCATTCAGGATTATATTTTTCCATGCAGGAAAATATTTGAACTAAGGACCATATTTTTCAGATCTATAAACATCTATAACAAGTGTAATTTTGGCATATTTGTATTTTCAATAGAATGACCCATTATAACAGGAATATTGTAATTCCCCTGTAAATCTCTTGTACATTTCTAGTACATAACTGCATTAAAATTGTTTATTATTTACTTATTTATTTCTTTTTCTTTGCTCTTGAGTTGCTTTTTTCTGTACTTTAACTGTGTTGGAGCCATTGTAACGGACACATTTCCCCCGGGGATTAACTGAGTATTTCTGATTCTGATATGTTTTAAATTGCTAACTTAGCATTAGCTAGAATCACAATTCCAGGTCTAGAAAATAACGGCATTTAAAAACTAATCCGCGTTCTATGATGACAAATTGTTTTGAGTATGATCTTTCATTAGTTTAATCACCCCTTTATGTTCTTAAATTGCTGTCAGCAGTTGTGTGATGATAGTTAGCTCAAACTCTAGTAAATAATAGTGATGTTGTGGGATGTGCCGAGGCTTCGAAGCGCATGTCGAGCAATGGAAGCGCGTGTCGAGGCTTGCTTCTAAATGCCGAAAATGATGACGTCCGAAGCCTCGCTGCCCGGCTGTACCACATGACTGCTTCACGAAGTGGTTCAGAGGTGGTTCTATCTGACTCAGGTTCGACAGCAATACAAACCCCTCAGGCTCCGTTCAAAATGTGGGTTTTTGATTGAGGGTTACGGTCAGTGCAGTTTGAACAGAGTTTGGATAGTTTGGATACTAGAGTTTGGATAGCGTTTATATAGTTTGGAGATAGTTTGAAGAGTTTAGAGAGAGAGATCATTTGAAGATTTAGGAGAGGGAAAAGAGAAGGATGAGTAAGAGGATGGAGCCAGGTAAGAACAGGAGGATTTCCCCTGAGTGGGAACATTTTAGTTTGATAACTCCTAATAAGGTAAACTAAATCTAACATTATTTCAGACACATAAGGTTTGCTTATCTGGAGAACTGGGAGAGACAAAAAATTACTGTACCCCAATTTATATAATGTTGCTCTTGCGTTTTTGTGCATGCCAACATCTTCTGTACCATGTGACAGGGTGTTTTCAAACGCCGGAGAGGTTGTGTCAAAAAAAAAAAAAAAAGAAAGAAAGAATCACTTCAAACCAATAACTGTTGAGAAACTGTTATTTCTGAATAAAAATAAATAAAATCTCCTCTGTTCTGTACATCATTGTCCAAGTTACACTAGCATGTTCAGTGCCCTCTTCCTAGTTCCACAAGCACTTTCACTGTCCTCTGCCTGTTTAAGTCATGACATTATCCTAAAGTGACAAAAAAAAAAAAAAAACATTGCACAACCTCCCACATATGACACCACCACCATTTGATGGAAATTTACACACAGAGAATACATTAAAAATATTTTATTATACACATATGTGATAATTCATGTAGAGAAATTATTTGGTCATACATTTTTTGTTATTTATAGTCATTCCCAAGAGCCATGACAGACACAAAAATTCAATGCATCACACATTCTGTGGTTCAGACTCAGCTGCCTGTGATTCTACACATGGCCAGTAGGTGGTTTCGTGCGCACATGAAGCTTCGAGAAATGAACCCTTTCTCGAACCAATTGGCTCAAATGGTTTGATACCTCATGAGGCTTCATCTCACCATCACGAGTAAGTAACTGCAAGTTTGCTACGTTAGCTGAAGGACCACGTACTTGAGTTTAGCTAGTTGACTGTTAGCAGCTTTTCTACTTGTTTGTGCTGATTACTCACCTCTTCCCTCCTCCTCTCTCGGAAGCGGAGTAACTCCTGGTCATCCAGACTGTTAAATGAACCGTCATTATCGGTCAGGACTTCCAGCTCTTCCTTCACCGCCCGGTGGTGGGAACAGCTGCTGCCCAGAGCCATCGGCCTCTGTTTCACTGTGATCCTCCACCACACAGGAGACCGAAAAATGTTCACAAGTACTGAGACGGGTTTCTCCATAACTGAACGAATTGTTGTTATTTAACGAATTGTTCAGTTATATCAGTTTTGCTTTTAGAATAATACTAAAGGCATAATTCAAAAAGCAAAACTGATGTAACTGAACAATTCGTTAAAAATGAAACAATTCGTTCAGTTGAGACACGCTTTACGTTACATGGACCAATCAGAAGGCTGTATTGACATGACCAACCAATCAGAATGCAGCTTGTTGTCATTCCCGGAAGTGCCAGCCCCGTTTGTTCCGCCTTAGTTTTTGCTGTTAGAGCCAGAGACAAGCCGTAAAGCGGGTTCATCCAGCTTCATTCTACTCGATGTTAGTTGGTGGGTTTGGACACAGATTCTCATCTTTTGATACTTATGAGCAGTTTGAGCTCAAATCTACCCAAGTCTTTTTCCTCCTGGATATCTCGGTGCTCTCCGCTATAGTTAGCCGGTACCGGAGCTCCTAACTCTCGTGCAGTGAAGCGGAGACGGTCACGTGACTTCAGATGGATTTCCTTTTCAGTCCTCGCGCTGCTTGAACATGCTCCGGTTGTTTAGTAAAGTTAAATGTTAATACCGTTTTTTATTCCCTTGTCAGCTGTTACAGTGGATGTAAATTCGGGCTGTGTGAGCTGCACTAACGTCCATGAGCAAAGTTCTATCCAACATCCCATTCTGGTGAGTGCACTGTGTTCTGTTTTCAATAAAAGCTCAAAAATAGCCGTGGGTTTCAGCTTTAGCCTTTGAATCACCGTGGCTGCTGCCTTCCATACACACAACAACAAAAGCACCTCCTCAGTCTACCATACCGTGGGTCATGTTCGACTGCCCTCTGGTGGTGAAACTGAATTGGTGCAACTCACTCATATCAACACATCCCTCTGTCTGTAGATGAAAACTGAATAATATCAGCACAAGGCAATCACAGACTGGACTCTAGCATCTAAACTGACCTCATTATCAGATGTTTACACATGAACCACTTTGAACATTCAACTCTCCTCACCCCAAACTGTTCCCACAAAGTTAGGAGCATGGAATTGTCCAAAATCTCTTGGTATGCTGAAGCAAGAGATTTTGGAAAATTCCAAATTGGGATTTTATTTTGGAGCAAAATCGTGCAGCCGTACATGGATGAACAGCAAACTGAAGTAGAACTATTAAAAAGTAGAACAGCTGGTGTTAGAATAATTACCAATAACTAGAACAAATGTACATAACTGTTAATACTAGTGTTACAAATACAAGTATTAACAGTGGATATACCACTACTACAAATACAAGTATTAACAGTAGATATACTACTAGTACAAATACAACTATTAACAGTGGATGTACTACTACTACTACAACTACAAGTATTAACAGTGGCTATACTACTACTACAAATACAAGTATTAACAGTGGATATACCACTACTACAAATACAAGTATTAACAGTAGATATACTACTAGTACAAATACAACTATTAACAGTGGATGTACTACTACTACTACAACTACAAGTATTAACAGTGGCTATACTACTACTTCAAATACAAGTATTAACAGTGGCTATACTACTACTACAAATACAAGTATTAACAGTGGATATACTACTACTACAAATACAAGTATTAAAAGTTTATGTACTACTACTACAAATACAAGTACTAACAGTGGATGTACTACTACTACTACTACTACTACAAGTATTAACAGTGGCTATACTACTACTTCAAATACAAGCATTAACAGTGGCTATACTACTACTACAAATACAAATATTAACAGTAGATCTACTACTACTACAAATACAAGTATTAACAGTGGCTATACTACTACTACAAATCTAAGTATTAACAGTAGATCTACTACTACTACAAATACAAGTATTAACAGTGGATGTACTACTACTACAAATACAAGTGTTAACAGTGGATATACTACTACTATAAATACGAGTATTAACAGTGGATGTACTACTACTACAAATACAAGTATTAACAGTGGATATACTACTACTATAAATACAAGTATTAACAGTGGATATACTACTTCTACAACTGCTAGTACAAAAGAACTCATTTGTTTATTGATGAATCTGCATCAAGTTTTCATGAATATTCAGGCCCTCAAAACTTCCTGCAAAGCTTTAAAATAATAATAATAATAATAATGATAATAATAATAATAATAAACGCATAAATAAACAGAGAACATTACATATACAATAGGACCTTTGCTGCCAATTCTCAGCACTTGGACCCTAATAATTAATTTAATTCATCTAATTTAGTTCAAGTGAACAAAGTAAACAGGTCTTTTCAGTGTTTTGTGATTTTCTACCTATTTAAGAATGTGACAACACTGGAGAGAACCTGACATTTTCAACATCTTTCAACATTTCTGTTATTTGTTTTTTTTATGGTCTCATACACATCTCTTAAAGCAGAACTAGACAACATTTTTACTTTGAACAGTTTCAGAGTAATTGTGATGGTTAAATGGCTTGTTATGGGTTGAATGGAAGTCCTCCATCTAGCCACTAGTGCCTCTAGGGCTGAATATGCCACTTGCAACTTCTCAGTACCGTCCCTGGAGCCTAGATCTCATCCAAGATCTCGTGTCTCACGAGAAACGTCACGGTTTGCGGCACTACCACTCAAACACACCTCCAGCCAGGTACCGCTGGCTAACTGTAGACGCAAGCCATCCATGCCTTCATGTCACAGGCATTTACAATGACAGAGCCGGCAGAGATAAATTCTCTATGATCTATGTATTTCAGTGGATTTATGCTCTTGATGATGCTATTGGTTGTAACAGTGTTTATTTGTTTATGAACTTATTTTATGAATGATGCCTGGATGCTTCTTGGCTAGCAGAGATGTTAGCATACTCACTAGTAATCCTGGTTGTTTGTGTCACATAGGTGTATGTTTGTGCAGTTTACTAGATGGCTCTTTGTCTGCCTCAGGAGTGTGCGTTTATTACTAGACAGAATTTTGTCAGTTGAATCTAGTTTTTGTCAGATGTTTATAGTTCATTATATGACCCATGTCTAATTGGTTTCACCTGAATAGCCACTGGCATAATAATTATCCTTGATGTTCAATCTTAGCTGGTGTTGTATAGTACTTGTCTCTAATACAGTAAATTTTCAATTCAATTCAATTCAACTTTATTTGTATAGCCCAATATCACAACAAGGTTATCTCAAAGGGCTTTACAGAGTCAGTTAGAGTAAACAACAGTCAAATGAACAGCAAGAAAATGAGTAGTGTCCAGGGCATCCCCCGTCCTTAGACCCTCCTTCTCGGCAAGGAAAAACTCAAAACCCAGTGGGAAAAGGGAGAAACCTCGGGGAGAACCACAGTGAAGGAGAGATCCACTCCCATGGACGGACAGGCTATAGATGCACCAGGACTGATGGACGTCCATTTGCAGATGTAGTTCTAGTCTACAAGGATGCAGTAGGGTGGGCACATGGGGGGTCCGTCCCGCTGGATGAGACAGGCAGGGCGAGGAGGCCCATCCACAGTGGTGAGGCCGAGGACGTCCATCCAGACAGGTGGGGGAGGGGGTCAGGACACAGGACAGGGCAGGACACAGATGGGTCAGCGCAGATCCTGCCATCATTGGCTCCCAAGTGGTTACAACTGAAAAAGTAGCCACTCCCCCGGAGGGGAGTGGGGAAAGGGGACATCGGGTGAATAGCACTGCACAAACTAAGTTGGCTAAATATTAAAAATATAAGTGCAGACCAGAATGGTACGTAGAAATGTAAATGTTAGCCCTGATATGATAGCATCGCTAACAGGGCTGCGACCCAGTGACAGGTGGGAGCTGTTGATGTTTGTTCACCTGTTAGTTCTTCGGCTGCGCAACTAAGATAGACAGATCGCTTTATTAATCCCCAAATGGGGAAATTCAAATGCCATGGAGTCACAACACTCATCACACAGTACAAAAAACACAACATCATGATGGACTCAGCTACAGACCCTTGTAACATCAGTGCAACAGCTCAACAGCAATTTCAAATAAAGTTCTCATTATAAAAACACACAACAGCAGGAACAAAAGAGTTCCTTAGATGTCCAGTAGAACACCGGGGCATCACCATTCACTCATGAACTAACTAGTGACTGCAGACGAGGCTCCAGTTAGCTCATAAGCTGTGTGACTAACATTAGCAACACGCACCGTGTGGTGCAGATGGAGTTGCTAACGTTAGCTGCAGAGCTAAAGGGCAGCGTGGAGAGAAAACAAATGTCTGAAACTTCAATGTCCACCTAAAGTTTCCCATTTATCACTACTTTTTGCCCTCTCGTCGCCAGCTTCGTAGAAAACAAAATACCCATTGGAGAGGGAGAGTTAACAGTGGGTTTTACAACAGTAAGTATGTACTCCAAAACTGTTGGGGAAGCACCATCGAGGAAAAATGCTAGAAAAATGGTGAAAAACCAAAACCAGCGAAGAAGAACCAGAACGGTAAAATTTTGTCTAGTTCCGGTTTAAGGAGGAACCATCAAATATTGCTTATATTGAAAATGTCTCATCAATTGCCTAACTAGTTGATTTTGTCCATCTGTTTAATCTGGTTCCAAACAGATGTGTTTGTTCTGTTCTGTTCCATTGCATGTCAGTGACCACCTCTTCGGTTTCTGTGTGTTTTCATGTAGAAAGACGCCGAAGGTGAATTTGAACTGAAACCTTAGAGTCATATCTGGAGGAAGACCAAGTTCACCTGATTCCGGCAAACATGGATGGAAGACCCACCTGTGACCAGTGTGGAAGGACTTTCACCAGAGTGGGTGGGCTGAAGAAACACCAACGTGTCCACACTAGAGAAAGATCATATGACTGTGACCAGTGTGGAAAGACTTTCACCTCAGCAAATAACTTAAAAATCCACCATCGCATCCACACTGGAGAAAGACCATATGACTGTCATGAGTGTGGGAAGACTTTTACCCAAATGGCTGGGCTCACAGGACACCAGCGTATTCACACTGGAGAAAGACCATATGGCTGTGACCAGTGTGTGAAAGCTTTCCCCACAATTAGTAGGCTTAAGACACACCAGCGTATCCACACTGGAGAAAGACCATATTACTGTAATCGGTGCGGGAAGACTTTCGCCCAAATGGTTGGGCTGAAGACACACTTGCGTATCCACACTGGAGAAAGACCATATTACTGTGATCAGTGTGGGAAGTCTTTCACCACAATGGCTGGGCTTAAGAAACACCAGCATACCCACACTGGAGAAAGA